>NC_090392.1:31562391-32187193 GCF_036365525.1 Heterodontus francisci | reverse complement strand
CCATGTGCACGGCTCTGATGGGTGTAGGAACAGATGGCTGTTTGTCCATGTGCACTGCTCTGATGGGTGTAGGAACAGATGGCTGTTTGTCCATGTGCACTGCTCTGATGGGTGTTGGAGCAGGTGGCTGTGTGTCCATGTGCATGGCTCTGATGGGTGTTGGAGCATGTGTCTGTGTGTCCATATGCACGGCTCTGATGGGTGTAGGAACAGGTGGCTATGTCTCCATGTGCACTGCTCTGATGGGTGTAGGAACAGGTGGCTATGTGTCCATGTGCACTGATCTGATGGGTGCAGGAAAAGGTGGCTGTGTGTCCATGTGCACGGCTCTGATGGGTGCAGGAACAGATGGCTGTTTGTCCATGTGCACTGCTCTGATGGGTGTAGGAACAGATGGCTGTTTGTCCATGTGCACTGCTCTGATGGGTGTTGGAGCAGGTGGCTGTGTGTCCATGTGCACGGCTCTGATGGGTGTAGGAACAGATGGCTGTTTGTCCATGTGCACTGCTCTGATGGGTGTAGCAACAGGTGGCTGTGTGACCATGTGCACTGCTCTGATGGGTGTCGGAACAGGTGGCTGTGTGTCCATGTGCACTGCTCTGATGGGAGCAGGAAAAGGTGGCTGTGGGTCCATGTGCACGGCTCTGATGGGTGTTGGAGCAGGTGGCTGAGTGTCCATGTGCACTGCTCTGCTTGGTGCGGGAAAAGGTGGCTGTGTATCCATGTGCACTGCTCTGATGGGTGCAGGAACAGGTGGCTGTGTGTCCATGTGCCCTGCTCTGATGGGTGTAGGGTCAGGTGGCTCTGTGCCCATGTGCACTGCTCTGATGTGTGTCGGAACAGGTGGCTGTGTTTGCATGTGCACTGCTCTGATGAGTGCAGGAGCAGGTGTCTGTGTGTCCATATGCACGGCTCTGATGGGTGTAGGAACAGGTGGCTATGTCTCCATGTGCACTGCTCTGATGGGTCTCGGAACAGGTGGCTCTGTGTCCATGTGCACTGCTCCAATTGGTGCAGGAAAAGGTGGCTCTGTGTCCATGTGCACTGCTCTGATGGATGTAGGAACAGGTGGCTGTGTGTCCATGTGCACTGCTCTGATGGGTGCAGGAACAGGTGGCTGTGTGTCCATGTGCACTGTTCTGATGGGTGCAGGATCTTGTGGCTGTGTGACGATGTGCACTGCTCTGATGGGTGTAGGAACAGGTGGCTATGTGTCCATGTGCACTGCTTCGATGGGTGCAGGAACAGGTGGCAGTGTGCTCATGTGCACGGCTCTGATCGAAGCAGGAACAGGTGGCTGTGTGTTCATGTGCACGGATCTGATGGTTGTCAGAACAGCTGGCTGTGTGTCCATGCGCACTGCACTGATGGGTGCTGGAGCAGGTGGCTGAGTGTCCATGTGCACTGCTCTGATGGGTGCACTAACAGGTGGCTCTGCGTTCATGTGCACGGCTCTGATGTGTGTAGGAACCGGTGTCTGTGTGGCCATGTGCACTGCTCTTATTGGTGCGGGAGCAGGTGGCTGTATATCCATGTGCACTGCTCTGATGGGTGCAGGAACAGGTGGCTGTGGGTCCATGTGCCCTGCTCTGATGGGTGTAGGATCAGGTGGCTGTGTGTCCATGTGCCCTGCTCTGATGGGTGTAGGATCAGGTGGCTCTGTGCCCATGTGCACTGCTCTGATGGGTGCAGGAACAGGTGGCTGTGTGTCCATGTGCACAGCTCTGATGGGTGTAGGAACAGGTTGCTCTGTGTCCATGTGCACTGCTCTGATGGGTGCAGAAACAGTTGGCTGTGTGTCCATGTGCACTGCTCTGGTGGTTGTCGGAACAGGTGACTGTGTGTCCATGTGCCCTGCTCTGATGGGTGTAGGAACAGGTTGCTGTGTGTCCATGTGCACTACTCTGATGGGGGCAGGAACAGGTGTCTGTGTGTCCATGTGCACTGCTCTGATCGCTGCAGGAACAGGTGGCTGTGTGTTCATGTGCACGGATCTGATGGTTGTCGGAACAGGTGGCTGTGTGTCCATGTGCCCTGCTCTGATGGTGCAGGATCAGCTGGCTTTGTGTCCATGTGCCCTGCTCTGATGTGTGTAGGATCAGGGGGCAGTGTGTCCATGTGCACGACTCTGATGGGTGTGTGAACAGGTGGCTGTGTGTCCATGTGCACTGCTCTGATGGGTGCAGGAACAGGTGGCTGTGTGTCCATGTGCAATGATCTGATCGGTGCAGGAACAGGTGGCTGTGTGTTCATGTGCACGGCTCTGATGGGTGTTGGAGCAGGTGGCTGTGTGCCCATGTGCACTGCTCTGATGGGTGTCGGAACAGCTGGCGGTGTTGTCCATGTGCATTGCTTTGTTGGGTGTAGGAACAGGTGGCTGTGTGTCCATTTGTACTGCGCTGATGGGTGTAGGAACAGGTGGCTGTGTGTCCATGTGCACTGCTCTGATGGGTGTAGGATCTTGTGGCTGTGTGACGATGTGCACTGCTCTGATGAATGTGGGAACAGGTGGCTGTGTGTCCATGTGCACTGCTCTGGTGGGTGTAGGAACAGGTGGCTGTGTGTCCATGTGCACGGCTCTGATGGGTGCAGGAACAGTTGGCTATGTGTCCATGTGCTCTGCTCTGATGGGTCGAGGAACAGGTGGCTCTGTGTCCATGTGCACGGGTCTGAGGTGTGTTGGAACAGGTGGCTGTGTGTCCATGTGCACGGCTCTGATGGGTTTAGGAACAGGTGGCTGTGTGTCCATGTGCACTGCTTCGATGGGTACAGGAACAGATGGCTGTGTGTCCATGTGCATGGCTCTGATGGGTTGTGGAACAGGTGACTGTGTGTCCATGTGCACTGCTCTGATGGGTGTAGGAACAGATGGCTGTGTGCTCATGTGCACGGCTCTGATGGGTGTTGGAACAGGTGTCTGTTTGTCCATGTGCACTGCTCTGATCGAAGCAGGAACAGGTGGCTGTGTGTTCATGTGCACGGATCTGATGGTTGTCAGAACAGCTGGCTGTGTGTCCATGTGCACTGCACTGATGGGTGCTGGAGCAGGTGGCTGAGTGTCCATGTCCACTGCTCTGATGGGTGCACTAACAGGTGGCTCTGCGTTCATGTGCACGGCTCTGATGTGTGTAGGATCAGGTGGCTCTGTGCCCATGTGCACTGCTCTGATTGATGCGAGAACAGGTGGCTTTGTATCCATGTGCACTGCTCTGATGTGTGTCGGAACAGGTGGCTGTGTTTGCATGTGCACTGCTCTGATGGGTGCAGGAGCAAGTGTCTGTGTGTCCATATGCACGGCTCTGATGGGTGTAGGAACAGGTGGCTATGTCTCCATGTGCACTGCTCTGATGGGTGTAGGAACAGGTGGCTGTGTGTCCATGTGCACAGCTCTGATGGGTGTAGGAACAGGTGGCTGTGTGTCCATGTGCCCTGCTCTGATGGGTGTCGGATCAGGTGGCTGTGTGTCCATTTGCACTGCTCTGATGGGTGTAGGAACAGGTGGCTATGTGTCCATGTGCACTGCTCTGATGGGTCTAGAACAGGTGGCTCTGTGTCCATGTGCACGGCTCTGAGGTGTGTTGGAACAGGAGGCTGTGTGTCCATGTGCACGGCTCTGATGGGTTTAGGAACAGTTGGCTGTGTGCTCATGTGCACGGCTCTGATGGGTGTAGTATCAGCTGGCTGTGTGTCCATGTGCACGGCTCTGATAGAAGCAGGAACAGGTGGCTGTGTGTTCATGTGCACGGCTCTGATGGTTGTCAGAACAGTTGACTGTCTGTCCATGTGCCCTGTTCTGATGGTTGTATGAACAATTGGCTGTGTGTCCATGTGCACTGCTCTGGTGGTTGTCGGAACAGGTGACTGTGTGTCCATGTGCCCTGCTCTGATGTGTGTAGAAACAGGGGGCAGTGTGTCCATGTGCACTACTCTGATGGGGGCAGGAACAGGTGGCTGTGTGTCCATGTGCACTGCTGTGATCGCTGCAGGAACAGGTGGCTGTGTGTTCATGTGCACGGATCTGATGGTTGTCGGAACAGGTGGCTGTGTGTCCATGTGCCCTGCTCTGATGGTGCAGGATCAGCTGGCTTTGTGTCCATGTGCCCTGCTCTGATGTGTGTAGGATCAGGGGGCAGTGTGTCCATGTGCACGACTCTGATGGGTGCAGGAACAGGTGGCTGTGTGTCCATGTGCAATGATCTGATCGGTGCAGGAACAGGTGGCTGTGTGTTTATGTGCACGGCTCTGATGGGTGTTGGAGCAGGTCGCTGTGAACCCATGTGCACTGCTCTGATGGGTGTCGGAACAGGTGGCGGTGTTGTCCATGTGCATTGCTTTGATGGGTGTAGGAACATTTGACTGCGTGTCCATGTGCACTGCTCTGATGGGTACAGGAACAGATGGCTGTGTGTCCATGTGCATGGCTCTGATGGGTTGTGGAACAGGTGACTGTGTGTCCATGTGCACTGCTCTGATGGGTGTAGGAACAGGTGACTGTGTGCCCATGTGCACTGCTCTGATGGGTGCAGGAACAGATGGCTGTGTGCTCATGTGCACGGCTCTGATGGGTGTAGGAACAGGTGTCTGTTTGTCCATGTGCACTGCTCTGATGCGTGTAGGAACAGGTGGCTGTTTGTCCATGTGCACTGCTCTGATGGTTGTAGGAGCAGGTGGCTGTGTTTCCATTTGCACTGCTTCGATGGGTGCAGGAACAGGTGGCAGTGTGCTCATGTGCATGGCTCTGATGGGTGTAGTATCAGCTGGCTGTGTGCTCATGTGCACGGCTCTGATGGGTGTAGGAACAGGTGTCTGTTTGTCCATGTGCACTGCTCTGATGCGTGTAGGAACAGGTGGCTGTGTGTCCATGTGCACTGCTCAGATGGTTGTAGGAGCAGGTGGCTGAGTGTCCATGTGCACTGCTCTGATGGATGCATAAACATTTGGCTGTGTGTCCATGTGCACTGCTCTGATGGTTGTAGGAACAGGTGACTGTGTGTTCATGTGCATGGCTCTGATGGGTGTAGGAACAGGTGGCTGCGTGTCCATGTGCATGGCTCTGATGTTTGTCGGAGCAGGTGGCTGTGTATCCATGTGCACTGCGCTGATGTGTGCAGGAACAGGTGGCTGTGTCTCCATGTGCACTGCACTGATCGGTGCAGGAACAGGTGGCAGTGTGTTCATGTGCACGGATCTGATGGTTGTCGGAACAGGTGGCTGTGTGTCCATGTGCCCTGCTCTGATGGGTGCAGGATCAGCTGGCTTTGTGTCCATGTGACCTGCTCTGATGGGTGCAGGAACAGGTGGCTGTGTGTCCATGTGGACTGCTCTGATCATTGCAGGAACAGGTGGCTGTGTGTTCATGTGCATGGATCTGATGGTTGTCGGAACAGGTGGCTGTGTGTCCATGTGCCCTGCTCTGATGGGTGCAGGATCAGCTGGCTTTGTGTCCATGTGACCTGCTCTCATGTGTGCAGGAACAGGGGGCAGTGTGTCCATTTGCACGACTCTGAAGGGTGCAAGAACAGGTGGTTGTGTGTCCATGTGCACTGCTCTGATCAGTGCAGGAACAGGTGGCTGTGTGTTCATGTGCATGGATCTGATGGTTGTCGGAACAGGTGGCTGTGTGTCCATGTGCCCTGCTCTGATGGGTGTTGGAGCAGGTGGCTGTGTGCCCATGTGCACTGCTCTGATGAGTGTCGGAACAGGTGGCGGTGTGTCCATGTGCATTGCTTTGATGGGTGTAGGAACATGTGACTGTGTGTCCAGGTGCACTGCTCTGATGGGTGCAGGAACAGATGACTGTGTGTCCATGTGCACTGCTCTGATGGGTGTAGGAAAAAGTGACTGTGTGCGCATGTGCACTGCTCTGATGGGTGCAGGAACAGATGGCTGTGTGCTCATGTGCAAGACTATGATGGGTGTAGGAACAGGTGTCTGTTTGTCCATGGGCACTGCTCTGATGCGTGTAGGAACAGGTGGCTGTGTGTCCTTGTGCACGGCTCTGATGGGTTTAGGAACAGGTGGCTGTGTGTCCATGTGCACTGCTCAGATGGGTGCAGGAACAGGTGGCTGTGTGCTCATGTGCACGGCTCTGATGTGTGTAGGAACAGGTGGCTTTGTGTCCATGTGCACTGCTCTGATGTGTGCAGCAACAGGTGGCTGTGTGTCCAAGTGCATGGCTCTGATGGTTGTAGGAACAGGTGAATGTGTGTTCATGTTCACGGCTCTGATGGGTGTAGGAACAGGTGGCTGTGTGCCCATGTGCACTGCTCTGATGGTTGCAGGAGCAGGTGGCTGAGTGTTCATGTGCACGGCTCTGATGGGTGTAGGAACAGGTGGCTGTGTGCACATGTGCACTGCTCTGATGGGTGTAGGAACAGGTGGCTGTGTATCCATGTGCACTGCACTGATGGGTGTAGGAACAGGTGGCTGTGTGTCCATGTGCCCTGCTCTGATGTGTGTAGGATCAGCTGGCTTTGTGTCCATGTTCACTACTCTGATGGGTGCAGGAACAAGTGGCTGTGTGTCCATGTGCACTGCTCTGATCGGTGCAAGAACTGGTGGCTGTGTGTCCATGTGCACGGCTCTGATGGGTTTAGGAACAGGTGGCTGTGTGTCCATGTGCACTGCTTCGATGGGTGCAGGAACAGGTGGCAGTGTGCTCATGTGCACGGCTCTGATGGCTGTAGTATCAGCTGGCTGTGTGTCCATGTGCACGGCACTGATCGAAGCAGGAACAGGTGGCTGTGTGTTCATGTGCACGGATCTGATGGTTGTCAGAGCAGTTGGCTGTGTGTCCATGTGCCCTGCTCTGATGGGTGTATGACCAGGTGGCTGTGTGTCCATGTGCACTGCAATGATGGGTGCTGGAACAGGTGGCTGTGTGTTCATGTGCACGTCTCTGATGGGTGTAGGAACAGGTGGCTGTGTGTCCATGTGCACTGATCTGAAGGGTGCAGGAACAGTTGGCTGTGTGTCCATGTGCACTGCTTTGATGGGTGTAGGAACAAGTGGCTGTGTGTCCATTTGCACGGCTCTGATGAGTGTTGGAACAGGTGGCTGTTTTTCCATGTGCAAGGCTCTGATGGGTGTTGGAGCAGGTGGCTGTGTGTCCATGTGGATTGCTCTGATGGGTGTAGGAACATGTGACTGTGTGTCCATGTGCACTGCTCTGATGGGTGCAGGAACAGATGGCTGTCTGTCCATGTGCACTGCTCTGAAGGGTGCAGGAACAGTTGGCTGTGTGTCCATGTGCACTGCACTGATGGGTGTGGGAACAGGTGGCTGTGTGTCTATGTGCACTGCTCTGGTGGGTGTAGGAACAAGTGGCTGTGTGTCCATGTGCACTGTTCTGATGGGTGTAGGAACAGATGGCTGTGTGTCCATGTGCACTGCTCTGATCGGTGCAGGAACAGGTGGCTGTGTGTTCATGTGCATGGATCTGATGGGTGTCGGAACAGGTGGCTGTGTGTCCATGTGCCCTGCTCTGATGGGTTCTGGAACAGGTGGCTGTGTGTTCAATTGCACGGCTCTGATTGGTGTAGGAACAGGTGGCTGTGTGTCCATGTGCCCAGCTCTGATGGGTGCAGAAGCAGGTGGCGGTGTGTCCATGTGCACTGCACTGATGGGTGCTGGAACAGGCGGCTGTGTGTTCATGTGCACGGCTCTGATGAGTGTAGGAACAGGTGGCTGTGTGTCCATCTGCACTGCTCTGTTGGGTGTTGTAGCAGGTGGCTGTGTGCCCATGTGCACTGCTCTGATGGGTGCAGGAACAGATGGCTGTGTGCTCATGTGCACGGCTCTGATGGGTGTAGGAACAGGTCTCTGTTTGTACATGTGCACTGCTCAGATGGGTGCAGGAACAGGTGGCTGTGTACTCATGTGCACGGCTCTGATGTGTGAAGGAACAGGTGGCTTTGTGTCCATGTGCACTGCTCTGATGTGTGCATAAACATTTGGCTGCGTGTCCATGTGCACTGCTCAGATGGTTGTAGGAACAGGTGACTGTGTGTTCATGTGCACGGCTCTGATGGGTGTAGGAACAGGTGGCTGCGTGTCCATGTGCACTGCTCTGATGGGTGCAGCAACAGGTGGCTGTGTGACCATGTGCACTGCTCTGATGTGTGTAGGAACAGGTGGCTGTGTGTCCATGTGCCCTGCTCTGATGGGTGTCGGATCAGGTGGCTGTGTGTCCATTTGCACTGCTCTGATGGGTGGAGGAACAGGTGGCTGTGTGTCCATGTGCACGGTCTGATGGGTGTAGGAACAGGTGGCTATGTGTCCATGTGCACTGCTCTGATGGGTCTAGAACAGGTGGCTCTGTGTCCATGTGCACGGCTCTGAGGTGTGTTGGAACAAGAGGCTGTGTGTCCATGTGCACGGCTCTGATGGGTTTAGGAACAGTTGGCTGTGTGCTCATGTGCACGGCTCTGATGGGTGTAGTATCAGCTGGCTGTGTGTCCATGTGCACGGCTCTGATCGAAGCAGGAACAGGTGGCTGTGTGTTCATGTGCACGGCTCTGATGGTTGTCAGAACAGTTGACTGTCTGTCCATGTGCCCTGTTCTGATGGTTGTATGAACATTTGGCTGTGTGTCCATGTGCACTGCTCTGGTGGTTGTCGGAACAGGTGACTGTGTGTCCATGTGCCCTGCTCTGATGTGTGTAGAAACAGGGGGCAGTGTGTCCATGTGCACTACTCTGATGGGGGCAGGAACAGGTGGCTGTGTGTCCATGTGCACTGCTCTGATCGCTGCAGGAACAGGTGGCTGTGTGTTCATGTGCACGGATCTGATGGTTGTCGGAACAGGTGGCTGTGTGTCCATGTGCCCTGCTCTGATGGTGCAGGATCAGCTGGCTTTGTGTCCATGTGCCCTGCTCTGATGTGTGTAGGATCAGGGGGCAGTGTGTCCATGTGCACGACTCTGATGGGTGCAGGAACAGGTGGCTGTGTGTCCATGTGCAATGATCTGATCGGTGCAGGAACAGGTGGCTGTGTGTTTATGTGCACGGCTCTGATGGGTGTTGGAGCAGGTCGCTGTGAACCCATGTGCACTGCTCTGATGGGTGTCGGAACAGGTGGCGGTGTTGTCCATGTGCATTGCTTTGATGGGTGTAGGAACATTTGACTGCGTGTCCATGTGCACTGCTCTGATGGGTACAGGAACAGATGGCTGTGTGTCCATGTGCATGGCTCTGATGGGTTGTGGAACAGGTGACTGTGTGTCCATGTGCACTGCTCTGATGGGTGTAGGAACAGGTGACTGTGTGCCCATGTGCACTGCTCTGATGGGTGCAGGAACAGATGGCTGTGTGCTCATGTGCACGGCTCTGATGGGTGTAGGAACAGGTGTCTGTTTGTCCATGTGCACTGCTCTGATGCGTGTAGGAACAGGTGGCTGTTTGTCCATGTGCACTGCTCTGATGGTTGTAGGAGCAGGTGGCTGTGTTTCCATTTGCACTGCTTCGATTGGTGCAGGAACAGGTGGCAGTGTGCTCATGTGCACGGCTCTGATGGGTGTAGTATCAGCTGGCTGTGTGCTCATGTGCACGGCTCTGATGGGTGTAGGAACAGGTGTCTGTTTGTCCATGTGCACTGCTCTGATGCGTGTAGGAACAGGTGGCTGTGTGTCCATGTGCACTGCTCAGATGGTTGTAGGAGCAGGTGGCTGAGTGTCCATGTGCACTGCTCTGATGGATGCATAAACATTTGGCTGTGTGTCCATGTGCACTGCTCTGATGGTTGTAGGAACAGGTGACTGTGTGTTCATGTGCATGGCTCTGATGGGTGTAGGAACAGGTGGCTGCGTGTCCATGTGCATGGCTCTGATGTTTGTCGGAGCAGGTGGCTGTGTATCAATGTGCACTGCGCTGATGTGTGCAGGAACAGGTGGCTGTGTCTCCATTTGCACTGCACTGATCGGTGCAGGAACAGGTGGCAGTGTGTTCATGTGCACGGATCTGATGGTTGTCGGAACAGGTGGCTGTGTGTCCATGTGCCCTGCTCTGATGGGTGCAGGATCAGCTGGCTTTGTGTCCATGTGACCTGCTCTGATGGGTGCAGGAACAGGTGGCTGTGTGTCCATGTGCACTGCTCTGATCAGTGCAGGAACAGGTGGCTGTGTGTTCATGTGCATTGATCTGATGGTTGTCGGAACAGGTGGCTGTGTGTCCATGTGCCCTGCTCTGATGGGTGCAGGATCAGCTGGCTTTGTGTCCATGTGACCTGCTCTCATGTGTGCAGGAACAGGGGGCAGTGTGTCCATTTGCACGACTCTGAAGGGTGCAAGAACAGGTGGTTGTGTGTCCATGTGCACTGCTCTGATCAGTGCAGGAACAGGTGGCTGTGTTTTCATGTGCATGGATCTGATGGTTGTCGGAACAGGTGGCTGTGTGTCCATGTGCCCTGCTCTGATGGGTGCAGGATCAGCTGGCTTTGTGTCCATGTGACCTGCTCTCATGTGTGCAGGAACAGGGGGCAGTGTGTCCATTTGCACGACTCTGAAGGGTGCAAGAACAGGTGGTTTTGTGTCCATGTGCACTGCTCTGATCGGTGCAGGAACAGGTGGCTGTGTGTCCATGTGCACTGCTCTGATCAGTGCAGGAACAGGTGGCTGTGTGTTCAATTGCACGGCTCTGATGGGTGTAGGAACAGGTGACTGTGTGTCCATGTGCACGGCTCTGTTGGGTGCAGGAACAAGTGACCTTGTGTCCATGTGCACGGTTCTGATGGGTGTTGGAACTGGTGGCTGTTAGTCCATGTGCACTGCTCTGATGGGTGTTGGAGCAGGTGGCTGTGTGCCCATGTGCACTGCTCTGATGAGTGTCGGAACAGGTGGCGGTGTGTCCATGTGCATTGCTTTGATGGGTGTAGGAACATGTGACTGTGTGTCCAGGTGCACTGCTCTGATGGGTGCAGGAACAGATGGCTGTGTGTCCATGTGCATGGCTCTTTTGGGTTGTGGAACAGGTGACTGTGTGTCCATGTGCACTGCTCTGATGGGTGTAGGAAAAAGTGACTGTGTGCGCATGTGCACTGCTCTGATGGGTGCAGGAACAGATGGCTGTGTGCTCATGTGCAAGACCATGATGGGTGTAGGAACAGGTGTCTGTTTGTCCATGGGCACTGCTCTGATGCGTGTAGGAACAGGTGGCTGTGTGTCCTTGTGCACGGCTCTGATGGGTTTAGGAACAGGTGGCTGTGTGTCCATGTGCACTGCTCAGATGGGTGCAGGAACAGGTGGCTGTGTGCTCATGTGCACGGCTCTGATGTGTGTAGGAACAGGTGGCTTTGTGTCCATGTGCACTGCTCTGATGTGTGCAGCAACAGGTGGCTGTGTGTCCAAGTGCATGGCTCTGATGGTTGTAGGAACAGGTGAATGTGTGTTCATGTTCACGGCTCTGATGGGTGTAGGAACAGGTGGCTGTGTGCCCATGTGCACTGCTCTGATGGTTGCAGGAGCAGGTGGCTGAGTGTTCATGTGCACGGCTCTGATGGGTGTAGGAACAGGTGGCTGTGTGCACATGTGCACTGCTCTGATGGGTGCAGGAACAGGTGGCTGTGTATCCATGTGCACTGCACTGATGGGTGTAGGAACAGGTGGCTGTGTGTTCATGTGCACGGATCTGATGGTTGTCAGAGCAGTTGGCTGTGTGTCCATGTGCCCTGCTCTGATGGGTGTATGACCAGGTGGCTGTGTGTCCATGTGCACTGCAATGATGGGTGCTGGAACAGGTGGCTGTGTGTTCATGTGCACGTCTCTGATGGGTGTAGGAACAGGTGGCTGTGTGTCCATGTGCACTGATCTGAAGGGTGCAGGAACAGTTGGCTGTGTGTCCATGTGCACTGCTTTGATGGGTGTAGGAACAAGTGGCTGTGTGTCCATTTGCACGGCTCTGATGAGTGTTGGAACAGGTGGCTGTTTTTCCATGTGCAAGGCTCTGATGGGTGTTGGAGCAGGTGGCTGTGTGTCCATGTGGATTGCTCTGATGGGTGTAGGAACATGTGACTGTGTGTCCATGTGCACTGCTCTGATGGGTGCAGGAACAGATGGCTGTCTGTCCATGTGCACTGCTCTGAAGGGTGCAGGAACAGTTGGCTGTGTGTCCATGTGCACTGCACTGATGGGTGTGGGAACAGGTGGCTGTGTGTCTATGTGCACTGCTCTGGTGGGTGTAGGAACAAGTGGCTGTGTGTCCATGTGCACTGTTCTGATGGGTGTAGGAACAGATGGCTGTGTGTCCATGTGCACTGCTCTGATCGGTGCAGGAACAGGTGGCTGTGTGTTCATGTGCATGGATCTGATGGGTGTCGGAACAGGTGGCTGTGTGTCCATGTGCCCTGCTCTGATGGGTTCTGGAACAGGTGGCTGTGTGTTCAATTGCACGGCTCTGATTGGTGTAGGAACAGGTGGCTGTGTGTCCATGTGCCCAGCTCTGATGGGTGCAGGAGCAGGTGGCGGTGTGTCCATGTGCACTGCACTGATGGGTGCTGGAACAGGTGGCTGTGTGTTCATGTGCACGGCTCTGATGAGTGTAGGAACAGGTGGCTGTGTGTCCATCTGCACTGCTCTGTTGGGTGATGGAGCAGGTGGCTGTGTGCCCATGTGCACTGCTCTGATGGGTGCAGGAACAGATGGCTGTGTGCTCATGTGCACGGCTCTGATGGGTGTAGGAACAGGTCTCTGTTTGTACATGTGCACTGCTCATATGGGTGCAGGAACAGGTGGCTGTGTACTCATGTGCACGGCTCTGATGTGTGAAGGAACAGGTGGCTTTGTGTCCATGTGCACTGCTCTGATGTGTGCATAAACATTTGGCTGTGTGTCCATGTGCACTGCTCAGATGGTTGTAGGAACAGGTGACTGTGTGTTCATGTGCACGGCTCTGATGGGTGTAGGAACAGGTGGCTGCGTGTCCATGTGCACTGCTCTGATGGGTGCAGCAACAGGTGGCTGTGTGACCATGTGCACTGCTCTGATGTGTGTAGGAACAGGTGGCTGTGTGTCCATGTGCACTGCTCTGATGCGTGTAGGAACAGGTGGCTGTGTTACCATGTGCACTGATCTGATGGGTGTAGGAACAGGTGGCTGTGTGTCCATGTGCACTGCTCTGATGGATGCAGGAACTGGTGGCTGTGTGTCCATGTGCACCGCTCTGATGGGTGTAGGATCAGGTGGCAGTGTGACCATGTGCACTGCTCTGATGGGAGCAGGAAAAGGTTGCTGTGGGTCCATGTGCACGGCTCTGATGGGTGTTGGAACAGGTGGCTGTGTGTCCATGTGCACTGCTCTGATGGGAGCTGGAAAAGGTGGCTGTGGGTCCATGTGCACGGCTCTGATGGGTGTTGGAGCAGGTGGCTGTGTGTCCATGTGCACTGATCTGATGGGTGCAGGAAAAGGTGGCTGTGTGTCCATGTGCACGGCTCTGATGGGTGCAGGAACAGATGGCTGTTTGTCCATGTGCACAGCTCTGATGGGTGTAGGAACAGGTGGCTGTGTGTCCATGTGCACGGCTCTGATGGGTGTAGGAACAGATGGCTGTTTGTCCATGTGCACTGCTCTGATGGGTGTAGGAACAGATGGCTGTTTGTCCATGTGCACTGCTCTGATGGGTGTTGGAGCAGGTGGCTGTGTGTCCATGTGCATGGCTCTGATGGGTGTTGGAGCATGTGTCTGTGTGTCCATATGCACGGCTCTGATGGGTGTAGGAACAGGTGGCTATGTCTCCATGTGCACTGCTCTGATGGGTGTAGGAACAGGTGGCTATGTGTCCATGTGCACTGATCTGATGGGTGCAGGAAAAGGTGGCTGTGTGTCCATGTGCAAGTCTCTGATGGGTGCAGGAACAGATGGCTGTTTGTCCATGTGCACTGCTCTGATGGGTGTAGGAACAGATGGCTGTTTGTCCATGTGCACTGCTCTGATGGGTGTTGGAGCAGGTGGCTGTGTGTCCATGTGCACGGCTCTGATGGGTGTAGGAACAGATGGCTGTTTGTCCATGTGCACTGCTCTGATGGGTGTAGCAACAGGTGGCTGTGTGACCATGTGCACTGCTCTGATGGGTGTCGGAACAGGTGGCTGTGTGTCCATGTGCACTGCTCTGATGGGAGCAGGAAAAGGTGGCTGTGGGTCCATGTGCACGGCTCTGATGGGTGTTGGAGCAGGTGGCTGAGTGTCCATGTGCACTGCTCTGCTTGGTGCGGGAAAAGGTGGCTGTGTATCCATGTGCACTGCTCTGATGGGTGCAGGAACAGGTGGCTGTGTGTCCATGTGCCCTGCTCTGATGGGTGTAGGGTCAGGTGGCTCTGTGCCCATGTGCACTGCTCTGATGTGTGTCGGAACAGGTGGCTGTGTTTGCATGTGCACTGCTCTGATGAGTGCAGGAGCAGGTGTCTGTGTGCCCATATGCACGGCTCTGATGGGTGTAGGAACAGGTGGCTATGTCTCCATGTGCACTGCTCTGATGGGTCTCGGAACAGGTGGCTCTGTGTCCACGTGCACTGCTCCAATTGGTGCAGGAAAAGGTGGCTCTGTGTCCATGTGCACTGCTCTGATGGATGTAGGAACAGGTGGCTGTGTGTCCATGTGCACTGCTCTGATGGGTGTAGGAACAGGTGGCTGTGTGTCCATGTGCACTGTTCTGATGGGTGTAGGATCTTGTGGCTGTGTGACGATGTGCACTGCTCTGATGGGTGTAGGAACAGGTGGCTATGTGTCCATGTGCACTTCTTCGATGGGTGCAGGAACAGGTGGCAGTGTGCTCATGTGCACGGCTCTGATGGCTGTAGTATCAGCTGGCTGTGTGTCCATGTGCACGGCTCTGATCGAAGCAGGAACAGGTGGCTGTGTGTTCATGTGCACGGATCTGATGGTTGTCAGAACAGCTGGCTGTGTGTCCATGCGCACTGCACTGATGGGTGCTGGAGCAGGTGGCTGAGTGTCCATGTGCACTGCTCTGATGGGTGCACTGACAGGTGGCTCTGCGTTCATGTGCACGGCTCTGATGTGTGTAGGAACCGGTGTCTGTGTGGCCATGTGCACTGCTCTGATTGGTGCGGGAACAGGTGGCTGTATATCCATGTGCACTGCTCTGATGGGTGCAGGAGCAGGTGGCTGTGGGTCCATGTGCCCTGCTCTGATGGGTGTAGGATCAGGTGGCTGTGTGTCCATGTGCCCTGCTCTGATGGGTGTAGGATCAGGTGGCTCTGTGCCCATGTGCACTGCTCTGATGGGTGCAGGAACAGGTGGCTGTGTGTCCATGTGCACAGCTCTGATGGGTGTAGGAACAGGTTGCTGTGTGTCCATGTGCACTGCTCTGATGGGTGCAGAAACAGTTGGCTGTGTGTCCATGTGCACTGCTCTGGTGGTTGTCGGAACAGGTGACTGTGTGTCCATGTGCCCTGCTCTGATGTGTGTAGAAACAGGGGGCATTGTGTCCATGTGCACTACTCTGATGGGGGCAGGAACAGGTGTCTGTGTGTCCATGTGCACTGCTCTGATCGCTGCAGGAACAGGTGGCTGTGTGTTCATGTGCACGGATCTGATGGTTGTCGGAACAGGTGGCTGTGTGTCCATGTGCCCTGCTCTGATGGTGCAGGATCAGCTGGCTTTGTGTCCATGTGCCCTGCTCTGATGTGTGTAGGATCAGGGGGCAGTGTGTCCATGTGCACGACTCTGATGGGTGTGTGAACAAGTGGCTGTGTGTCCATGTGCACTGCTCTGATGGGTGCAGGAACAGGTGGCTGTGTGTCCATGTGCAATGATCTGATCGGTGCAGGAACAGGTGGCTGTGTGTTCATGTGCACGGCTCTGATGGGTGTTGGAGCAGGTGGCTGTGTGCCCATGTGCACTGCTCTGATGGGTGTCGGAACAGCTGGCGGTGTTGTCCATGTGCATTGCTTTGATGGGTGTAGGAACAGGTGGCTGTGTGTCCATTTGTACTGCGCTGATGGGTGTAGGAACAGGTGGCTGTGTGTCCATGTGCACTGCTCTGATGGGTGTAGGATCTTGTGGCTGTGTGACGATGTGCACTGCTCTGATGAATGTGGGAACAGGTGGCTGTGTGACCATGTGCACTGCTCTGGTGGGTGTAGGAACAGGTGGCTGTGTGTCCATGTGCACGGCTCTGATGGGTGCAGGAACAGTTGGCTATGTGTCCATGTGCTCTGCTCTGATGGGTCGAGGAACAGGTGGCTCTGTGTCCATGTGCACGGGTCTGAGGTGTGTTGGAACAGGTGGCTGTGTGTCCATGTGCACGGCTCTGATGGGTTTAGGAACAGGTGGCTGTGTGTCCATGTGCACTGCTTCGATGGGTACAGGAACAGATGGCTGTGTGTCCATGTGCATGGCTCTGATGGGTTGTGGAACAGGTGACTGTGTGTCCATGTGCACTGCTCTGATGGGTGTAGGAACAGATGGCTGTGTGCTCATGTGCACGGCTCTGATGGGTGTTGGAACAGGTGTCTGTTTGTCCATGTGCACTGCTCTGATCGAAGCAGGAACAGGTGGCTGTGTGTTCATGTGCACGGATCTGATGGTTGTCAGAACAGCTGGCTGTGTGTCCATGTGCACTGCACTGATGGGTGCTGGAGCAGGTGGCTGAGTGTCCATGTGCACTGCTCTGATGGGTGCACTAACAGGTGGCTCTGCGTTCATGTGCACGGCTCTGATGTGTGTAGGATCAGGTGGCTCTGTGCCCATGTGCACTGCTCTGATTGGTGCGAGAACAGGTGGCTTTGTATCCATGTGCACTGCTCTGATGTGTGTCGGAACAGGTGGCTGTGTTTGCATGTGCACTGCTCTGATGGGTGCAGGAGCAGGTGTCTGTGTGTCCATATGCACGGCTCTGATGGGTGTAGGAACAGGTGGCTATGTCTCCATGTGCACTGCTCTGATGGGTGTAGGAACAGGTGGCTGTGTGTCCATGTGCACAGCTCTGATGGGTGTAGGAACAGGTGGCTGTGTGTCCATGTGCCCTGCTCTGATGGGTGTCGGATCAAGTGGCTGTGTGTCCATTTGCACTGCTCTGATGGGTGGAGGAACAGGTGGCTGTGTGTCCATGTGCACGGTCTGATGGGTGTAGGAACAGGTGGCTATGTGTCCATGTGCACTGCTCTGATGGGTCTAGAACAGGTGGCTCTGTGTCCATGTGCACGGCTCTGAGGTGTGTTGGAACAGGAGGCTGTGTGTCCATGTGCACGGCTCTGATGGGTTTAGGAACAGTTGGCTGTGTTTCCATTTGCACTGCTTCGATGGGTGCAGGAACAGTTGGCAGTGTGCTCATGTGCACGGCTCTGATGGGTGTAGTATCAGCTGGCTGTGTGTCCATGTGCACGGCTCTGATCGAAGCAGGAACAGGTGGCTGTGTGTTCATGTGCACGCATCTGATGGTTGTCAGAACAGTTGACTGTCTGTCCATGTGCCCTGTTCTGATGGGTGTATGAACAGGTGGCTGTGTGTCCATGTGCACTGCACTGATGGGTGCTCGAACAGGTGGCTGTGTGTTCATGTGCACGGCTCTGATGTGTGGAGGAACAGGTGGCTTTGTGTCCATGTGCACTGCTCTGATGGGTGCAGAAACATTTGGCTGTGTGTCCATGTGCACGGCTCTGGTGGTTGTCGGAACAGGTGACTGTGTGTCCATGTGCCCTGCTCTGATGTGTGCAGAAACAGGGGGCAGTGTGTCCATGTGCACTACTCTGATGGGGGCAGGAACAGGTGGCTGTGTGTCCATGTGCACTGCTCTGATCGCTGCAGGAACAGGTGGCTGTGTGTTCATGTGCACGGATCTGATGGTTGTCGGAACAGGTGGCTGTGTGTCCATGTGCCCTGCTCTGATGGTGCAGGATCAGCTGGCTTTGTGTCCATGTGCCCTGCTCTGATGTGTGTAGGATCAGGGGGCAGTGTGTCCATGTGCACGACTCTGATGGGTGCAGGAACAGGTGGCTGTGTGTCCATGTGCAATGATCTGATCGGTGCAGGAACAGGTGGCTGTGTGTTTATGTGCACGGCTCTGATGGGTGTTGGAGCAGGTCGCTGTGAACCCATGTGCACTGCTCTGATGGGTGTCGGAACAGGTGGCGGTGTTGTCCATGTGCATTGCTTTGATGGGTGTAGGAACATTTGACTGTGTGTCCATGTGCACTGCTCTGATGGGTACAGGAACAGATGGCTGTGTTTCCATGTGCATGGCTCTGATGGGTTGTGGAACAGGTGACTGTGTGTCCATGTGCACTGCTCTGATGGGTGTAGGAACAGGTGACTGTGTGCCCATGTGCACTGCTCTGATGGGTGCAGGAACAGATGGCTGTGTGCTCATGTGCACGGCTCTGATGGGTGTAGGAACAGGTGTCTGTTTGTCCATGTGCACTGCTCTGATGCGTGTAGGAACAGGTGGCTGTTTGTCCATGTGCACTGCTCTGATGGTTGTAGGAGCAGGTGGCTGAGTGTCCATGTGCACTGCTCTGATGGATGCATAAACATTTGGCTGTGTGTCCATGTGCACTGCTCTGATGGTTGTAGGAACAGGTGACTGTGTGTTCATGTGCACGGCTCTGATGGGTGTAGGAACAGGTGGCTGCGTGTCCATGTGCACTGCTCTGATGGTTGTCGGAGCAGGTGGCTGTGTATCCATGTGCACTGCGCTGATGTGTGCAGGATCAGGTGGCTGTGTGTCCATTTGCACTGCTCTGATGGGTGGAGGAACAGGTGGCTGTGTGTCCATGTGCACGGCTCTGATGGGTGTAGGAACAGGTGGCGATGTGTCCATGTGCACTGCTCTGATGGGTCTAGAACAGGTGGCTCTGTGTCCATGTGCACGGCTCTGAGGTGTGTTGGAACAGGAGGCTGTGTGTCCATGTGCACGGCTCTGATGGGTTTAGGAACAGTAGGCTGTGTTTCCATTTGCACTGCTTCGATGGGTGCAGGAACAGGTGGCAGTGTGCTCATGTGCACGGCTCTGATGGGTGTAGTATCAGCTGGCTGTGTGCTCATGTGCACGGCTCTGATGGGTGTAGGAACAGGTGTCTGTTTGTCCATGTGCACTGCTCTGATGCGTGTAGGAACAGGTGGCTGTGTGTCCATGTGCACTGCTCAGATGGTTGTAGGAGCAGGTGGCTGAGTGTCCATGTGCACTGCTCTGATGGATGCATAAACATTTGGCTGTGTGTCCATGTGCACTGCTCTGATGGTTGTAGGAACAGGTGACTGTGTGTTCATGTGCATGGCTCTGATGGGTGTCGGAACAGGTGGCTGCGTGTCCATGTGCACGGCTCTGATGGTTGTCGGAGCAGGTGGCTGTGTATCCATGTGCCCTGCTCTGATGGGTGCAGGATCAGCTGGCTTTGTGTCCATGTGACCTGCTCTCATGTGTGCAGGAACAGGGGGCAGTGTGTCCATTTGCACGACTCTGAAGGGTGCAAGAGCAGGTGGTTGTGTGTCCATGTGCACTGCTCTGATCAGTGCAGGAACAGGTGGCTGTGTGTTCATGTGCATGGATCTGATGGTTGTCGGAACAGGTGGCTGTGTGTCCATGTGCCCTGCTCTGATGGGTGCAGGATCAGCTGGCTTTGTGTCCATGTGACCTGCTCTCATGTGTGCAGGAACAGGGGGCAGTGTGTCCATTTGCACGACTCTGAAGGGTGCAAGAACAGGTGGTTTTGTGTCCATGTGCACTGCTCTGATCGGTGCAGGAACAGGTGGCTGTGTGTCCATGTGCACTGCTCTGATCAGTGCAGGAACAGGTGGCTGTGTGTTCAATTGCACGGCTCTGATGGGTGTAGGAACAGGTGACTGTGTGTCCATGTGCACGGCTCTGTTGGGTGCAGGAACAAGTGACCTTGTGTCCATGTGCACGGTTCTGATGGGTGTTGGAACTGGTGGCTGTTAGTCCATGTGCACTGCTCTGATGGGTGTTGGAGCAGGTGGCTGTGTGCCCATGTGCACTGCTCTGATGAGTGTCGGAACAGGTGGCGGTGTGTCCATGTGCATTGCTTTGATGGGTGTAGGAACATGTGACTGTGTGTCCAGGTGCACTGCTCTGATGGGTGCAGGAACAGATGGCTGTGTGTCCATGTGCATGGCTCTTTTGGGTTGTGGAACAGGTGACTGTGTGTCCATGTGCACTGCTCTGATGGGTGTAGGAAAAAGTGACTGTGTGCGCATGTGCACTGCTCTGATGGGTGCAGGAACAGATGGCTGTGTGCTCATGTGCAAGACTATGATGGGTGTAGGAACAGGTGTCTGTTTGTCCATGGGCACTGCTCTGATGCGTGTAGGAACAGGTGGCTGTGTGTCCTTGTGCACGGCTCTGATGGGTTTAGGAACAGGTGGCTGTGTGTCCATGTGCACTGCTCAGATGGGTGCAGGAACAGGTGGCTGTGTGCTCATGTGCACGGCTCTGATGTGTGTAGGAACAGGTGGCTTTGTGTCCATGTGCACTGCTCTGATGTGTGCAGCAACAGGTGGCTGTGTGTCCAAGTGCATGGCTCTGATGGTTGTAGGAACAGGTGAATGTGTGTTCATGTTCACGGCTCTGATGGGTGTAGGAACAGGTGGCTGTGTGCCCATGTGCACTGCTCTGATGGTTGCAGGAGCAGGTGGCTGAGTGTTCATGTGCACGGCTCTGATGGGTGTAGGAACAGGTGGCTGTGTGCACATGTGCACTGCTCTGATGGGTGTAGGAACAGGTGGCTGTGTATCCATGTGCACTGCGCTGATGGGTGTAGGAACAGGTGGCTGTGTGTCCATGTGCCCTGCTCTGATGTGTGTAGGATCAGCTGGCTTTGTGTCCATGTTCACTACTCTGATGGGTGCAGGAACAAGTGGCTGTGTGTCCATGTGCACTGCTCTGATCGGTGCAAGAACAGGTGGCTGTGTGTCCATGTGCACGGCTCTGATGGGTTTAGGAACAGGTGGCTGTGTGTCCATGTGCACTGCTTCGATGGGTGCAGGAACAGGTGGCAGTGTGCTCATGTGCACGGCTCTGATGGCTGTAGTATCAGCTGGCTGTGTGTCCATGTGCACGGCACTGATCGAAGCAGGAACAGGTGGCTGTGTGTTCATGTGCACGGATCTGATGGTTGTCAGAGCAGTTGGCTGTGTGTCCATGTGCCCTGCTCTGATGGGTGTATGACCAGGTGGCTTTGTGTCCATGTGCACTGCAATGATGGGTGCTGGAACAGGTGGCTGTGTGTTCATGTGCACGTCTCTGATGGGTGTAGGAACAGGTGGCTGTGTGTCCATGTGCACTGATCTGAAGGGTGCAGGAACAGTTGGCTGTGTGTCCATGTGCACTGCTTTGATGGGTGTCGGAACAAGTGGCTGTGTGTCCATTTGCACGGCTCTGATGAGTGTTGGAACAGGTGGCTGTTTTTCCATGTGCAAGGCTCTGATGGGTGTTGGAGCAGGTGGCTGTGTGTCCATGTGGATTGCTCTGATGGGTGTAGGAACATGTGACTGTGTGTCCATGTGCACTGCTCTGATGGGTGCAGGAACAGATGGCTGTCTGTCCATGTGCACTGCTCTGAAGGGTGCAGGAACAGTTGGCTGTGTGTCCATGTGCACTGCACTGATGGGTGTGGGAACAGGTGGCTGTGTGTCTATGTGCACTGCTCTGGTGGGTGTAGGAACAAGTGGCTGTGTGTTCATGTGCACTGTTCTGATGGGTGTAGGAACAGATGGCTATGTGTCCATGTGCACTGCTCTGATCGGTGCAGGAACAGGTGGCTGTGTGTTCATGTGCACGGATCTGATGGGTGTCGGAACAGGTGGCTGTGTGTCCATGTGCCCTGCTCTGATGGGTTCTGGAACAGGTGGCTGTGTGTTCAATTGCACGGCTCTGATGGGTGTAGGAACAGGTGGCTGTGTGTCCATGTGCCCAGCTCTGATGGGTGCAGGAGCAGGTAGCGGTGTGTCCATGTGCACTGCACTGATGGGTGCTGGAACAGGTGGCTGTGTGTTCATGTGCAGGGCTCTGATGAGTGTAGGAACAGGTGGCTGTGTGTCCATGTGCCCTGCTCAGTTGGGTGCAGGAACAGGTGGCTGTGTGTCCATGTGCACTGCTCTGATGTGTGTGTGAACAGGTGGCTGTGTGTCCATGTGCACTGCTTTGATGGGTGTAGGAACATGTGACTGTGTGTCCATCTGCACTGCTCTGATGGGTGTTGGAGCAGGTGGCTGTGTGCCCATGTGCACTGCTCTGATGGGTGCAGGAACAGATGGCTGTGTGCTCATGTGCACGGCTCTGATGGGTGTAGGAACAGGTCTCTGTTTGTACATGTGCACTGCTCTGATGCATGTAGGAACAGGTGGCTGTGTGTCCTTGTGCACTGTTCTGATGGGTTTAGGGACAGGTGGCTGTGTGTCCATGTGCACTGCTCTGATGTGTGCAGAAACAGGTGGCTGTGTGCTCATGTGCACGGCTCTGATGGGTGTAGGAACAGGTCTCTGTTTGTCCATGTGCACTGCTCAGATGGGTGCAGGAACAGGTGGCTGTGTACTCATGTGCACGGCTCTGATGTGTGAAGGAACAGGTGGCTTTGTGTCCATGTGCACTGCTCTGATGTGTGCAGAAATAGGTGGCTGTGTGTCCAAGTGCATGGCTCTGATGGTTGTAGGAACAGGTGACTGTGTGTTCATGTGCACGGCTCTGATGGGTGTAGGAACATGTGGCTGTGTGCCCATGTGCACTGCTCTGATGGGTGTAGGAACAGGTGGCTGTGTGTCCATGTGCACTGCTTCGATGGGTGCAGGAACAGGTGGCAGTGTGCTCATGTGCACGGCTCTGATGGGTGTAGTATCAGCTGGCTGTGTGTCCATGTGCAGGGCTCTGATCGAAGCAGGAACAGTTGGCTGTGTGTTCATGTGCACGGATCTGATGGTTGTCAGAACAGGTGGCTGTGTGCCCATGTGCACTGCTCTGATGGGTGCAGGAACAGATGGCTGTGTGCTCATGTGCACGGCTCTGATGGGTGTAGGAACAGGTCTCTGTTTGTCCATGTGCACTGCTCTGATGCATGTAGGAACAGGTGGCTGTGTGCCCTTGTGCACTGTTCTGATGGGTTTAGGAACAGGTGGCTGTGTGTCCATGTGCACTGCTCTGATGTGTGCAGAAACAGGTGGCTGTGTGCTCATGTGCACGGCTCTGATGGGTGTAGGAACAGGTCTCTGTTTGTCCATGTGCACTGCTCAGATGGGTGCAGGAACAGGTGGCTGTGTGCTCATGTGCACGGCTCTGATGTGTGAAGGAACAGGTGGCTTTGTGTCCATGTGCACTGCTCTGATGTGTGCAGAAACAGGTGGCTGTGTGTCCAAGTGCATGGCTCTGATGGTTGTAGGAACAGGTGACTGTGTGTTCATGTGCACGGCTCTGATGGGTGTAGGAACATGTGGCTGTGTGTCCATGTGCCCTGCTCAGTTGGGTGCAGGAACAGGTGGCTGTGTGTCCATGTGCACTGCTCTGATGTGTGTGTGAACAGGTGGCTGTGTGTCCATGTGCACTGCTTTGATGGGTGTAGGAACATGTGACTGTGTGTCCATCTGCACTGCTCTGATGGGTGTTGGAGCAGGTGGCTGTGTGCCCATGTGCACTGCTCTGATGGGTGCAGGAACAGATGGCTGTGTGCTCATGTGCACGGCTCTGATGGGTGTAGGAACAGGTCTCTGTTTGTACATGTGCACTGCTCTGATGCATGTAGGAACAGGTGGCTGTGTGTCCTTGTGCACTGTTCTGATGGGTTTAGGAACAGGTGGCTGTGTGTCCATGTGCACTGCTCTGATGTGTGCAGAAACAGGTGGCTGTGTGCTCATGTGCACGGCTCTGATGGGTGTAGGAACAGGTCTCTGTTTGTCCATGTGCACTGCTCAGATGGGTGCAGGAACAGGTGGCTGTGTACTCATGTGCACGGCTCTGATGTGTGAAGGAACAGGTGGCTTTGTGTCCATGTGCACTGCTCTGATGTGTGCAGAAATAGGTGGCTGTGTGTCCAAGTGCATGGCTCTGATGGTTGTAGGAACAGGTGACTGTGTGTTCATGTGCACGGCTCTGATGGGTGTAGGAACATGTGGCTGTGTGCCCATGTGCACTGCTCTGATGGGTGTAGGAACAGGTGGCTGTGTGTCCATGTGCACTGCTTCGATGGGTGCAGGAACAGGTGGCAGTGTGCTCATGTGCACGGCTCTGATGGGTGTAGGAACATGTGGCTGTGTGTCCATGTGCCCTGCTCAGTTGGGTGCAGGAACAGGTGGCTGTGTGCCCATGTGCACTGCTCTGATGGGTGTAGGAACAGGGGGCTGTGTGCTCATGTGCACGTCTCTGATGGGTGTAGTATCAGCTGGCTGTGTGTCCATGTGCAGGGCTCTGATCGAAGCAGGAACAGTTTGCTGTGTGTTCATGTGCACGGATCTGATGGTTGTCAGAACAGGTGGCTGTGTGTCCAGGTGCACTGCACTGATGGGTGCTGGAACAGGTGGCTGTGTGTCCATGTGCACGGCTCTGATGGGTGTAGGAACAGGTGGCTGTGTGTTCATGTGCACGGCTCTGATGGGTGTAGGAACATTTGGCTGTGTGTCCATGTGCCCTGCTCAGTTGGGTGCAGGAAAAGGTGGCTGTGTGTCCATGTGCACTGCTCTGATGTGTGTGTGAACAGGTGGCTGTGTGTCCATGTGCACTGCTTTGATGGGTGTAGGAACATGTGACTGTGTGTCCATCTGCACTGCTCTGATGGGTGTTGGAGCAGGTGGCTGTGTGCCCATGTGCACTGCTCTGATGGGTGCAGGAACAGATGGCTTTGTGCTCATGTGCACGGCTCTGATGGGTGTAGGAACAGGTCTCTGTTTGTACATGTGCACTGCTCTGATGCATGTAGGAACAGGTGGCTGTGTGTCCTTGTGCGCTGTTCTGATGGGTTTAGGAACAGGTGGCTGTGTGTCCATGTGCACTGCTCTGATGTGTGCAGAAACAGGTGGCTGTGTGCTCATGTGCACGGCTCTGATGGGTGTAGGAACAGGTCTCTGTTTGTCCATGTGCACTGCTCAGATGGGTGCAGGAACAGGTGGCTGTGTACTCATGTGCACGGCTCTGATGTGTGAAGGAACAGGTGGCTTTGTGTCCATGTGCACTGCTCTGATGTGTGCAGAAATAGGTGGCTGTGTGTCCAAGTGCATGGCTCTGATGGTTGTAGGAACAGGTGACTGTGTGTTCATGTGCACGGCTCTGATGGGTGTAGGAACATGTGGCTGTGTGCCCATGTGCACTGCTCTGATGGGTGTAGGAACAGGTGGCTGTGTGTCCATGTGCACTGCTTCGATGGGTGCAGGAACAGGTGGCAGTGTGCTCATGTGCACGGCTCTGATGGGTGTAGTATCAGCTGGCTGTGTGTCCATGTGCAGGGCTCTGATCGAAGCAGGAACAGTTGGCTGTGTGTTCATGTGCACGGATCTGATGGTTGTCAGAACAGGTGGCTGTGTGCCCATGTGCACTGCTCTGATGGGTGCAGGAACAGATGGCTGTGTGCTCATGTGCACGGCTCTGATGGGTGTAGGAACAGGTCTCTGTTTGTCCATGTGCACTGCTCTGATGCATGTAGGAACAGGTGGCTGTGTGCCCTTGTGCACTGTTCGGATGGGTTTAGGAACAGGTGGCTGTGTGTCCATGTGCACTGCTCTGATGTGTGCAGAAACAGGTGGCTGTGTGCTCATGTGCACGGCTCTGATGGGTGTAGGAACAGGTCTCTGTTTGTCCATGTGCACTGCTCAGATGGGTGCAGGAACAGGTGGCTGTGTGCTCATGTGCACGGCTCTGATGTGTGAAGGAACAGGTGGCTTTGTGTCCATGTGCACTGCTCTGATGTGTGCAGAAACAGGTGGCTGTGTGTCCAAGTGCATGGCTCTGATGGTTGTAGGAACAGGTGACTGTGTGTTCATGTGCACGGCTCTGATGGGTGTAGGAACATGTGGTTGTGTGCCCATGTGCACTGCTCTGATGGGTGTAGGAACAGGTGGCTGTGTGTTCATGTGCCCTGCTCTGATGGGGGCAGGAACAGGTGGCTGTGTGTCCATGTGCACTGCTCTGATGGTTGCAGTAACAGGTGGCTGTGTATCCATGTGCACTACTCTGATGGGTGCAGGAACAGGTGGCTCTGTGTCCATGTGCCCTGCTCTGATGGGGGCAGGAACAGGTGGCTGTGTGTCCATGTGCACTGCTCTGATGGTTGCAGTAACAGGTGGCTGTGTATCCATGTGCACTGCGCTGATGTGTGCAGGAACAGGTGGCTGTGTGTCCATGTGCACTGCTCTGATGTGTGTAGAAACAGGGGGCAGTGTGTCCTTGTGCACTACTCTGATGGGTGCAGGAACAGGTGGCTGTGTGTCCATGTGCACTGCTCTAATGGGTGCAGGAACAGGTGGCTGTGTGTCCATGTGCACGGATCTGATGGTTGCCGGAACAGGTGGCTGTGTGTCCATGTGCCCTGCTCTGATGGGTGCAGGATCAGCTGGCTTTGTGTCCATATGACCTGCTCTGATGTGTGCAGGATCAGGGGGCAGTGTGTCCATTTGCACGACTCTGATGGGTGCAGGAACAGGTGGCTCTGTGTCCATGTGCACTGCTCTGATGGGTGCAGGAACAGGTGGCTGTGTGTCCATGTGCACTGCTCTGATGGGTGCAGGAACAGGTGGCTGTGTGTCCATGTGCACTGCTCTGATCGGTGCAGGAACAGGTGGCTGTGTGTTCATGTGCACGGATCTGATGGTTGTCGGAACAGGTGGTTGTGTGTCCATGTGCCCTGCTCTGATGGGTGCTGGAACAGGTGGCTGTGTGTTCAATTGCACGGCTCTGATGGGTTTAGGAACAGGTGGCTCAGTGTCCATGTGCACTGCTCTGATGGGTGCAGGAGCAGGTGGCGCTGTGTCCATGTGCACGGCTCTGATGGGTGTAGGAACAGGTGACTGTGTGTCCATGTGCACGGATCTGATGGTTGTCGGAACAGGTGGCTGTGTGTCCATGTGCCCTGCTCTGATGGGTGCAGGATCAGCTGGCTTTGTGTCCATGTGACCTGCTCTGATGTGTGCAGGATCAGCTGGCTTTGAGTCCATGTGCCCTGCTCTGATGGGTGCTGGAACAGGTGGCTGTGTGTTCAATTGCACGGCTCTTATGGGTTTAGGAACAGGTGGCTGTGTGTCCATGTGCCCTGCTCTGATGGGTGCAGGAGCTGGTGGCGGTGTGTTCATGTGCTCGGCTCTGATGGGTGTAGGAACAGATGGCTGTGTGTCCATGTGCCCTGCTCTGATGTGTGTAGAAACAGGGGGCAGTGTGTCCTTGTGCACTACTCTGATGGGTGCAGGAACAGGTGGCTGTGTGTCCGTGTGCACTGCTCTAATGGGTGCAGGAACAGGTGGCTGTGTGTCCATGTGCACGGATCTGATGGTTGCCGGAACAGGTGGCTGTGTGTCCATGTGCCCTGCTCTGATGGGTGCAGGATCAGCTGGCTTTGTGTCCATATGACCTGCTCTGATGTGTGCAGGATCAGGGGGCAGTGTGTCCATTTGCACGACTCTGATGGTTGCTGGAACAGGTGGCTGTGTGTCCATGTGCACTGCTCTGATGGGTGCAGGAACAGGTGGCTGTGTGTCCATGTGCACTGCTCTGATGGGTGCAGGAACAGGTGGCTGTGTGTCCATGTGCACTGCTCTGATCGGTGCAGGAACAGGTGGCTGTGTGTTCGTGTGCACGGATCTGATGGTTGTCGGAACAGGTGGCTGTGTGTCCATGTGCCCTGCTCTGATGGGTGCTGGAACAGGTGGCTGTGTGTTCAATTGCACGGCTCTGATGGGTTTAGGAACAGGTGGATGTGTGTTCATGTGCACTGCTCTGATGGGTGCAGGAGCAGGTGGCGCTGTGTCCATGTGCACGGCTCTGATGGGTGTAGGAACAGGTGACTGTGTGTCCATGTGCACGGATCTGATGGTTGTCGGAACAGGTGGCTGTGTGTCCATGTGCCCTGCTCTGATGGGTGCAGGATCAGCTGGCTTTGGGTCCATGTGACCTGCTCTGATGTGTGCAGGATCAGCTGGCTTTGTGTCCATGTGCCCTGCTCTTATGGGTGCTGGAACAGGTGGCTGTGTGTTCAATTGCACGGCTCTTATGGGTTTAGGAACAGGTGGCTGTGTGTCCATGTGCACTGCTCTGATGGGTGTGTGAACAGGTGGCTGTGTGTCCATGTGCACTGCTCTGGTGGGTGCAGGAACAAGTGACTGTGGGTCCATGTGCACGGTTCTGATGGGTGTTGGAACAGGTGGCTCTGTGTCCATGTGCACTGCTCTGATGGGGGCAGGAACAGGTGGCTGTGTGTCCATGTGCACGGATCTGATGGTTGTCGGAACAGGTGGCTGTGTGTCCATGTGCACTACTCTGATGGGTGCAGGAACAGGTGGCTCTGTGTCCATGTGCCCTGCTCTGATGGGTCCAGGAACAGGTGGCTGTGTGTCCATGTGCACTGCTTTGATGAGTGCAGGAACAGGTGGCTGTGTGTCCATGTGCACTGTTCTGATCGGTGCAGGAACAGGTGGCTGTGTGTTCATGTGCACGGATCTGATGGTTGTCGGAACAGGTGGCTGTGTGTCCATGTGCCCTGCTCTGATGGGTGCTGGAACAGGTGGCTGTGTGTTCAATTGCACGGCTCTGATGGGTTTAGGAACAGGTGGCTGTGTGTCCATGTGCACTGCTCTGATGGGTGCAGGAGCAGGTGGCGCTGTGTCCATGTGCACGGCTCCGATGGGTGTCGGAACAGGTGACTGTGTGTCCATGTGCACGGATCTGATGGTTGTCGGAACAGGTGGCTGTGTGTCCATGTGCCCTGCTCTGATGGGTGCAGGATCAGCTGGCTTTGTGTCCATGTGACCTGCTCTGATGTGTGCAGGATCAGCTGGCTTTGTGTCCATGTGCCCTGCTCTGATGGGTGCTGGAACAGGTGGCTGTGTGTTCAATTGCACGGCTCTTATGGGTTTAGGAACAGGTGGCTGTGTGTCCATGTGCCCAGCTCTGATGGGTGCAGGAGCTGGTGGCGGTGTGTTCATGTGCACGGCTCTGATGGGTGTAGGAACAGGTGGCTGTGTGTCCATGTGCCCTGCTCTGATGGGTGCAGGAACAGGTTGCTGTGTGTCCATGTGCACTGCTCTGATGGGTGTGTGAACAGGTGGCTGTGTGTCCATGTGCACTGCTCTGGTGGGTGCAGGAACAAGTGACTGTGGGTCCATGTGCACGGTTCTGATGGGTGTTCGAACAGGTGGCTCTGTGTCCATGTGCACTGCTCTGATGGGGGCAGGAACAGGTGGCTGTGTGTCCATGTGCACGGATCTGATGATTGTCGGAACAGGTGGCTGTGTTTCCATGTGCACTACTCTGATGGGTGCAGGAACAGGTGGCTCTGTGTCCATGTGCCCTGCTCTGATGGGGGCAGGAACAGGTGGCTGTGTGTCCATGTGCACGGATCTGATGGTTGTCGGAACAGGTGGCTGTGTGTCCATGTGCCCTGCTCTGATGGTGCAGGATCAGCTGGCTTTGTGGCCATGTGCCCTGCTCTGATGGGTGCAGGAACAGGTGGCTGTGTGTCCATGTGCACTGCTCTGATGGGTGCATAAACAGGTGGCTGTGTGTTCATGTGCACGGCTCTGATGGGTGTTGGAGCAGGTGGCTGTATGCCCATGTGCATTGCACTGATGGGTGTCGGAACAGGTGGCGGTGTGTCCATGTGCATTGCTTTGATGGGTGTAGGAACATGTGACTGTGTGTCCATGTGCAATGCTCTGATGGGTGCAGGAACAGGTGGCTGTGTGTCCATGTGCATGGTTCTGATGGGTTGTGGAACAGATGCCTGTGTGCTCATGTGCACTGCTCTGATGGGTGTAGGAACAGGTGTCTTTTTGTCCATGTGCACTGCTCTGATGCGTGTAGGAACAGGTGGCTGTGTGTCTATGTGCACGGCTCTGATGGCTTTAAGAACAGGTGGCTGTGTGCTCATGTGCACGGCTCTGATGTGTGTAGGAACAGGTGGCGTTGTGTCCATGTGCACTGCTCTGATGGTTGTAGGAACAGGTGGCTGTGTGTTCATGTGCACGGCTCTGATGGTTGCAGTAACAGGTGGCTGTGTATCCATGTGCACTGCGCTGATGTGTGCAGGAACAGGTGGCTGTGTGTCCATGTGCCCTGCTCTGATGTGTGTAGAAACAGGGGGCAGTGTGTCCTTGTGCACTACTCTGATGGGTGCAGGAACAGGTGGCAGTGTGTTCATGTGCACGGCACTGATGTGTGCAGGCGCAGGTGGCGCTGTGTCCATTTGCACGGATCTGATGGTTGTTGGAACAGGTGGCTGTGTGTCCATGTGCCCTGCTCTGATGGGTGCAGGAGCAGGTGGCGCTGTGTCCATTTGCACTGCTCTGATGGGTGCTGGAACAGGTGGCTGTGTGTTCATGTGCACGGCTCTGATGTGTGTAGGAACAGGTGACTGCGTGTCCATGTGCACGGATCTGATGGTTGTCGGAACAGGTGGCTGTGTGTCCATGTGCCCTGCTCTGATGGGTGCAGGATCAGCTGGCTTTGTGTCCATGTGACCTGCTCTGATGTGTGCAGGATCAGGGGGCAGTGTGTCCATTTGCACGACTCTGATGGGTGCAGGAACAGGTGGCTGTGTGTCCATGTGCACTGCTCTGATTGGTGCAGGAACAGGTGGCTGTGTTTCCATGTGCACTGCTCTGATCGGTGCAGGAACAGGTGGCTGTGTGTCCATGTGCACGGATCTGATGGTTGTCGGAACAGGTGGCTGTGTGTCCATGTGCCCTGCTCTGATGGGTGCTGGAACAGGTGACTGTGTGTCCATGTGCACGGATCTGATGGTTGTCGGAACAGGTGGCTGTGTGTCCATGTGCACTGCTCTGATGGGTGCAGGATCAGCTGGCTTTGTGTCCATGTGACCTGATCTGATGTGTGCAGGATCAGGGGGCAGTGTGTCCATTTGCACGACACTGATGGGTGCCGGAACAGGTGGCTGTGTGTTCATGTGCCCTGCTCTGATGGGTGCTGGAGCAGGTGGCTGTGTGTTCATGTGCACGGCTCTGATGGGTGTAGGAACAGGTGACTGTGTGTCCATGTGCACGGATCTGATGGTTGTCGGAACAGGTGGCTGTGTCCATGTGCCCTGCTCTGATGGGTGCTGGAACAGGTGGCTGTGTGTTCAATTGCACGGCTCTGATGGGTTTAGGAACAGGTGGCTGTGTGTCCATGTGCCCTGCTCTGATGGGTGCTGGAGCAGGTGGCTGTGTGTTCATGTGCACGGCTCTGATGGGTGTAGGAACAGGTGACTGTGTGTCCATGTGCACGGATCTGATGGTTGTCGGAACAGGTGGCTGTGTCCATGTGCCCTGCTCTGATGGGTGCTGGAACAGGTGGCTGTGTGTTCAATTGCACGGCTCTGATGGGTTTAGGAACAGGTGGCTGTGTGTCCATGTGCCCTGCTCTGATGGGTGCAGGAGCTGGTGGCGGTGTGTTCATGTGCACGGCTCTGATGGGTGCAGGAACAGGTGGCTGTGTGTCCATGTGCCCTGCTCTGATGGGTGCAGGAACAGGTGGCTGTGTGGCCATGTGCACTGCTCTGATGGGTGTGTGAACAGGTGGCTGTGTTTCCATGTGCACTGCTCTGGTGGGTGTAGGAACAGGTGGCTCTGTGTCCATGTGCCCTGCTCTGATGGGTGCAGGAACAGGTGGCTGTGTGTCCATGTGCACTGCTTTGATGATTGCAGGAACAGGTGGCTGTGTGTCCATGTGCACTGCTCTGATGGGTGCAGGAACAGGTGGCTGTGTGTTCATGTGCACGGATCTGATGGTTGTCGGAACAGGTGGCTGTGTGTCCATGTGCCCTGCTCTGATGGGTGCTGGAACAGGTGGCTGTGTGTTCAATTGCACGGCTCTGATGGGTTTAGGAACAGGTGGCTGTGTGTCCATGTACACTGCTCTGATGGGTGCAGGAGCAGGTGGCGCTGTGTCCATGTGCACGGCTCTGATGGGTGTCGGAACAGGTGACTGTGTGTCCATGTGCACGGATCTGATGGTTGTCGGAACAGGTGGCTGTGTGTCCATGTGCCCTGCTCTGATGGGTGCAGGATCAGCTGGCTTTGTGTCCATGTGACCTGCTCTGATGTGTGCAGGATCAGCTGGCTTTGTGTCCATGTGCCCTGCTCTGATGGGTGCTGGAACAGGTGGCTGTGTGTTCAATTGCACGGCTCTTATGGGTTTAGGAACAGGTGGCTGTGTATCCATGTGCCCTGCTCTGATGGGTGCAGGAGCTGGTGGCGGTGTGTTCATGTGCACGGCTCTGATGGGTGTAGGAACAGGTGGCTGTGTGTCCATGTGCCCTGCTCTGATGGGTGCAGGAACAGGTTGCTGTGTGTCCATGTGCACTGCTCTGATGGGTGTGTGAACAGGTGGCTGTGTGTCCATGTGCACTGCTCTGGTGGGTGCAGGAACAAGTGACTGTGGGTCCATGTGCACGGTTCTGATGGGTGTTGGAACAGGTGGCTCTGTGTCCATGTGCACTGCTCTGATGGGGGCAGGAACAGGTGGCTGTGTGTCCATGTGCACGGATCTGATGGTTGTCGGAACAGGTGGCTGTGTGTCCATGTGCACTACTCTGATGGGTGCAGGAACAGGTGGCTCTGTGTCCATGTGCCCTGCTCTGATGGGGGCAGGAACAGGTGGCTGTGTGTCCATGTGCACGGATCTGATGGTTGTCGGAACAGGTGGCTGTGTGTCCATGTGCCCTGCTCTGATGGTGCAGGATCAGCTGGCTTTGTGGCCATGTGCCCTGCTCTGATGGGTGCAGGAACAGGTGGCTGTGTGTCCATGTGCACTTCTCTGATGGGTGCATAAACAGGTGGCTGTGTGTTCATGTGCACGGCTCTGATGGGTGTTGGAGCAGGTGGCTGTATGCCCATGTGCATTGCTCTGATGGGTGTCGGAACAGGTGGCGGTGTGTCCATGTGCATTGCTTTGATGGGTGTAGGAACATGTGACTGTGTGTCCATGTGCAATGCTCTGATGGGTGCAGGAACAGGTGGCTGTGTGTCCATGTGCATGGTTCTGATGGGTTGTGGAACAGGTGACTGTGTGTCCATGTGCACTGCTCTGATGGGTGTAGGAACAGGTGACTGTGTGCCCATGTGCACTGCTCTGATGGGTGCAGGAACAGATGCCTGTGTGCTCATGTGCACTGCTCTGATGGGTGTAGGAACAGGTGTCTTTTTGTCCATGTGCACTGCTCTGATGCGTGTAGGAACAGGTGGCTGTGAGTCCATGTGCACGGCTCTGATGGCTTTAAGAACAGGTGGCTTTGTGCTCATGTGCACGGCTCTGATGTGTGTAGGAACAGGTGGCGTTGTGTCCATGTGCACTGCTCTGATGGTTGTAGGAACAGGTGGCTGTGTGTTCATGTGCACGGCTCTGATGGTTGCAGTAACAGGTGGCTGTGTATCCATGTGCACTGCGCTGATGTGTGCAGGAACAGGTGGCTGTGTGTCCATGTGCCCTGCTCTGATGTGTGTAGAAACAGGGGGCAGTGTGTCCTTGTGCACTACTCTGATGGGTGCAGGAACAGGTGGCAGTGTGTTCATGTGCACGGCACTGATGTGTGCAGGAGCAGGTGGCGCTGTGTCCATTTGCACGGATCTGATGGTTGTTGGAACAGGTGGCTGTGTGTCCATGTGCCCTGCTCTGATGGGTGCAGGAGCAGGTGGCGCTTTGTCCATTTGCACTGCTCTGATGGGTGCTGGAACAGGTGGCTGTGTGTTCATGTGCACGGCTCTGATGTGTGTAGGAACAGGTAACTGTGTGTCCATGTGCACGGATCTGATGGTTGTTGGAACAGGTGGCTGTGTGTCCATGTGCCCTGCTCTGATGGGTGCAGGATCAGCTGGCTTTGTGTCCATGTGACCTGCTCTGATGTGTGCAGGATCAGGGGGCAGTGTGTCCATTTGCACGACTCTGATGGGTGCAGGAACAGGTGGCTGTGTGTCCATGTGCACTGCTCTGATTGGTGCAGGAACAGGTGGCTGTGTGTCCATGTGCACTGCTCTGATCGGTGCAGGAACAGGTGGCTGTGTGTCCATGTGCACGGATCTGATGGTTGTCGGAACAGGTGGCTGTGTGTCCATGTGCCCTGCTCTGATGGGTGCTGGAACAGGTGACTGTGTGTCCATGTGCACGGATCTGATGGTTGTCGGAACAGGTGGCTGTGTGTCCATGTGCACTGCTCTGATGGGTGCAGGATCAGCTGGCTTTGTGTCCATATGACCTGCTCTGATGAGTGCAGGATCAGGGGGCAGTGTGTCCATTTGCACGACTCTGATAGGTGCCGGAACAGGTGGCTGTGTGTCCATGTGCACTGCTCTGATGGGTGCAGGAACAGGTGGCTGTGTGTCCATGTGCACTGCTCTGATCGGTGCAGGAACAGGTGGCTGTGTGTTCATGTGCACGGATCTGATGGTTGTCGGAACAGGTGGCTGTGTGTCCATGTGCCCTGCTCTGATGGGTGCTGGAACAGGTGGCTGTGTGTTCAATTGCACGGCTCTGATGGATTTAGGAACAGGTGGCTGTGTGTCCATGTGCCCAGATCTGATGGGTGCAGGAGCAGGTGGCGCTGTGTCCATGTGCACTGCACTGATGGGTGCTGGAGCAGGTGGCTGTGTGTTCATGTGCACGGCTCAGATGGTTGTAGGAACAGGTGACTGTGTGTCCATGTGCACGGATCTGATGGTTGTCGGAATAGGTGGCTGTGTGTCCATGTGCCCTGCTCTGATGGGTGCTGGAACAGGTGGCTGTGTGTTCAATTGCACGGCTCTGATGGGTTTAGGAACAGGTGGCTGTGTGTCCATGTGCCCTGCTCTGATGGGTGCAGGAGCTGGTGGCGGTGTGTTCATGTGCACGGCTCTGATGGGTGTAGGAACAGGTGGCTGTGTGTCCATGTGCCCTGCTCTGATGGGTGCAGGAACAGGTGGCTGTGTGGCCATGTGCACTGCTCTGATGGGTGTGTGAACAGGTGGCTGTGTTTCCATGTGCACTGCTCTGGTGGGTGTAGGAACCAGTGACTGTGGGTCCATGTGCACGGTTCTGATGGGTGTTGGAACAGGTGGCTCTGTGTCCATGTGTACTGCTCTGATGGGGGCAGGAACAGGTGGCTGTGTGTCCCTGTGCACGGATCTGATGGTTGTCGGAACAGGTGGCTGTGTGTCCATGTGCACTACTCTGATGGGTGCAGGAACAGGTGGCTCTGTGTCCATGTGCACTGCTCTGATGGGGGCAGGAACAGGTGGTTGTGTGTCCATGTGCACGGATCTGATGGTTGTCGGAACAGGTGGCTGTGTGTCCATGTGCCCTGCTCTGATGGGTGCAGGATCAGCTGGCTTTGTGTCCATGTGCCCTGCTCTGATGGGTGCAGGAACAGGTGGCTGTGTGTCCATGTGCACTGCTCTGATGGGTGCAGGAACAGTTGAATGTGTGTCCTTGTGCAATGCTCTGATCGGTGCATAAACAGGTGGCTGTGTGTTCATGTGCTTGGCTCTGATGGGTGTTGGAGCAGGTGGCTGTTTGCCCATGTGCACTGCTCTGATGGGTGTCGGAACAGGTGGCGGTGTGTCCATGTGCATTGCTTTGATGGGTGTAGGAACATGTGACTGTGTGTCCATGTGCAATGCTCTGATGGGTACAGGAACAGATGGCTGTGTATCCATGTGCATGGTTCTGATGGGTTGTGGAACAGGTGACTGTGTGTCCATGTGCACTGCTCTGATGGGTGTAGGAACAGGTGACTGTGTGCCCATGCGCACTGCTCTGATGGGTGCAGGAACAGATGGCTGTGTGCTCATGTGCACGGCTCTGATGGGTGTAGGAACAGGTGTCTTTTTGTCCATGTGCACTGCTCGGATGCGTGTAGGAACAGGTGGCTGTGTGTCCATGCGCACGGCTCTGATGGCTTCAAGAACAGGTGGCTGTGTGCTCATGTGCACGGCTCTGATGTGTGTAGGAACAGGTGGCGTTGTGTCCATGTGCACTGCTCTGATGGTTGTAGGAACAGGTGACTGTGTGTTCATGTGCACGGCTCTGATGGGTGTTGGAACAGGTGGCTTCGTGTCCATGTGCACTGCTCTGATGGTTGCAGTAACAGGTGGTTGTGTATCCATGTACACTGCGCTGATGTGTGCAGGAACAGGTGGCTGTGTGTCCATGTGCCCTGCTCTGATGTGTGTAGAAACAGGGGGCAGTGTGTTCTTGTGCACTACTCTGATGGGTGCAGGAACAGGTGGCTGTGTGTTCATGTGCACGGCTCTGATGTGTGCAGGGGCAGGTGGCGCTGTGTCCATTTGCACGGATCTGATGGTTGTCGGAACAGGTGACTGTGTGTCTATGTGCACGGAACTGATGGTTGTCGGAACAGGTGGCTGTGTGTCCATGTGCCCTGCTCTGATCGGTGCAGGATCAGCTGGCTTTGTGTCCATGTGACCTGCTCTGATGTGTGCAGGATCAGGGGGCAGTGTGTCCATTTGCACGACTCTGATGGGTGCAGGAGCTGGTGGCGGTGTGTCCATGTGCACTGCACTGATGGGTGCTGGAACAGGTGGCTGTGTGTCCATGTGCCCTGCTCTGATGGGTGCAGGAACAGGTGGCTGTGTGTCCATGTGCACTGCTCTGATGGGTGTGTGAACAGGTGGCTGTGTGTCCATGTGCACTGCTCTGATGGGTGCAGGAACAGGTGGCTGTGTGTCCATGTGCACGGCTCTGATGGGTGTGTGAACAGGTGGCTGTGTGTCCATGTGCACTGCTCTGGTGGGTGTAGGAACAAGTGACTCTGGGTCCATGTGCACGGTTCTGATGCGTGTTGGAACTGGTGGCTGAGTGTCCATGTGCACTGCGCTGATGGGTGCAGGAACAGGTGGCTGTGTGTCCATGTGCCCTGCTCTGATGGGTGCAGGAACAGGTGGCTGTGTGGACATGTGCACTGCTCTGATGGGTGTGTGAACAGGTGGCTTTGTTTCCATGTGCCCTGCTCTGATGGGTGCAGGAACAGGTGGCTGTGTGGCCATGTGCACGGTTCTGATGGGTGTTGGAACAGGTGGCTCTGTGTCCATGTGCACTGCTCTGATGGGGGCAGGAACAGGTGGCTGTGTGTCCCTGTGCACGGATCTGATGGTTGTCGGAACAGGTGGCTGTGTGTCCATGTGCACTACTCTGATGGGTGCAGGAACAGGTGGCTCTGTGTCCATGTGCACTGCTCTGATGGGGGCAGGAACAGGTGGCTGTGTGTCCATGTGCACGGATCTGATGGTTGTCGGAACAGGTGGCTGTGTGTCCATGTGCCCTGCTCTGATGGTGCAGGATCAGCTGGCTTTGTGTCCATGTGCCCTGCTCTGATGGGTGCAGGAACAGTGGCTGTGTGTCCATGTGCACTGCTCTGATGGGTGCAGGAACAGTTGAATGTGTGTCCTTGTGCACTGCTCTGATCGGTGCATAAACAGGTGGCTGTGTGTTCATGTGCTTGGCTCTGATGGGTGTTGGAGCAGGTGGCTGTTTGCCCATGTGCACTGCTCTGATGGGTGTCGGAACAGGTGGCGGTGTGTCCATGTGCATTGCTTTGATGGGTGTAGGAACATGTGACTGTGTGTCCATGTGCAATGCTCTGATGGGTACAGGAACAGATGGCTGTGTGTCCATGTGCATGGTTCTGATGGGTTGTGGAACAGGTGACTGTGTGTCCATGTGCACTGCTCTGATGGGTGTAGGAACAGGTGACTGTGTGCCCATGTGCACTGCTCTGATGGGTGCAGGAACAGATGGCTGTGTGCTCATGTGCACGGCTCTGATGGGTGTAGGAACAGGTGTCTTTTTGTCCATGTGCACTGCTCGGATGCGTGTAGGAACAGGTGGCTGTGTGTCCAAGTGCACTGCTCTGATGGCTTTAAGAACAGGTGGCTGTGTGCTCATGTGCACGGCTCTGATGTGTGTAGGAACAGGTGGCGTTGTGTCCATGTGCACTGCTCTGATGGTTGTAGGAACAGGTGACTGTGTGTTCATGTGCACGGCTCTGATGGGTGTTGCAACAGGTGGCTGCGTGTCCATGTGCACTGCTCTGATGGTTGCAGTAACAGGTGGTTGTGTATCCATGTACACTGCGCTAATGTGTGCAGGAACAGGTGGCTGTGTGTCCATGTCCCCTGCTCTGATGTGTGTAGAAACAGGGGGCAGTGTGTTCTTGTGCACTACTCTGATGGGTGCAGGAACAGGTGGCTGTGTGTTCATGTGCACGGCTCTGATGTGTGCAGGGGCAGGTGGCGCTGTGTCCATTTGCACGGATCTGATGGTTGTCGGAACAGGTGACTGTGTGTCCATGTGCACGGAACTGATGGTTGTCGGAACAGGTGGCTGTGTGTCCATGTGCCCTGCTCTGATGGGTGCAGGATCAGCTGGCTTTGTGTCCATGTGACCTGCTCTGATGTGTGCAGGATCAGGGGGCAGTGTGTCCATTTGCACGACTCTGATGGGTGCAGGAGCTGGCGGCGGTGTGTCCATGTGCACTGCACTGATGGGTGCTGGAACAGGTGGCTGTGTGTCCATGTGCCCTGCTCTGATGGGTGCAGGAGCAGGTGGCTGTGTGTCCATGTGCACTGCTCTGATGGGTGTGTGAACAGGTGGCTGTGTGTCCATGTGCACTGCTCTGATGGGTGCAGGAACAGGTGGCTGTGTGTCCATGTGCACTGCTCTGATGGGTGTGTGAACAGGTGGCTGTGTGTCCATGTGCACTGCTCTGGTGGGTGTAGGAACAAGTGACTCTGGGTCCATGTGCACGGTTCTGATGCGTGTTGGAACTGGTGGCTGAGTGTCCATGTGCACTGCGCTGATGGGTGCAGGAACAGGTGGCTGTGTGTCCATGTGCCCTGCGCTGATGTGTGTAGAAACAGGGGGCAGTGTGTCCATGTGCACTACTCTGATGGGTGCAGGAACAGATGGCTGTGTGTCCATGTGCAATGCTCTGATGGGTGCAGGAACAGGTGGCTGTGTGTCCATGTGCACTGCTCTGATCGGTGCAGGAACAGGTGGCTGTGTGTTCATGTGCACGGATCTGATGGTTGTCGGAACAGGTGGCTGTGTGTCCAAGTGCCCTGCTCTGATGGTGCAGGATCAGCTGGCTTTGTGTCCATGTGCCCTGCTCTGATGTGTGTAGGATCAGGGGGCAGTGTGTCCATGTGCACGACTCTGATGGGTGCAGGAACAGGTGGCTGTGGGTCCATGTGGACTGCTCTGACGGGTGCAGGAACAGGTGGCTGTGTGTCCATGTGCCCTGCTCTGATGGGTGCTGGAACAGGTGGCTGTGTGTTCAATTGCACGGCTCTGATGGGTTTAGGAACAGGTGGCTGTGTGTCCATGTGCACTGCTCTGATGGGTGCAGGAGCAGGTGGCGCTGTGTCCATGTGCACGGCTCTGATGGGTGTAGGAACAGGTGACTGTGTGTCCATGTGCACGGATCTGATGGTTGTCGGAACAGGTGGCTGTGTGTCCATGTGCCCTGCTCTGATGGGTGCAGGATCAGCTGGCTTTGGGTCCATGTGACCTGCTCTGATGTGTGCAGGATCAGCTGGCTTTGAGTCCATGTGCCCTGCTCTGATGGGTGCTGGAACAGGTGGCGGTGTGTTCATGTGCACGGCTCTGATGGGTGCAGGAGCTGGTGGCGGTGTGTTCATGTGCACGGCTCTGATGGGTGTAGGAACAGATGGCTGTGTGTCCATGTACCCTGCTCTGATGTGTGTAGAAACAGGTGGCTGTGTGTCCATGTGCACTACTCTGATGGGTGCAGGAACAGGTGGCTGTGTGTCCATGTGCACTGCTCTAATGGGTGCAGGAACAGGTGGCTGTGTGTCCATGTGCACGGATCTGATGGTTGCCGGAACAGGTGGCTGTGTGTCCATGTGCCCTGCTCTGATGGGTGCAGGATCAGCTGGCTTTGTGTCCATATGACCTGCTCTGATGTGTGCAGGATCAGGGGGCAGTGTGTCCATTTGCACGACTCTGATGGTTGCAGGAACAGGTGGCTGTGTGTCCATGTGCACTGCTCTGATGGGTGCAGGAACAGGTGGCTGTGTGTCCATGTGCACTGCTCTGATGGGTGCAGGAACAGGTGGCTGTGTGTCCATGTGCACTGCTCTGATCGGTGCAGGAACAGGTGGCTGTGTGTTCATGTGCACTACTCTGATGGGTGCAGGAACAGGTGGCTGTGTGTCCATGTGCACTGCTCTGATCGGTGCAGGAACAGGTGGCTGTGGGTCCATGTGCACGGATCTGATGGTTGTCGGAACAGGTGGCTGTGTGTCCATGTGCCCTGCTCTGATGGGTGCTGGAACAGGTGGCTGTGTGTTCAATTGCACGGCTCTGATGGGTTTAGGAACAGGTGGCTGTGTGTCCATGTGCACTGCTCTGATGGGTGCAGGAGCAGGTGGCGCTGTGTCCATGTGCACGGCTCTGATGGGTGTAGGAACAGGTGACTGTGTGTCCATGTGCACGGATCTGATGGTTGTCGGAACAGGTGGCTGTGTGTCCATGTGCCCTGCTCTGATGGGTGCAGGATCAGCTGGCTTTGTGTCCATGTGACCTGCTCTGATGTGTGCAGGATCAGCTGGCTTTGAGTCCATGTGCCCTGCTCTGATGGGTGCTGGAACAGGTGGCGGTGTGTTCATGTGCACGGCTCTGATGGGTGCAGGAGCTGGTGGCGGTGTGTTCATGTGCACGGCTCTGATGGGTGTAGGAACAGATGGCTGTGTGTCCATGTGCCCTGCTCTGATGTGTGTAGAAACAGGGGGCAGTGTGTCCTTGTGCACTACTCTGATGGGTGCAGGAACAGGTGGCTGTGTGTCCATGTGCACTGCTCTAATGGGTGCAGGAACAGGTGGCTGTGTGTCCATGTGCACGGATCTGATGGGTGCAGGATCAGCTGGCTTTGTGTCCATATGACCTGCTCTGATGTGGCAGGATCAGGGGGCAGTGTGTCCATTTGCACGACTCTGATGGTTGCAGGAACAGGTGGCTGTGTGTCCATGTGCACTGCTCTGAAGGGTGCAGGAACAGGTGGCTGTGTGTCCATGTGCACTGCTCTGATGGGTGCAGGAACAGGTGGCTGTGTGTCCATGTGCACTGCTCTGATCGGTGCAGGAACAGGTGGCTGTGTGTTCATGTGCACGGATCTGATGGTTGTCGGAACAGGTGGCTGTGTGTCCATGTGCCCTGCTCTGATGGGTGCTGGAACAGGTGGCTGTGTGTTCAATTGCACGGCTCTGATGGGTTTAGGAACAGGTGGCTGTGTGTCCATGTGCCCTGCTCTGATGGGTGTAGGAACAGGTGGCTGTGTGTCCATGTGCCCTGCTCTGATGGGTGCAGGAACAGGTGGCTGTGTGGCCATGTGCACTGCTCTGATGGGTGCAGGAACAGGTGGCTGTGTGTCCATGTGCACTGCTCTGATCGGTGCAGGAACAGGTGGCTGTGTGTTCATGTGCACTACTCTGATGGGTGCAGGAACAGGTGGCTGTGTGTCCATGTGCACTGCTCTGATCGGTGCAGGAACAGGTGGCTGTGGGTTCATGTGCACGGATCTGATGGTTGTCGGAACAGGTGGCTGTGTGTCCATGTGCCCTGCTCTGATGGGTGCTGGAACAGGTGGCTGTGTGTTCAATTGCACGGCTCTGATGGGTTTAGGAACAGGTGGCTGTGTGTCCATGTGCACTGCTCTGATGGGTGCAGGAGCAGGTGGCGCTGTGTCCATGTGCACGGCTCTGATGGGTGTAGGAACAGGTGACTGTGTGTCCATGTGCACGGATCTGATGGTTGTCGGAACAGGTGGCTGTGTGTCCATGTGCCCTGCTCTGATGGGTGCAGGATCAGCTGGCTTTGTGTCCATGTGACCTGCTCTGATGTGTGCAGGATCAGCTGGCTTTGAGTCCATGTGCCCTGCTCTGATGGGTGCTGGAACAGGTGGCGGTGTGTTCATGTGCACGGCTCTGATGGGTGCAGGAGCTGGTGGCGGTGTGTTCATGTGCACGGCTCTGATGGGTGTAGGAACAGATGGCTGTGTGTCCATGTGCCCTGCTCTGATGTGTGTAGAAACAGGGGGCAGTGTGTCCTTGTGCACTACTCTGATGGGTGCAGGAACAGGTGGCTGTGTGTCCATGTGCACTGCTCTAATGGGTGCAGGAACAGGTGGCTGTGTGTCCATGTGCACGGATCTGATGGGTGCAGGATCAGCTGGCTTTGTGTCCATATGACCTGCTCTGATGTGGCAGGATCAGGGGGCAGTGTGTCCATTTGCACGACTCTGATGGTTGCAGGAACAGGTGGCTGTGTGTCCATGTGCACTGCTCTGATGGGTGCAGGAACAGGTGGCTGTGTGTCCATGTGCACTGCTCTGATGGGTGCAGGAACAGGTGGCTGTGTGTCCATGTGCACTGCTCTGATCGGTGCAGGAACAGGTGGCTGTGTGTTCATGTGCACGGATCTGATGGTTGTCGGAACAGGTGGCTGTGTGTCCATGTGCCCTGCTCTGATGGGTGCTGGAACAGGTGGCTGTGTGTTCAATTGCACGGCTCTGATGGGTTTAGGAACAGGTGGCTGTGTGTCCATGTGCACTGCTCTGATGGGTGCAGGAGCAGGTGGCGCTGTGTCCATGTGCACGGCTCTGATGGGTGTAGGAACAGGTGACTGTGTGTCCATGTGCACGGATCTGATGGTTGTCGGAACAGGTGGCTGTGTGTCCATGTGCCCTGCTCTGATGGGTGCAGGATCAGCTGGCTTTGTGTCCATGTGACCTGCTCTGATGTGTGCAGGATCAGGGGGCAGTGTGTCCATTTGCACGACTCTGATGGGTGCAGGAGCTGGCGGCGGTGTGTCCATGTGCACTGCACTGATGGGTGCTGGAACAGGTGGCTGTGTGTCCATGTGCCCTGCTCTGATGGGTGCAGGAACAGGTGGCTGTGTGTCCATGTGCACTGCTCTAATGGGTGCAGGAACAGGTGGCTGTGTGTCCATGTGCACGGATCTGATGGTTGCCGGAACAGGTGGCTGTGTGTCCATGTGCCCTGCTCTGATGGGTGCAGGATCAGCTGGCTTTGTGTCCATATGACCTGCTCTGATGTGTGCAGGATCAGGGGGCAGTGTGTCCATTTGCACGACTCTGATGGTTGCAGGAACAGGTGGCTGTGTGTCCATGTGCACTGCTCTGATGGGTGCAGGAACAGGTGGCTGTGTGTCCATGTGCACTGCTCTGATGGGTGCAGGAACAGGTGGCTGTGTGTCCATGTGCACTGCTCTGATCGGTGCAGGAACAGGTGGCTGTGTGTTCATGTGCACTACTCTGATGGGTGCAGGAACAGGTGGCTGTGTGTCCATGTGCACTGCTCTGATCGGTGCAGGAACAGGTGGCTGTGGGTTCATGTGCACGGATCTGATGGTTGTCGGAACAGGTGGCTGTGTGTCCATGTGCCCTGCTCTGATGGGTGCTGGAACAGGTGGCTGTGTGTTCAATTGCACGGCTCTGATGGGTTTAGGAACAGGTGGCTGTGTGTCCATGTGCACTGCTCTGATGGGTGCAGGAGCAGGTGGCGCTGTGTCCATGTGCACGGCTCTGATGGGTGTAGGAACAGGTGACTGTGTGTCCATGTGCACGGATCTGATGGTTGTCGGAACAGGTGGCTGTGTGTCCATGTGCCCTGCTCTGATGGGTGCAGGATCAGCTGGCTTTGTGTCCATGTGACCTGCTCTGATGTGTGCAGGATCAGCTGGCTTTGAGTCCATGTGCCCTGCTCTGATGGGTGCTGGAACAGGTGGCGGTGTGTTCATGTGCACGGCTCTGATGGGTGCAGGAGCTGGTGGCGGTGTGTTCATGTGCACGGCTCTGATGGGTGTAGGAACAGATGGCTGTGTGTCCATGTGCCCTGCTCTGATGTGTGTAGAAACAGGGGGCAGTGTGTCCTTGTGCACTACTCTGATGGGTGCAGGAACAGGTGGCTGTGTGTCCATGTGCACTGCTCTAATGGGTGCAGGAACAGGTGGCTGTGTGTCCATGTGCACGGATCTGATGGTTGCCGGAACAGGTGGCTGTGTGTCCATGTGCCCTGCTCTGATGGGTGCAGGATCAGCTGGCTTTGTGTCCATATGACCTGCTTTGATGTGGCAGGATCAGGGGGCAGTGTGTCCATTTGCACGACTCTGATGGTTGCAGGAACAGGTGGCTGTGTGTCCATGTGCACTGCTCTGATGGGTGCAGGAACAGGTGGCTTTGTGTCCATGTGCACTGCTCTGATGGGTGCAGGAACAGGTGGCTGTGTGTCCATGTGCACTGCTCTGATCGGTGCAGGAACAGGTGGCTGTGTGTTCATGTGCACGGATCTGATGGTTGTCGGAACAGGTGGCTGTGTGTCCATGTGCCCTGCTCTGATGGGTGCTGGAACAGGTGGCTGTGTGTTCAATTGCACGGCTCTGATGGGTTTAGGAACAGGTGGCTGTGTGTCCATGTGCACTGCTCTGATGGGTGCAGGAGCAGGTGGCGCTGTGTCCATGTGCACGGCTCTGATGGGTGTAGGAACAGGTGACTGTGTGTCCATGTGCACGGATCTGATGGTTGTCGGAACAGGTGGCTGTGTGTCCATGTGCCCTGCTCTGATGGGTGCAGGATCAGCTGGCTTTGTGTCCATGTGACCTGCTCTGATGTGTGCAGGATCAGGGGGCAGTGTGTCCATTTGCACGACTCTGATGGGTGCAGGAGCTGGCGGCGGTGTGTCCATGTGCACTGCACTGATGGGTGCTGGAACAGGTGGCTGTGTGTCCATGTGCCCTGCTCTGATGGGTGCAGGAACAGGTGGCTGTGTGTCCATGTGCACTGCTCTGATGGGTGTGTGAACAGGTGGCTGTGTGTCCATGTGCACTGCTCTGATGGGTGCAGGAACAGGTGGCTGTGTGTCCATGTGCACTGCTCTGATGGGTGTGTGAACAGGTGGCTGTGTGTCCATGTTCACTGCTCTGGTGGGTGTAGGAACAAGTGACTCTGGGTCCATGTGCACGGTTCTGATGCGTGTTGGAACTGGTGGCTGAGTGTCCATGTGCACTGCGCTGATGGGTGCAGGAACAGGTGGCTGTGTGTCCATGTGCCCTGCGCTGATGTGTGTAGAAACAGGGGGCAGTGTGTCCATGTGCACTACTCTGATGGGTGCAGGAACAGATGGCTGTGTGTCCATGTGCAATGCTCTGATGGGTGCAGGAACAGGTGGCTGTGTGTCCATGTGCACTGCTCTGATCGGTGCAGGAACAGGTGGCTGTGTGTTCATGTGCACGGATCTGATGGTTGTCGGAACAGGTGGCTGTGTGTCCATGTGCCCTGCTCTGATGTGTGTAGGATCAGGGGGCAGTGTGTCCATGTGCCCTGCTCTGATGGGTGCAGGATCAGCTGGCTTTGTGTCCATGTGACCTGCTCTGATGGGGGCAGGAACAGCTGGCTGTGTGTCCATGTGCACGGATCTGATGGTTGTCGGAACAGGTGGCTGTGTGTCCATGTGCACTACTCTGATGGGTGCAGGAACAGGTGGCTCTGTGTCCATGTGCCCTGCTCTGATGGGTGCAGGAACAGGTGGCTGTGTGTCCATGTGCACTGCTTTGATGAGTGCAGGAACAGGTGGCTGTGTGTCCATGTGCACTGCTCTGATCGGTGCAGGAACAGGTGGCTGTGTGTTCATGTGCACGGATCTGATGGTTGTCGGAACAGGTGGCTGTGTGTCCATGTGCCCTGCTCTGATGGGTGCTGGAACAGGTGGCTGTGTGTTCAATTGCACGGCTCTGATGGGTTTAGGAACAGGTGGCTGTGTGTCCATGTGCACTGCTCTGATGGGTGCAGGAGCAGGTGGCGCTATGTCCATGTGCACGGCTCTGATGGGTGTCGGAACAGGTGACTGTGTGTCCATGTGCACGGATCTGATGGTTGTCGGAACAGGTGGCTGTGTGTCCATGTGCCCTGCTCTGATGGGTGCAGGATCAGCTGGCTTTGTGTCCATGTGACCTGCTCTGATGTGTGCAGGATCAGCTGGCTTTGTGTCCATGTGCCCTGCTCTGATGGGTGCTGGAACAGGTGGCTGTGTGTTCAATTGCACGGCTCTTATGGGTTTAGGAACAGGTGGCTGTGTGTCCATGTGCCCTGCTCTGATGGGTGCAGGAGCTGGTGGCGGTGTGTTCATGTGCACGGCTCTGATGGGTGTAGGAACAGGTGGCTGTGTGTCCATGTGCCCTGCTCTGATGGGTGCAGGAACAGGTTGCTGTGTGTCCATGTGCACTGCTCTGATGGGTGTGTGAACAGGTGGCTGTGTGTCCATGTGCACTGCTCTGGTGGGTGCAGGAACAAGTGACTGTGGGTCCATGTGCACGGTTCTGATGGGTGTTGGAACAGGTGGCTCTGTGTCCATGTGCACTGCTCTGATGGGGGCAGGAACAGGTGGCTGTGTGTCCATGTGCACGGATCTGATGGTTGTCGGAACAGGTGGCTGTGTGTCCATGTGCACTACTCTGATGGGTGCAGGAACAGGTGGCTCTGTGTCCATGTGCCCTGCTCTGATGGGGGCAGGAACAGGTGGCTGTGTGTCCATGTGCACGGATCTGATGGTTGTCGTAACAGGTGGCTGTGTGTCCATGTGCCCTGCTCTGATGGTGCAGGATCAGCTGGCTTTGTGGCCATGTGCCCTGCTCTGATGGGTGCAGGAACAGGTGGCTGTGTGTCCATGTGCACTGCTCTGATGGGTGCATAAACAGGTGGCTGTGTGTTCATGTGCACGGCTCTGATGGGTGTTGGAGCAGGTGGCTGTATGCCCATGTGCATTGCTCTGATGGGTGTCGAAACAGGTGGCGGTGTGTCCATGTGCATTGCTTTGATGGGTGTAGGAACATGTGACTGTGTGTCCATGTGCAATGCTCTGATGGGTGCAGGAACAGGTGGCTGTGTGTCCATGTGCATGGTTCTGATGGGTTGTGGAACAGGTGACTGTGTGTCCATGTGCACTGCTCTGATGGGTGTAGGAACAGGTGACTGTGTGCCCATGTGCACTGCGCTGATGGGTGCAGGAACAGGTGGCTGTGTGTCCATGTGCCCTGCGCTGATGTGTGTAGAAACAGGGGGCAGTGTGTCCATGTGCACTACTCTGATGGGTGCTGGAACAGATGGCTGTGTGTCCATGTGCAATGCTCTGATGGGTGCAGGAACAGGTGGCTGTGTGTTCATTTGCACGGATCTGATGGTTGTCGGAACAGGTGGCTGTGTGTCCAAGTGCCCTGCTCTGATGGTGCAGGATCAGCTGGCTTTGTGTCCATGTGCCCTGCTCTGATGTGTGTAGGATCAGGGGGCAGTGTGTCCATGTGCCCTGCTCTGATGGGTGCAGGATCAGCTGGCTTTGTGTCCATGTGACCTGCTCTGATGGGGGCAGGAACAGGTGGCTGTGTGTCCATGTGCACGGATCTGATGGTTGTCGGAACAGGTGGCTGTGTGTCCATGTGCACTACTCTGATGGGTGCAGGAACAGGTCGCTCTGTGTCCATGTGCCCTGCTCTGATGGGTGCAGGAACAGGTGGCTGTGTGTCCATGTGCACTGCTTTGATGAGTGCAGGAACAGGTGGCTGTGTGTCCATGTGCACTGCTCTGATCGGTGCAGGAACAGGTGGCTGTGTGTTCATGTGCACGGATCTGATGGTTGTCGGAACAGGTGGCTGTGTGTCCATGTGCCCTGCTCTGATGGGTGCTGGAACAGGTGGCTGTGTGTTCAATTGCACGGCTCTGATGGGTTTAGGAACAGGTGGCTGTGTGTCCATGTGCACTGCTCTGATGGGTGCAGGAGCAGGTGGCGCTGTGTCCATGTGCACGGCTCTGATGGGTGTCGGAACAGGTGACTGTGTGTCCATGTGCACGGATCTGATGGTTGTCGGAACAGGTGGCTGTGTGTGCATGTGCCCTGCTCTGATGAGTGCAGGATCAGCTGGCTTTGTGTCCATGTGACCTGCTCTGATGTGTGCAGGATCAGCTGGCTTTGTGTCCATGTGCCCTGCTCTGATGGGTGCTGGAACAGGTGGCTGTGTGTTCAATTGCACGGCTCTTATGGGTTTAGGAACAGGTGGCTGTGTGTCCATGTGCCCTGCTCTGATGGGTGCAGGAGCAGGTGGCGGTGTGTTCATGTGCACGGCTCTGATGGGTGTAGGAACAGGTGGCTGTGTGTCCATGTGCCCTGCTCTGATGGGTGCAGGAACAGGTTGCTGTGTGTCCATGTGCACTGCTCTGATGGGTGTGTGAACAGGTGGCTGTGTGTCCATGTGCACTGCTCTGGTGGGTGCAGGAACAAGTGACTGTGGGTCCATGTGCACGGTTCTGATGGGTGTTGGAACAGGTGGCTCTGTGTCCATGTGCACTGCTCTGATGGGGGCAGGAACAGGTGGCTGTGTGTCCATGTGCACGGATCTGATGATTGTCGGAACAGGTGGCTGTGTGTCCATGTGCACTACTCTGATGGGTGCAGGAACAGGTGGCTCTGTGTCCATGTGCCCTGCTCTGATATGGGCAGGAACAGGTGGCTGTGTGTCCATGTGCACGGATCTGATGGTTGTCGGAACAGGTGGCTGTGTGTCCATGTGCCCTGCTCTGATGGTGCAGGATCAGCTGGCTTTGTGGCCATGTGCCCTGCTCTGATGGGTGCAGGAACAGGTGGCTGTGTGTCCATGTGCACTGCTCTGATGGGTGCATAAACAGGTGGCTGTGTGTTCATGTGCACGGCTCTGATGGGTGTTGGAGCAGGTGGCTGTATGCCCATGTGCATTGCTCTGATGGGTGTCGGAACAGGTGGCGGTGTGTCCATGTGCATTGCTTTGATGGGTGTAGGAACATGTGACTGTGTGTCCATGAGCAATGCTCTGATGGGTGCAGGAACAGGTGGCTGTGTGTCCATGTGCATTGTTATGATGGGTTGTGGAACAGGTGACTGTGTGTCCATGTGCACTGCTCTGATGGGTGTAGGAACAGGTGACTGTGTGCCCATGTGCACTGCTCTGATGGGTGCAGGAACAGATGCCTGTGTGCTCATGTGCACTGCTCTGATGGGTGTAGGAACAGGTGTCCTTTTGTCCATGTGCACTGCTCTGATGCGTGTAGGAACAGGTGGCTGTGTGTCCATGTGCACGGCTCTGATGGCTTTAAGAACAGGTGGCTGTGTGCTCATGTGCACGGCTCTGATGTGTGTAGGAACAGGTGGCGTTGTGTCCATGTGCACTGCTCTGATGGTTGTAGGAACAGGTGGCTGTGTGTTCATGTGCACGGCTCTGATGGTTGCAGTAACAGGTGGCTGCGTATCCATGTGCACTGCGCTGATGTGTGCAGGAACAGGTGGCTGTGTGTCCATGTGCCCTGCTCTGATGTGTGTAGAAACAGGGGGCAGTGTGTCCTTGTGCACTACTCTGATGGGTGCAGGAACAGGTGGCAGTGTGTTCATGTGCACGGCACTGATGTGTGCAGGAGCAGGTGGCGCTGTGTCCATTTGCACGGATCTGATGGTTGTTGGAACAGGTGGCTGTGTGTCCATGTGCCCTGCTCTGATGGGTGCAGGAGCAGGTGGCGCTGTGTCCATTTGCACTGCTCTGATGGGTGCTGGAACAGGTGGCTGTGTGTTCATGTGCACGGCTCTGATGTGTGTAGGAACAGGTGACTGTGTGTCCATGTGCACGGATCTGATGGTTGTCGGAACAGGTGGCTGTGTGTCCATGTGCCCTGCTCTGATGGGTGCAGGATCAGCTGGCTTTGTGTCCATGTGACCTGCTCTGATGTGTGCAGGATCAGGGGGCAGTGTGTCCATTTGCACGACTCTGATGGTTGCAGGAACAGGTGGCTGTGTGTCCATGTGCACTGCTCTGATTGGTGCAGGAACAGGTGGCTGTGTGTCCATGTGCACTGCTCTGATCTGTGCAGGAACAGGTGGCTGTGTGTCCATGTGCACGGATCTGATGGTTGTCGGAACAGGTGGCTGTGTGTCCATGTGCCCTGCTCTGATGGGTGCTGGAACAGGTGACTGTGTGTCCATGTGCACGGATCTGATGGTTGTCGGAACAGGTGGCTGTGTGTCCATGTGCACTGCTCTGATGGGTGCAGGATCAGCTGGCTTTGTGTCCATCTTTCCTGCTCTGATGTGTGCAGGATCAGGGGGCAGTGTGTCCATTTGCACGAATCTGATGGGTGCCGGAACAGGTGGCTGTGTGTCCATGTGCACGGCTCTGATGGGTGCAGGAACAGGTGGCTGTGTGTCCATGTGCACTGCTCTGATCGGTGCAGGAACAGGTGGCTGTGTGTTCATATGCACGGATCTGATGGTTGTCGGAACAGGTGGCTGTGTGTCCATGTGCCCTGCTCTGATGGGTGCTGGAACAGGTGGCTGTGTGTTCAATTGCACGGCTCTGATGAATTTAGGAACAGGTGGCTGTGTGTCCATGTGCCCAGATCTGATGGGTGCAGGAGCAGGTGGCGCTGTGTCCATGTGCACTGCGCTGATGGGTGCTGGAGCAGGTGGCTGTGTGTCCATGTGCACGGATCTGATGGTTGTCGGAACAGGTGGCTGTGTGTCCATGTGCCCTGCTCTGATGGGTGCTGGAACAGGTGGCTGTGTGTTCAATTGCACGGCTCTGATGGGTTTAGGAACAGGTGGCTGTGTGTCCATGTGCCCTGCTCTGATGGGTGTAGGAACAGGTGGCTGTGTGTCCATGTGCCCTGCTCTGATGGGTGCAGGAACAGGTGGCTGTGTGGCCATGTGCACTGCTCTGATGGGTGTGTGAACAGGTGGCTGTGTTTCCATGTGCACTGCTCTGGTGGGTGTAGGAACAGGTGGCTCTGTGTCCATGTGCCCTGCTCTGAGGGGTGCAGGAACAGGTGGCTGTGTGTCCATGTGCACTGCTTTGATGAGTGCAGGAACAGGTGGCTGTGTGTCCATGTGCAATGCTCTGATGGGTGCAGGAACAGGTGGCTGTGTGTTCATGTGCACGGCTCTGATGTGTGTAGGAACAGGTGACTGTGTGTCCATGTGCACGGATCTGATGGTTGTCGGAACAGGTGGCTGTGTGTCCATGTGCCCTGCTCTGATGGGTGCAGGATCAGCTGGCTTTGTGTCCATGTGACCTGCTCTGATGTGTGCAGGATCAGCTGGCTTTGTGTCCATGTGCCCTGCTCTGATGGGTGCTGGCACAGGTGGCTGTGTGTTCAATTGCACGGCTCTTATGGGTTTAGGAACAGGTGGCTGTGTGTCCATGTGCCCTGCTCTGATGGGTGCAGGAGCTGGTGGCGGTGTGTTCATGTGCACGGCTCTGATGGGTGTAGGAACAGGTGGCTGTGTGTCCATGTGCCCTGCTCTGATGGGTGCAGGAACAGGTTGCTGTGTGTCCATGTGCACTGCTCTGATGGGTGTGTGAACAGGTGGCTGTGTGTCCATGTGCACTGCTCTGGTGGGTGCAGGAACAAGTGACTGTGGGTCCATGTGCACGGTTCTGATGGGTGTTGGAACAGGTGGCTCTGTGTCCATGTGCACTGCTCTGATGGGGGCAGGAACAGGTGGCTGTGTGTCCATGTGCACGGATCTGATGGTTGTCGGAACAGGTGGCTGTGTGTCCATGTGCTCTACTCTGATGGGTGCAGGAACAGGTGGCTCTGTGTTCATGTGCCCTGCTCTGATGGGTGCAGGAACAGGTGGCTCTGTGTCCATGTGCACTGCTCTGATGGGTGCATAAACAGGTGGCTATGTGTTCATGTGCACGGCTCTGATGGGTGTTGGAGCAGGTGGCTGTATGCCCATGTGCATTGCTCTGATGGGTGTCGGAACAGGTGGCGGTGTGTCCATGTGCATTGCTTTGATGGGTGTAGGAACATGTGACTGTGTGTCCATGTGCAATGCTCTGATGGGTGCAGGAACAGGTGGCTGTGTGTCCATGTGCATGGATCTGATGGGTGCAGGAACAGATGCCTGTGTGCTCATGTGCACTGCTCTGATGGGTGTAGGAACAGGTGTCTTTTTGTCCATGTGCACTGCTCTGATGCGTGTAGGAACAGGTGGCTGTGTGTCCATGTGCACGGCTCTGATGGCTTTAAGAACAGGTGGCTGTGTGCTCATGTGCACGGCTCTGATGTGTGTAGGAACAGGTGGCGTTGTGTCCATGTGCACTGCTCTGATGGTTGTAGGAACAGGTTGCTGTGTGTTCATCTGCACGGCTCTGATGGTTGCAGTAACAGGTGGCTGTGTATCCATGTGCACTGCGCTGATGTGTGCAGGAACAGGTGGCTGTGTGTCCATGTGCCCTGCTCTGATGTGTGTAGAAACAGGGGGCAGTGTGTCCTTGTGCACTACTCTGATGGGTGCAGGAACAGGTGGCAGTGTGTTCATGTGCACGGCACTGATGTGTGCAGGAGCAGGTGGCGCTGTGTCCATTTGCACGGATCTGATGGTTGTTGGAACAGGTGGCTGTGTGTCCATGTGCCCTGCTCCGATGGGTGCAGGAGCAGGTGGCGCTGTGTCCATTTGCACTGCTCTGATAGGTGCTGGAACAGGTGGCTGTGTGTTCATGTGCACGGCTCTGATGTGTGTAGGAACAGGTAACTGTGTGTCCATGTGCACGGATCTGATGGTTGTCGGAACAGGTGGCTGTGTGTCCATGTGCCCTGCTCTGATGGGTGCAGGATCAGCTGGCTTTGTGTCCATGTGACCTGCTCTGATGTGTGCAGGATCAGGGGGCAGTGTGTCCATTTGCACGACTCTGATGGGTGCAGGAACAGGTGGCTGTGTGTCCATGTGCACTGCTCTGATTGGTGCAGGAACAGGTGGCTGTGTGTCCATGTGCACTGCTCTGATCGGTGCAGGAACAGGTGGCTGTGTGTCCATGTGCACGGATCTGATGGTTGTCGGAACAGTTGGCTGTGTGTCCATGTGCCCTGCTCTGATGGGTGCTGGAACAGGTGACTGTGTGTCCATGTGCACGGATCTGATGGTTGTCGGAACAGGTGGCTGTGTGTCCATGTGCACTGCTCTGATGGGTGCAGGATCAGCTGGCTTTGTGTCCATGTGACCTGCTCTGATGTGTGCAGGATCAGGGGGCAGTGTGTCCATTTGCACGACTCTGATGGGTGCCGGAACAGGTGGCTGTGTGTCCATGTGCACTGCTCTGATGGGTGCAGGAACAGGTGGCTGTGTGTCCATGTGCACTGCTCTGATCGGTGCAGGAACAGGTGGCTGTGTGTTCATGTGCACGGATCTGATGGTTGTCGGAACAGGTGGCTGTGTGTCCATGTGCCCTGCTCTGATGGTTGCTGGAACAGGTGGCTGTGTGTTCAATTGCACGGCTCTGATGGATTTAGGAACAGGTGGCTGTGTGTCCATGTGCCCAGATCTGATGGGTGCAGGAGCAGGTGGCGCTGTGTCCATGTGCACTGCACTGATGGGTGCTGGAGCAGGTGGCTGTGTGTTCATGTGCACGGCTCTGATGGGTGTAGGAACAGGTGACTGTGTGTCCATGTGCACGGATCTGATGGTTGTCGGAATAGGTGGCTGTGTGTCCATGTGCCCTGCTCTGATGGGTGCTGGAACAGGTGGCTGTGTGTTCAATTGCACGGCTCTGATGGGTTTAGGAACAGGTGGCTGTGTGTCCATGTGCCCTGTTCTGATGGGTGCAGGAGCTGGTGGCGGTGTGTTCATGTGCACGGCTCTGATGGGTGTAGGAACAGGTGGCTGTGTGTCCATGTGCCCTGCTCTGATGGGTGCAGGAACAGGTGGCTGTGTGGCCATGTGCACTGCTCTGATGGGTGTGTGAACAGGTGGCTGTGTTTCCATGTGCACTGCTCTGGTGGGTGTAGGAACCAGTGACTGTGGGTCCATGTGCACGGTTCTGATGGGTGTTGGAACAGGTGGCTCTGTGTCCATGTGCACTGCTCTGATGGGGGCAGTAACAGGTGGCTGTGTGTCCCTGTGCACGGATCTGATGGTTGTCGGAACAGGTGGCTGTGTGTCCATGTGCACTACTCTGATGGGTGCAGGAACAGGTGGCTCTGTGTCCATGTGCACTGCTCTGATGGGGGCAGGAACAGGTGGTTGTGTGTCCGTGTGCACGGATCTGATGGTTGTCGGAACAGGTGGCTGTGTGTCCATGTGCCCTGCTCTGATGGTGCAGGATCAGCTGGCTTTGTGTCCATGTGCCCTGCTCTGATGGGTGCAGGAACAGGTGGCTGTGTGTCCATGTGCACTGCTCTGATGGGTGCAGGAACAGTTGAATGTGTGTCCTTGTGCACTGCTCTGATCGGTGCATAAACAGGTGGCTGTGTGTTCATGTGCTTGGCTCTGATGGGTGTTGGAGCAGGTGGCTGTTTGCCCATGTGCACTGCTCTGATGGGTGTCGGAACAGGTGGCGGTGTGTCCATGTGCATTGCTTTGATGGGTGTAGGAACATGTGACTGTGTGTCCATGTGCAATGCTCTGATGGGTACAGGAACAGATGGCTGTGTGTCCATGTGCATGGTTCGGATTGGTTGTGGAACAGGTGACTGTGTGTCCATGTGCACTGCTCTGATGGGTGTAGGAACAGGTGACTGTGTGCCCATGTGCACTGCTCTGATGGGTGTAGGAACAGGTGTCTTTTTGTCCATGTGCACTGCTCGGATGCGTGTAGGAACAGGTGGCTGTGTGTCCATGTGCACGGCTCTGATGGCTTTAAGAACAGGTGGCTGTGTGCTCATGTGCACGGCTCTGATGTGTGTAGGAACAGGTGGCGTTGTGTCCATGTGCACTGCTCTGATGGTTGTAGGAACAGGTGACTGTGTGTTCATGTGCACGGCTCTGATGGGTGTTGGAACAGGTGGCTGCGTGTCCATGTGCACTGCTCTGATGGTTGCAGTAACAGGTGGTTGTGTATCCATGTACACTGCGCTGATGTGTGCAGGAACAGGTGGCTGTGTGTCCATGTGCCCTGCTCTGATGTGTGTAGAAACAGGGGGCAGTGTGTTCTTGTGCACTACTCTGATGGGTGCAGGAACAGGTGGCTGTGTGTTCATGTGCACGGCTCTGATGTGTGCAGGGGCAGGTGGCGCTGTGTCCATTTGCACGGATCTGATGGTTGTCGGAACAGGTGACTGTGTGTCCATGTGCACGGAACTGATGGTTGTCGGAACAGGTGGCTGTGTGTCCATGTGCCCTGCTCTGATGGGTGCAGGATCAGCTGGCTTTGTGTCCATGTGACCTGCTCTGATGTGTGCAGGATCAGGGGGCAGTGTGTCCATTTGCACGACTCTGATGGATGCAGGAGCTGGTGGCGGTGTGTCCATGTGCACTGCACTGATGGGTGCTGGAACAGGTGGCTGTGTGTCCATGTGCCCTGCTCTGATGGGTGCAGGAACAGGTGGCTATGTGTCCATGTGCACTGCTCTGATGGGTGTGTGAACAGGTGGCTGTGTGTCCATGTGCACTGCTCTGATGGGTGCAGGAACAGGTGGCTGTGTGTCCATGTGCACTGCTCTGATGGGTGTGTGAACAGGTGGCTGTGTGTCCATGTGCACTGCTCTGGTGGGTGTAGGAACAAGTGACTCTGGGTCCATGTGCACGGTTCTGATGCGTGTTGGAACTGGTGGCTGAGTGTCCATGTGCACTGCGCTGATGGGTGCAGGAACAGGTGGCTGTGTGTCCATGTGCCCTGCTCTGATGGGTGCAGGAACAGGTGGCTGTGTGGCCATGTGCACTGCTCTGATGGGTGTGTGAACAGGTGGCTGTGTTTCCATGTGCCCTGCTCTGATGGGTGCAGGAACAGGTGGCTGTGTGGCCATGTGCACGGTTCTGATGGGTGTTGGAACAGGTGGCTCTGTGTCCATGTGCACTGCTCTGATGGGGGCAGGAACAGGTGGCTGTGTGTCCCTGTGCACGGATCTGATGGTTGTCGGAACAGGTGGCTGTGTGTCCATGTGCACTACTCTGATGGGTGCAGGAACAGGTGGCTCTGTGTCCATGTGCACTGCTCTGATGGGGGCAGGAACAGGTGGCTGTGTGTCCATATGCACGGATCTGATGGTTGTCGGAACAGGTGGCTGTGTGTCCATGTGCCCTGCTCTGATGGTGCAGGATCAGCTGGCTTTGTGTCCATGTGCCCTGCTCTGATGGGTGCAGGAACAGGTGGCTGTGTGTCCATGTGCACTGCTCTGATGGGTGCAGGAACAGTTTAATGTGTGTCCTTGTGCACTGCTCTGATCGGTGCATAAACAGGTGGCTGTGTGTTCATGTGCTTGGCTCTGATGGGTGTTGGAGCAGGTGGCTGTTTGCCCATGTGCACTGCTCTGATGGGTGTCGGAACAGGTGGCGGTGTGTCCATGTGCATTGCTTTGATGGGTGTAGGAACAGATGGCTGTGTGTCCATGTGCATGGTTCTGATGTGTGTAGGAACAGGTGGCGTTGTGTCCATGTGCACTGCTCTGATGGTTGTAGGAACAGGTGGCTGCGTGTCCATGTGCACTGCTCTGATGGTTGCAGTAACAGGTGGTTGTCTATCCATGTACACTGCGCTAATGTGTGCAGGAACAGGTGGCTGTGTGTCCATGTGCCCTGCTCTGATGTGTGTAGAAACAGGGGGCAGTGTGTTCTTGTGCACTACTCTGATGGGTGCAGGAACAGGTGGCTGTGTGTTCATGTGCACGGCTCTGATGTGTGCAGGGGCAGGTGGCGCTGTGTCCATTTGCACGGATCTGATGGTTGTTGGAACAGGTGACTGTGTGTCCATGTGCACGGAACTGATGGTTGTCGGAACAGGTGGCTGTGTGTCCATGTGCCCTGCTCTGATGGGTGCAGGATCAGCTGGCTTTGTGTCCATGTGACCTGCTCTGATGTGTGCAGGATCAGGGGGCAGTGTGTCCATTTGCACGACTCTGATGGGTGCAGGAGCTGGCGGCGGTGTGTCCATGTGCACTGCACTGATGGGTGCTGGAACAGGTGGCTGTGTGTCCATGTGCCCTGCTCTGATGGGTGCAGGAACAGGTGGCTGTGTGTCCATGTGCACTGCTCTGATGGGTGTGTGAACAGGTGGCTGTGTGTCCATGTGCACTGCTCTGATGGGTGCAGGAACAGGTGGCTGTGTGTCCATGTGCACTGCTCTGATGGGTGTGTGAACAGGTGGCTGTGTGTCCATGTGCACTGCTCTGGTGGGTGTAGGAGCAAGTGACTCTGGGTCCATGTGCACGGTTCTGATGCGTGTTGGAACTGGTGGCTGAGTGTCCATGTGCACTGCGCTGATGGGTGCAGGAACAGGTGGCTGTGTGTCCATGTGCCCTGCGCTGATGTGTGTAGAAACAGGGGGCAGTGTGTCCATGTGAATTACTCTGATGGGTGCAGGAACAGATGGCTGTGTGTCCATGTGCAATGCTCTGATGGGTGCAGGAACAGGTGGCTGTGTGTCCATGTGCACTGCTCTGATCGGTGCAGGAACAGGTGGCTGTGTGTTCATGTGCACGGATCTGATGGTTGTCGGAACAGGTGGCTGTGTGTCCAAGTGCCCTGCTCTGATGGTGCAGGATCAGCTGGCTTTGTGTCCATGTGCCCTGCTCTGATGTGTGTAGGAGCAGGGGGCAGTGTGTCCATGTGCACGACTCTGATGGGTGCAGGAACAGGTGGCTGTTGGTCCATGTGCACTGCTCTGACGGGTGCAGGAACAGGTGGCTGTGTGTTCATGTGCACGGCTCTGATGGGTGTTGGAGCAAGTGGCTGTTTGCCCATGTGCACTGCTCTGATGGGTGTCGGAACAGGTGGCGGTGTGTCCATGTGCATTGCTTTGATGGGTGTAGGAACATGTGACTGTGTGTCCATGTGAACGGCTCTGATGGGTGCAGGAACAGGTGGTTGTGCGTTCATGTGCACGGCTCTGATGGGTGCAGTAACAGGTGGCTCTGTGTTCATGTGCACGTCTCTGATGGGTGCAGAAACAGGTGGCTGTTTGCCCATGTGCACTGCTCTGATGGGTGCAGGAACAGGTGGCTGTGTGTCCATGTGCACTGCTCTGATGGGTGCAGGAACAGGTGGCTATGTGTGCATGTGCAATGCTCTGATCTGTGCAGGAACAGGTGGCTGTGTGTTCATGTGCACGGATCTGATGATTGTAGGAACAGGTGGCTGTGTGTCCATGTGCATTGCTCTTATGGGTGTCGGAGCAGGTGGCTGTGTGTCCATGTGCACTGCTCTGATGGGTGCTGGAACAGGTGGCTGTGTTTTCATGTGCATGGCTCTGATGGGTGTAGGAGCAGGTGGCTGTGTGCCCACGTGCTCTGCACTGATGGTTGTAGGAACAGGTGGCTGTGTGTCCATGTGCCCTGCTCTGATGTTTGCAGGATCAGGTGGATGTGTATCCATGTGCACTGCTCAGATGGGTGCTGGAACAGGTGGCAGTGTGTCCATGTGCACTGCTCTGATGGGTGCAGGAACAGGGGGTTGTGTGTTCATGTGCTCGGATCTGTTGGTTGTAGGAACAGGTGGCTGTGTGTCTATGTGCCCTGCTCTGATGGGTATAGGAACAGGTGGCTGTGTGTCCATGTGCACTTCTATGATGGGTGCAGGAACAGGTCGCTGTGTGTCCATGTGCACGGCTCTGATGTGTGCAGGAACAGGTGGCTGTGTGTCCATGTGCACTGCTCTGATGGGTTTAGGAACAGAAGGCTGTGTGTCCATGTGCACTGCTCTGATGGGTGTAGGAACAGGTGGCTGTGTGTCCATGTGCACTGCTCTGATGGGTGTAGGAGCAGGTGGTTGTGTGTCCATGTGCACTGCTCTGATGGGTGCAGGAACAGGGGGTTGTGTGTTCATGTGCTCGGATCTGTTGGTTGTAGGAACAGGTGGCTGTGTGTCCTTGTGCACTGCTCTGATGGGTGACGGAGCAGGTGGCTGCGTGTCCATGTGCACTGCTCTGATGGGTGCTGGAAAAGTTGGCTGCGTGTAAATGTGCACGGCTCTGATGGGTGTAGGAACAGGTGTCTGTGTGTCCATGTGCCCTGCTCTGATAGGTGCAGGAACAGGTGGCTGTGTGTCCATGTACACTGCTCTGAAGGGTGCAGGAACAGGTGGCTGTGTGTTCATGTGAACGGCTCTGATGGGTGCAGGAACACATGGCAGTGTGTCCATGTACACTGCTCTGATGCGTGTAGCGACAGGTAGCTGTGTGTCTATGTGCCCTGCTCTGATGGGTATAGGAACAGGTGGCTGTGTGTCCATGTGCACTTCTATGATGGGTGCAGGAACAGGTCGCTGTGTGTCCATGTGCACGGCTCTGATGTGTGCAGGAACAGGTGGCTGTGTGTCCATGTGCACTGCTCTGATGGGTTTAGGAACAGAAGGCTGTGTGTCCATGTGCACTGCTCTGATGGGTGTAGGAACAGGTGGCTGTGTGTCCATGTGCACTGCTCTGATGGGTGTAGGAGCAGGTGGTTGTGTGTCCATGTGCACTGCTCTGATGGGTGCAGGAACAGGTGGTTGTGTGTTCATGTGCACGGATCTGTTGGTTGTAGGAACAGGTGGCTCTGTGTCCATGTGCACTGCTCTGATGGGTGACGGAGCAGGTGGCTGCGTGTCCATGTGCACTGCTCTGATGGGTGCTGGATCAGGTGGCTGCGTGTACATGTGCACTGCTCTGATGGGTGTAGGAACAGGTGGCTGTGTGTCCATGTGCCCTGCTCTGATAGGTGCAGTAACAGGTGGCTGTGTGTCCATGTCCACTGCTCTGATGGGTGCAGGAACAGGTGGCTGTGTGTTCATGTGAACGGCTCTGATGGGTGCAGGAACAGATAGCCGTGTGTCCAAGTACACTGCTCTGATGGGTGTAGGAACATTTAGCTGTGTGTCTTTGTGCCCTGCTCTGATGGGTATAGGAACAGGTGGCTGTGTGTCCATGTGCACTTCTATGATGGGTACAGGAACAGGTCGCTGTGTGTCCATGTGCACGGCTCTGATGGGTGTAGGAACAGCTCACTGTGTGTCCATGTGCACGGCTCTGATGGCTGCAGGAACAGGTGGCTGTGTGTCCATGTGCACTGCTCTGATGTGTGCAGGAGCAGGTGACTGTGTGTCCCTGTGCTCTGCTCTGATGGGTTTAGGAACAGAAGGCTGTGTGTCCATGTGCCTGACTCTGATGGGTGCAGGAACAGGTGGCTGTGTGTCCATGTGCACGGATCTGATGATTGTAGGAACAGGTGGCTGTGTGTCCATGTGCACTGCTCTGATGGGTGCTGGAACAGGTGGCTGTGTGTCCATGAGCACTGCTCTGATGGGTGCTGGAACAGGTGGCTGTGTGTTCATGTGCATGGCTCTGATGGGTGTAGGAACAGGTGGCTGTGTGTCCATGTACCCTGCTCTGATGGGTGTCGGAACAGGTGGCTGTGTGTCCATGTGCCCTGCTCTGATGTTTGTAGGATCAGGTGGCTGTGTATCCATGTGCACTGCTCAGATGGGTGCTGCAACAGGTGGCTGAGTGTCCATGTGCACTGCTCTGATGGTTGCAGGAACAGTGGTTGTGTGTCCATGTGCAATGCTTGGATCTGTGCAGGAACTGGTGGCTGTGTGTTCATGTGCACTGATCTGTTGGTTGTAGGAACAGGTGGCTGTGTGTCCATGTGCATGGCTCTGATGGATGCTGGAACAGGTGGCTGCGTGTACATGTGCACGGCTCTGATGGGTGCAGGAACAGGTGGCTGTGAGTCCATGTGCCCTGCTCTGATAGGTGCAGGAACAGGTGGCTGTGTGTCCATGTATACTGCTCTGATGGGTGCAGGAACAGGTGGCTGTGTGTTCATGTGAACGGCTCTGATGGGTGCAGGAACAGATGGCTGTGTGTCCATGTACACTGCTCTGATGGGTGTAGGAACATTTAGCTGTGTGTCTTTGTGCCCTGCTCTGATGGGTATAGGAACAGGTGGCTGTGTGACCATGTGCACTTCTATGATGGGTACAGGAACAGGTCGCTGTGTGTCCATGTGCACGGCTCTGATGGGTGTAGGAACAGCTCACTGTGTGTCCATGTGCACGGCTCTGATGGGGGCAGGAGCAGGTGACTGTTTGTCCCTTTGCACTGCTCTCATAGGTATCGGAACAGGTGGCAGTGTGTCCATGTGCACTGCTCTGATGGGTGTAGGAACAGGTGGCTGTGTGTCCATGTGCACTGCTCTGATGTGTGCAGGAGCAGGTGACTGTGTGTCCCTGTGCACTGCTCTGATGGGTATAGGAACAGGTGGCTGTTTGTCCATGTGCACTGCTCTGATGGGTTTAGGAACTGAAGGCTGTGTGTCCATGTGCACTGCTCTGATGGGTGAAGGAACAGGTGGCTGTGTGTCCATGCGCACTTGTCTGATGGGTGTAGGAACAGGTGGCTGTGTGTCCATGTGCAGGGCTCTGGTGGCTGTAGGAGCAAGTGGCTATGTGTCCATGTGCACGGCCCTGATGGGTATAGGAACAGGTTGCTGTGTGTCCATGTGCACGGCTCAGATGGGTGCAGGAACAGCTAACTGTGCGTCCATGTGCACTGCTCTGATGGGTGTCGGAACAGGTGGCTGTGTGTCCAGGTGCACGGCTCTGATGTGTGTAGCAACTGATGGCTGTGTGTCCATGTGCACTGGTATGATGGGTGTAGGAGCAGGTGGCTGTGTATCCATGTGCACTGCTCTGATGGGTGCAGGAACAGCTGTCTGTGTGTCCATGTGCGTGACTCTGATGGGTGCAGGAACAGGTAGTTTTTTGTCCCTGTGCCCTGCTCTGATGGGTGAAGGAACAGGTGGCTTTGTATCCATGTGCCCTGCTCTGATGTGTTCAGGTTCAGGGGGCAGTTTGTCCATCTGCACTACTCTGATGGGTGCAGGAACAGGTGGCTGTGTGTCCATGTGCACTGCTCCGATCGGTGCAGGAACAGGTGGCTGTTTGTTCATGTGCATGGATCTGATGGTTGTAGGAACAGGTGACTATGTGTCCCTGTGCACTGCTCTGATTGGCATAGGAACAGGTGGCAGTGTGTCCATGTGCACTGCTCTGATGGGTTTCGGAACAGGTGGTTGTGTGTCCATGTGCACTGCTCTGATGGGTGACGGAGCAGGTGGCTGTGTGTACATGTGCACTGCTCTGATGGGTGCTGGAACAGGTGGCTGCTTGTACATGTGCACGGCTCTGATGGGTGTAGGAACAGGTGGCTGTGTGTCCATGTGCCCTGCTCAGATAGGTGCAGAAACAGGTGGCTTTGTGTCCATGTAAACTGCTCTGATGGGTGCAGGAACAGGTGGCTGTGTGTTCATGTGAACGGCTCTGATGGGTGCAGGAACAGATGGCTGTGTGTCCATGTACACTGCTCTGATGGGAGCAGGAACAGCTAACTGTGTGTTCATGTGAACGGCTCTGATGGGTGCAGGAACAGATGGCTGTGTGTCTGTGTGCCCTGCTCTGATGGGTATAGGAACAGGTGGCTGTGTGTCCATGTGCACTTCTATGATGGGTACAGGAACTGGTCGCTGTGTGTCCATGTGCACGGCTCTGATGGGTGTTGGAACAGCTCACTGTGTGTCCATGTGCACGGCTCTGATGGGTGCAGGAACAGGTGGCTGTGTGTCCATGTGCACTGCTCTGAGGTGTGCAGGAGCAGTTGACTGTGTGTCCATGTGCACTGCTCTGATGGGTTTAGGAACAGAAGGCTCTGTGGCCATGTGCACTGCTCTGATGCGTGTAGGAACAGGTGGCTGTGTGTCCATGTGCACATGTCTGATGGTTGTAGGAACAGGTGGCTGTGTGTCCATGTGCACGGCTCAGATGGGTGCAGGAACAGGTGTCCTTGTGTCCATGTGCACTGCTCTGATGGGAGCAGGAACAGCTAACTGTGTGTCAATGTGCACTGCTCTGATGGGTGTCGGAACATGTGGCTGTGTGTCCAGGTGCACGGCTCTGATGTGTGTAGCAACTGATGGCTGTGCGTCCATGTGCACTGGTGTGATGGGTGTAGGAGCAGGGGCTGTGTATCCATGTGCACTGCTCTGATGGGTGCATGAACAGGTGGCTGTGTGTCCATGTGCAATGCTCTGATCTGTGCAGGAACAGGTGGCTGTATGTTCATCTGCACGGATCTGATGATTTTCGGAACAGGTGGCTGTGTGCCCATGTGCACTGCTCTGATGGGTGTAGGAGCAGGTGGCTGTGTGCCATGTGCACTGTTCTGATGGGTGTAGGAACAGGTGGCTGTGTGTCCATGTGCCCTGCTCTGATGTTTGTAGGATCAGGTGGCTGTGTGTTCATGTGCACGGCTCTGATGGGTGTAGGAACAGGTGGCCGTGTGTCCATGTGCACTGCTCTGATGTGTGCTGGAACAGGTGGCAGTGCGTCCATGTGCCCTGCTCTGATAGGTGCAGGAACAGGTGGCTTTGTTTCCATGTACACTGCTCTTATGGGTGCAGGAACAGGTGGCTGTGTGTTCATGAGAACGGCTCTGATGGGTGCCGGAACAGATGGCTGTGTGTCCATGTACACTGCTCTGATGGGTGTAGGAACAGGTAGCTGTGTGTCTGTGTGCACTTCTATGATGGGTACAGGAACAGGTCGCTGTGTGTCCATGTGCACGGCTCTGATGGGTGTAGGAACAGCTCACTGTGTGTCCATGTGCACGGCTCTGATGGGTGCAGGAACAGGTGGCTGTGTGTCCATGTGCACTGCTCTGATGTGTGCAGGAGCAGGTGACTGTGTGTCCATGTGCACAGCTCAGATAGGTCTAGGAACAGGTGGCAGTGTGTCCATGTGCACTGCTCTGATGGGTTTAGGAACAGAAGGCTGTGTGTCCATGTGCACTGCTCTGATGGGTGTTGGAACAGGTGGCTGTGTGTCCATGTGTACGTGTCTGATGGGTGTAGGAACAGGTGGCTGTGTGTCCATGCACACGGCTCACATGGGTGCAGGAACAGGTGCCCTTGTGTCCATGTGCACTGCTCTGATGGGAGCAGGAACAGCTAACTGTGTGTCAATGTGCACTGCTCTGATGGGTGTCGGAACAGGTGGCTGTGTGTCCAGGTGTACGGCTCTGATGTGTGTCGGAACAGGTGGCTGTGTGTCCATGTGCAATGCTCTGATCTGTGCAGGAACAGGTGGCTGTGTGTTCATGTGCACTGTTCTGATGGGTGTCGGAGCAGGTGGCTGTGTGTCCATGTGCACTGCTCTGATGGGTGCTGGAACAGGTGGCTGTGTGTTCATGTGCTTGGCTCTGATGGGTGTAGGAACAGGTGGCTGTGTGTTCATGTGCACTGCTCTGATGGATGTAGGAGCAGGTGGCTGTGTGCGATGTGCACTGCTCTAATGGGTGTAGGAACAGCTGGCTGTGTGTCCATGTGCCCTGCTCTGATGTTTGTAGGATCAGGTGGCTGTGTATCCATGTACACTGCTCAGATGGGTGCTGGAACAGGTGGCTGTGTGTCCATGTGCACTGCTCTGATGGGTGTAGGAACAGGTGGCTGTGTGTCCATGTGCAATGCTCTGATCTGTGCAGGAACAGGTGGCTGTGTGTTCATGTGCACGGATCTGTTGGTTGTAGGGACAGGTGGCTGTGTGTTCATGTGCCCTGCTCTGAGGGGTGTCGGAGCAGGTGGCTGTGTGTTCATGTGCCCTGCTCTGATGGGTGTAGGAACAGGTGGCTGTGTGTTCATGTGCCCTGCTCTGATGGGTGTAGGAGCAGGTGGCTGTGTGTTCATGTGCACTGCTCTGATGGGTGCTGGAACAGGTGGCTGTGTGTCCATGTGCACTGCTCTGATGGGTGTAGGAATAGGTGGCTGTCTGTTCATGTGCACGGCTCTGATGGGTGCAGGAACAGATGGCTGTCTGTCCATGTGCACTGCTCTGATGGGTGCTGGAACAGGTGGCTGTGTGTTCATGTACACTGCTCTGATGGGTGTAGGAATAGGTGGCTGTGTGTTCATGTGCACGGCTCTGATGGATGTAGGAGCAGCTGGCTGTGTGTCCATGTACACTGCTCTGATGGGTGCTGGAACAGGTGGCTGTGTTCTTGTACACTGCTCTGATGGGTGTAGGAATAGGTGGCTGTGTGTTCATGTACACTGCTCTGATGGGTGTAGGAACAGGTGGCTGTGTGTTCATGTGCACGGCTCTGATGGGTGCAGGAACAGGTGGCTGTGTGTCCATGTACACTGGTCTGATGGGTGTAGGAACAGGTAGCTGTGTGTCTATGAGCCCTGCTCTGATGGGTACAGGAACAGGTGGCTGTGTGTCCATGTGCACTTCTATGATGTGTGCAGGAACAGGTCTCTGTGTGTCCATGTGCACGGCTCTGATGGGTGTAGGAACAGCTCACTGTGTGTCCATGTGCACGGCTCTGATGGGTGCAGGAACAGATGTCTGTGTGTCCATGTGCACTGCTCTGATGGGTGTAGGAACTGGTGGCTGTGTGTCCATGTGCACTGCTCTGAAGGGTGCAGGAGCAGGTGACTGTGTGTCCCTCTGCACTGCTCTGATGGGCATGGGAACAGGTGGCTGTGTGTCCATGTGCACTGTTCTGATGGGTTTAGGAACAGATGGCTGTGTGTCCATGTGCACTGCTCTGATGAGTTTAGGAACAGGTGGCTGTGTGTCCATGTGCACGTGTCTGATTGGTATAGGAACAGGTGGCTGTGTGTTCATGTGCACCGCTCTGATGTGTGCAGGAGCAGGTGGCTGTGTGTCCATGTGCACTGCTCTGATGGGTGTAGGAACAGGTGGCAGTGTGCACATATGCACTGCTCTGATGGGTTCAGGAACAGATGGCTGTGTGCTCATGTGCACGGCTCTGATGGGTGTAGGAACAGGCGTCTGTGTGTCCATTTGCACTGCTCTGATGGGTGCAGGAACAGATGGCTGTGTGCTCATGTGCACGGCTCTGATGGGTGTAGGAACAGGTGTCTGTGTGTCCATGTGCACTGTTCTGATGGGTGCAGGAACAGATGGCTGTGTGCTCATGTGCACGGCTCTGATGGGTGTAGGAACAGGCGTCTGTGTGTCCATTTGCACTGCTCTGATGGGTGCAGGAACAGATGGCTGTGTGCTCATGTGCACGGCTCTGATGGGTGTAGGAACAGGTGGCTGTGTGTCCAGGTGCCCTGCTCTGATGTTTGTAGGATCAGGTGGCTGTGTGTCCATGTGAACTTCTCTGATGGGTGCAGGAACAGGTGGTTGTGTGTCCATGTGCAATGCTCTGATCTGTGCAGGAACAGGTGGCTGTGTGTCCATGTGCACTGCTCTGATGGGTGACGGAGCAGGTGGCTGCGAGTACATGTGCACGGCTCTGATGGGTGTAGGAACAGGTGGCTGTGTGTCCATGTGCCCTGCTCTGATAGGTGCAGGAACAGGTGGCTATGTGTTCATGTGAACGGCTCTGATGGGTGCAGGAACAGATGGCTGTGTGTCCATGTACACTGCTCTGATGGGTGTAGGAACAGGTAGCTGTGTGTCTATGTGCACTTCTATGATGGGTACTGGAACAGATCGCTGTGTGTCCATATGCACGGCTCTGATGGGTGTAGGAGCAGCTCACTGTGTGTCCATGTGCACGGCTCTGATGGGTGCAGGAACAGGTGGCTGTGTGTCCATGTGCACTGCTCTGATGTGTGCAGGAGCAGGTGACTGTGTGTCCCTGTGCACTGCTCTGATGGGTGTAGGAACAGGTGGCTGTGTGTCCATGTGCAGGGCTCTGGTGGCTGTAGGAGCAGGTGGCTGTGTGTCCATGTGCACGGCCCTGATGGGTATAGGAACAGGTTGCTGTGTGTCCATGTGCACGGCTCAGATGGGTGCAGAACAGGTGCCCTTGTGTCCATGTGCACTGCTCTGATGGGAGCTGGAACAGCTAACTGTGCGTCCATGTGCACTGTTCTGATGGGTGTCAGAACAGGTGGCTGTGTGTCCAGGTGCACGGCTCTGATGTGTGTAGCAACTGATGGCTTTGTGTCCATGTGCACTGGTGTGATGGGAGTAGGAGCAGGTGGCTGTGTATCCATGTGCACTGCTCTGATGGGTGCAGGAACAGCTGTCTGTGTGTCCATGTGTGTGACTCTGATGGGTGCAGGAACAGGTGGCTGTGTCCATGTGCACTGCTCTGATGGATGCTGGAACAGGGAAATGTTTGCCCATGTGCACTGCTCTGATGGGTGCAGTAACAGGTGGCTGTTTTTCCACGTGCCCTGCTCTGATGGGTGTAGGAACAGGTGGCTTTGTATCCATGTGCCCTGCTCTGATGTGTTCAGGTTCAGGGGGCAGTTTGTCCATGTGCACTACACTGATGGGTGCAGGAACAGGTGGCTGTGTGTCCATGTGCACTGCTCCGATCGGTGCAGGAACAGGTGGCTGTGTGTTCATGTGCACTACTCTGATAGGTGCAGGAACAGGTGGCTGTGTGTCCATGTGCACTGCTCTGATCGGTGCAGGAACAGGTGGCAGTGTGTCCATGTGCACTGCTCTGATGGGTTTAGGAACAGATGGCTGTGTGTCCATGTGCACTGCTCTGATGGGTGTAGGAACAGGTGGCTGTGTGTCCATGTGCGCGGCTCTGGTGGCCGCAGGAACAGGTGGCTGTGTGCACATGTGCACAGCCCTGATGGGTATAGGAACAGGTAGCTGTGTGTCCATGTGCATGGCTCAGATGTGTGCAGGAACAGGTGCCCTTGTGTCCATGTGCACTGCTCTGATGGGAGCAGGAACAGGTGGCTGTGTGTCCATGCACACTTATCAGATGGGTGAAGGAACAGGTGGCTATGTGTTCATGTGAACGGCTCTGATGGGTGCAGGAACAGGTGGCTGTGTGTCCATGTGCCCTGCTCTGATAGGTGCAGGAACAGGTGGCTGTGTGTCCATGCACACTGCTCTGATGGGTGCAGGAACAGGTGGCTATGTGTTCATGTGAACGGCTCTGATGGGTGCAGGAACAGATGGCTGTGTGTCCATGTACACTGCTCTGATGGGTGTAGGAACAGGTAGCTGTGTGTCTATGTGCCCTGCTCTGATGGGTATAGGAACAGGTGGCTGTGTGTCCATGTGCACTTCTATGATGGGCACAGGAACAGGTCGCTGTGTGTCCATGTGCATGGCTCTGATGGGTGTAGGAGCATGTGGCTGTGTGCCCATGTGCACTGCTCTGATGGGTGTAGGAGCAGGTGGCTGTGTGCCATGTGCACTGCTCTGATGGGTGTAGGAACAGGTGGCTGTGTGTCCAGGTGCCCTGCTCTGATGTTTGTATGATCAGGTGGCTGTGAGTCCATGTGAACTTCTCTGATGGGTGCAGGAACAGGTGGTTGTGTGTCCATGTGCAATGCTCTGATCTGTGCAGGAACAGGTGGCTGTGTGTTCATGTGCACGGATCTGTTGGTTGTAGGAACAGGTGGCTGTGTGTCCATGTGCACTGCTCTGATGGGTGACGGAGCAGGTGGCTGCGAGTACATGTGCACGGCTCTGATGGGTGTAGGAACAGGTGGCTGTGTGTCCATGTGCCCTGCTCTGATAGGTGCAGGAACAGGTGGCTATGTGTTCATGTGAACGGCTCTGATGGGTGCAGGAACAGATGGCTGTGTGTCCATGTACACTGCTCTGATGGGTGTAGGAACAGGTAGCTGTGTGTCTATGTGCACTTCTATGATGGGTACTGGAACAGGTCGCTGTGTGTCCATATGCACGGCTCTGATGGGTGTGGGAACAGCTCACTGTGTGTCCATGTGCACGGCTCTGATGGGTGCAGGAACAGGTGGCTGTGTGTCCATGTGCACTGCTCTGATGTGTGCAGGAGCAGGTGACTGTGTGTCCCTGTGCACTGCTCTGATGGGTGTAGGAACAGGTGGCTGTGTGTCCATGTGCACTGCTCTGATGGATGCTGGAACAGGGAAATGTTTGCCCATGTGCACTGCTCTGATGGGTGCAGTAACAGGTGGCTGTTTTTCCACGTGCCCTGCTCTGATGGGTGTAGGAACAGGTGGCTTTGTATCCATGTGCCCTGCTCTGATGTGTTCAGGTTCAGGGGGCAGTTTCTCCATGTGCACTACACTGATGGGTGCAGGAACAGGTGGCTGTGTGTCCATGTGCACTGCTCCGATCGGTGCAGGAACAGGTGGCTGTGTGTTCATGTGCACTACTCTGATAGGTGCAGGAACAGGTGGCTGTGTGTCCATGTGCACTGCTCTGATCGGTGCAGGAACAGGTGGCAGTGTGTCCATGTGCACTGCTCTGATGGGTTTAGGAACAGATGGCTGTGTGTCCATGTGCACTGCTCTGATGGGTGTAGGAACAGGTGGCTGTGTGTCCATGTGCGCGGCTCTGGTGGCTGCAGGAACAGGTGGCTGTGTGCACATGTGCACAGCCCTGATGGGTATAGGAACAGGTAGCTGTGTGTCCATGTGCACGGCTCAGATGTGTGCAGGAACAGGTGCCCTTGTGTCCATGTGCACTGCTCTGATGGGAGCAGGAACAGGTGGCTGTGTGTCCATGCACACTTATCAGATGGGTGAAGGAACAGGTGGCTATGTGTTCATGTGAACGGCTCTGATGGGTGCAGGAACAGGTGGCTGTGTGTCCATGTGCCCTGCTCTGATAGGTGCAGGAACAGGTGGCTGTGTGTCCATGCACACTGCTCTGATGGGTGCAGGAACAGGTGGCTATGTGTTCATGTGAACGGCTCTGATGGGTGCAGGAACAGATGGCTGTGTGTCCATGTACACTGCTCTGATGGGTGTAGGAACAGGTAGCTGTGTGTCTATGTGCCCTGCTCTGATGGGTATAGGAACAGGTGGCTGTGTGTCCATGTGCACTTCTATGATGGGCACAGGAACAGGTCGCTGTGTGTCCATGTGCATGGCTCTGATGGGTGTAGGAGCATGTGGCTGTGTGCCCATGTGCACTGCTCTGATGGGTGTAGGAGCAGGTGGCTGTGTGCCATGTGCACTGCTCTGATGGGTGTAGGAACAGGTGGCTGTGTGTCCAGGTGTGCTGCTCTGATGTTTGTATGATCAGGTGGCTGTGAGTCCATGTGAACTTCTCTGATGGGTGCAGGAACAGGTGGCTGTGTGTCCATGTGCAATGCTCTGATCTGTGCAGGAACAGATGGCTGTGTGTTCATGTGCACGGATCTGTTGGTTGTAGGAACAGGTGGCTGTGTGTTCATGTGCCCTGCTCTGAGGCGTGTCGGAGCAGGTGGCTGTGTGTTCATGTGCCCTGCTCTGATGGGTGTAGGAACAGGTGGCTGTGTGTTCATGTGCCCTGCTCTGATGGGTGTAGGAGCAGGTGGCTGTGTGTTCATGTGCACTGCTCTGATGGGTGCTGGAACAGGTGGCTGTGTGTCCATGTGCACTGCTCTGATGGGTGTAGGAATAGGTGGCTGTCTGTTCATGTGCACGGCTCTGATGGGTGCAGGAACAGATGGCTGTCTGTCCATGTGCACTGCTCTGATGGGTGCTGGAACAGGTGGCTGTGTGTTCATGTACACTGCTCTGATGGGTGTAGGAATAGGTGGCTGTGTGTTCATGTGCACGGCTCTGATGGATGTAGGAGCAGCTGGCTGTGTGTCCATGTACACTGCTCTAATGGGTGCTGGAACAGGTGGCTGTGTTCTTGTACACTGCTCTGATGGGTGTAGGAATAGGTGGCTGTGTGTTCAAGTACACTGCTCTGATGGGTGTAGGAACAGGTGGCTGTGTGTTCATGTGCACGGCTCTGATGGGTGCAGGAACAGTTGGCTGTGTGTCCATGTGCACTTCTATGATGTGTGCAGGAACAGGTCGCTGTGTGCCCATGTGCACAGCTCTGATGGGTGTAGGAACAGATGTCTGTGTGTCCATGTGCACTGCTCTGATGGGTGTAGGAACTGGTGGTTGTGTGTCCATGTGCAATGCTCTGATCTGTGCAGGAACAGGTGGCTGTGTGTTCATGTGCACGGATCTGTTGGTTGTAGGAACAGGTGGCTGTGTGTCCATGTGCCCTGCTCTGATAGGTGCAGGAACAGGTGGCTATGTGTTCATGTGAACGGCTCTGATGGGTGCAGGAACAGATGGCTGTGTGTCCATGTACACTGCTCTGATGGGTGTAGGAACAGGTAGCTGTGTGTCTATGTGCACTTCTATGATGGGTACTGGTACAGGTCGCTGTGTGTCCATATGCACGGCTCTGATGGGTGTAGGAACAGCTCACTGTGTGTCCATGTGCACGGCTCTGATGGGTGCAGGAACAGGTGGCTGTGTGTCCATGTGCACTGCTCTGATGTGTGCAGGAGCAGGTGACTGTGTGTCCCTGTGCACTGCTCTGATGGGTGTAGGAACAGGTGGCTGTGTGTCCATGTGCAGGGCTCTGGTGGCTGTAGGAGCAGGTGGCTGTGTGTCCATGTGCACGGCCCTGATGGGTATAGGAACAGGTTGCTGTGTGTCCATGTGCACGGCTCAGATGGGTGCAGGAACAGGTGCCCTTGTGTCAATGTGCACTGCTCTGATGGGAGCTGGAACAGCTAACTGTGCGTCCATGTGCACTGTTCTGATGGGTGTCAGAACAGGTGGCTGTGTGTCCAGGTGCACGGCTCTGATGTGTGTAGCAACTGATGGCTGTGTGTCCATGTGCACTGGTGTGATGGGAGTAGGAGCAGGTGGCTGTGTATCCATGTGCACTGCTCTGATGGGTGCAGGAACAGCTGTCTGTGTGTCCATGTGCGTGACTCTGATGGGTGCAGGAACAGGTTGCTGTGTCAATGTGCACTGCTCTGATGGGTGCTGGAACAGGGAAATGTTTGTCGATGTACACTGCTCTGATGGGTGCAGTAACAGGTGGCTGTTTTTCCACGTGCCCTGCTCTGATGGGTGTAGGAACAGGTGGCTTTGTATCCATGTGCCCTGCTCTGATGTGTTCAGTTTCAGGGGGCAGTTTGTCCATGTGCACTACACTGATGCGTGCAGGAACAGGTGGCTGTGTGTCCATGTGCACTGCTCCGATCGGTGCAGGAACAGGTGGCTGTGTGTTCATGTGCACTACTCTGATGGGTGCAGGAACAGGTGGCTGTGTGTCCATGTGCACTGCTCTGATCGGTGCAGGAACAGGTGGCAGTGTGTCCATGTGCACTGCTCTGATGGGTTTAGGAACAGATGGCTGTGTGTCCATGTGCACTGCTCTGATGGGTGTAGGAACAGGTGGCTGTGTGTCCATGTGCGCGGCTCTGGTGGCTGCAGGAACAGGTGGCTGTGTGCACATGTGCACAGCCCTGATGGGTATACGAACAGGTAGCTGTGTGTCCATGTGCACGGCTCAGATGTGTGTAGGAACAGGTGCCCTTGTGTCCATGTGCACTGCTCTGATGGGAGCAGGAACAGGTGGCTGTGTGTCCATGCACACTTATCAGCAGGGTGCAGGAACAGGTGGCTATGTGTTCATGTGAACGGCTCTGATGGGTGCAGGAACAGGTGGCTGTGTGTCCATGTGCCCTGCTCTGATAGGTGCAGGAACAGGTGGCTGTGTGTCCATGTACGCTGCTATGATGGGTGCAGGAACAGGTGGCTATGTGTTCATGTGAACGGCTCTGATGGGTGCAGGAACAGATGGCTGTGTGTCCATGTACACTGCTCTGATGGGTGTAGGAACAGGTAGCTGTGTGTCTATGTGCCCTGCTCTGATGGGTATAGGAACAGGTGGCTGTATGTCCATGTGCACTTCTATGATGGGCACAGGAACAGGTCGCTGTGTGTCCATGTGCACGGCTCTGATGGGTGTAGGAACAGCTCACTATGTGTCCATGTGCACGGCTCTGATGGGTGCTGGAACAGGTGGTTGTGTGTCCATGTGCACTGCTCTGATGTGTGCAGGAGCAGGTGACTGTGTTTCCCTGTGCACTGCTCTGATGGGTGTAGGAACAGGTGGCTGTGTGTCCAAGCGCACGTGTCTGATGGGAGCAGGAACAGGTGGCTGTGTGTCCATGTGCAGGGCGCTGGTGGCTGTAGGAGCAGGTGGCTGTGTGTCCATGTGCACGGCCCTGATGGGTGTAGGAACAGGTTGCTGTGTGTCCATGTGCACGGCTCAGATGGGTGCAGGAACAGGTGCCCTTGTGTCCATGTGCACTGCTCTGAGGTGTGCAGGAGCAGTTGACTTTGTGTCCATGTGCACTGCTCTGATGGGTTTAGGAACAGAAGGCTGTATGGCCATGTGCACTGCTCTGATGCGTTTAGGAACAGGTGGCTGTGTGTCCATGCGCACGGCTCAGATGGGTGCAGGAACAGGTGCCCTTGTGTCCATGTGCACTGCTCTGATGGGAGCAGGAACAGCTAACTGTGTGTCAATGTGCATTGCTCTGATGGGTGTCGGAACAGGTGGCTGTGTGTCCAGGTGCACGGCTCTGATGTGTGTAGCAACTGATGGCTGTGTGTCCATGTGAATGGCTCTGATGGGTGTAGGAGCAGGTGGCTGTGTGTCCATGTGCAATGCTCTGATCTGTGCAGGAACAGATGGCTGTGTGTTCATGTGCACGGATCTGTTGGTTGTAGGAACAGGTGGCTGTGTGTTCATGTGCCCTGCTCTGAGGCGTGTCGGAGCAGGTGGCTGTGTGTTCATGTGCCCTGCTCTGATGGGTGTAGGAACAGGTGGCTGTGTGTTCATGTGCCCTGCTCTGATGGGTGTAGGAGCAGGTGGCTGTGTGTTCATGTGCACTGCTCTGATGGGTGCTGGAACAGGTGGCTGTGTGTCCATGTGCACTGCTCTGATGGGTGTAGGAATAGGTGGCTGTCTGTTCATGTGCACGGCTCTGATGGGTGCAGGAACAGATGGCTGTCTGTCCATGTGCACTGCTCTGATGGGTGCTGGAACAGGTGGCTGTGTGTTCATGTACACTGCTCTGATGGGTGTAGGAATAGGTGGCTGTGTGTTCATGTGCACGGCTCTGATGGATGTAGGAGCAGCTGGCTGTGTGTCCATGTACACTGCTCTAATGGGTGCTGGAACAGGTGGCTGTGTTCTTGTACACTGCTCTGATGGGTGTAGGAATAGGTGGCTGTGTGTTCAAGTACACTGCTCTGATGGGTGTAGGAACAGGTGGCTGTGTGTTCATGTGCACGGCTCTGATGGGTGCAGGAACAGTTGGCTGTGTGTCCATGTGCACTTCTATGATGTGTGCAGGAACAGGTCGCTGTGTGCCCATGTGCACAGCTCTGATGGGTGTAGGAACAGATGTCTGTGTGTCCATGTGCACTGCTCTGATGGGTGTAGGAACTGGTGGTTGTGTGTCCATGTGCAATGCTCTGATCTGTGCAGGAACAGGTGGCTGTGTGTTCATGTGCACGGATCTGTTGGTTGTAGGAACAGGTGGCTGTGTGTCCATGTGCCCTGCTCTGATAGGTGCAGGAACAGGTGGCTATGTGTTCATGTGAACGGCTCTGATGGGTGCAGGAACAGATGGCTGTGTGTCCATGTACACTGCTCTGATGGGTGTAGGAACAGGTAGCTGTGTGTCTATGTGCACTTCTATGATGGGTACTGGTACAGGTCGCTGTGTGTCCATATGCACGGCTCTGATGGGTGTAGGAACAGCTCACTGTGTGTCCATGTGCACGGCTCTGATGGGTGCAGGAACAGGTGGCTGTGTGTCCATGTGCACTGCTCTGATGTGTGCAGGAGCAGGTGACTGTGTGTCCCTGTGCACTGCTCTGATGGGTGTAGGAACAGGTGGCTGTGTGTCCATGTGCAGGGCTCTGGTGGCTGTAGGAGCAGGTGGCTGTGTGTCCATGTGCACGGCCCTGATGGGTATAGGAACAGGTTGCTGTGTGTCCATGTGCACGGCTCAGATGGGTGCAGGAACAGGTGCCCTTGTGTCAATGTGCACTGCTCTGATGGGAGCTGGAACAGCTAACTGTGCGTCCATGTGCACTGTTCTGATGGGTGTCAGAACAGGTGGCTGTGTGTCCAGGTGCACGGCTCTGATGTGTGTAGCAACTGATGGCTGTGTGTCCATGTGCACTGGTGTGATGGGAGTAGGAGCAGGTGGCTGTGTATCCATGTGCACTGCTCTGATGGGTGCAGGAACAGCTGTCTGTGTGTCCATGTGCGTGACTCTGATGGGTGCAGGAACAGGTTGCTGTGTCAATGTGCACTGCTCTGATGGGTGCTGGAACAGGGAAATGTTTGTCGATGTACACTGCTCTGATGGGTGCAGTAACAGGTGGCTGTTTTTCCACGTGCCCTGCTCTGATGGGTGTAGGAACAGGTGGCTTTGTATCCATGTGCCCTGCTCTGATGTGTTCAGTTTCAGGGGGCAGTTTGTCCATGTGCACTACACTGATGCGTGCAGGAACAGGTGGCTGTGTGTCCATGTGCACTGCTCCGATCGGTGCAGGAACAGGTGGCTGTGTGTTCATGTGCACTACTCTGATGGGTGCAGGAACAGGTGGCTGTGTGTCCATGTGCACTGCTCTGATCGGTGCAGGAACAGGTGGCAGTGTGTCCATGTGCACTGCTCTGATGGGTTTAGGAACAGATGGCTGTGTGTCCATGTGCACTGCTCTGATGGGTGTAGGAACAGGTGGCTGTGTGTCCATGTGCGCGGCTCTGGTGGCTGCAGGAACAGGTGGCTGTGTGCACATGTGCACAGCCCTGATGGGTATACGAACAGGTAGCTGTGTGTCCATGTGCACGGCTCAGATGTGTGTAGGAACAGGTGCCCTTGTGTCCATGTGCACTGCTCTGATGGGAGCAGGAACAGGTGGCTGTGTGTCCATGCACACTTATCAGCAGGGTGCAGGAACAGGTGGCTATGTGTTCATGTGAACGGCTCTGATGGGTGCAGGAACAGGTGGCTGTGTGTCCATGTGCCCTGCTCTGATAGGTGCAGGAACAGGTGGCTGTGTGTCCATGTACGCTGCTATGATGGGTGCAGGAACAGGTGGCTATGTGTTCATGTGAACGGCTCTGATGGGTGCAGGAACAGATGGCTGTGTGTCCATGTACACTGCTCTGATGGGTGTAGGAACAGGTAGCTGTGTGTCTATGTGCCCTGCTCTGATGGGTATAGGAACAGGTGGCTGTATGTCCATGTGCACTTCTATGATGGGCACAGGAACAGGTCGCTGTGTGTCCATGTGCACGGCTCTGATGGGTGTAGGAACAGCTCACTATGTGTCCATGTGCACGGCTCTGATGGGTGCTGGAACAGGTGGTTGTGTGTCCATGTGCACTGCTCTGATGTGTGCAGGAGCAGGTGACTGTGTTTCCCTGTGCACTGCTCTGATGGGTGTAGGAACAGGTGGCTGTGTGTCCAAGCGCACGTGTCTGATGGGAGCAGGAACAGGTGGCTGTGTGTCCATGTGCAGGGCGCTGGTGGCTGTAGGAGCAGGTGGCTGTGTGTCCATGTGCACGGCCCTGATGGGTGTAGGAACAGGTTGCTGTGTGTCCATGTGCACGGCTCAGATGGGTGCAGGAACAGGTGCCCTTGTGTCCATGTGCACTGCTCTGAGGTGTGCAGGAGCAGTTGACTTTGTGTCCATGTGCACTGCTCTGATGGGTTTAGGAACAGAAGGCTGTATGGCCATGTGCACTGCTCTGATGCGTTTAGGAACAGGTGGCTGTGTGTCCATGCGCACGGCTCAGATGGGTGCAGGAACAGGTGCCCTTGTGTCCATGTGCACTGCTCTGATGGGAGCAGGAACAGCTAACTGTGTGTCAATGTGCATTGCTCTGATGGGTGTCGGAACAGGTGGCTGTGTGTCCAGGTGCACGGCTCTGATGTGTGTAGCAACTGATGGCTGTGTGTCCATGTGAATGGCTCTGATGGGTGTAGGAGCAGGTGGCTGTGTGTCCATGTGCAATGCTCTGATCTGTGCAGGAACAGATGGCTGTGTGTTCATGTGCACGGATCTGTTGGTTGTAGGAACAGGTGGCTGTGTGTTCATGTGCCCTGCTCTGAGGCGTGTCGGAGCAGGTGGCTGTGTGTTCATGTGCCCTGCTCTGATGGGTGTAGGAACAGGTGGCTGTGTGTTCATGTGCCCTGCTCTGATGGGTGTAGGAGCAGGTGGCTGTGTGTTCATGTGCACTGCTCTGATGGGTGCTGGAACAGGTGGCTGTGTGTCCATGTGCACTGCTCTGATGGGTGTAGGAATAGGTGGCTGTCTGTTCATGTGCACGGCTCTGATGGGTGCAGGAACAGATGGCTGTCTGTCCATGTGCACTGCTCTGATGGGTGCTGGAACAGGTGGCTGTGTGTTCATGTACACTGCTCTGATGGGTGTAGGAATAGGTGGCTGTGTGTTCATGTGCACGGCTCTGATGGATGTAGGAGCAGCTGGCTGTGTGTCCATGTACACTGCTCTAATGGGTGCTGGAACAGGTGGCTGTGTTCTTGTACACTGCTCTGATGGGTGTAGGAATAGGTGGCTGTGTGTTCAAGTACACTGCTCTGATGGGTGTAGGAACAGGTGGCTGTGTGTTCATGTGCACGGCTCTGATGGGTGCAGGAACAGTTGGCTGTGTGTCCATGTGCACTTCTATGATGTGTGCAGGAACAGGTCGCTGTGTGCCCATGTGCACAGCTCTGATGGGTGTAGGAACAGATGTCTGTGTGTCCATGTGCACTGCTCTGATGGGTGTAGGAACTGGTGGCTGTGTGTCCATGTGCACTGCTCTGATGGGTGCAGGAGCAGGTGACTGTGTGTCCCTGTGCACTGCTCTGATGGGCATGGGAACAGGTGGCTGTGTGTCCATGTGCACTGTTCTGATGGGTTTAGGAACAGGTCGCTGTGTGTCCATGTGCACGGCTCTGATGGGTGTAGGAACAGATGTCTGTGTGTCCATGTGCACTGCTCTGATGGGTGTAGGAACTGGTGGCTGTGTGTCCATGTGCACTGCTCTGATGGGTGCAGGAGCAGGTGACTGTGTGTCCCTGTGCACTGCTCTGATGGGCATGGGAACATTTTGCTGTGTGTCCATGTGCACTGTTCTGATGGGTTTAGGAACAGATGGCTGTGTGTCCATGTGCACTGCTCTGATGGGTGTAGGAACAGGTGGCTGTGTGTCCATGTGCACGTGTCTGATGGGAATAGGAACAGGTGGCTGTGTGTTCATGTGCACGGCTCTGATGTGTGTAGGAGCAGGTGGCTGTGTGTCCATGTGCACTGCTCTGATGGGTGTTGGAACAGGTGGCTGTGTGTCCATGTGCACTGCTCTGATGGGTGCAGGAACAGATGGCTATGCGTCCATGTGCACTGCTCTTATGGGTGTAGGAGCAGGTGGCTGTGTGCCATGTGCACTGCTCTGATGGGTGTAGGAACAGGTGGCTGTGTGTCCATGTGAACTTCTCTGATGGGTGCAGGAACAGGTGGTTGTGTGTCCATGTGCAATGCTCTGATCTGTGCAGGAACAGGTGGCTGTGTGTTCATGTGCACGGATCTGATGATTGGAGGAACAGGTGGCTGTGTGTTCATGTGCATGGCTCTGATGGGTGTAGGAGCATGTGGCTGTGTGCCCATGTGCACTGCTCTGATGGGTGTAGGAGCAGGTGGCTGTGTGCCATGTGCACTGCTCTGATGGGTGTAGAAACAGGTGGCTGTGTGTCCAGGTGCCCTGCTCTGATGTTTGTAGGATCATGTGGCTGTGTGTCCATGTGAACTTCTCTGATGGGTGCAGGAACAGGTGGTTGCGTGTCCATGTGCAATGCTCTGATCTGTGCAGGAACAGGTGGCTGTGTGTTCATGTGCACGGATCTGTTGGTTGTAGGAACAGGTGGCTGTGTGTCCATGTGCACTGCTCTGATGGGTGACGGAGCAGGTGGCTGCGAGTACATGTGCACGGCTCTGATGGGTGTAGGAACAGGTGGCTGTGTGTCCATGGGCCCTGCTCTGATAGGTGCAGGAACAGGTGGATATGTGTTCATGTGAACGGCTCTGATGGGTGCAGGAACAGATGGCTGTGTGTCCATGTACACTGCTCTGATGGGTGTAGGAACAGGTAGCTGTGTGTCTATGAGTACTTCTATGATGGGTACTGGAACAGGTCGCTGTGTGTCCATATGCACGGCTCTGATGGGTGTAGGAGCAGCTCACTGTGTGTCCATGTGCACGGCTCTGATGGGTGCAGGAACAGGTGGCTGTGTGTCTATGTGCACTGCTCTGATGTGTGCAGGAGCAGGTGACTGTGTGTCCCTGTGCACTGCTCTGATGGGTGTAGGAACAGGTGGCTGTGTGTCCATGCACACGTTTCTGATGGGTGTAGGAACAGGTAGCTGTGTGTCCATGTGCAGGGCTCTGGTGGCTGTAGGAGCAGGTGGCTGTGAGTCCATGTGCACGGCCCTGATGGGTATAGGAACAGGTTGCTGTGTGTCCATGTGCACGGCTCAGATGGGTGCAGGAACAGGTGCCCTTGTGTCCATGTGCACTGCTCTGATGGGAGCTGGAACAGCTAACTGTGCGTCCATGTGCACTGTTCTGATGGGTGTCAGAACAGGTGGCTGTGTGTCCAGGTGCACGGCTCTGATGTGTGCAGCAACTGATGGCTGTGTGTCCATGTGCACTGGTGTGATGGGAGTAGGAGCAGGTGGCTGTGTATCCATGTGCACTGCTCTGATGGGTGCAGGAACAGGTGTCTGTGTGTCCATGTGCGTGACTCTGATGGGTGCAGGAACAGGTGGCTGTGTCCATGTGCACTGCTCTGATGGGTGCTGGAACAGGGAAATGTTTGTCCATGTGCACTGCTCTGATGGGTGCAGTAACAGGTGGCTGTTTTTCCACGTGCCCTGCTCTGATGGGTGTAGGAACAGGTGGCTTTGTATCCATATGCCCTGCTCTGATGTGTTCAGGTTCAGGGGGCAGTTTGTCCATGTGCACTACACTGATGGGTGCAGGAACAGGTGGCTGTGTGTCCATGTGCACTGCTCCTATCGGTGCAGGAACAGGTGGCTGTGTGTTCATGTGCACTACTCTGATGGGTGCAGGAACAGGTGGCTGTGTGTCCATGTGCACTGCTCTGATCGGTGCAGGAACAGGTGGCAGTGTGTCCATGTGCACTGCTCTGATGGATTTAGGAACAGATGGATGTGTGTCCTTGTGCACTGCTCTGATGTGTGTAGGAACAGGTGGCTGTGTGTCCATGTGCGCGGCTCTGGTGGCTGCAGGAACAGGTGGCTGTGTGCACATGTGCACAGCCCTGATGGGTATAGGAACAGGTAGCTGTGTGTCCATGTGCACGGCTCAGATGTTTGCAGGAACAGGTGCCCTTGTGTCCAAGTGCACTGCTCTGATGGGAGCAGGAACAGGTGGCTGTGTGTCCATGCACACTTATCAGATGGGTGCAGGAACAGGTGGCTATGTGTTCATGTGAACGGCGCTGATGGGTGCAGGAACAGGTGGCTGTGTGTCCATGTGCCCAGCTCTGATAGGTGCAGGAACAGGTGGCTGTGTGTCCATGCACACTGCTCTGATGGGTGCAGGAACAGGTGGCTATGTGTTCATGTGAACGGCTCTGATGGGTGCAGGAATCAGATGGCTGTGTGTCCATGTACACTGCTCTGACGGGTGTAGGAACAGGTGGCTGTGTGTCCATGTGCACTTCTATGATGGGCACAGGAACAGGTCGCTGTGTGTCCATGTGCATGGCTCTGATGGGTGTAGGAACATGTGGCTGTGTGCCCATGTGCACTGCTCTGATGGGTGTAGGAGCAGGTGGCTGTGTGCCATGTGCACTGATCTGATGGGTGTAGGAACAGGTGGCTGTGTGTCCAGGTGCCCTGCCCTGATGTTTGTAGGATCAGGTGGCTGTGTGTCCATGTGAACTTTTCTGATGGGTGCAGGAACTGGTGGTTTTGTGTCCATGTGCAATGCTCTGCTCTGTGCAGGAACAGGTGGCTGTGTGTTCATGTGCACGGATCTGTTGGTTGTAGGAACAGGTGGCTGTGTGTCCATGTGCACTGCTCTGATGGGTGACGGAGCAGGTGGCTGAGAGTACATGTGCACGGCTCTGATCGGTGTAGGAACAGGTGGCTGTGTGTCCATGGGCCCTGCTCTGATAGGTGCAGGAACAGGTGGCTATGTGTTCATGTGAACGGCTCTGATGGGTGCAGGAACAGATGGCTGTGTGTCCATGTACACTGCTCTGATGGGTGTAGGAACAGGTAGCTGTGTGTCTATGTGCACTTCTATGATGGGTACTGGAACAGGTCGCTGTGTGTCCATATGCACGGCTCTGATGGGTGTAGGAACAGCTCACTGTGTGTCCATGTGCACGGCTCTGATGGGTGCAGGAACAGGTGGCTGTGTGTCCATGTGCACTGCTCTGATGTGTGCAGGAGCAGGTGACTGTGTGTCCCTGTGCACTGCTCTGATGGGTGTAGGAACAGGTGGCTGTGTGTCCATGCACACGTTTCTGATGGGTGTAGGAACAGGTGGCTGTGTGTCCATGTGCAGTGCTCTGGTGGCTGTAGGAGCAGGTGGCTGTGTGTCCATGTGCACGGCTCTGATGGGTATAGGAACAGGTTGCTGTGTGTCCATGTGCACGGCTCAGATGGGTGCAGGAACAGGTGCCCTTGTGTCCATGTGCACTGCTCTGATGGGAGCTGGAACAGCTAACTGTGCGTCCATGTGCACTGTTCTGATGGGTGTCAGAACAGGTGGCTGTGTTTCCAGGTGCACGGCTCTGATGTGTGTAGCAACTGATGGCTGTGTGTCCATGTGCACTGGTGTGATGGGAGTAGGAGCAGGTGGCTGTGTATCCATGTGCACTGCTCTGATGGGTGCAGGAACAGGTGTCTGTGTGTCCATGTGCGTGACTCTGATGGGTGCAGGAACAGGTGGCTGTGTCCATGTGCACTGCTCTGATGGGTGCTGGAACAGGGAAATGTTTGTCCATGTACACTGCTCTGATGGGAACAGTAACAGGTGGCTGTTTTTCCACGTGCCCTGCTCTGATGGGTGTAGGAACAGGTGGCTTTGTATCCATGTGCCCTGCTCTGATGTGTTCAGGTTCAGGGGGCAGTTTGTCCATGTGCACTACACTGATGGGAGCAGGAACAGGTGGCTGTGTGTCCATGTGCACTGCTCCGATCGGTGCAGGAACAGGTGGCTGTGTGTTCATGTGCACTACTCTGATGGGTGCAGGAACAGGTGGCTGTGTGTCCATGTGCACTGCTCTGATCGGTGCAGGAACAGGTGGCAGTGTGTCCATGTGCACGGCTCTGATGGGTTTAGGAACAGATGGCTGTGTGTCCATGTGCACTGCTCTCATGGGTGTAGGAACAGGTGGCATTGTGTCCATGTGCGCGGCTCTGGTGGCTGCAGGAACAGGTGGCTGTGTGCACATGTGCACAGCCCTGATGGGTATAGGAACAGGTAGCTGTGTGTCTATGTGCACGGCTCAGATGTGTGCAGGAACAGGTGCCCTTGTGTCCATGTGCACTGCTCTGATGAGAGCAGGAACAGGTGGCTGTGTGTCCATGCACACTTATCAGATGGGTGCAGGAACAAGTGGCTATGTGTTCATGTGAACGGCTCTGATGGGTGCAGGAACAGGTGGCTGTGTGTCCATGTGCCCTGCTCTGATAGGTGCAGGAACAGGTGGCTGTGTGTCCATGTAAACTGCTCTGATGGGTGCAGGAACAGGTGGCTATGTGTTCATGTGAACGGCTCTGATGGGTGCAGGAACAGATGGCTGTGTGTCCATGTACACTGCTCTGATGGGTGTAGGAACAGGTAGCTGTGTGTCTATGTGCCCTGCTCTGATGGGTATAGGAACAGGTGGCTGTGTGTCCATGTGCACTTCTATGATGGGCACAGGAACAGGTCGCTGTGTGTCCATGTGCACGGCTCTGATGGGTGTAGGAACAGCTCACTATGTGTCCATGTGCACGGCTCTGATGGGTGCTGGAACAGGTGGATGTGTGTCCATGTGCACTGCTCTGATGTGTGCAGGAGCAGGTGACTGTGTGTCCCTGTGCACTGCTCTGATGGGTGTAGGAACAGGTGGCTGTGTGTCCAAGCGTACGTGTCTGATGGGTGCAGGAACAGGTGCCCTTGTGTCCATGTGCACTGCTCTGATGGGAGCAGGAACAGCTAACTGTGTGTCAATGTGCATTGCTCTGATGGGTGTCGGAACAGGTGGCTGTGTGTCCAGGTGCACGGCTCTGATGTGTGTAGCAACTGAATGCTGTGTGTCCATGTGCATGGCTCTGATGGGTGTAGGAGCAGGTGGCTGTGTGCCCATGTGCACTGCTCTGATGGGTGTAGGAGCAGGTGGCTGTGTGCCCATGTGCACTGCTTTGATGGGTGTAGGAGCAGCTGGCTGTGTGCCATGTGCACTGCTCTGATGGGTGTAGGAACAGGTGGCTGTGTGTCCATGTGCCCTGCTCTGATGTTTGTCGGATCAGGTGGCTGTGTGTTCATGTACACTGCTCTGATGGGTGTAGGAACAGGTGGCAGTGTGTCCATGTGCACTGCTCTGATGGGTTTAGGAACAGATGGCTGTGTGTCCATGTGCACTGCTCTGATGGGTGTAGGAACAGGTGGCTGTGTGTCCATGTGCGCGGCTCTGGTGGCTGCAGGAACAGGTGGCTGTGTGCACATGTGCACAGCCCTGATGGGTATAGGAACAGGTAGCTGTGTGTCCATGTGCACGGCTCAGATGTGTGCAGGAACAGGTTCCCTTGTGTCCATGTGCACTGCTCTGATGGGAGCAGGAACAGGTGGCTGTGTGTCCATGCACACTTATCAGATGGGTGCAGGAACAGGTGGCTATGTGTTCATGTGAACGGCGCTGATGGGTGCAGGAACAGGTGGCTGTGTGTCCATGTGCCCTGCTCTGATAGGTGCAGGAACAGGTGGCTGTGTGTCCATGTACACTGCTCTGATGGGTGCAGGAACAGGTGGCTATGTGTTCATGTGAACGGCTCTGATGGGTGCAGGAACAGATGGCTGTGTGTCCATGTACACTGCTCTGATGGGTGTAGGAACAGGTAGCTGTGTGTCTATGTGCCCTGCTCTGATGGGTATAGGAACAGGTGGCTGTGTGTCCATGTGCACTTCTATGATGGGTACAGGAACAGGTCGCTGTGTGTCCATGTGCACGGCTCTGATGGGTGTAGGAACAGCTCACTAAGTGTCCATGTGCACGTCTCTGATGGGTGCTGGAACAGGTGGCTGTGTGTCCATGTGCACTGCTCTGATGTTTGCAGGAGCAGGTGACTGTGCATCCCTGTGCACTGCTCTGATGGGTGTAGGAACAGGTGGCTGTGTGTCCATGCGCACGTGTCTGATGGGTGCAGGAACAGGTGGCTGTGTGTCCATGTGCAGGGCGCTGGTGGCTGTAGGAGCAGGTGGCTGTGTGTCCATGTGCACGGCCCTGATGGGTATAGGAACATGTTGCTGTGTGTCCATGTGGACGGCTCAGATGGGTGCAGGAACAGGTGCCCTTGTGTCCATGTGCACTGCTCTGAGGTGTGCAGGAGCAGTTGACTGTGTGTCCATGTGCACTGCTCTGATGGGTTTAGGAACAGAAGGCAGTGTGGCCATGTGCACTGCTCTGATGCGTTTAGGAACAGGTGGCTGTGTGTCCATGTGCACTGCTCCGATGGGAGCAGGAACAGCTAACTGTGTGTCAATGTGCACTGCTCTGATGGGTGTCGGAACAGGTGGCTGCGTGTCCAGGTGCACGGCTCTGATGTGTGTAGCAACTGATGGCTGTGTGTCCATGTGCATGGCTCTGATGGGTGTAGGAGCAGTTGGCTGTGTGCCCATGTGCACTGCTCTGATGGGTGTAGGAGCAGGTGGCTGTGTGTCCATGTGCGCGGCTCTGATGGGTTTAGGAACAGATGGCTGTGTGTCCATGTGCACTGCCCTGATGGGTGTAGGAACAGGTGGCTGTGTGTCCATGTGCGCGGCTCTGGTGGCTGCAGGAACAGGTGGCTGTGTGCACATGTGCACAGCCCTGATGGGTATAGGAACAGGTAGCTGTGTGTCCATGTGCACGGCTCAGATGTGTGCAGGAACAGGTTCCCTTGTGTCCATGTGCACTGCTCTGATGGGAGCAGGAACAGGTGGCTGTGTGTCCATGCACACTTATCAGATGGGTGCAGGAACAGGTGGCTATGTGTCCATGTGCCCTGCTCTGATAGGTGCAGGAACAGGTGGCTGTGTGTCCATGTACACTGCTCTGATGGGTGCAGGAACAGGTGGCTATGTGTTCATGTGAACGGCTCTGATGGTTGCAGGAACAGGTGGCTGTGTGTCCATGTGCCCTGCTCTGATAGGTGCAGGAACAGGTGGCTGTGTGTCCATGTACACTGCTCTGATGGGTGCAGGAACAGGTGGCTATGTGTTCATGTGAACGGATCTGATGGGTGCAGGAACAGATGGCTGTGTGTCCATGTACACTGCTCTGATGGGTGTAGGAACATGTAGCTGTGTGTCTATGTGCCCTGCTCTGATGGGTGTAGGAACAGGTGGCTGTGTGTCCAAGCGCACGTGTCTGATGGGTGCAGGAACAGGTGGCTGTGTGTCCATGTGCACGGCCCTGATGGGTGTAGGAACAGGTTGCTGTGTGTCCATGTGCACGGCTCAGATGGGTGCAGGAATAGGTGCCCTTGTGTTCATGTGCACTGCTCTGAGGTGTGCAGGAGCAGTTGACTGTGTGTCCATGTGCACTGCTCTGATGGGTTTAGGAACAGAAGGCTGTATGGCCATGTGCACTGCTCTGATGCATTTAGGAACAGGTGGCTGTTTGTCCATGTGCACGGCTCAGATGGGTGCAGGAACAGGTGCCCTTGTGTCCATGTGCACTGCTCTGATGGGAGCAGGAACAGCTAACTGTGTGTCAATGTGCATTGCTCTGATGGGTGTCGGAACAGGTGGCTGTGTGTCCAGGTGCACGGCTCTGATGTGTGTAGCAACTGATGGCTGTGTGTCCATGTGCATGGCTCTGATGGGTGTAGGAGCAGGTGGCTGTGTGCCCATGTGCACTGCTCTGATGGGTGTAGGAGCAGGTGGCTGTGTGCCCATGTGCACTGCTTTGATGGGTGTAGGAGCAGCTGGCTGTGTGCCATGTGCACTGCTCTGATAGGTGTAGGAACAGGTGGCTGTGTGTCCATGTGCCCTGCTCTGATGTTTGTCGGATCAGGTGGCTGTGTGTTCATGTACACTGCTCTGATGGGTGTAGGAACAGGTGGCAGTGTGTCCATGTGCACTGCTCTGATGGGTTTAGGAACAGATGGCTGTGTGTCCATGTGCACTGCTCTGATGGGTGTAGGAACAGGTGGCTGTGTGTCCATGTGCGCGGCTCTGGTGGCTGCAGGAACAGGTGGCTGTGTGCACATGTGCACAGCCCTGATGGGTATACGAACAGGTAGCTGTGTGTCCATGTGCAAGGCTCAGATGTGTGCAGGAACAGGTTCCCTTGTGTCCATGTGCACTGCTCTGATGGGAGCAGGAACAGGTGGCTGTGTGTCCATGCACACTTATCAGATGGGTGCAGGAACAGGTGGCTATGTGTTCATGTGAACGGCTCTGATGGGTGCAGGAACAGGTGGCTGTGTGTCCATGTGCCCTGCTCTGATAGGTGCAGGAACAGGTGGCTGTGTGTCCATGCACACTGCTCTGATGGGTGCAGAAACAGGTGGCGATGTGTTCATGTGAACGGCTCTGATGGGTGCAGGAACAGATGGCTGTGTGTCCATGTACACTGCTCTGATGGGTGTAGGAACAGGTAGCTGTGTGTCTATGTGCCTTGCTCTGATGGGTATAGGAACAGGTGGCTGTGTGTCCATGTGCACTTCTATGATGGGCACAGGAACAGGTCGCTGTGTGTCCATGTGCACGGCTCTGATGGGTGTAGGAACAGCTCACTATGTGTCCATGTGCACGTCTCTGATGGGTGCTGGAACAGGTGGCTGTGTGTCCATGTGCACTGATCTGATGTTTGCATTAGCAGGTAACTGTGCGTCCCTGTGCACTGCTCTGATGGGTGTAGGAACAGGTGGCTGTGTGTCCATGCGCTCGTGTCTGATGGGTGCAGGAACAGGTGGCTGTGTGTCCATGTGCAGGGCGCTGGTGGCTGTAGGAGCAGGTGTTTGTGTGTCCATGTGCACGGCCCTGATGGGTATAGGAACAGGTTGCTGTGTGTCCATGTGCACGGCTCAGATGGGTGCAGGAACAGGTGCCCTTGTGTCCATGTGCACTGCTCTGAGGTGTGCAGGAGCAGTTGACTGTGTGTCCATGTGCACTGCTCTGATGGGTTTAGGAACAGAAGGCAGTGTGGCCATGTGCACTGCTCTGATGCGTTAAGGAACAGGTGGCTGTGTGTCCATGTGCACTGCTCTGATGGGAGCAGGAACAGCTAACTGTGTGTCAATGTGCACTGCTCTGATGGGTGTCGGAACAGGTGGCTGCGTGTCCAGGTGCACGGCTCTGATGTGTGTAGCAACTGATGGCTGTGTGTCCATGTGCATGGCTCTGATGGGTGTAGGGGGAGTTGGCTGTGTGCCCATGTGCACTGCTCTGATGGGTGTAGGAGCAGGTGGCTGTGTGTCCATGTGCGTGGCTCTGATGGGTTTAGGAACAGATGGCTGTGTGTCCATGTGCACTGCTCTGATGGGTGTAGGAACAGGTGGCTGTGTGTCCATGTGCGCGGCTCTGGTGGCTGCAGGAACAGGTGGCTGTGTGCACATGTGCACAGCCCTGATGGGTATAGGAACAGGTAGCTGTGTGTCCATGTGCACGGCTCAGATGTGTGCAGGAACAGGTTCCCTTGTGTCCATGTGCACTGCTCTGATGGGAGCACGAACAGGTGGCTGTGTGTCCATGCACACTTATCAGGTGGGTGCAGGAACAGGTGGCTATGTGTTCATGTGAACGGCTCTGATGGTTGCAGGAACAGGTGGCTGTGTGTCCATGTGCCCTGCTCTGATAGGTGCAGGAACAGGTGGCTGTGTGTCCATGTACACTGCTCTGATGGGTGTAGGAACAGGTAGCTGTGTGTCTATGTGCCCTGCTCTGATGGGTATAGGAACAGGTGGCTGTGTGTCCATGTGCTCTTCTATGATGGGCACAGGAACAGGTCGCTGTGTGTCCATGTGCACGGCTCTGATGGGTGTAGGAACAGCTCACTAAGTGTCCATGTGCACGGCTCTGATGGGTGCTGGAACAGGTGGCTGTGTGTCCATGTGCACTGCTCTGATGTTTGCAGGAGCAGGTGAATGTGCGTCCCTGTGCACTGCTCTGATGGGTGTAGGAACAGGTGGCTGTGTGTCCATGCGCACGTGTCTGATGGGTGCAGGAACAGGTGGCTGTGTGCCATGTGCAGGGCGCTGGTGGCTGTAGGAGCAGGTGGCTGTGTGTCCATGTGCACGGCCCTGATTGGTATAGGAACAGGTTGCTGTGTGTCCATGTGCACGGCTCAGATGGGTGCAGGAACAGGTGCCCTTGTGTCCATGTGCACTGCTCTGAGGTGTGCAGGAGCAGTTGACTGTGTGTCCATGTGCACTGCTCTGATGGGTTTAGGAACAGAAGGCTGTGTGGCCATGTGCACTGCTCTGATGCGTTTAGGAACAGGTGGCTGTGTGTCCATGTGCACTGCTCTGATGGGAGCAGGAACAGCTAACTGTGTGTCAATGTGCACTGCTCTGATGGGTGTCGGAACAGGTGGCTGCGTGTCCAGGTGCACGGCTCTGATGTGTGTAGCAACTGATGGCTGTGTGTCCATGTGCATGGCTCTGATGGGTGTAGGAGCAGTTGGCTGTGTGCCCATGTGCACTGCTCTGATGGGTGTAGGAGCAGGTGGCTGTGTGCCCATGTGCACTGCTCTGATGGGTGTCGGAGCAGCTGGCTGTGTGCCATGTGCACTGCTCTGATGGGTGTAGGAACAGGTGGCTGTGTGTCCATGTGCCCTGCTCTGATGTTTGTCGGATCAGGTGGCTGTGTGTTCATGTGCACGGCTCTGATGGGTGTAGGAACAGGTGGCTGTGTGTTCATGTGCACTGCTCTGATGGGTGTAGGAACAGGTGGCCGTGTGTCCATGTGCACTGCTCTGATGGGTGCTGGAACAGGTGGCAGTGTGTCCATGTGCCCTGCTCTGATAGGTGCAGGAACAAGTGGCATTGTGTCCATGTACACTGCTCTGATGGGTGCAGGAACAGGTGGCTGTGTGTTCATGTGAACGGCTCTGATGGGTGCCGGAACAGATGGCTGTGTGTCCATGTACACTGCTCTGATGGGTGTAGGAACAGGTAGCTGTGTGTCTGTGTGCCCTGCTCTGATGGGTATAGGAACAGGTGGTTTTGTGTCTATGTGCACTTCTATGATGGGCACAGGATCAGGTCGCTGTGTGTCCATGTGCACGGCTCTGATGGGTGTAGGAACAGCTCACTGTGTGTCCATGTGCACGGCTCTGATGGGTGCAGGAACAGGTGGCTGTGTGTCCAGGTGCACTGCTCTGATGTGTGCAGGAGCAGGTGACTGTGTGTCCATGTGCACAGCTCAGATAGGTATAGGAACAGGTGGCAGTGTGTCCATGTGCACTGCTCTGATGGGTTTAGGAACAGGTGGCTGTGTGTCCATGTGTACGTGTCTGATGGGTGTAGGAACAGGTGGCTGTGTGTCCATGCACACGGCTCACATGGGTGCAGGAACAGGTGCTCTTGTGTCCATGTGCACTGCTCTGATGGGAGCAGGAACAGCTAACTGTGTGTCAATGTGCACTGCTCTGATGGGTGTCGGAACAGATGGCTGTCTGTCCATGTGCACTGCTCTGATGGGTGCTGGAACAGGTGGCTGTGTGTTCATGTATACTGCTCTGATGGGTGTAGGAATAGGTGGCTGTGTGTTCATGTGCACGGCTCTGATGGATGTTGGAGCAGCTGGCTGTGTGTCCATGTACACTGCTCTGATGGGTGCTGGAACAGGTGGCTGCGTTCTTGTACACTGCTCTGATGGGTGTAGGAATAGGTGGCTGTGTGTTCATGTACACTGCTCTGATGGGTGTAGGAACAGTTGGCTGTGTGTTCATGTGCACGGCTCTGATGGGTGCAGGAACAGGTGGCTGTGTGTCCATGTACACTGGTCTGATGGGTGTAGGAACAGGTAGCTGTGTGTCTATGAGCCCTGCTCTGATGGGTACAGGAACAGGTGGCTGTGTGTCCATGTGCACTTCTATGATGGGTGCAGGAACATGTCGCTGTGTTTCCATGTGCACGGCTCTGATGCGTGTAGGAACAGCTCACTATGTGTCCATGTGCACGGCTCTGATGGGTGCAGGAACAGATGGCTGTGTGTCCATGTGCACTGCTCTGATGGGTGTAGGAACTGGTGGCTGTGTGTCCATGTGCACTGCTCTGATGGGTGCAGGAGCAGGTGACTGAGTGTCCCTGTGCACTGCTCTGATGGGCATGGGAACAGGTGGCTGTGTGTCCATGTGCACTGTTCTGATGGGTTTAGGGACAGATGGCTGTGTGTCCATGTGCACTGCTCTGATGGGTGTAGGAACAGGTGGCTGTGTGTCCATGTGTACGTGTCTGATGGGTATAGGAACAGGTGGCTGTGTGTTCATGTGCACGGCTCTGATGTGTGTCGGAGCAGGTGGCTGTTTGTCCATGTGCACGGCTCTGATGGGTGTAGGAACAGTTGGCTGTGTGCACATATGCACTGCTCTGATGGGTTCAGGAAAAGATGGCTGTGTGCTCATGTGCACGGCTCTGATGGGTGTAGGAACAGGTGTCTGTGTGTCCATTTGCACTGCTCTGATGGGTGCAGGAACAGATGGCTGTGTGCTCATGTGCACTGCTCTGATGGGTGCAGGAACAGCTGTCTGTGTGTCCATGTGCACTGCTCTGATGGGTGCAGGAACAGATGGCTATGTGTCCATGTGCACTGCTCTGATGGGTGTAGGAGCAGCTGGCTGTGTGCCATGTGCACTGCTCTGATGGGTGTAGGAACAGGTGGCTGTGTGTCCATGTGAACTTCTCTGATGGGTGCAGGAACAGGTGGTTGTGTGTCCATGTGCAATGCTCTGATCTGTGCAGGAACAGGTGGCTGTGTGTTCATGTGCACGGATCTGATGATTGTAGGAACAGGTGGCTGTGTGTTCATGTGCATGGCTCTTATGGGTGTAGGAGCATGTGGCTGTGTGCCCATGTGCACTGCTCTGATGGGTGTAGGAGCAGGTGGCTGTGTGCCATGTGCACTGCTCTGATGGGTGTAGGAAAAGGTGGCTGTGTGTCCAGGTGCCCTGCTCTGATGTTTGTAGGATCAGGTGGCTGTGTGTCCATGTGAACTTCTCTGATGGGTGCAGGAACAGGTGGTTGTGTGTCCATGTGCAATGCTCTGATCTGTGCAGGAACAGGTGGCTGTGTGTTCATGTGCACGGATCTGTTGGTTGTAGGAACAGGTGGCTGTGTGTCCATGTGCACTGCTCTGATTGGTGACGGAGCAGGTGACTGCGAGTATATGTGCACGGCTCTGATGGGTGTCGGAACAGGTGGCTGTGTGTCCATGTGCCCTGCTCTGATAGGTGCAGGAACAGGTGGCAATGTGTTCATGTGAACGGCTCTGATGGGTGCAGGAACAGATGGCTGTGTGTCCATGTACACTGCTCTGATGGGTGTAGGAACTGGTGGCTGTGTGTCCATGTGCACTGCTCTGATGGGTGCAGGAGCAGGTGACTGAGTGTCCCTGTGCACTGCTCTGATGGGCATGGGAACAGGTGGCTGTGTGTCCATGTGCACTGTTCTGATGGGTTTAGGGACAGATGGCTGTGTGTCCATGTGCACTGCTCTGATGGGTGTAGGAACAGGTGGCTGTGTGTCCATGTGTACGTGTCTGATGGGTATAGGAACAGGTGGCTGTGTGTTCATGTGCACGGCTCTGATGTGTGTCGGAGCAGGTGGCTGTTTGTCCATGTGCACTGCTCTGATGGGTGTAGGAACAGTTGGCTGTGTGCACATATGCACTGCTCTGATGGGTTCAGGAAAAGATGGCTGTGTGCTCATGTGCACGGCTCTGATGGGTGTAGGAACAGGTGTCTGTGTGTCCATTTGCACTGCTCTGATGGGTGCAGGAACAGATGGCTGTGTGCTCATGTGCACGGCTCTGATGGGTGTAGGAACAGGTGTCTGTGTGTCCATGTGCACTGCTCTGATGGGTGCAGGAACAGATGGCTGTGTGCTCATGTGCACGGCTCTGATGGGTGTAGGAACAGGTGTCTGTGTGTCCATTTGCACTGCTCTGATGGGTGTAGGAACAGTTGGCTGTGTGTACATGTGCACGGCTTTGATGGGTTTACGATCAGGTGGTTGTGTGTCCATGTGCACTGCTCAGATGGGTGCAGGACAGGTGGTTGTGTTCTCATGTGCACGGCTCTGATGTGTGTAGGAGCAGGTGGCTGAGTTCCCACGTGCCCTGCTCTGATGGGTGCAGTAACAGGTGGCTCTGTGTTCATCTGCAAGGCTCTGATGGGTGTAGGAACAGGTAGCTGTTTGCCCATGTGCACTGCTCTGATGGGTGCAGGAACAGCTGTCTGTGTGTCCATGTGCACTGCTCTGATGGGTGCAGGAACAGATGGCTATGTGTCCATGTGCACTGCTCTGATGGGTGTAGGAGCAGCTGGCTGTGTGCCATGTGCACTGCTCTGATGGGTGTAGGAACAGGTGGCTGTGTGTCCATGTGAACTTCTCTGATGGGTGCAGGAACAGGTGGTTGTGTGTCCATGTGCAATGCTCTGATCTGTGCAGGAACAGGTGGCTGTGTGTTCATGTGCACGGATCTGATGATTGTAGGAACAGGTGGCTGTGTGTTCATGTGCATGGCTCTTATGGGTGTAGGAGCATGTGGCTGTGTGCCCATGTGCACTGCTCTGATGGGTGTAGGAGCAGGTGGCTGTGTGCCATGTGCACTGCTCTGATGGGTGTAGGAACAGGTGGCTGTGTGTCCAGGTGCCCTGCTCTGATGTTTGTAGGATCAGGTGGCTGTGTGTCCATGTGAACTTCTCTGATGGGTGCAGGAACAGGTGGTTGTGTGTCCATGTGCAATGCTCTGATCTGTGCAGGAACAGGTGGCTGTGTGTTCATGTGCACGGATCTGTTGGTTGTAGGAACAGGTGGCTGTGTGTCCATGTGCACTGCTCTGATTGGTGACGGAGCAGGTGACTGCGAGTATATGTGCACGGCTCTGATGGGTGTCGGAACAGGTGGCTGTGTGTCCATGTGCCCTGCTCTGATAGGTGCAGGAACAGGTGGCAATGTGTTCATGTGAACGGCTCTGATGGGTGCAGGAACAGATGGCTGTGTGTCCATGTACACTGCTCTGAAGGGTGTAGGAACAGGTAGCTGTGTGTCTATGTGCACTTCTATGATGGGTACTGGAACAGGTCGCTGTGTGTCCATATGCACGGCTCCGATGGGTGTAGGAACAGCTCACTGTGTGTCCATGTGCACGGCTCTGATGGGTGCAGGAACAGGTGGCTGTGTGTCCATGTGCACTGCTCAGATGTGTGCAGGAGCAGGTGACTGTGTGTCCCTGTGCACTGCTCTGATGGGTGTAGGAACAGGTGGCTGTGTGTCCATGCACACGTTTCTGATGGGTGTAGGAACAGGTGGCTGTGTGTCTATGTGCAGGGCTCTGGTGGCTGTAGGAGCAGGTGGCTGTGTGTCCATGTGCACGGCCCTGATGGGTATAGGAACAGGTTGCTGTGTGTCCATGTGCACGGCTCAGATGGGTGCAGGAACAGGTGCCCTTGTGTCCATGTGCACTGCTCTGATGGGAGCTGGAACAGCTAACTGTGCGTCCATGTGCACTGTTCTGATGGGTGTCAGAACAGGTGGCTGTGTGTCCAGGTGCACGGCTCTGCTGTGTGTAGCAACTGATGGCTGATTGTCCATGTGCACTGGTGTGATGGGAGTAGGAGCAGGTGGCTGTGTATCCATGTGCACTGCTCTGATGGGTGCAGGAACAGGTGTCTGTGTGTCCATGTGCACTGCTCTGATCTGTGCAGGAACAGATGGCTGTGTGTTCATGTGCACTGCTCTGATGGGTGCTGGAACAGGTGGCTGTGTGTTCATGTGCTTGGCTCTGATGGGTGTGGGAACAGGTGGCTGTCTGTTCATGTGCACTGCTCTGATGGATGTAGGAGCAGGAGACTGTGTGCATGTGCACTGCTCTGATGGGTGTAGGAACAGCTGGCTGTGTGTCCATGTGCCCTGCACTGATGTTTGTAGGATCAGGTGGCTTTGTATCCATGTACACTGCTCAGATGGGTGCTGGAACAGGTGGCTGTGTGTCCATGTGCACTGCTCTGATGGGTGCAGGAACAGGTGGCTGTGTGTCCATGTGCAATGCTCTGATCTGTGCAGGAACAGGTGGCTGTGTGTTCATGTGCACGGATCTGTTGGTCGTAGGAACAGGTGGCTGTGTGTTCATGTGCCCTGCTCTGATGGGTGTAGGAGCAGGTGGCTGTGTGTTCATGTGCCCTGCTCTGATGGGTGTAGGAACAGGTGGCTGTGTGTCCATGTGCACTGCTCTGATGGGTGTAGGAATAGGTGGCTGTCTGTTCATGTGCACGGCTCTGATGGGTGCTGGAACAGATGGCTGTATGTCCATGTGCACTGCTCTGATGGGTGCTGGAACAGGTGGCTGTGTATTCTTGTACACTGCTCTGATGGGTGTAGGAATAGGTGGCTGTGTGTTCATGTGCACGGCTCTGATGGATGTAGGAGCAGCTGGCTGTGTGTCCATGTACACTGCTCTGATGGGTGCTGGAACAGGTGGCTGTGTGTTCTTGTGCACTGCTCTGATGGGTGTAGGAATAGGTGGCTGTCTGTTCATGTGCACGGCTCTGATGGGTGCAAGAACAGATGGCTGTATGTCCATGTGCACTGCTCTGATGGGTGCTGGAACAAGTGGCTGTGTGTTCATGTACACTGCTCTGATGGGTGTAGGAATAGGTGGCTGTGTGTTCATGTGCACGGCTCTGATGGATGTAGGAGCAGCTGGCTGTGTGTCCATGTGCACTGCTCTGATAGGTGCTGGAACAGGTGGCTGTGTGTTCTTGTACACTGCTCTGATGGGTGTAGGAATAGGTGGCTGTGTGTTCATGTACACTGCTCTGATGGGTGTAGGAACAGGTGGCTGTGTGTTCATGTGCACGGCTCTGATGGGTGCAGGAACAGGTGGCTGTGTGTCCATGTACACTGGTCTGATGGGTGTAAGAACAGGTAGCTGTGTGTCTATGAACCCTGCTCTGATGGGTACAGGAACAGGTGGCTGTGTGTCCATGTGCACTTCTATGATGGGTGCAGGAACAGTTCGCTGTGTGTCCATGTGCATGGCTCTGATGGGTGTAGGAACAGCTCACTATGTGTCCATGTGCACGGCTCTGATGGGTGCAGGAACAGATGGCTGTGTGTCCATGTGCACTGCTCTGATAGGTGTAGGAACTGGTGGCTGTGTGTCCATGTGCACTGCTCTGATGGGTGCAGGAGCAGGTGACTGTGTGTCCCTGTGCACTGCTCTGATGGGCATGGGAACAGGTGGCTGTGTGTCCATGTGCACTGTTCTGATGGGTTTAGGAACAGATGGCTGTGTGTCCATGTGCACTGCTCTGATGGGTGTAGGAACAGGTGGCTGTGTGTTCATGTGCACTGCTCTGATGGGTGTAGGAACAGGTGTCTGTGTGTCCATGTGCACTGCTCTGATGGGTGCAGGAACAGATGGCTGTGTGCTCATGTGCACGGCTCTGATGGGTGTAGGATCAGGTGTTTGTGTGTCCATTTGCACTGCTCTGATGGGTGTAGGAACAGTTGGCTGTGTGTACATGTGCACGGCTCTGATGGGTTTAGGATCAGGTGGCTGTGTGTACATGTGCACTGCTCAGATGGGTGCAGGAACAGGTGGTTGTGTGCTCATGTGCACGGCTCTGATGTGTGTAGGAGCAGGTGGCTGAGTTCCCATGTGCCCTGCTCTGATGGGTGCAGTAACAGGTGGCTCTGTGTTCATGTGCAGGGCTCTGATGGGTGTAGGAACAGGTAGCTGTTTGCCCATGTGCACTGCTCTGATAGGTGCAGGAACAGGTGGCTGTATGTCCATGTGCACTGCTCTGATGGGTGCAGGAACAGATGGCTATGTGTCCATGTGCACTGCTCTGATGGGTGTAGGAGCAGGTGGCTGTGTGCCATGTGCACTGCTCTGATGGGTGTCGGAACAGGTGGTTGTGTGTCCATGTGCAATGCTCTGATCTGTGCAGGAACAGGTGGCTGTGTGTTCATGTGCACGGATCTGATGATTGTAGGAACAGGTGGCTGTGTGTTCATGTGCATGGCTCTGATGTGTGTAGGAGCAGGTGGCTGAGTTCCCATGTGCCCTGCTCTGATGGGTGCAGTAACAGGTGGCTCTGTGTTCATGTGCAGGGCTCTGATGGGTGTAGGAACAGGTAGCTGTTTGCCCATGTGCACTGCTCTGATGGGTGCAGGAACAGGTGGCTGTGTGTCCATGTGCACTGCTCTGCTGGGTGCAGGAACAGATGGCTATGTGTCCATGTGCACTGCTCTGATGGGTGTAGGAGCAGGTGGCTGTGTGTCCATATGAACTTCTCTGATGGGTGCAGGAACAGGTGGTTGTGTGTCCATGTGCAATGCTCCGATCTGTGCAGGAACAGGTGGCTGTGTGTTCATGTGCACGGATCTGATGATTGTTGGAACAGGTGGCTGTGTGTTCATGTGCATGGCTCTGATGGGTGTAGGAGCATGTGGCTGTGTGCCCATGTGCATTGCTCTGATGGGTGTAGGAGCAGGTGACTGTGTGCCATGTGCACTGCTCTGATGGGTGTAGGAACAGGTGGCTGTGTGTCCAGGTGCCCTGCTCTGATGTTTGTAGGATCAGGTGGCTGTGTGTCCATGTGAACTTCTCTGATGGGTGCAGGAACAGGTGGTTGTGTGTCCATGTGCAATGCTCAGATCTGTGCAGGAACAGGTGGCTGTGTGTTCATGTGCACGGATCTGATGATTGTTGGAACAGGTGGCTGTGTGTTCATGTGCATGGCTCTGATGGGTGTAGGAGCATGTGGTTGTGTGCCCATGTGCACTGCTCTGATGGGTGTAGGAGCAGGTGGCTGTGTGCCATGTGCACTGCTCTGATGGGTGTAGGAACAGGTGGCTGTGTGTCCAGGTGCCCTGCTCTGATGTTTGCAGGATCAGGTGGCTGTGTGTCCATGTGAACTTCTCTGATGGGTGCAGGAACAGGTGGTTGTGTGTCCATGTGCAATGCTCTGATCTGTGCAGGAACAGGTGGCTGTGTGTTCATGTGCACGGATCTGTTGGTTGTAGGAACAGGTGGCTGTGTGTCCATGTGCACTGCTCTGATGGGTGACGGAGCACGTGGCTGTGTGTACATGTGCACGGCTCTGATGGGTGTAGGAACAGGTGGCTGTGTGTCCATGTGCCCTGCTCTGATAGGTGCAGGAACAGGTGGCTGTGTGTCCATGTACACTGCTCTGATGTGTGCAGGAACAGGTGGCTATGTGTTCATGTGAACGGCTCTGATGGGTGCAGGAACAGATGGCTGTGTGTTCATGTACACTGCTCTGATGGGTGTAGGAACAGGTAGCTGTGTGTCTATGTGCCCTGCTCTGATGGGTGTAGGAACAGGTGGCTGTGTGTCCATGTGCACTTCTATGATGGGTACTGGAACAGGTCGCTGTGCGTCCATATGCACGGCTCTGATGTGTGTAGGAACAGCTCACTGTGTGTCCATGTGCACGGCTCTGATGGGTGCAGGAACAGGTGGCTGTGTGTCCATGTGCACTGCTCTGATGTGTGCAGGAGCAGGTGACTGTGTGTCCCTGTGCACTGCTCTGATGGGTGTAGGAACAGGTGGCTGTGTGTCCATGCACACTTGTCTGATGGGTGTAGGAACAGGTGGCTGTGTGTCCATGTGCAGGGCTCTGGTGGCTGTAGGGGCAGGTGGCTCTGTGTCCATGTGCACGGCCCTGATGGGTATAGGAACAGGTTGCTGTGTGTCCATGTGCACGGCTCAGATGGGTGCAGGAACAGGTGCCCTTGTGTCCATGTGCACTGATCTGATGGGAGCTGGAACATCTAACTGTGCGTCCATGTGCACTGTTCTGATGGGTGTCAGAACAGGTGGCTGTGTGTCCAGGTGCACGGCTGTGATGTGTGCAGCAACTGATGGCTGTGTGTCCATGTGCACTGGTGTGATGGGAGTAGGAGCAGGTGGCTGTGTATCCATGTGCACTGCTCTGATGGGTGCAGGAACAGCTGTCTGTGTGTCCACGTGCGTGACTCTGATGGGTGCAGGAACAGGTGGCTGTGTCCATGTGCACTGCTCTGATGGGTGCAGGAACAGGTAGATGTTTGTCCATGTGCACTGCTCTGATGGGTGCAGTAACAGGTGGCTGTTTTTCCACGTGCCCTGCTCTGATGGGTTTAGGAACAGGTGGCTTTGTATCCATGTGCCCTGCTCTGATGTGTTCAGGTTCAGGGGGCAGTTTGTCCATGTGCACTACTCTGATGGGTGCAGGAACAGGTGGCTGTGTGTCCATGTGCACTGCTCCGATCGGTGCAGGAACAGGTGGCTGTGTGTTCATGTGCACTACTCTGATGGGTGCAGGAACAGGTGGCTGTGTGTCCATGTGCACTGCTCTGATCGGTGCAGGAACAGGTGGCAGTGTGTCCATGTGCACTGCTCTGATGGGTTTAGGAACAGATGGCTGTGTGTCCATGTGCACTGCTCTGATGGGTGTAGGAACAGGTGACTGTGTGTCCATGTGCACGGCTCTGGTGGCTGTAGGAACAGGTGGCTGTGTGTACATGTGCAAGGCCCTGATGGGTATAGGAACAGGTGGCTGTGTGTCCATGCACACTTATCAGATGGGTGCAGGAACAGGTGGCTATGTGTTCATGTGAACGGCTCTGATGGGTGCAGGAACAGGTGGCTGTGTGTCCATGTGCCCTGCTCTGATAGGAGCAGGAACAGGTGGCTGTGTGTCCATGTACACTGCTCTGATGGGTGCAGGAACAGGGAGCAATGTGTTCATGTGAACGGCTCTGATGGGTGCAGGAACAGATGGCTGTGTGTCCATGTACACTGCTCTGATGGGTGTAGGAACAGGTAGCTGTGTGTCTATGTGCCCTGCTCTGACGGGTATAGGAACAGGTGGCTGTGTGTCCATGTGCACTTCTATGATGGGCACAGGAACAGGTCGCTGTGTGTCCATGTGCACGGCTCTGATGGGTGTAGGAACAGCTCACTATGTGTCCATGTGCACGGCTCTGATGGGTGCTGGAACAGGTGGCTGTGTGTCCATGTGCACTGCTCTGATGTGTGCAGGAGCAGGTGACTGTGTGTCCCTGTGCACTGCTCTGATGGGTGTAGGAACAGGTGGCTGTGTGTCCATGTGCAGGTCTCTGGTGGCTGTAGAGCAGGTGGCTGTGTGTCCATGTGCTCGGCCCTGATGGGTATAGGAACAGGTTGCTGTGTGTCCATGTGCACGGCAAGATGGGAGCAGGAACAGGTGCCCTTGTGTCCATGTGCACTGCTCTGATGGGAGCAGGAACAGCTAACTGTGCGTCCACGTGCACTGCTCTGATGGGTGTCAGAACAGGTGGCTGTGTGTCCAGGTGCACGGCTCTGATGTGTGTAGCAACTGATGCCTGTGTGTCCATGTGCACTGGTGTGATGGGTGTAGGAACAGGTGGCTGTGTATCCATGTGAACTGCTCTGGTGGGTGCAGGAACAGGTGGCTGTGTGTCCATGTGCGTGACTCTGATGGGTGTAGTAACAGCTCACTGTGTGTCCATGTGCACGGCTCTGATGGGTGCAGAAACAGAAGGCTGTGTGTCCATGTGCACGTGTCTGATCGGTGTAGGAACAGGTGGCTGTGTGTCCATGTGCACGGCTCAGATGGGTGCAGGAACAGGTGCCCTTGTGTCCATGTGCACTGCTCTGATGGGAGCAGGAACAGCTAACTGTGTGTCAATGTGCACTGCTCTGATGGGTGTCGGAACAGGTGGCTGTGTGTCCAGGTGCACGGCTCTGATGTGTGTAGCAAATGATAGCTGTGTGTCCATGTGCACTGGTGTGATGGGTGCAGGAGCAGGTGGCTGTGTATCCATGTGCACTGCTCTGATGGGTGCAGGAACAGCTGTCTGTGTGTCCATGTGCGTGGCTCTGATGGGTGCAGGAACAGCTTACTGTGTGTCCATGTGCACTGCTCTGATGTGTGCAGGAACAGGTGGCTGTGTGTCCTTGTGCACGTGTCTGATCGGTGTAGGAACAGGTGGCTGTGTGTCCATGTGCACGGCTCAGATGGGTGCAAGAACAGGTGCTCTTGTGTCCATGTGCAATGCTCTGATGGGAGCAGGAACAGCTAACTGTGTGTCAATGTGCACTGCTCTGATGGGTGTCGGAACAGGTGGCTGTGTGTCCAGGTGCACGGCTCTGATGTGTGTAGCAAATGATGGCTGTGTGTTCATGTGCATGGCTCTGATGGGTGTAGGAGCAGGTGGCTGTGTGTTCATGTGCATGGCTCTGATGGGTGTAGGAGCAGGTGGCTGTGTGCCCATGTGCTCTGCTCTGATGGGTGCTGGAACAGGTGGCTGTGTGTTCATGTGCATGGCTCTGATGGGTGCAGGAGGAGGTGGATGTGTGCCCATGTGCACTGCTCTGATGGATGCTGGAACAGGTGGCTGTGTGTTCATGTGCATGGCTCTGATGGGTGTAGGAGCAGGTGGCTGTGTGCCCATGTGCACTGCTCTGATGGGTGTAGGAGCAGGTGACTGTGTGCCACGTGCACTGCTCTGATGGGTGTAGGAACAGGTGGCTGAGTGTCAATGTGCACTGCTCTGATGGGTGTAGGAACAGGTGGATGTGTGTCCATGTGCCCTGCTCTGATGTTTGTAGGATCAGGTGGCTGAGTGTCCATGTGCCCTGCTCTGATGTTTGTAGGAACAGGTGGCTGTGTGTCCATGTGCACTGCTCTGATGGGTGCAGGAACAGGTGGCTGTGTGTCCATGTGCAATGCTCTGATCTGTGCAGGAACAGGTGGCTGTGTGTTCATGTGCACGGATCTGTTGGTTGTAGGAACAGGTGGCTGTGTGTCCATGTGCACTGCTCTGATGGGTGCAGGAACAGGTAGCTGTGTGTCTATGTGCCCTTCTCTGATGGGTATAGGAACAGGTGGCTGTGTGTCCATGCGCACTTCTATGATGGGTACAGGAACAGGTCGCTGTGTGACCATGTGCACGGCTCTGATGGGTGTGGGAACAGCTCACTGTGTGTCCATGTGCACCGCTCTGATGGGTGCAGGAACAGGTGGCTGTGTGTCCATGTGCACTGCTCTGATGTGTGCAGGAGCAGGTGACTGTGTGTCCCTGTGCACTGCTCTGATGGGTATAAAAACAGGTGGCAGTGTGTCCATGTGCACTGCTCTGATGGGTTTAGGAACAGAAGGCTGTGTGTCCATTTGCACTGCTCTGATGGGTGTAGGAACAGGTGGCTGTGTGTCCATGTGCAGGGCTCCGGCGGCTGTAGGAGCAGGTGGCTGTGTGTCCATGTGCACGGCCCTGATGGGTATAGGAACAGGTTGCTGTGTGTCCATGTGCACGGCTCAGATGGGTGCAGGAACAGGTGCCCTTGTGTCCATGTGCACTGCTCTGATGGGAGCAGGAACAGCTAACTGAGCGTCCATGTGCACTGCTCTGATGGGTGTCGGAACAGGTGGCTGTGTGTCCAGGTGCACGGCTCTGATGTGTGTAGCAACTGATGGCTGTGTGTCCATGTGCACTGGTGTGATGGGTGTAGGAACAGGTGGCTGTGTATCCATGTGCACTGCTCTGGTGGGTGCAGGAACAGCTGTCTGTGTGTCCATGTGCACGGCTCTGATGGGTGTAGGAACAGATGGCTGTGTGACCATTTGCACTGCTCTGATGGGTGCAGGAACAGGTGGCTGTGTGTCCATGTGCACTGCTCTGATGGGTGCAGGAACAGGTGGCTATGTGTCCATGTGCAATGCTCTGATCTGTGCAGGTACAGGTGGATGTGTGTTCATGTGCACGGATCTGATGAATGTAGGAACAGGTGGCTGTGTGTCCATGTGCATTGCTCTGATGGGTGTAGGAGCAGGTGGCTGTGTGTCCGTGTGCACTGCTCTGATGGGTGCTGGAACAGGTGGCTGTGTGTTCATGTGCATGGCTCTGATGGGTGTAGGAGCAGGTGGCTGTTTGCCCATGAGCACTGCACTGATGGGTGTAGGAGCAGGTGGCTGAGTGCCATGTGCACTGCTCTGATGGGTGTAGGAACAGGTGGCTGTGTATCCATGTGCCCTGCTCTGATGTTTGTAGGATCAGGTGGCTGTGTATCCATGTGCACTGCTCAGATGGGTGCTGGAACAGGTGGCTGTGTGTCCATGTGCACTGCTCTGATGGGTTCAGGAACAGGTGGCTGTGTGTCCATGTGCACTGCTCAGATGGGTGCTGGAACAGGTGGCTGTGCATCCATGTGCACTGAACAGATGGGTGCTGGAACAGGTGGCTGTTTGTCCATATGCACGGATCTGTTGGTTGCAGGAACTGGTGGCTGTGTGTCCATGTGCACTGCTCTGATGGGTGACAGAGCAGGTGGCTGTGTGTCCATGTGCACGGATCTGTTGGTTGCGGGAACTGGTGGCTGTGTGTCCATGTGCACTGCTCTGATGGGTGACGGAGCAGGTGGCTGTGTGTCCATGTGCACTGCTCTGATGGGTGCAGGAACAGGTGGCTGTGTGTTCATGTGAACGGCTCTGATGGGTGCAGGAACAGATGGCTGTGTGTCCATGTGCACTGCTCTGATGGGTGTAGGAACAGGTAGCTGTGTGTCTATGTGCCCTGCTCTGATGGGTATAGGAACAGCTGGCTGTGTGTCCATGTGCACTTCTATGATGGGGACAGGAACAGATCGCTGTTTGTCCATGTGCACGGCTCTGATGGGTGTAGGAACAGCTCACTGCGTGTCCATGTGCACGGCTCTGATGGGTGCAGGAACTGGTGGCTGTGTGTCCATGTGCACTGCTCTGATGTGTGCAGGAGCAGGTGACTGTGTGTCCCTGTGCACTGCTCTGATGGGTATAGGAACAGGTGGCAGTGTGTCCATGTGCACTGCTCGGATGGGTTTAGGAACAGCTGGCTGTGTGTCCATTTGCACTGCTCTGATGAATGTAGGAACAGGTGGCTGTGTGTCCATGTGCACGTGTCTGATGGGTGTAGGAACAGGTGGCTGTGTGTCCATGTGCACGGCTCAGATGGGTGCAGGAACAGGTGCCCTTGTGTCCATGTGCACTGCTCTGATGGGAGCAGGAACAGCTAACTGTGTATCAATGTGCACTGCTCTGATGGGTGTCGGAACAGGTGGCTGTGTGTACAGGTGCACGGCTCCGATTTGTGTAGCAACTGATGGCTGTGTGTCCATGTGCACTGGTGTGATGGGTGTAGGAGCAGGTGGCTGTGTATCCATGTGCAATGCTCTGATGGGTGCAGGAACAGCTGTCTGTGTGTCCATGTGCATGACTGATGTGTGCAGGAACAGGTGGCTGTGTATCCATGTGCAATGCTTTGATCTGTGCAGGAACAGGTGGCTGTGTGTTCATGTGCACGGATCTGATGATTGCAGGAGCAGGTGGCTGTGTGTCCATGTGTACTGCTCTGATGGGTGCTGGAACAGGTGGCTGTGTGTTCATGTGCACGGATCTGACGGGTGTCGGAGCAGGTGGCTGTGTGCCCATGTGCACTGCTCTGATGGGTGTAGGAGCAGGTGGCTGTGTGACATGTGCACTGCTCTGCTGGGTGTAGGAACAGCTGGCTGAGTGTTCATGTGCACCATTCTGTTGGTTGTAGGAACAGGTGGCTGTGTGTCCATGTGCACTGCTCAGATGGGTGCTGGAACAGGTGGTTGTGTGTCCATGTGCACTGCTCAGATCTGTGCAGGAACAGGTGGCTGTGTGTTCATCTGCACCATTCTGTTGGTTGTAGGAACAGGTGGCTGTGTGTCCATGTGCACTGCTCTGATGGGTGTAGGAACCGGTAGCTGTGTGTCTATGTGCCCTGCTCTGATGGGTATAGGAACAGGTGGCTGTGTGTCCATGTGCACTTCTATGATGGGTACAGGAACAGGTCACTGTGTGTCCATGTGCACGGCTCTGAAGGGTGTAGGAACAGCTCACTGTGTGTCAATGTGCACGGCTCTGATGGGTGCCGGAACAGGTGGTTGTGTGTCCATGTGCACTGCTCTGATCTGTGCAGGAACAGGTGGCTGTGTGTTAATGTCCCGGTTCTGTTGGTTGTCGGAACTGGTGGCTATGTGTCCATGTGCACTGCTCTGATGAGTGTAGGAAGAGGTAGCTGTGTGTCTATGTGCCCTGCTCTGATGGGTATCGGAACAGGTGGCTGTGTGTCTATGTACACTTCTATGATGGGTACAGGAACAGGTCGCTGTGTGTCCATGTGCACGGCTCTGATGGCTGTAGGAACAGCTCACTGTGTGTAAATGTGCACTGCTCTGATGGGTGCAGGAACAGGTGGCTGTGTGTCCATGTGCACTGCTCTGATGTGTGCAGGAGCAGGTGACTGTGTGTCCCTGTGCACTGCTCTGATGGGTATAGGAATAGGTGGCAGTGTGTCCATGTGCACTGCTCTGATGGCTTTAGGAACAGAATGCTGTGTGTCCATTTGCACTGCTCTGATGGGTGTAGGAACAGGTGGCTGTGTGTCCATGTGCACGGCTCAGATGGGTGCAGGAACAGGTGCCCTTGTGTCCATGTGCACTGCTCTGATGCGTTTAGGAACAGGTGGCTGTGTGTCCATGTGCACTGCTCTGATGGGAGCAGGAACAGCTAACTGTGCATCCATGTGCACTGCTCTGATGGGTGTCGGAACAGGTGGCTGTGTGTCCAGGTGCACGGCTCTGATGTGTGTAGCAACTGATGGCTCTGTCTCCTTGTGCACTGGTGTGATGGGTGTAGGAGCAGGTTGCTGTGTATCCATGTGCACTGCTCTGATGGGTGCAGGAACAGCTGTCTGTGTGTCCATGTGCGTGACTCTGATGGGTGCAGCAACAGGTGGCTGTGTGTCCATGTGCAATGCTCTGATCTATGCAGGAACAGGTGGCTGTGTGTTCATGTGCACGAATCTGATGATTGTCGGAACAGGTGGCTGTGTGTCCATGTGCACTGCTCTGATGGGTGTCGGAGCAGGTGGCTGTGTGTCCATGTGCACTGCTCTGATGGGTTCTGGAACAGGTGGCTGTGTGTTCATGTGCATGGCTCTGATGGGTGTAGGAGCAGGTGGCTGTGTGCCCATGTGCACCGTTCTGATGGGTGCAGGAACAGGTGGCTGTGTGTCCATGTGCCCTGCTCTGATGTTTGTAGGATCAGGATGCTGTGTATCCATGTACACTGCTCAGATGGGTGCAGGAACAGGTGGCTGCGTGCACATGTGCACGGCTCTGATGGGTGCTGGAACAGGTGGCTGTGTGTCCATGTGCACTGCTCTGATGGGTGCAGGAACAGGTGGCTGCGTGTACATGTGCACGGCTCTGATGGGTGTAGGAATAGGTGGCTGTGTGTCCATGTGCCCTGCTCTGATAGGTGCAGGAACAGGTGGCTGTGTGTCCATGTACACTGCTCTGATGGGTGCAGGAACAGGTGGCTGTGTGTTCATGTGAACGGCTCTGATGGGTGCAGGAACAGATGGCTGTGTGTCCATGTACTCTGCTCTGATGGGTGTAGGAACAGGTAGCTGTGTGTCTATGTGCCCTGCTCTGATGGGTATAGGAACAGGTGGCTGTGTGTCCATGTGCACTTCAATGATGGGTACAGGAACAGGTCGCTGTGTGTCCATGTGCACGGCTCTGATGGGTGTAGGAACAGCTCACTGTGTGTCCATGTGCACGGCTCTGATGGGTGCAGGAACAGGTGGCTGTGTGTCCATGTGCACTGCTCTGATGTGTGCAGGAGCAGGTGACTGTGTGTCCCTGTGCACTGCTCTGATGGGCATAGGAACAGGTGGCAGTGTGTCCATGTGCACTGCTCTGATGGGTTTAGGAACAGGTGGCTGTGTGTCCATGTGCACGTGTCTGATGGGTGTAGGAAAAGGTGGCTGTGTGTCCATGTGCAGGGCTCTGGTCGCTGTAGGAGCAGGTGGCTGTGTGCCCATGTGCACGGCCCTGATGGGTATGGGAACAGGTTGCTGTGTGTCCATGTGCACGGCTCAGATGGGTGCAGGAACAGGTGCCCTTGTGTCCATGTGCACTGCTCTGATGGGAGCAGGAACAGCTAACTGTCTGTCAATGTGCACGGCTCTGATGGGTGTCGGAACAGGTGTCTGTGTGTCCATGTGCGTGACTCTGATGGGTGCAGGAACAGGTCGTTGTTTGTCCATGTGCACTGCTCTGATGGGTGCAGGAACAGGTGGCTGTATTTCCATGTGCCCTGCTCTGATGTGTGTAGGAACAGGTGGCTTTGTATCCATGTGCCCAGCTCTGATGTGTTCAGGTTCAGGGGGCAGATTGCCCATCTGCACTACTATGATGGGTGCAGGAACAGGTGGCTGTGTGTCCATGTGCACTGCTCCGATCGGTGCAGGAACAGGTGGCTGTGTGTTCCTGTTCCCTGCTCTGATGGGTGTAGGAGCAGGTGGCTGTGTGTCCATGTGCACTGCTCTGATGTGTGCTGGTAAAGGTGGCTGCCTGTTCATGTGCATGGCTCTGATGGGTGTAGGAGCAGCAGGCTGTGTGTCCATGTGCACAGCTCTGACGGGTGTAGGAACAGGTGGCGGTGTGTCCATGTGCATTGCTCTGATGTGTGTCGGAACAGGTGGCTGTGTGACCATTTGCACGGATCTGATGTGTGTAGCAACTGATGGCTGTGTGTCCATGTGCACTGGTATGATGGGTGTAGGAGCAGGTGGCTGCGTGTCCGTGTGCAATGCTCTGATGGGTGCAGGAACAGCTGTCTGTGTGTCCATGTGCGTGACTCTGATGGGGGCAGGAACAGGTGGTTTTGTGTCCGTGTGCAATGCTCTGATGGGTGCAGGAACAGCTGTCTGTGTGTCCATGTGCGTGACTCTGATGGGTGCAGGAACAGGTGGCTGTGTGTCCATGTGCACTGCTCTGATGGGTGCAGGAACAGGTGGCTGTGTGTCCATGTACACTGGTCTGATTGGTGTTGGAACAGGTAGCTGTGTGTCTATGAGCCCTGCTCTGATGGGTACAGGAACAGGTGGTTGTGTGTCCATGTGCACGGCTCTGATGGGTGTCGGAACAGCTAGATGTGGGACCATGTGCACGGCTCTGATGGGTGCAGGAACAGCTGGATGTGTGTCCATGTGCACTGCTCTCATGGGTGTAGGAACAGGTGGCTGTGTGTCCATGAGCACGTGTCTGATGGGTGTAGGAACAGGTGGCTGTGTGTCCACGTGCACGGCTCTGGTGATTGTAGGAGCAGGTGGCTGTGAGTCCATGTGCACGGCTCTGATGGGAATAGGAACATGTGGCTGTGTGTCCATGTGCACTGCTCTGATGGGAGCATTAACAGGCAGCTTTGTGTCCATGTGCACTGCTCTGATGGGTGCAGGAACAAGTGGCTGTGTGTCCATGTGCAATGCTCTGATGGGTGTAGGGATAGGTGGCTGTGTGTCCATGTGCACGGCTCTGATGGGTGTAACAACTGATGGCTGTGTCTCCATGTGCACGGCTCTGACGGGTAGAGGAACAGGTGGCTATGTGTCCATGTGCCCTGCTCTGATACGTGCAGGAACAGGAGGCTCTGTGTCCATTTGCACTGCTCTGATGGGTGTAGGAACAGGTGGCTGTGGGTCCATGTGCCCTGCTCTGATGCGTGTAGCAACAGGTGGCTGTGTGTCCATGAGCCCTGCTCTGATGGGTGTAGGAACACGTGGCTTTGTATCCATGTGCCCTGCTCTGATGTGTTTAGGATAAGGGGGCAGTTTGTCCATGTGCACTACTCTGATGGGTGCAGGAACAGGTGGCTGTGTGTCCATGTGCACTGCTCTGATGGGTTTAGGAACAGGTGGCTGTGTGTCCATGAGCCCTGCTCTGATGGGTGTAGCAACTGATGGCTGTGTGTCCATGTGCACTGGTGTGATGGGTGTAGGAGCAGGTGGCTGTGTGTCCATGTGCACTGCTCTGATGGGTGCAGGAACAGCTGTCTGTGTGTCCATGTGCGCGGCTCTGATGGGTGCAGGAACATGTGGCTGTGTGTCCATGAACCCTGCTCTGATGGGTGTAGGAACACGTGGTTTAGTATCCATGTGCCCTGCTCTGATGTGTTTAGGATAAGGGGGCAGTTTGTCCATGTGCACTACTCTGATGGGTGCAGGAAGAGGTGGCTGTGTGTCCATGTGCACTGCTCTGCTGGGTGCAAGAACAGGTGGCTGTGTGTCCATGTGCACTGCTCCGATCGTGCAGGAACAGGTGGCTGTGTGTTCATGTGCCCTGCTCTGATGGGTGTAGGAGCAGGTCGCTGTGTGTTCATGTGCACTGCTCTGATGGGTGCTGGAACAGGTGGCTGTGTGTACATGTGCACGGCTCTGATGAATGTAGGAGCAGCTGGCTGTGTGTCCATGTGCACTTCTCTGATGTGTGTAGGAACAGGTGGCTGTGTGTCCATGTGCACTGCTCTGATGGGTGCAGGAACAGGTGGCTCTGTGTCCATGTGCACTGCTCTGATGGAAGCAGGAACAGGTTGCTCTGTGTATATGTGCACTGCTCTGATGGGTTTAGGAACAGGTGGCTGTGTGTCCATGTGCACTGCTCTGATGGGTGTCGGAACGGGTAGCTGTGTGTCCATGTGCACTGCTCTCATGGGTGCAGGAACAGGTGGCCGTGTGTCCATGTGCAATGCTCTGATCTGTGCAGGAACAGATGGGTGTGTGTTCATGTGCACGGAACTGATGTTTGTAGGAACAGGTGGCTGTGTGTCCATGTGCCCTGCTCTGATGGGTGCTGGAACAGGTGTCAGTGTGTCCATGTACACTGGTCTGATGGGTGTTGGAACAGGTAGCTGTGTGTCTATGAGCCCTGCTCTGATGGGTACAGGAACAGGTGGCTGTGTGTCCATGTGCACTTCTATGATGGGTGCAGGAACAGGTCGCTGTGTATCCATGTGCACGGCTCTGATGGGTGCATGAACAGGTGGCTGTGTGTTCATGTGCACGGCTCTGATGGGTGCAGGAACAGGTGGCTGTGTGTCCATGTACACTGGTCTGATTGGTGTTGGAACAGGTAGCTGTGTGTCTATGAGCCCTGCTCTGATGGGTGCAGGAACAGGTGGCTGTGTGTCCATGTGCACGGCTCTGATGGGTGTAGGAACAGCTAGATGTGTGACCATGTGCACGGCTCTGATGGGTGCAGGAACAGATGGATGTGCGTCCATGTGCACTGCTCTCATGGGTGTAGGAATCGGTGGCTGTGTGTCCATGTGCACGGCTCTGATGGGTGTAGCAACGGATGGCTGTGTGTCCTTGTGCACGGCTCTGATGGGTATAGGAACAGGTGGCTGTGTGTCCATGTGCCCTGCTCTGATACGTGCAGGAACAGGAGGCCCTGTGTCCATGTGCACTGCTCTGATGGGTGTAGGAACAGGTGGCTGTTTGTCCAAGTGCCCTGCTCTGATGGGTGTAGCAACAGGTGGCTGTGTGTCCATGAGCCCTGCTCTGATGGGTGTAGGAACACGTGTCTTTGTATCCATGTGCCCTGCTCTGATGGGTGTAGCAACTGATGGCTGTGTGTCCATGTGCACTGCTCTGATGGGTTTAGGAACAGGTGGCTGTGTGTCCATGAGCCCTGCTCTGATGGGTGTAGCAACTGATGGCTGTGTGTCCATGTGCACTGGTGTGATGGGTGTAGGAGCAGGTGGCTGTGTGTCCATGTGCACTGCTCAGATGGGTGCAGGAACAGCTGTCTGTGTGCCCATGTGCGCGGCTCTGATGGGTGCAGGAACATGTGGCTGTGTGTCCATGTGCTCTGCTCTGATGGGTGCAGGAACAGGTGGCTGTGTGTTCTTGTGCACGGCTCTGATGGGTGCTGGAACAGGTGGCTGTGTGTCCATGTGCACTGCTCTGATTGGTGCAGGAACAGGTGACTGTGCGTTCATGTGCACGGCTCTGATGGGTGCTGGAACAGGTGGCTGTGTGTCCATGTGCACTGCTCTGATGGGTGCAGGAACAGGTGGCCGTGTGTCCATGTGCAATGCTCTGATCTGTGCAGGAACAGATCGGTGTGTGTTCATGTGCACGGAACTGATGTTTGTAGGAACAGGTGGCTGTGTGTCCATGTGCCCTGCTCTGATGGGTGCAGGAACAGGTGTCTGTGTGTCCATGTACACTGGTCTGATGGGTGTTGGAACAGGTAGCTGTGTGTCTATGAGCCCTGCTCTGATGGGTACAGGAACAGGTGGCTGTGTGTCCATGTGCACTTCTATGATGGGTGCAGGAACAGGTCGCTGTGTATCTATGTGCACGGCTCTGATGGGTGCAGGAACAGGTGGCTGTGTGTTCACGTGCACGGCTCTGATGGGTGCAGGAACAGGTGGCTGTGTGTCCATGTACACTGGTCTGATTAGTGTTGGAACAGGTAGCTGTGTGTCTATGAGCCCTGCTCTGATGGGTACAGGAACAGGTGGCTGTGTGTCCATGTGCACTGCTCTGATTGGTGCAGGAACAGGTGACTGTGTGTTCATGTGCACGGCTCTGATGTGTGCTGGAACAGGTGGCTGTGTGTCCATGTGCAATGTTCTGATCTGTGCAGGAACAGATGGGTGTGTGTCCATGAGCCCTGCTCTGATGGGTACAGGAACAGGTGGCTGTGTGTCCATGTGCACTGCTCTGATTGGTGCAGGAACAGGTGACTGTGTGTTCATGTGCACGGCTCTGATGGGTGCTGGAACAGGTGGCTGTGTGTCCATGTGCCCTGCTCTGATGGGTGTAGCAACAGGTGGCTGTGTGTCCATGAGCCCTGCTCTGATGGGTGTAGGAACACGTGGCTTTGTATCCATCTGCCCTGCTCTGATGTGTTTAGGATAAGGGGGCAGTTTGTCCATGTGCACTACTCTGATGGTGCAGGAACAGGTGGCTGTGTGTCCATGTGCACTGCTCTGATGGGTTTAGGTACAGGTGGCTGTGTGTCCATGAGCCCTGCTCTGATGTGTGTAGCAACTGATGGCTGTGTGTCCATGTGCACTGGTGTGATGGGTGTAGGAGCAGGTGGCTGTGTGTCCATGTGCTCTGCTCTGATGGGTGCAGGAACAGGTGGCTGTGTGTCCTTGAGCCGTGCTCTGATGGGTGTCGGAACACGTGGCTTTGTATCCATGTGCCCTGCTCTGATGTGTTTAGGATAAGGGGGCAGTTTGTCCATGTGCACTCCTCTGATGGGTGCAGGAAGAGGTGGCTGTGTGTCCATGTGCACTGCTCTGCTGGGTGCAGGAACAGGTGGCTGTGTGTCCATGTGCACTGCTCCGATCATGCAGGAGCAGGTCGTTGTGTGTTCATGTGCACTGCTCTGATGGGTGCTGGAACAGGTGGCTGTGTGTTCATGTGCACGGCTCTGATGAATGTTGGAGCAGCTGGCTGTGTGTCCATGTGCACTTCTCTGATGTGTGTAGGAACAGGTGGCTGTGTGTCCATGTGCACTGCTCTGATGGGTGCAGGAACAGGTGGCTCTGTGTCCATGTGCACTGCTCTGATGGAAGCAGGAACAGGTAGCTCTGTGTATATGTGCACTGCTCTGCTGGGTTTAGGAACAGGTGGCTGTGTGTCCATGTGCACTGCTCTGATGGGTATAGGAACAGGTGGCTGTGTGTCCATGTGCCCTGCTCTGATACATGCAGGAACAGGAGGCTCTGCGTCCATGTGCACTGCTCTGATGGGTGTAGGAACAGGTGGCTGTGTGTCCATGTGCCCTGCTCTGATGGGTGTAGCAACAGGTGGCTGTGTGTTTATGTGCACTGCTCAGATGGGTGTAGGAACAGGTGGCGGTGTGTCCATGTGCACGGCTCTGATGGGTGCAGGAATATGAGGCTGTGTGTCCATGTGCACTGCTCTGATGGGTATAGGAACAGGTGGCTATGTGTCCATGTGCACTGCTCTGATGGGTGCAGGAACAGGTGGCTGTGAGTCCATGTGCACGGCTCTGATGGGTGCAGGAACAGGTGGCTGTGTGTTCATGTGCACGGCTCTGATGTGTGTAGGAACAGGTGGCTGTGTGTCCATGTGCAGTGCTCTGATTGGTGCAGGAACAGGTGGCTGTGTTTCCATGTGCACTGCTCTGATGTTGGTAGGATCAGGTTGATTCGTGTCCATTTGCCCTGCACTGATGTGTGCAGGATCATTGGGCAGATTGTCCATGTGCACTGCTCTGATGGGTGCAGGAAATGTGGCTGTGTGTCCATGTGCACTGCTCTGATCTGTGCAGGAACAGATGGGTGTGTGTTCATGTGCACGGAACTGATGTTTGCAGGAACAGGTAGCTGTGTGTCTATGAGCCCTGCTCTGATGGGTGCAGGAACAGGTGGCTGTGTGTTCATGTGCACGGCTCTGATGGGTGCAGGAACAGGTGGCTGTGTGTCCATGTACACTGGTCTGATTGGTGTTGGAACAGGTAGCTGTGTGTCTATGAGCCCTGCTCTGATGGGTACAGGAACAGGTGGTTGTGTGTCCATGTGCACGGCTGTGATGGGTGCAGGAACAGCTGGATGTGTGTCCATGTGCACTGCTCTCATGGGTGTAGGAACAGGTGGCTGTGTGTCCATGAGCACGTGTCTGATGGGTGTAGGAACAGGTGGCTGTGTGTCCACGTGCACGGCTCTGGTGATTGTAGGAGCAGGTGGCTGTGTGTCCATGTGCACGGCTCTGATGGGAATAGGAACATGTGGCTGTGTGTCCATGTGCACTGCTCTGATGGGAGCATTAACAGGCAGCTTTGTGTCCATGTGCACTGCTCTGATGTGTTTAGGATAAGGGGGCAGTTTGTCCATGTGCACTACTCTGATGGGTTTAGGAACAGGTGGCTGTGCGTCCATGAGCCCTGCTCTGATGGGTGTAGCAACTGATGGCTGTGTGTCCATGTGCACTGGTGTGATGGGTGTAGGAGCAGGTGGCTGTGTGTCCATGTGCACTGCTCTGATGGGTGCAGGAACAGGTGGCTGTGTGTTCACGTGCACGGCTCTGATGGGTGCAGGAACAGGTGGCTGTGTGTCCATGTACACTGGTCTGATTAGTGTTGGAACAGGTAGCTGTGTGTCTATGAGCCCTGCTCTGATGGGTACAGGAACAGGTGGCTGTGTGTCCATGTGCACTGCTCTGATTGGTGCAGGAACAGGTGACTGTGTGTTCATGTGCACGGCTCTGATGTGTGCTGGAACAGGTGGCTGTGTGTCCATGTGCAATGTTCTGATCTGTGCAGGAACAGATGGGTGTGTGTCCATGAGCCCTGCTCTGATGGGTACAGGAACAGGTGGCTGTGTGTCCATGTGCACTGCTCTGATTGGTGCAGGAACAGGTGACTGTGTGTTCATGTGCACGGCTCTGATGGGTGCTGGAACAGGTGGCTGTGTGTCCATGTGCCCTGCTCTGATGGGTGTAGCAACAGGTGGCTGTGTGTCCATGAGCCCTGCTCTGATGGGTGTAGGAACACGTGGCTTTGTATCCATCTGCCCTGCTCTGATGTGTTTAGGATAAGGGGGCAGTTTGTCCATGTGCACTACTCTGATGGTGCAGGAACAGGTGGCTGTGTGTCCATGTGCACTGCTCTGATGGGTTTAGGAACAGGTGGCTGTGTGTCCATGAGCCCTGCTCTGATGGGTGTAGCAACTGATGGCTGTGTGTCCATGTGCACTGGTGTGATGGGTGTAGGAGCAGGTGGCTGTGTGTCCATGTGCTCTGCTCTGATGGGTGCAGGAACAGGTGGCTGTGTGTCCTTGAGCCGTGCTATGATGGGTGTCGGAACACGTGGCTTTGTATCCATGTGCCCTGCTCTGATGTGTTTAGGATAAGGGGGCAGTTTGTCCATGTGCACTCCTCTGATGGGTGCAGGAAGAGGTGGCTGTGTGTCCATGTGCACTGCTCTGCTGGGTGCAGGAACAGGTGGCTGTGTGTCCATGTGCACTGCTCCGATCATGCAGGAGCAGGTCGTTGTGTGTTCATGTGCACTGCTCTGATGGGTGCTGGAACAGGTGGCTGTGTGTTCATGTGCACGGCTCTGATGAATGTTGGAGCAGCTGGCTGTGTGTCCATGTGCACTTCTCTGATGTGTGTAGGAACAGGTGGCTGTGTGTCCATGTGCACTGCTCTGATGGGTGCAGGAACAGGTGGCTCTTTGTCCATGTGCACTGCTCTGATGGAAGCAGGAACAGGTAGCTCTGTGTATATGTGCACTGCTCTGCTGGGTTTAGGAACAGGTGGCTGTGTGTCCATGTGCACTGCTCTGATGGGTATAGGAACAGGTGGCTGTGTGTCCATGTGCCCTGCTCTGATACATGCAGGAACAGGAGGCTCTGCGTCCATGTGCACTGCTCTGATGGGTGTAGGAACAGGTGGCTGTGTGTCCATGTGCCCTGCTCTGATGGGTGTAGCAACAGGTGGCTGTGTGTTTATGTGCACTGCTCAGATGGGTGTAGGAACAGGTGGCGGTGTGTCCATGTGCACGGCTCTGATGGGTGCAGGAATATGAGGCTGTGTGTCCATGTGCACTGCTCTGATGGGTATCGGAACAGGTGGCTATGTGTCCATGTGCACTGCTCTGATGGGTGCAGGAACAGGTGGCTGTGAGTCCATGTGCACGGCTCTGATGGGTGCAGGAACAGGTGGCTGTGTGTTCATGTGCACGGCTCTGATGTGTGTAGGAACAGGTGGCTGTGTGTCCATGTGCAGTGCTCTGATTGGTGCAGGAACAGGTGGCTGTGTGTCCATGTGCACTGCTCTGATGGGTGCAGGAACAGGTGGCTGTGTTTCCATGTGCACTGCTCTGATGTTGGTAGGATCAGGTTGATTCGTGTCCATTTGCCCTGCACTGATGTGTGCAGGATCATTGGGCAGATTGTCCATGTGCACTGCTCTGATGGGTGCAGGAAATGTGGCTGTGTGTCCATGTGCACTGCTCTGATCTGTGCAGGAACAGATGGGTGTGTGTTCATGTGCACGGAACTGATGTTTGCAGGAACAGGTGTCTGTGCGTCCATGTGCACGGCACTGATGTGTGCAGGAACAGTTGTCTGTGTGTCCATGGACACTGCTCTGATGGGTGCAGGAGCAGGTGGCTGTGTGTTCATGTGCACGGCTCTGATGGGTGCAGGAACAGGTGGCTGTGTGTTCATGTGCACGGCTCTGATGGGTGTAGGAACAGGTTGCTGTGTGTCCATGTGCACTGCTCTGATGGGTGCAGGAACAGGTGGCTCTGTGTCCATGTGCACTGCTCTGATGGAAGCAGGAACAGGTTGCTCTGTGTATATGTGCACTGCTCTGATGGGTTTAGGAACAGGTGGCTGTGTGTCCATGTGCACTGCTCTGATGGGTGTCGGAACGGGTAGCTGTGTGTCCATGTGCCCTGCACCGATACGTGCAGGAACAGGAGGCTCTGTGTCCATGTGCACTGCTCTGATGGGTGTAGGAACAGGTGGCTGTGGGTCCATGTGCCCTGCTCTGATGGGTGTAGCAACAGGTGGCGTTGTATCCATGTGCCCTGCTCTGATGTGTTTAGGATAAGGGGGCAGTTTGTCCATGTGCACTACTCTGATGGGTGCAGGAACAGGTGGCTGTGTGTCCATGTGCACTGCTCTGATGGGTTTAGGAACAGGTGGCTGTGTGTCCATGAGCCCTGCTCTGATGGGTGTAGCAACTGATGGCTGTGTGTCCATGTGCACTGGTGTGACGGGTGTAGGAGCAGGTGGCTGTGTGTCCATGTGCACTGCTCTGATGGGTGCAGGAACAGCTGTCTGTGTGTCCATGTGCGCGGCTCAGATGGGTGCAGGAACATGTGGCTGTGTGTCCATGTGCTCTGCTCTGATGGGTGCAGGAACAGGTGTCTGTGTGTCCATGAGCCCTGCTCTGATGGGTGTAGGAACACGTGGCTTTGTATCCATGTGCCCTGCTCTGATGTGTTTAGGATAACGGGGCAGTTTGTCCATGTGCACTACTCTGATGGGTGCAGGAAGAGGTGGCTGTGTGTCCATGTGCACTGCTCTGCTGGGTGCAGGAACAGGTGGCTGTATGTCCATGTGCACTGCTCCGATCGTGCAGGAACAGGTGGCTGTGTGTTCATGTGCCCTGCTCTGATGGGTGTAGGAGCAGGTCGCTGTGTGTTCATGTGCACTGCTCTGATGGGTGCTGGAACAGGTGGCTGTGTGTTCATGTGCACGGCTCTGATGAATGTAGGAGCAGCTGGCTGTGTGTCCATGTGCACTTCTCTGATGTGTGTAGGAACAGGTGGCTGTGTGTCCATGTGCACTGCTCTGATGGGTGCAGGAACAGGTGGCACTGTGTCCATGTGCACTGCTCTGATGGAAGCAGGAACAGGTAGCTCTGTGTATATGTGCACTGCTCTGATGGGTTTAGGAACAGGTGGCTGTGTGTCCATGTGCACTGCTCTGATGGGTGTCGGAACGAGTAGCTGTGTGTCCATGTGCACTGCTCTGATGGGTATAGGAACAGGTGGCTGTGTGTCCATGTGCCCTGCTCTGATACGTGCAGGAACAGGAGGCTCTGTGTCCATGTGCACTGCTCTGATGGGTGTAGGAACAGGTGGCTGTGTGTCCATGTGCCCTGCTCTGATGGGTGTAGCAACAGGTGGCTGTGTGTTTATGTGCACTGCTCAGATGGGTGTAGGAACAGGTGGCGGTGTGTCCATGTGCACGGATCTGATGGGTGTAGGAACAGGTGGCTGTGTGTCCATGTGCACTGCTCTGATGGGTGCAGGAACAGGTGGCACTGTGTCCATGTGCACTGCTCTGATGGAAGCAGGAACAGGTAGCTCTGTGTATATGTGCACTGCTCTGATGGGTTTAGGAACAGGTGGCTGTGTGTCCATGTGCACTGCTCTGATGGGTGTCGGAACGAGTAGCTGTGTGTCCATGTGCACTGCTCTGATGGGTATAGGAACAGGTGGCTGTGTGTCCATGTGCCCTGCTCTGATACGTGCAGGAACAGGAGGCTCTGTGTCCATGTGCACTGCTCTGATGGGTGTAGGAACAGGTGGCTGTGTGTCCATGTGCCCTGCTCTGATGGGTGTAGCAACAGGTGGCTGTGTGTTTATGTGCACTGCTCAGATGGGTGTAGGAACAGGTGGCGGTGTGTCCATGTGCACGGCTCTGATGGGTGCAGGAATATGAGGCTGTGTGTCCATGTGCACTGCTCTGATGGGTATAGGAACAGGTGGCTATGTGTCCATGTGCACTGCTCTGATGGGAATAGGAACATGTGGCTGTGTGTCCATGTGCACTGCTCTGATGGGAGCATTAACAGGCAGCTTTGTGTCCATGTGCACTGCTCTGATGTGTTTAGGATAAGGGGGCAGTTTGTCCATGTGCACTACTCTGATGGGTTTAGGAACAGGTGGCTGTGCGTCCATGAGCCCTGCTCTGATGGGTGTAGCAACTGATGGCTGTGTGTCCATGTGCACTGGTGTGATGGGTGTAGGAGCAGGTGGCTGTGTGTCCATGTGCACTGCTCTGATGGGTGCAGGAACAGGTGGCTGTGTGTTCACGTGCACGGCTCTGATGGGTGCAGGAACAGGTGGCTGTGTGTCCATGTACACTGGTCTGATTAGTGTTGGAACAGGTAGCTGTGTGTCTATGAGCCCTGCTCTGATGGGTACAGGAACAGGTGGCTGTGTGTCCATGTGCACTGCTCTGATTGGTGCAGGAACAGGTGACTGTGTGTTCATGTGCACGGCTCTGATGTGTGCTGGAACAGGTGGCTGTGTGTCCATGTGCAATGTTCTGATCTGTGCAGGAACAGATGGGTGTGTGTCCATGAGCCCTGCTCTGATGGGTACAGGAACAGGTGGCTGTGTGTCCATGGGCACTGCTCTGATTGGTGCAGGAACAGGTGACTGTGTGTTCATGTGCACGGCTCTGATGGGTGCTGGAACAGGTGGCTGTGTGTCCATGTGCCCTGCTCTGATGGGTGTAGCAACAGGTGGCTGTGTGTCCATGAGCCCTGCTCTGATGGGTGTAGGAACACGTGGCTTTGTATCCATCTGCCCTGCTCTGATGTGTTTAGGATAAGGGGGCAGTTTGTCCATGTGCACTACTCTGATGGTGCAGGAACAGGTGGCTGTGTGTCCATGTGCACTGCTCTGATGGGTTTAGGAACAGGTGGCTGTGTGTCCATGAGCCCTGCTCTGATGGGTGTAGCAACTGATGGCTGTGTGTCCATGTGCACTGGTGTGATGGGTGTAGGAGCAGGTGGCTGTGTGTCCATGTGCTCTGCTCTGATGGGTGCAGGAACAGGTGGCTGTGTGTCCTTGAGCCGTGCTCTGATGGGTGTCGGAACACGTGGCTTTGTATCCATGTGCCCTGCTCTGATGTGTTTAGGATAAGGGGGCAGTTTGTCCATGTGCACTCCTCTGATGGGTGCAGGAAGAGGTGGCTGTGTGTCCATGTGCACTGCTCTGCTGGGTGCAGGAACAGGTGGCTGTGTGTCCATGTGCACTGCTCCGATCATGCAGGAGCAGGTCGTTGTGTGTTCATGTGCACTGCTCTGATGGGTGCTGGAACAGGTGGCTGTGTGTTCATGTGCACGGCTCTGATGAATGTTGGAGCAGCTGGCTGTGTGTCCATGTGCACTTCTCTGATGTGTGTAGGAACAGGTGGCTGTGTGTCCATGTGCACTGCTCTGATGGGTGCAGGAACAGGTGGCTCTGTGTCCATGTGCACTGCTCTGATGGAAGCAGGAACAGGTAGCTCTGTGTATATGTGCACTGCTCTGCTGGGTTTAGGAACAGGTGGCTGTGTGTCCATGTGCACTGCTCTGATGGGTATAGGAACAGGTGGCTGTGTGTCCATGTGCCCTGCTCTGATACATGCAGGAACAGGAGGCTCTGCGTCCATGTGCACTGCTCTGATGGGTGTAGGAACAGGTGGCTGTGTGTCCATGTGCCCTGCTCTGATGGGTGTAGCAACAGGTGGCTGTGTGTTTATGTGCACTGCTCAGATGGGTGTAGGAACAGGTGGCGGTGTGTCCATGTGCACGGCTCTGATGGGTGCAGGAATATGAGGCTGTGTGTCCATGTGCACTGCTCTGATGGGTATAGGAACAGGTGGCTATGTGTCCATGTGCACTGCTCTGATGGGTGCAGGAACAGGTGGCTGTGAGTCCATGTGCACGGCTCTGATGGGTGCAGGAACAGGTGGCTGTGTGTTCATGTGTACGGCTCTGATGTGTGTAGGAACAGGTGGCTGTGTGTCCATGTGCAGTGCTCTGATTGGTGCAGGAACAGGTGGCTGTGTGTCCATGTGCACTGCTCTGATGGGTGCAGGAACAGGTGGCTGTGTTTCCATGTGCACTGCTCTGATGTTGGTAGGATCAGGTTGATTCGTGTCCATTTGCCCTGCACTGATGTGTGTAGGATCATTGGGCAGATTGTCCATGTGCACTGCTCTGATGGGTGCAGGAAATGTGGCTGTGTGTCCATGTGCACTGCTCTGATCTGTGCAGGAACAGATGGGTGTGTGTTCATGTGCACGGAACTGATGTTTGCAGGAACAGGTGTCTGTGCGTCCATGTGCACGGCATTGATGTGTGCAGGAACAGTTGTCTGTGTGTCCATGGACACTGCTCTGATGGGTGCAGGAGCAGGTGGCTGTGTGTTCATGTGCACGGCTCTGATGGGTGCAGGAACAGGTGGCTGTGTGTTCATGTGCACGGCTCTGATGGGTGCAGGAACAGGTGGCTGTGTGTCCATGTACACTGGTCTGATTGGTGTTGGAACAGGTAGCTGTGTGTCTATGAGCCCTGCTCTGGTGGGTACAGGAACAGGTGGTTGTGTGTCCATGTGCACGGCTGTGATGGGTGCAGGAACAGCTGGATGTGTGTCCATGTGCACTGCTCTCATGGGTGTAGGAACAGGTGGCTGTGTGTCCATGAGCACGTGTCTGATGGGTGTAGGAACAGGTGGCTGTGTGTCCACGTGCACGGCTCTGGTGATTGTAGGAGCAGGTGGCTGTGTGTCCATGTGCACGGCTCTGATGGGAATAGGAACATGTGGCTGTGTGTCCATGTGCACTGCTCTGATGGGAGCATTAACAGGCAGCTTTGCGTCCATGTGCACTGCTCTGATGTGTTTAGGACAAGGGGGCAGTTTGTCCATGTGCACTACTCTGATGGGTTTAGGAACAGGTGGCTGTGCGTCCATGAGCCCTGCTCTGATGGGTGTAGCAACTGATGGCTGTGTGTCCATGTGCACTGGTGTGATGGGTGTAGGAGCAGGTGGTTGTGTGTCCATGTGCACTGCTCTGATGGGTGCAGGAACAGCAATCTGTGTGTCCATGTGTGCGGCTCTGATGGGTGCAGGAACATGTGGCTGTGTGTCCATGAACCCTGCTCTGATGGGTGTAGGAACACGTGGCTTTGTATCCATGTGCCCTGCTCTGATGTGTTTAGGATAAGGGGGCAGTTTGTCCATGTGCACTACTCTGATGGGTGCAGGAAGAGGTGGCTGTGTGTCCATGTGCACTGCTCTGCTGGGTGCAAGAACAGGTGGCTGTGTGTCCATGTGCACTGCTCCGATCGTGCAGGAACAGGTGGCTGTGTGTTCATGTGCCCTGCTCTGATGGGTGTAGGAACAGGTTGCTGTGTGTCCATGTGCACTGCTCTGATGGGTGCAGGAACAGGTGGCTCTGTGTCCATGTGCACTGCTCTGATGGAAGCAGGAACAGGTTGCTCTGTGTATATGTGCACTGCTCTGATGGGTTTAGGAACAGGTGGCTGTGTGGCCATGTGCAATGCTCTGATGGGTGTCGGAACGGGTAGCTGTGTGTCCATGTGCCCTGCACCGATACGTGCAGGAACAGGAGGCTCTGTGTCCATGTGCACTGCTCTGATGGGTGTAGGAACAGGTGGCTGTGGGTCCATGTGCCCTGCTCTGATGGGTGTAGCAACAGGTGGCTTTGTATCCATGTGCCCTGCTCTGATGTGTTTAGGATAAGGGGGCAGTTTGTCCATGTGCACTACTCTGATGGGTGCAGGAACAGGTGGCTGTGTGTCCATGTGCACTGCTCTGATGGGTTTAGGAACAGGTGGCTGTGTGTCCATGAGCCCTGCTCTGATGGGTGTAGCAACTGATGGCTGTGTGTCCATGTGCACTGGTGTGACGGGTGTAGGAGCAGGTGGCTGTGTGTCCATGTGCACTGCTCTGATGGGTGCAGGAACAGCTGTCTGTGTGTCCATGTGCGCGGCTCTGATGGGTGCAGGAACATGTGGCTGTGTGTCCATGTGCTCTGCTCTGATGGGTGCAGGAACAGGCGTCTTTGTGTCCATGAGCCCTGCTCTGATGGGTGTAGGAACACGTGGCTTTGTATCCATGTGCCCTGCTCTGATGTGTTTAGGATAAGGGGGCAGTTTGTCCATGTGCACTACTCTGATGGGTGCAGGAAGAGGTGGCTGTGTGTCCATGTGCACTGCTCTGCTGGGTGCAGGAACAGGTGGCTGTATGTCCATGTGCACTGCTCCGATCGTGCAGGAACAGGTGGCTGTGTGTTCATGTGCCCTGCTCTGATGGGTGTAGGAGCAGGTCGCTGTGTGTTCATGTGCACTGCTCTGATGGGTGCTGGAACAGGTGGCTGTGTGTTCATGTGCACGGCTCTGATGAATGTAGGAGCAGCTGGCTGTGTGTCCATGTGCACTTCTCTGATGTGTGTAGGAACAGGTGGCTGTGTGTCCATGTGCACTGCTCTGATGGGTGCAGGAACAGGTGGCACTGTGTCCATGTGCACTGCTCTGATGGAAGCAGGAACAGGTAGCTCTGTGTATATGTGCACTGCTCTGATGGGTTTAGGAACAGGTGGCTGTGTGTCCATGTGCACTGCTCTGATGGGTGTCGGAACGAGTACCTGTGTGTCCATGTGCACTGCTCTGATGGGTGTAGCAACAGGTGGCTGTGTGTTTATGTGCACTGCTCAGATGGGTGTAGGAACAGGTGGCGGTGTGTCCATGTGCACGGCTCTGATGGGTGCAGGAATATGAGGCTGTGTGTCCATGTGCACTGCTCTGATGGGTATAGGAACAGGTGGCTATGTGTCCATGTGCACTGCTCTGATGGGTGCAGGAACAGGTGGCTGTGTGTCCATGTGCACTGCTCTGATGGGTGCAGGAACAGGTGGCTGTGTGTTCATGTGCACGGCTCTGATGTGTGTAGGAACAGGTGGCTGTGTGTCCATGTGCACTGCTCTGATTGGTGCAGGAACAGGTGGTTGTGTTTCCATGTGCACTTCTCTGATGGGTGCAGGAACAGGTGGCTGTGTTTCCATGTGCACTGCTCTGATGTTGGTAGGATCAGGTTGCTTAGTGTCCATTTGCCCTGCACTGATGTGTGTAGGATCATTGGGCAGATTGTCCATGTGCACTGCTCTGATGGGTGCAGGAAAGGTGGCTGTGTGTCCATGTGCACTGCTCTGATCTGTGCAGGAACAGATGGGTGTGTGTTCATGTGCACGGAACTGATGTTTGTCGGAACAGGTGTCTGTGCGTCCATGTGCATGGCACTGATGTGTGCAGGAACAGTTGTCTTTGTGTCCATGGACACTGCTCTGATGGGTGCAGGAGCAGGTGGCTGTGTGTTCATGTGCACGGCTCTGATGGGTGCAGGAACAGGTGGCTGTGTGTCCATGTACAATGCTCTGATGGGTGTTGGAACAGGTAGCTGTGTGTCTATGTGCCCTTCTCTGATGGGTACAGGAACAGGTGGCTGTGTGTCCATGTGCACTTCTATGATGGGTGCAGGAACAGGTCGCTGTGTGTCCATGTGCACGGCTCTGATGGGTGTAGGAACAGCAAACTGTGTGACCATGTGCACGGCTCTGATGGGTGCAGGAACAGATGGATAGGTGTCCATGTGCACTGCTCTCATGGGTGCAGGAACAGGTGGCTGTGTGTCCACGTGCACGGCTCTGTTGAGTGTAGGAGCAGGTGGCTGTGTGTCCATGTGCACGGTCCTAATCGGTATAGGAACATGTTGCTGTGTGTCCATGTGCACGGCTCAGATGAGTGCAGGAACAGGTGGACTTGTGTCCATGTGCACTGCTCTGATGGAAGCATTAACAGGTAGCTTTGTGTCTATGTGCACTGCTCTGATGGGTGTAGGAACAGGTGGCTGTGTGTCCATGTGCACTGCTCTGATGGGTGTAGGAACAGGTGGCCTTGTGTCCATGTGCACTGCTCTAATGGGAGCATTAACAGGTAGCTTTGTGTCTATGTGCACTGCTCTGATGGGTGTAGGAGCAGGTGGCTTTGTGTCCATGTGCACTGCTCTGATGGGTGTAGGAATAGGTGGCTGTGTGTCCATGTGCACGGCTCTGATGGGTGTAGCAACTGATGGCTGTGTGTCCATGTGCACTGCTCTGATGGGTGCAGGAACAGCTGTCTGTGTGTGCATGTGCACTGGTGTGATGGGTGTAGGAGCAGGTGGCTGTGTGTCCATGTGCACTGCTCTGATGGGTGCAGGAACAGCTGGCTGTGTGTCCATGTGCGCGGCTCTGATGGGTGCAGGAACAGGTGGCTGTGTGTCCATGTGCACTGCTCTGATGGGTGCAGGAACAGGTGGCTCTGTGTCCATGTGCACTGCTCTGATGGGTGCAGCAACAGGTGGCTGTGTGTCCATGAGCTCTGCTCTGATAGGTGTAGGAACACGTGGCTTTGTATCCATGTGCCCTGCTCTGATCGTGCAGGAACAGGTGGCTGTGTGTTCATGTGCACGGATCTGATGGGTGTAGGAGCAGGTCGCTGTGTGTTCATGTGCACTGCTCTGATGAGTGCTGGAACAGGTGGCTGTGTGTTCATATGCATGGCTCTGATGGATGTAGGAGCAGCTGGCTGTGTGTCCATGTGCACTTCTCTGATGTGTGTAGGAACAGATGGCTATGTGTCCATGTGCTCTGCTTTGATGGGTGCAGGAACAGGTGGCTGTGTGTCCATGTGCACTGCTCTGATGGGTGCAGGAACTGGTGACTCTGTGTCCATGTGCACGGCTCTGATGGTTGCAGGAACAGGTGGCTCTGTGTCCATGTGCACTGCTCTGATGGGAGCAGGAACAGGTAGCTCTGTGTATATGTGCACTGCTCTGATGGGTTTAGGAACAGGTGGCTGTGTGTCAATGTGCACGGCTCTGATGGGTGCAGGTATATGTGGCTGTGTGTCCATGTGCACTGCTCTGATGGGTGCAGGAACGGGTAGCTGTGTGTCCATGCGCACTGCTCTGATGGGTATAGGAACAGGTGGCTGTGTGTCCATGTGCCCTGCTCTGGTACGTGCAGGAACAGGTGGCTCTGTGTCCGTGTGCACTGCTCTGATGGGTGTAGGAACAGGTGGCTGTGTGTCCATGTGCCCTGCTCTGATGTGTGTAGGAACAGGTGGCTGTGTGTCCATGTGCACTGCTCTGATGGTTGTCGGAGCAGGTGGCTCTGTGTCCATGTGCACTGCACTGATGTGTGCAGGAACAGTTGGCTGTGTGTCCATGTACACTGCTCTGATGGGTGCAGGAACAGGTGGCTGTGTGTTCATGTGCGCGGCTCTGATGGGTGCTGGAACAGGTGGCTCTGTGTCCATGTGCCTTGCTCTGATGTTGGTAGGATCATGTTGCTTAGTGTCCATGTGCACTGCTCTGATGTGTGTAGGATCATTGGGCAGATTGTCCATGTGCACTGCTCTGATGGGTGCAGGAACAGGTGGCTGTGTGTCCATGTGCACTGCTCTGATGGGTGCAGGAACAGGTGGCTGTGTGTCCATGTGCTCTGCTCTGATGGGTGCAGGAACAGGTGGCTGTGTGTCCATGTGCACGGAACTGATGTTAGTAGGAACAGGTGGCTGTGTGTCCATGTGCACTGCTCTGATGGGTGTTGGAACAGGTGGCTGTGTGTCCATGAGCACGTGTCTGATGGGTGTAGGAACAGGTGGTTGTGTGTCCATGTGCACTGCTCTGATGGGTGTAGGAATAGTTGGCTGTGTGTCCATGTGCACTGCTCTGATGGGTGTAGGAATAGGTGGCTGTGTGTCCATGTGCACGGCTCTGATGGGTGTAGCAACTGATGGCTGTGTCTCCATGTGCACTGTTGTGATGGGTGTAGGAGCAGGTGGCTGTGTGTCCATGAGCCCTGCTCTGATGGGTGGAGAAACACGTGGCTTTGTATCCATGTGCCCTGCTCTGATGTGTTTAGGATCATGGGGAAGTTTGTCCATGTGCACTACTCTGATGGGTGCAGGAACAGGTGGCTGTGTGTCCATGTGCACTGCTCTGATGGGTGCAGGAACAGGTGGCTGTGTGTCCATGTGCACTGCTCTGATGGGTGCAGGAACAGGTGGCTGTGTGTCCATGTGCACTGCTCTGATGGGTGCAGGAACAGGTGGCTGTGTGTCCATGAGCCCTGCTCTGATGGGTGGAGGAGCACGTGGCTTTGTATCCATGTGCCCTGCTCTGATGTGTTTAGGATCAGGGGGTAGTTTGTCCATGTGCACTACTCTGATGGGTGCAGGAACAGGTGGCTGTGTGTCCATGTGCACTGCTCTGCTGGGTGCGGGAACAGGTGGCTGTGTGTCCATGTGCACTGCTCCGATCGTGCAGGAACAGGTGGCTGTGTGTTCATGTGCACGGATCTGATGGTTCTAGGAACAGGTGGCTGTGTGTTCATGTGCACTGCTCTGATGGGCGCTGGAACAGGTGGCTGTGTGTTCATGTGCATGGCTCTGATGGATGTAGGAGCAGCTGGCTGTGTGTCCATGTGAACTTCTCTGATGTGTGTAGGAACAGATGGCTGTGTGTCCATGTGCACTGCTCTGATGGGTGCAGGAACAGGTGGCTGTGTGTCCATGTGCACTGCTGTGATGGTTGCAGGAACAGGTGGCTTTGTGTCCATGTGCACTGCTCTGATGGGAGCAGGAACAGGTAGCTCTGTGTATATGAGCACTGCTCTGATGGGTGTCGGAACAGGTGGCTGTGTGTCCATGTGCACGGCTGTGATGGGTGTAGGAACGGGTAGCTGTTTGTCCATGTGCACTGCTCTGATGGGTATAGGAACAGGTGGCTCTGTGTCCATGTGCCCTGCACTGATACGTGCAGGAACAGGTGGCTCTGTGTCCATGTGCACTGCTCTGATGGATGTAGGAACAGGAGGCTGTGTTTCCATGTGCACGGCTCTGATGTGTGTAGGAACAGGTGGCTGTGTGTCCATGTGCCCTGCTCTGATGGGTGTAGCAACAGGTGGCTGTGTGCTCATGTGCACGGCTCTGATGTGTGTAGGAGCAGGTGGCTGTGTGTCCATGTGCCCTGCTCTGATGTTGGTAGGATCATTGGGCAGATGGTCCATGTGCACTGCTCTGATGGGTGCAGGAACAGGTGGCTGGGTGTCCATGTGCACTGCTCTGAAGGGTGCAGGAACAGGTGGCTGTGTGTCCATGTGCACTGCTCTGATGGGTGCGGGAACAGGTGGGTGCGTGTTCATGTGCCCTGCACTGATGTGTGCAGGAACAGTTGGCTGTGTGTCCATGCACAGCTCTGATGGGTGCAGGAGCTGGTGGCTGTGTGTTCATGTGCACGGCTCTGATGGGTGCAGGAACAGGTGGCTGTGTGTCCATGTACACTGCTCTGATGGGTGTTGGAACAGGTAGCTGTGTGTCCATGTGCGCTGCGCTGATGGGGATAGGAACAGGTGACTGTGTGTCCATGTGCACTGCTCTGATGGGTGTAGGAACAGGTGGCTGTGTGTCCATGTGCACTGCTCTGATGGGTTTAGGAACAGATGGCTGTGTGTCCATGTGCTTGGCTCTGATTGGTGTAGGAACAGGTGACTGTGTGTCCATGTGCACTGCTCTGATGGGTGCAGGAACAGGTGACTCTGTGTCCATGTGCACGGCTCTGATGGATGTAGGAGCAGCTTGCTGTGTGTACATGTGCACTTCTCTGATGTGTGTAGGAACAGGTGGCTGTGTGTCCATGTGCACTGCTCTGATGGGTGAAGGAACAGGTGGCTGTGTGTCCATGTGCAATTCTATGATGGGTGCAGGAACAGGTGGCTGTGCGTCCATGTGCATTGCTCTGATGGGTGTTGGAACAGATGGCTGTGTGTCCATGTTCTTGGCTCTGATTGGTGTAGGAACTGGTGACTGTGTGTCCATGTGCACTGCTCTGATGGGTGCAGGAGCAGGTGACTGTGTGTCCATATGCACTGCTCTGATGGGTTTAGGAACAGATGGCTATGTGTCCTTGTGCTTGGCTCTGATTGGTGTCAGAACAGGTGACAGTGTGTCCATGTGCACTGCTCTGAAGGGTGTATGAACAGGTGGCTGTCTGTCCATGTGCACTGCTCTGATGGGTGTAGGAACAGGTGGCTGTGTGTCCATGTGCACTGCTCTGATGGGGATAGGAACAGGTGGCTGTGTGTCCATGTGCGTGGCTCTGATTGGTGTAGGAACAGGTGACTGTGTGTCCATGTGCACTGCTCTGATGGGTGTTGGAATAGGTGGCAGTGTGTCCATGTGCACTGCTCTGATGGGTTTAGGAACAGATGGCTGTGTGTCCATGTGCTTGGCTCTGATTGGTGTCAGAACAGGTGACAGTGTGTCCATGTGCACTGCTCTGATGGGTGTAGGAACAGGTGACTGTGTGTCCATGTGCACTGCTCTGATGGGTGTAGTAACAGGTGGCTGTGTGTCCATGTGCACTGCTCTGATGGGTGTAGGAACAGGTGGCTGTGTGTCCATGTGCACTGCTCTGATGGGTTTAGGAACAGATGGCTGTGTGTCCATGTGCTTGGCTCTGATTGGTGTAGGAACAGGTGACTGTGTGTCCGTGTGCACTGCTCTGATGGGTGTAGGAACAGGTGGCTGTGTGTCCATGTGCACTGCTCTGATGGGGATAGGAACAGGTGGCTGTGTGTCCATGTGCACTGCTCCAATGGGGATAGGAACAGGTGGCTGTGTGTCCATGTGCACTGCTCTGAAAGGTTCAGGAACAGGTGGCTCTGTCTCCATGTGCACTGCTCTGATGGGTGTAGGTACAGGTGGCTGTGTTTCCATTTGCTCTGCTCTGATTGGTGCAGGAACAGGTGGCTGTATGTCCATGTGCTCTGCTCTGATGGGTGCAGGAACAGGTGGCTGTGTGTCCATGTGCACGGAACTGATGTTAGTAGGAACAGGTGGCTGTGTGTCCATGTGCACTGCTCTGATGGGTGTTGGAACAGGTGGCTCTGTGTCCATGTGCACTGCACTGATGTGTGCAGGAACAGTTGGCTGTGTGTCCATGTACACTGCTCTGATGGGTGCAGGAACAGGTGGCTGTGTGTTCATGTGCGCGGCTCTGATGGGTGCTGGAACAGGTGGCTCTGTGTCCATGTGCCTTGCTCTGATGTTGGTAGGATCATGTTGCTTAGTGTCCATGTGCACTGCTCTGATGTGTGTAGGATCATTGGGCAGATTGTCCATGTGCACTGCTCTGATGGGTGCAGGAACAGGTGGCTGTGTGTCCATGTGCACTGCTCTGATGTGTGCAGGAACAGGTGGCTGTGTGTCCATGTGCACTGCTCTGATGGGTGCAGGAACAGGTGGCTGTGTGTCCATGTGCTCTGCTCTGATGGGTGCAGGAACAGGTGGCTGTGTGTCCATGTGCACGGAACTGATGTTAGTAGGAACAGGTGGCTGTGTGTCCATGTGCACTGCTCTGATGGGTGTTGGAACAGGTGGCTGTGTGTCCATGAGCACGTGTCTGATGGGTGTTGGAACAGGTGGTTGTGTGTCCATGTGCACTGCTCTGATGGGTGTAGGAATAGTTGGCTGTGTGTCCATGTGCACTGCTCTGATGGGTGTAGGAATAGGTGGCTGTGTGTCCATGTGCACGGCTCTGATGGGTGTAGCAACTGATGGCTGTGTCTCCATGTGCACTGTTGTGATGGGTGTAGGAGCAGGTGGCTGTGTGTCCATGAGCCCTGCTCTGATGGGTGGAGAAACACGTGGCTTTGTATCCATGTGCCCTGCTCTGATGTGTTTAGGATCATGGGGAAGTTTGTCCATGTGCACTACTCTGATGGGTGCAGGAACAGGTGGCTGTGTGTCCATGTGCACTGCTCTGATGGGTGCAGGAACAGGTGGCTGTGTGTCCATGTGCACTGCTCTGATGGGTGCAGGAACAGGTGGCTGTGTGTCCATGTGCACTGCTCTGATGGGTGCAGGAACAGGTGGCTGTGTGTCCATGAGCCCTGCTCTGATGGGTGGAGGAGCACGTGGCTTTGTATCCATGTGCCCTGCTCTGATGTGTTTAGGATCAGGGGGTAGTTTGTCCATGTGCACTACTCTGATGGGTGCAGGAACAGGTGGCTGTGTGTCCATGTGCACTGCTCTGCTGGGTGCGGGAACAGGTGGCTGTGTGTCCATGTGCACTGCTCCGATCATGCAGGAACAGGTGGCTGTGTGTTCATGTGCACGGATCTGATGGTTCTAGGAACAGGTGGCTGTGTGTTCATGTGCACTGCTCTGATGGGCGCTGGAACAGGTGGCTGTGTGTTCATGTGCATGGCTCTGATGGATGTAGGAGCAGCTGGCTGTGTGTCCATGTGAACTTCTCTGATGTGTGTAGGAACAGATGGCTGTGTGTCCATGTGCACTGCTCTGATGGGTGCAGGAACAGGTGGCTGTGTGTCCATGTGCACTGCTGTGATGGTTGCAGGAACAGGTGGCTTTGTGTCCATGTGCACTGCTCTGATGGGAGCAGGAACAGGTAGCTCTGTGTATATGAGCACTGCTCTGATGGGTGTCGGAACAGGTGGCTGTGTGTCCATGTGCACGGCTGTGATGGGTGTAGGAACGGGTAGCTGTTTGTCCATGTGCACTGCTCTGATGGGTATAGGAACAGGTGGCTCTGTGTCCATGTGCCCTGCACTGATACGTGCAGGAACAGGTGGCTCTGTGTCCATGTGCACTGCTCTGATGGATGTAGGAACAGGAGGCTGTGTTTCCATGTGCACGGCTCTGATGTGTGTAGGAACAGGTGGCTGTGTGTCCATGTGCCCTGCTCTGATGGGTGTAGCAACAGGTGGCTGTGTGCTCATGTGCACGGCTCTGATGTGTGTAGGAGCAGGTGGCTGTGTGTCCATGTGCCCTGCTCTGATGTTGGTAGGATCATTGGGCAGATGGTCCATGTGCACTGCTCTGATGGGTGCAGGAACAGGTGGCTGGGTGTCCATGTGCACTGCTCTGAAGGGTGCAGGAACAGGTGGCTGTGTGTCCATGTGCACTGCTCTGATGGGTGCGGGAACAGGTGGGTGCGTGTTCATGTGCCCTGCACTGATGTGTGCAGGAACAGTTGGCTGTGTGTCCATGCACAGCTCTGATGGGTGCAGGAGCTGGTGGCTGTGTGTTCATGTGCACGGCTCTGATGGGTGCAGGAACAGGTGGCTGTGTGTCCATGTACACTGCTCTGATGGGTGTTGGAACAGGTAGCTGTGTGTCCATGTGCGCTGCGCTGATGGGGATAGGAACAGGTGACTGTGTGTCCATGTGCACTGCTCTGATGGGTGTAGGAACAGGTGGCTGTGTGTCCATGTGCACTGCTCTGATGGGTTTAGGAACAGATGGCTGTGTGTCCATGTGCTTGGCTCTGATTGGTGTAGGAACAGGTGACTGTGTGTCCATGTGCACTGCTCTGATGGGTGCAGGAACAGGTGACTCTGTGTCCATGTGCACGGCTCTGATGGATGTAGGAGCAGCTGGCTGTGTGTACATGTGCACTTCTCTGATGTGTGTAGGAACAGGTGGCTGTGTGTCCATGTGCACTGCTCTGATGGGTGAAGGAACAGGTGGCTGTGTGTCCATGTGCAATTCTATGATGGGTGCAGGAACAGTTGGCTGTGCGTCCATGTGCATTGCTCTGATGGGTGTTGGAACAGATGGCTGTGTGTCCATGTTCTTGGCTCTGATTGGTGTAGGAACTGGTGACTGTGTGTCCATGTGCACTGCTCTGATGGGTGCAGGAGCAGGTGACTGTGTGTCCATATGCACTGCTCTGATGGGTTTAGGAACAGATGGCTATGTGTCCTTGTGCTTGGCTCTGATTGGTGTCAGAACAGGTGACAGTGTGTCCATGTGCACTGCTCTGAAGGGTGTATGAACAGGTGGCTGTCTGTCCATGTGCACTGCTCTGATGGGTGTAGGAACAGGTGGCTGTGTGTCCATGTGCACTGCTCTGATGGGGATAGGAACAGGTGGCTGTGTGTCCATGTGCGTGGCTCTGATTGGTGTAGGAACAGGTGACTGTGTGTCCATGTGCACTGCTCTGATGGGTGTTGGAATAGGTGGCAGTGTGTCCATGTGCACTGCTCTGATGGGTTTAGGAACAGATGGCTGTGTGTCCATGTGCTTGGCTCTGATTGGTGTCAGAACAGGTGACAGTGTGTCCATGTGCACTGCTCTGATGGGTGTAGGAACAGGTGACTGTGTGTCCATGTGCACTGCTCTGATGGGTGTAGGAACAGGTGGCTGTGTGTCCATGTGCACTGCTCTGATGGGTGTAGGAACAGGTGGCTGTGTGTCCATGTGCACTGCTCTGATGGGTTTAGGAACAGATGGCTGTGTGTCCATGTGCTTGGCTCTGATTGGTGTAGGAACAGGTGACTGTGTGTCCGTGTGCACTGCTCTGATGGGTGTAGGAACAGGTGGCTGTGTGTCCATGTGCACTGCTCTGATGGGGATAGGAACAGGTGGCTGTGTGTCCATGTGCACTGCTCCAATGGGGATAGGAACAGGTGGCTGTGTGTCCATGTGCACTGCTCTGAAAGGTTCAGGAACAGGTGGCTCTGTCTCCATGTGCACTGCTCTGATGGGTGTAGGTACAGGTGGCTGTGTTTCCATTTGCTCTGCTCTGATTGGTGCAGGAACAGGTGGCTGTATGTCCATGTGCTCTGCTCTGATGGGTGCAGGAACAGGTGGCTGTGTGTCCATGTGCACGGAACTGATGTTAGTAGGAACAGGTGGCTGTGTGTCCATGTGCACTGCTCTGATGGGTGTTGGAACAGGTGGCTGTGTGTCCATGAGCACGTGTCTGATGGGTGTAGGAACAGGTGGTTGTGTGTCCATGTGCACTGCTCTGATGGGTGTAGGAATAGTTGGCTGTGTGTCCATGTGCACTGCTCTGATGGGTGTAGGAATAGGTGGCTGTGTGTCCATGTGCACGGCTCTGATGGGTGTAGCAACTGATGGCTGTGTCTCCATGTGCACTGTTGTGATGGGTGTAGGAGCAGGTGGCTGTGTGTCCATGAGCCCTGCTCTGATGGGTGGAGAAACACGTGGCTTTGTATCCATGTGCCCTGCTCTGACGTGTTTAGGATCATGGGGAAGTTTGTCCATGTGCACTACTCTGATGGGTGCAGGAACAGGTGGCTGTGTGTCTATGTGCACTGCTCTGATGGGTGCAGGAACAGGTGGCTGTGTGTCCATGTACACTGCTCTGATGGGTGTTGGAACAGGTAGCTGTGTGTCCATGTGCGCTGCGCTGATGGGGATAGGAACAGGTGACTGTGTGTCCATGTGCACTGCTCTGATGGGTGTAGGAACAGGTGGCTGTGTGTCCATGTGCACTGCTCTGATGGGTTTAGGAACAGATGGCTGTGTGTCCATGTGCTTGGCTCTGATTGGTGTAGGAACAGGTGACTGTGTGTCCATGTGCACTGCTCTGATGGGTGCAGGAACAGGTGACTCTGTGTCCATGTGCACGGCTCTGATGGATGTAGGAGCAGCTGGCTGTGTGTACATGTGCACTTCTCTGATGTGTGTAGGAACAGGTGGCTGTGTGTCCATGTGCACTGCTCTGATGGGTGAAGGAACAGGTGGCTGTGTGTCCATGTGCAATTCTATGATGGGTGCAGGAACAGTTGGCTGTGCGTCCATGTGCATTGCTCTGATGGGTGTTGGAACAGATGGCTGTGTGTCCATGTTCTTGGCTCTGATTGGTGTAGGAACTGGTGACTGTGTGTCCATGTGCACTGCTCTGATGGGTGCAGGAGCAGGTGACTGTGTGTCCATATGCACTGCTCTGATGGGTTTAGGAACAGATTGCTATGTGTCCTTGTGCTTGGCTCTGATTGGTGTCAGAACAGGTGACAGTGTGTCCATGTGCACTGCTCCGAAGGGTGTATGAACAGGTGGCTGTCTGTCCATCTGCACTGCTCTGATGGGTGTAGGAACAGGTGGCTGTGTGTCCATGTGCACTGCTCTGATGGGGATAGGAACAGGTGGCTGTGTGTCCATGTGCGTGGCTCTGATTGGTGTAGGAACAGGTGACTGTGTGTCCATGTGCACTGCTCTGATGGGTGTTGGAATAGGTGGCAGTGTGTCCATGTGCACTGCTCTGATGGGTTTAGGAACAGATGGCTGTGTGTCCATGTGCTTGGCTCTGATTGGTGTCAGAACAGGTGACAGTGTGTCCATGTGCACTGCTCTGATGGGTGTAGGAACAGGTGACTGTGTGTCCATGTGCACTGCTCTGATGGGTGTAGGAACAGGTGGCTGTGTGTCCATGTGCTCTGCTCTGATGGGTGTAGGAACAGGTGGCTGTGTGTCCATGTGCACTGCTCTGATGGGTTTAGGAACAGATGGCTGTGTGTCCATGTGCTTGGCTCTGATTGGTGTAGGAACAGGTGACTGTGTGTCCGTGTGCACTGCTCTGATGGGTGTAGGAACAGGTGGCTGTGTGTCCATGTGCACTGCTCTGATGGGGATAGGAACAGGTGGCTGTGTGTCCATGTGCACTGCTCCAATGGGGATAGGAACAGGTGGCTGTGTGTCCATGTGCACTGCTCTGAAAGGTTCAGGAACAGGTGGCTCTGTCTCCATGTGCACTGCTCTGATGGGTGTAGGTACAGGTGGCTGTGTTTCCATTTGCTCTGCTCTGATTGGTGCAGGAACAGGTGGCTGTATGTCCATGTGCTCTGCTCTGATGGGTGCAGGAACAGGTGGCTGTGTGTCCATGGGCACGGAACTGATGTTAGTAGGAACAGGTGGCTGTGTGTCCATGTGCACTGCTCTGATGGGTGTTGGAACAGGTGGCTGTGTGTCCATGAGCACGTGTCTGATGGGTGTAGGAACAGGTGGTTGTGTGTCCATGTGCACTGCTCTGATGGGTGTAGGAATAGTTGGCTGTGTGTCCATGTGCACTGCTCTGATGGGTGTAGGAATAGGTGGCTGTGTGTCCATGTGCACGGCTCTGATGGGTGTAGCAACTGATGGCTGTGTCTCCATGTGCACTGTTGTGATGGGTGTAGGAGCAGGTGGCTGTGTGTCCATGAGCCCTGCTCTGATGGGTGGAGAAACACGTGGCTTTGTATCCATGTGCCCTGCTCTGATGTGTTTAGGATCATGGGGAAGTTTGTCCATGTGCACTACTCTGATGGGTGCAGGAACAGGTGGCTGTGTGTCTATGTGCACTGCTCTGATGGGTGCAGGAACAGGTGGCTGTGTGTCCATGTGCACTGCTCTGATGGGTGCAGGAACAGGTGGCTGTGTGTCCATGTGCACTGCTCTGATGGGTGCAGGAGCAGGTGGCTGTGTGTCCATGAGCCCTGCTCTGATGGGTGGAGGAGCACGTGGCTTTGTATCCATGTGCCCTGCTCTGATGTGTTTAGGATCAGGGGGTAGTTTGTCCATGTGCACTACTCTGATGGGTGCAGGAACAGGTGGCTGTGTGTCCATGTGCACTGCTCTGCTGGGTGCGGGAACAGGTGGCTGTGTGTCCATGTGCACTGCTCCGATCGTGCAGGAACAGGTGGCTGTGTGTTCATGTGCACGGATCTGATGGTTCTAGGAACAGGTGGCTGTGTGTTCATGAGCACTGCTCTGATGGGCGCTGGAACAGGTGGCTGTGTGTTCATGTGCATGGCTCTGATGGATGTAGGAGCAGCTGGCTGTGTGTCCATGTGAACTTCTCTGATGTGTGTAGGAACAGATGGCTGTGTGTCCATGTGCACTGCTGTGATGGTTGCAGGAACAGGTGGCTTTGTGTCCATGTGCACTGCTCTGATGGGAGCAGGAACAGGTAGCTCTGTGTATATGAGCACTGCTCTGATGGGTGTCGGAACAGGTGGCTGTGTGTCCATGTGCACGGCTGTGATGGGTGTAGGAACGGGTAGCTGTTTGTCCATGTGCACTGCTCTGATGGGTATAGGAACAGGTGGCTCTGTGTCCATGTGCCCTGCACTGATACGTGCAGGAACAGGTGGCTCTGTGTCCATGTGCACTGCTCTGATGGATGTAGGAACAGGAGGCTGTGTTTCCATGTGCACGGCTCTGATGTGTGTAGGAACAGGTGGCTGTGTGTCCATGTGCCCTGCTCTGATGGGTGTAGCAACAGGTGGCTGTGTGCTCATGTGCACGGCTCTGATGTGTGTAGGAGCAGGTGGCTGTGTGTCCATGTGCCCTGCTCTGATGTTGGTAGGATCATTGGGCAGATGGTCCATGTGCATTGCTCTGATGGGTGCAGGAACAGGTGGCTGGGTGTCCATGTGCACTGCTCTGAAGGGTGCAGGAACAGGTGGCTGTGTGTCCATGTGCACTGCTCTGATGGGTGCGGGAACAGGTGGGTGCGTGTTCATGTGCCCTGCACTGATGTGTGCAGGAACAGATGGCTGTGTGTCCATGCACAGCTCTGATGGGTGCAGGAGCTGGTGGCTGTGTGTTCATGTGCACGGCTCTGATGGGTGCAGGAACAGGTGGCTGTGTGTCCATGTACACTGCTCTGATGGGTGTTGGAACAGGTAGCTGTGTGTCCATGTGCGCTGCGCTGATGGGGATAGGAACAGGTGACTGTGTGTCCATGTGCACTGCTCTGATGGGTGTAGGAACAGGTGGCTGTGTGTCCATGTGCACTGCTCTGATGGGTTTAGGAACAGATGGCTGTGTGTCCATGTGCTTGGCTCTGATTGGTGTAGGAACAGGTGACTGTGTGTCCATGTGCACTGCTCTGATGGGTGCAGGAACAGGTGACTCTGTGTCCATGTGCACGGCTCTGATGGATGTAGGAGCAGCTGGCTGTGTGTACATGTGCACTTCTCTGATGTGTGTAGGAACAGGTGGCTGTGTGTCCGTGTGCACTGCTCTGATGGGTGAAGGAACAGGTGGCTGTGTGTCCATGTGCACTTCTATGATGGGTGCAGGAACAGTTGGCTGTGCGTCCATGTGCATTGCTCTGATGGGTGTTGGAACAGATGGCTGTGTGTCCATGTTCTTGGCTCTGATTGGTGTAGGAACTGGTGACTGTGTGTCCATGTGCACTGCTCTGATGGGTGCAGGAGCAGGTGACTGTGTGTCCATATGCACTGCTCTGATGGGTTTAGGAACAGATGGCTATGTGTCCTTGTGCTTGGCTCTGATTGGTGTCAGAACAGGTGACAGTGTGTCCATGTGCACTGCTCTGAAGGGTGTATGAACAGGTGGCTGTCTGTCCATGTGCACTGCTCTGATGGGTGTAGGAACAGGTGGCTGTGTGTCCATGTGCACTGCTCTGATGGGGATAGGAACAGGTGGCTGTGTGTCCATGTGCGTGGCTCTGATTGGTGTAGGAACAGGTGACTGTGTGTCCATGTGCACTGCTCTGATGGGTGTTGGAATAGGTGGCAGTGTGTCCATGTGCACTGCTCTGATGGGTTTAGGAACAGATGGCTGTGTGTCCATGTGCTTGGCTCTGATTGGTGTCAGAACAGGTGACAGTGTGTCCATGTGCACTGCTCTGATGGGTGTAGGAACAGGTGACTGTGTGTCCATGTGCACTGCTCTGATGGGTGTAGGAACAGGTGGCTGTGTGTCCATGTGCACTGCTCTGATGGGTGTAGGAACAGGTGGCTGTGTGTCCATGTGCACTGCTCTGATGGGTTTAGGAACAGATGGCTGTGTGTCCATGTGCTTGGCTCTGATTGGTGTAGGAACAGGTGACTGTGTGTCCGTGTGCACTGCTCTGATGGGTGTAGGAACAGGTGGCTGTGTGTCCATGTGCACTGCTCTGATGGGGATAGGAACAGGTGGCTGTGTGTCCATGTGCACTGCTCCAATGGGGATAGGAACAGGTGGCTGTGTGTCCATGTGCACTGCTCTGAAAGGTTCAGGAACAGGTGGCTCTGTCTCCATGTGCACTGCTCTGATGGGTGTAGGTACAGGTGGCTGTGTTTCCATTTGCTCTGCTCTGATTGGTGCAGGAACAGGTGACTGTGTGTCCATATGCACCGCTCTGATGGGTTTAGGAACAGGTGGCTGTGTGTCCATGTTCTTTGCTCTGATGGGTTTAGGAACAGGTGGCTGTGTGTCCATGTGCTCTGTTCTGATGGGTGTAGGAACAGGTGGCAGTGTGTCCATATGCTCTGCTCTGATGGGTTTAGGAACAGGTGGCTGTGTGTCCATGTTCTTGGCTCTGATGGGTTTAGGAACAGGTTGCTGTGTGTCCATGTGCTCTGCTCTGATGGGTGTAGGAACAGGTGGCAGTGTGTCCATTTGCACTGCTCTGATGGGTTTAGGAACAGGTGGCTGTGTGTTCATGTGCTTTGCTCTGATGGATGTAGGAGCAGCTGGCTGTGTGTCCATGTGCACTTCTCTGATGTGTGCAGGAACAGTTGGCTGTGTGTCCATGTGCACTGCTCTGATGGGTGCAGGAACAGGTGACTCTGTGTCCATGCACACGGCTCTGATGGGAGCCGGAACAGGTAGCTCTGTGTATATGTGCACTGCTCTGATGGGTGTAGGAACAGGTGGCTGTGTGTCCATGTGCACGGCTCTGATGGGTGCAGGTATATGTGGCTGTGTGTCCATGTGCACTGCTCTGATGGGTATAGGAACAGGTGGCTGTGTGTCCATGTGCACTGCTCTGGTACGTGCAGGAACAGGTGGCTCCGTGTCCATATGCACTGCTCTGATGGGTGTAGGAACAGGTGGCTGTGTTTCCCTGTGCACGGCTCTGATGTGTGTAGGAACAGGTGGCTGTGTGTCCATGTGCCGTGCTCTGATGGGTGTACTAAAAGGTGGCTGTGTGTCCATGTGCACGGCTCTGATAGGTGCAGGAATTGGTGGTTTTGTGTCCATGTGCAGTGCTCTGATGGGTGCAGGAACAATTGTCACTGTGTCCATGTGCACGGCTGTGATGGGTGCAGGTACAGGTGGCTGTCTGTCCATGTGCACTGCTCTGATGGAAGCAGTAACAGGTAGCTGTGTGTCCACGTGCACGGCTCTGATGGGTGTAGCAACAGATAGCTGAGTGTCCATGTGCACAGGTGTGATGGGTGTAGGAGCAGGTGGCTGTGTGTCCATGTGCACTGCTCTGATGGGTGCAGGAACAGGTTTCTGTGTTTCCATGTGCAAGGCTCTGATGGGTGCAGGAACAGGTGCCTGTGTGTCCATGTGCCCTGCTCTGATTGTTGCAGGAACAGGTGGCTTTGTGTCCATGTGCACTGCTCTGATGGGTGCAGGAACAGGTGGCTGTGTGTCCATGTGCACTTCTATGATGGGTGCAGGAACAGGTGGCTGTGTGTCCATGTGCATTGCTCTGATGGGAGTTGGAACAGCTGACTGTGTGTCCATGTGCACGGCTCTGATGTGTGCAGTAACATATGGCTGTGTGTCCATGCGCACTGCTCTGATGGGTGCAGGAGCAGGTGTCTGTGTGTCCATGTGCACTGCTCTGATGGGTGCCGGAGCAGGTGACTGTGTGTCCAAATGCACTGCTCTGATGGGTTTAGGAACAGATGGCTGTGTGTCCATGTGCACTGCTCTGATTGGTGTAGGAACTGGTGACTGTGTGTCCATGTGCACTGCTCTGATGGGTGTAGGAACAGGTGGCTGTGTGTCCATGTGCTTGGCTCTGATTGGTGTAGGAACAGGTGACTGTGTGTCCATGCGCACTGCTCTGATCGCTGTAGGAACAGGTGGCAGTGTGTCCATGTGCACTGCTCTGATGGGTTTAGGAACAGATGGCTGTGTGTCGATGTGCTTGGCTCTGATTGGTGTAGGAACATGTGGCTATGTGTCCATGTGCACTGCTCTGATGGGTGTAGGAACAGGTGGCTGTGTGTCCATGTGCACTGCTCTGATGCGTGCAGGAATATGTGGCTGTGTGTCCATGTGCACTGCTCTGATGGGTGGAGGAACAGGTGGCTGTGTGACCATGTGCACTGCTCTGATGGGGATAGGAACAGGTGGCTGTGTGTCCATGTGCTTGGCTCTGATTGGTGTAGGAACAGGTGACTGTGTGTCCATGTGCACTGCTCTGATGGGTGTTGGAACAGGTGGCAGTGTGTCCATGTGCACTGCTCTGATGGGTTTAGGAACAGATGGCTGTGTGTCCATGTGCTTGGCTCTGATTGGTGTCAGAACAGGTGACAGTGTGTCCATGTGCACTGCTCTGATGGGTGTAGGAACAGGTGGCTGTGTGTCCATGTGCACTGCTCTGATGGGTTTAGGAACAGATGGCTGTGTGTCCATGTGCTTGGCTCTGATTGGTGTAGGAACAGGTGACTGTGTGTCCGTGTGCACTGCTCTGATGGGTGTAGGAACAGGTGGCTGTGTGTCCATGTGCACTGCTCTGATGGGGATAGGAACAGGTGGCTGTGTGTCCATGTGCACTGCTCCAATGTGGATAGGAACAGGTGGCTGTGAGTCCATGTGCACTGCTCTGAAAGGTTCAGGAACAGGTGGCTCTGTCTCCATGTGCACTGCTCTGATGGGTGTAGGAACAGGTGGCTGTGTTTCCATTTGCTCTGCTCTGATTGGTGCAGGAACAGGTGACTGTGTGTCCATATGCACCGCTCTGATGGGTTTAGGAACAGGTGGCTGTGTGTCCATGTGCTCTGTTCTGATGGGTGTAGGAACAGGTGGCAGTGTGTCCATATGCTCTGCTCTGATGGGTTTAGGAACAGGTGGCTGTGTGTCCATGTTCTTGGCTCTGATGGGTTTAGGAACAGGTTGCTGTGTGTCCATGTGCTCTGCTCTGATGGGTTTAGGAACAGGTGGCAGTGTGTCCATTTGCACTGCTCTGATGGGTTTAGGAACAGGTGGCTGTGTGTTCATGTGCTTTGCTCTGATGGATGTAGGAGCAGCTGGCTGTGTGTCCATGTGCACTTCTCTGATGTGTGCAGTAACAGGTGGCTGTGTGTCCATGTGCACTGCTCTGATGGGTGCAGGAACAGGTGACTCTGTGTCCATGCACACGGCTCTGATGGGAGCCGGAACAGGTAGCTCTGTGTATATGTGCACTGCTCTGATGGGTGTGGGAACAGGTGGCTGTGTGTCCATGTGCACGGCTCTGATGGGTGCAGGTATATGTGGCTGTGTGTCCATGTGCACTGCTCTGATGGGTATAGGAACAGGTGGCTGTGTGTCCATGTGCACTGCTCTGGTACGTGCAGGAACAGGTGGCTCCGTGTCCATATGCACTGCTCTGATGGGTGTAGGAACAGGTGGCTGTGTTTCCCTGTGCACGGCTCTGATGTGTGTAGGAACAGGTGGCTGTGTGTCCATGTGCCGTGCTCTGATGGGTGTACTAAAAGGTGGCTGTGTGTCCATGTGCACGGCTCTGATAGGTGCAGGAATAGGTGGTTTTGTGTCCATGTGCAGTGCTCTGATGGGTGCAGGAACAATTGTCACTGTGTCCATGTGCACGGCTGTGATGGGTGCAGGTACAGGTGGCTGTCTGTCCATGTGCACTGCTCTGATGGAAGCAGTAACAGGTAGCTGTGTGTCCACGTGCACGGCTCTGATGGGTGTAGCAACAGATAGCTGAGTGTCCATGTGCACAGGTGTGATGGGTGTAGGAGCAGGTGGCTGTGTGTCCATGTGCACTGCTCTGATGGGTGCAGGAACAGGTTTCTGTGTTTCCATGTGCAAGGCTCTGATGGATGCAGGAACAGGTGCCTGTGTGTCCATGTGCCCTGCTCTGATTGTTGCAGGAACAGGTGGCTTTGTGTCCATGTGCACTGCTCTGATGGGTGCAGGAACAGGTGGCTGTGTGTCCATGTGCACTTCTATGATGGGTGCAGGAACAGGTGGCTGTGTGTCCATGTGCATTGCTCTGATGGGAGTTGGAACAGCTGACTGTGTGTCCATGTGCACGGCTCTGATGTGTGCAGTAACATATGGCTGTGTGTCCATGCGCACTGCTCTGATGGGTGCAGGAGCAGGTGTCTGTGTGTCCATGTGCACTGCTCTGATGGGTGCCGGAGCAGGTGACTGTGTGTCCAAATGCACTGCTCTGATGGGTTTAGGAACAGATGGCTGTGTGTCCATGTGCACTGCTCTGATTGGTGTAGGAACTGGTGACTGTGTGTCCATGTGCACTGCCCTGATGGGTGTAGGAACAGGTGGCTGTGTGTCCATGTGCTTGGCTCTGATTGGTGTAGGAACAGGTGACTGTGTGTCCATGTGCACTGCTCTGATCGCTGTAGGAACAGGTGGCAGTGTGTCCATGTGCACTGCTCTGATGGGTTTAGGAACAGATGGCTGTGTGTCGATGTGCTTGGGTCTGATTGGTGTAGGAACATGTGGCTATGTGTCCATGTGCACTGCTCTGATGGGTGTAGGAACAGGTGGCTGTGTGTCCATGTGCACTGCTCTGATGCGTGCAGGAATATGTGGCTGTGTGTCCATGTGCACTGCTCTGATGGGTGGAGGAACAGGTGGCTGTGTGACCATGTGCACTGCTCTGATGGGGATAGGAACAGGTGGCTGTGTGTCCATGTGCTTGGCTCTGATTGGTGTTGGAACAGGTGACTGTGTGTCCATGTGCACTGCTCTGATGAGTGTTGGAACAGGTGGCAGTGTGTCGATGTGCACTGCATGATGGGTTTAGGAACAGATGGCTGTGTATCCATGTGCTTGGCTCTGATTGGTGTCAGAACAGGTGACAGTGTGTCCATGTGCACTGCTCTGATGGGTGTAGGAACAGGTGACTGTGTGTCCATGTGCACTGCACTGATGGGTGTAGGAACTGGTGGCTGTGTGTCCATGTGCACTACTCTGATGGGTTTAGGAACAGATGGCTGTGTGTCCATGTGCTTGGCTGTGATTGGTGTAGGAACAGGTGACTGTGTGTCCATGTGCACTGCTCTGATGGGTGTAGGAACAGGTGGCTGTGTGTCCATGTGCACTGCTCTGATGGGGATAGGAACAGGTGGCTGTGTGTCCATGTGCACTGCTCCAATGGGGATAGGAACAGGTGGCTGTGTGTCCATGTGCACTGCTCTGATAGGTTCACGAACAGGTGGCTCTGTCTCCATGTGCACTGCTCTGATGGGTGTAGGTACAGGTGGCTGTGTTTCCATTTGCTCTGCTCTGATTGGTGCAGGAACAGGTGACTGTGTGTCCATATGCACCGCTCTGATGGGTTTAGGAACAGGTGGCTGTGTGTCCATGTTCTTGGCTCTGATGGGTTTAGGAACAGGTGGCTGTGTGTCCATGTGCTCTGCTCTGATGGGGGTAGGAACAGGTTGCTGTGTGTCCATGTGCTCTGCTCTGATGGGTGTAGGAACAGGTGGCAGTGTGTCCATTTGCACTGCTCTGATGGGTTTAGGAACAGGTGGCTGTGTGTTCATGTGCTTTGCTCTGATGGATGTAGGAGCAGCTGGCTGTGTGTCCATGTGCACTTCTCTGATGTGTGTAGGAACAGGTGGCTGTGTGTCCATGTGCACTGCTCTGATGGGTGCAGGAACAGGTGACTCTGTGTCCATGCGCACGGCTATGATGGGAGCCGGAACAGGTAGCTCTGTGTATATGTGCACTGCTCTGATGGGTGTTGGAACAAGTGGCTGTGTGTCCATGTGCACCGCTCTGATGGGTGCAGGTATATGTGGCTGTGTGTCCATGTGCACTGCTCTGATGGGTGGAGGAACGGGTAGCTGTGTGTCCATGTGCACTGCTCTGATGGGTATAGGAACAGGTGGCTGTGTGTCCATGTGCACTGCTCTGGTACGTGCAGGAACAGGTGGCTCCTTGTCCATGTGCACTGCTCTGATGGGTGTAGGAACAGGTGGCTGTGTTTCCCTGTGCACGGCTCTGATGTGTGTAGGAACAGGTGGCTGTGTGTCCATGTGCCGTGCTCTGATGGGTGTACTAACAGGTGGCTGTGTGTCCATGTGCACGGCTCTGATAGGTGCAGGAATAGGTGGTTTTGTGTCCATGTGCAGTGCTCTGATGGGTGCAGGAACAATTGTCACTGTGTCCATGTGCACGGCTGTGATGGGTGCAGGTACAGGTGGCTGTCTGTCCATGTGCACTGCTCTGATGGAAGCAGTAACAGGTAGCTGTGTGTCCACGTGCACGGCTCTGATGGGTGTAGCAACAGATGGCTGAGTGTCCATGTGCACAGGTGTGATGGGTGTAGGAGCAGGTGGCTGTGTGTCCATGTGCACTGCTCTGATGGGTGCAGGATCAGGTTTCTGTGTTTCCATGTGCAAGGCTCTGATGGGTGCAGGAACAGGTGCCTGTGTGTCCATGTGCCCTGCTCTGATTGTTGCAGGAACAGGTGGCTTTGTGTCCATGTGCACTGCTCTGATGTGTGCAGGAACAGGTGGCTGTGTGTCCATGAGCACTTCTATGATGGGTGCAGGAACAGGTGGCTGTGTGTCCATGTGCACGGCTCTGATGTGTGCAGTAACATATGGCTGTGTGTCCATGCGCACTGCTCTGATGGGTGCAGGAGCAGGTGACTGTGTGTCCATGTGCACTGCTCTGATGGGTGCAGGAGCAGGTAACTGTGTGTCCAAATGCACTGCTCTGATGGGTTTAGGAACAGATGGCTGTGTGTCCATGTGCTTGGCTCTGATTGGTGTAGGAACTGGTGACTGTGTGTCCATGTGCACTGCTCTGATGGGTGTAGGAACAGGTGGCTGTGTGTCCATATGCTTGGCTCTGATTGGTGTAGGAACAGGTGACTGTGTGTCCATGTGCACTGCTCTGATCGCTGTAGGAACAGGTGGCAGTGTGTCCATGTGCACTGCTCTGATGGGTTTAGGAACAGATGGCTGTGTGTCCATGTGCTTGGCTCTGATTGGTGTAGGAACATGTGGCTATGTGTCCATGTGCACTGCTCTGATGGGTGTAGGAACAGGTGGCTGTGTGTCCATGTGCACGGCTCTGATGGGGGCAGGAATATGTGGCTGTGTGTCCATGTGCACTGCTCTGATGGGTGGAGGAACAGGTGGCTGTGTGACCATGTGCACTGCTCTGATGGGGGTCGGAACGGGTAGCTGTGTGTCCATGTGCACTGCTCGGATGGGTATAGGAACATGTGGCTTTGTGTCCATGTGCCCTGCTCTGATAGGTGCAGGAACAGGAGGCTCTGTGTCCATGTGCACTGCTCTGATGGGTGTAGGAACAGGTGGCTGTGTTTCCATGTGCACGGCTCTGATGGGTGTAGGAACATGTGGCTATGTGTCCATGTGCACTGCTCTGATTGGTGTCGGAACAGGTGGCTGTGTGTCCATGTCCACGGCTCTGATGGGTGTAGGAACAGGTGGCTGTGTGTCCATGTGCACTGCTCTGATGGGTGTAGGAACAGGTGACTGTGTGTCCATGTGCACTGCTCTGATGGGTGTAGGAACAGGTGACTGTGTGTCCATGTGCACTGCTCTGATGGGTGGAGGAACTGGTGGCTGTGTGTCCATGTGCACTGCTCTGATGGGGATTGGAACAGGTGACTCTGTGTCCATGTGCACTGCTCTGATGGGTGGAGGAACAGGTGGCTGTGTGTCCATGTGCACTGCTCTGATGGGTTTAGGAACAGATGGCTGTGTGTGCATGTGCTTGGCTCTGATTGGTGTCGGAACAGGTGACTGTGTGTCCATGTGCACTGCTCTGATGGGGATAGGAACAGGCGGCTGTGTGTCCATGTGCACTGCTCTAAAGGGGATAGGAACAGGTGGCTGTGTGTCCATGTGCACTGCTCTGATAGTTTCAGGAACAGGTGGCTCTGTCTCCATGTGCACTGCTCTGATGGGTGGAGGAACAGGTGGCTGTGTTTCCATGTGCACTGCACTGATGGGTGCAGGAACAGGTGGCTGTGTGTCCATGTGCACGGCTCTGATGGGTGCAGGAATATGTGGCTGTGTGTCCATGTGCACTGCTCTGATGGGTGGAGGAACAGGTGGCTGTGTGACCATGTGCACTGCTCTGATGGGGGTCGGAACGGGTAGCTGTGTGTCCATGTGCACTGCTCGGATGGGTATAGGAACATGTGGCTTTGTGTCCATGTGCCCTGCTCTGATAGGTGCAGGAACAGGAGTCTCTGTGTCCATGTGCACTGCTCTGATGGGTGTAGGAACAGGTGGCTGTGTTTCCATGTGCACGGCTCTGATGGGTGTAGGAACATGTGGCTATGTGTCCATGTGCACTGCTCTGATTGGTGTCGGAACAGGTGGCTGTGTGTCAATGCCCACGGCTCTGATGGGTGTAGGAACAGGTGGCTGTGTGTCCATGTGCACTGCTCTGATGGGTGTAGGAACAGGTGACTGTGTGTCCATGTGCACTGCTCTGATGGGTGTAGGAACAGGTGACTGTGTGTCCATGTGCACTGCTCTGATGGGTGGAGGAACTGGTGGCTGTGTGTCCATGTGCACTGCTCTGATGGGTTTAGGAACAGATGGCTGTGTGTGCATGTGCTTGGCTCTGATTGGCGTCGGAACAGGTGACTGTGTGTCCATGTGCACTGCTCTGATGGGGATAGGAACAGGCGGCTGTGTGTCCATGTGCACTGCTCTAATGGGGATAGTAACAGGTGGCTGTGTGTCCATGTGCACTGCTCTGATAGTTTCAGGAACAGTTGGCTCTGTCTCCATGTGCACTGCTCTGATGGCTGGAGGAACAGGTGGCTGTGTTTCCATGTGCACTGCTCTGATGGGTGCAGGAACAGGTGACTGTGTGTTTACATGCACTGCTCTGATGGGTTTAGGAACAGGCGGCTGTGTGTCCATGTTCTTGGCTCTGATGGGTTTAGGAACAGGTGGCTGTGTGTCCATGTGCTCTGCTCTGATGGGTGTAGGAACAGGTGGCAGTGTGTCCATATGCACTGCTCTGATGGGTTTAGGAACAGGTGGCTGTGTGTCCATGTTCTTGGCTCTGATGGGTTTAGGAACAGGTGGCTGTCTTTCCATGTGCTCTGCTCTGATGGGTGTAGGAACAGGTGGCAGTGTGTCCATGTGCACTGCTCTGATGGGTGTAGGAACAGGTGGCTGTGTTTCCATGTGCACGGCTCTGATGGATGTAGGAACATGTGGCTTTGTGTCCATGTGCACTGCTCTGATTGGTGTCGGAACAGGTGGCTGTGTGTCCATGTCCACGGCTCTGATGGGTGTAGGAACAGGTGGCTGCGTGTCCATGTTCTTGGCTCTGATGGGTTTAGGAACAGGTGGCTGTCTTTCCATGTGCTCTGCTCTGATGGGTGTAGGAACAGGTGGCAGTGTGTCCATTTGCACTGCTCTGATGGGTTTAGGAACAGGTGGCTATGTGTCCATGTGCACTGCTCTGATGGGTGTAGGAACAGGTGGCTGTGTGTCCATGTGCACTGCTCTGATGGGTATAGGAACAGGTGGCTGTGTGTCCACGTGCACGGCTCTGATGGGTGCAGGAATATGTGGCTGTGTGTCCATGTGCACTGCTCTGATGGGTGTAGGAACAGGTGGCTGTGTGACCATGTGCACTGCTCTGATGGGGGTCGGAACGGGTAGCTGCGCGTCCATGTGCACTGCTCGGATGGGTATAGGAACATGTGGCTTTGTGTCCATGAGCCCTTTCTGATATGTGCAGGAACAGGAGGCTCTGTGTCCATGTGCACTGCTCTGATGGGTGTAGGAACAGGTGGCTGTGTTTCCATGTGCACGGCTCTGATGGGTGTAGGAACATGTGGCTTTGTGTCCATGTGCACTGCTCTGATTGGTGTCGGAACAGGTGGCTGTGTGTCCATGTCCACGGCTCTGATGGGTGTAGGAACAGGTGGCTGCGTGTCCATTTGCACGGCTCTGATGGGTGCAGGTACAGGTGGGGGTGTGTCCATGTGTAATGATCTGATGGGTGCAGGAACAGGTGGCCTTGTATCCATGAGCACGGCCTGATGTGTGCAGGAACAGGTGACTGTGTGTCCATGTGCATTGCTCTGGTGGGTGCAGGAACAGGTAGCTGAGTGTCCATGTGCACTGCTCTGATGGGTGTCGGAACAGGTGGCTGCGTGTCCATGTGCACCGTTCTGATGTGTGTAGGAACAGGTGGCTGTCTGTCTATGTGCACGGCTCTGATGGGTGTAGCAACTGATGGCTGTGTGTCCATGTGCACTGGTGTGATGGGTGTAGGTGCAGGTGGCTGTGAGTCCATGTGCACTTCTCTGATGGGTGCAGGAACAGGTGTCTGTGTGTCCATGTGCGCGGCTCTGATGGGTGCAGGAACAGGTGGCTGTGTGTCCATGTGCACTGCTCTGATGGGTGTAGGAACAGGTGGCTGTGTGTCCATGTGCACGGCTCTGATGGGTGGAGCAACTGATGGCTGTGTGTCCATGTGCACTGGTGTGATGTGTTTAGGATCAGGAGGCAGTTTGTCCATGTGCAAGACTCTGATGGGTGCAGGAACAGGTGGCTGTGTGTCCATGTGCACTGCTCTGCTGGGTGCAGGAACAGGTGGCTGTGTGTCCATGTGCACTGCTCTGATGGGTGCAGGAACAGGTGGTTCTGTGTCCATGTGCACTTCTATGATGGGTGCAGGAGCAGGTGGCAGTGTGTTCATGTGCTTTGCTCTGATGGGTGTAGGAACATGTGGCTATGTGTCCCTGTGCACTGCTCTGATGGGTGTAGGAACTGGTGGCTGTGTGTCCATGTGCAGGGCTCTGATGGGTGCAGGAACAGGTGGCTCTGTGTCCATGTGCACTGCTCTGATGGGAGCAGGAACAGGTAGCTGTGTGTATATGTGCATGGATCTGATGGTTGTAGGAACAGGTGGCTGTGTGTTCATCTGCCCTACTCTGATGGGTGTAGGAGCAGGTGGCTGTGCTTCCATGTGCACTGCTCTGATGTGTGCTGGAACAGGTGGCTGTGTGTTCATGTGCACGGCTCTGATGAATGTAGGAGCAGCTGGCTGTGTGTCCATGTGCACTTCTCTGATGTGTGTAGGAACAGGTGGCTGTGTGTCCATGTGCACTGCTCTGAAGGGTGCAGGAACAGGTGGCTCTGTGTCCATGTGCACTGCTCTGATGGGTGCAGGAACAGGTGGTTCTGTGTCCATGTGCACTTCTATGATGGGTGCAGGAGCAGGTGGCAGTGTGTTCATGTGCTTTGCACTGATGGGTGTAGGAACATGTGGCTATGTGTCCATGTGCACTGCTCTGATGGGTGTAGGAACTGGTGGCTGTGTGTCCATGTGCAGGGCTCTGATGGGTGCAGGAACAGGTGGCTCTGTGTCCATGTGCACTGCTCTGATGGGAGCAGGAACAGGTAGCTGTGTGTATATGTGCATGGATCTGATGGTTGTAGGAACAGGTGGCTGTGTGTTCATCTGCCCTGCTCTGATGGGTGTAGGAGCAGGTGGCTGTGCTTCCATGTGCACTGCTCTGATGTGTGCTGGAACAGGTGGCTGTGTGTTCATGTGCACGGCTCTGATGAATGTAGGAGCAGCTGGCTGTGTGTCCATGTGCATTTCTCAGATGTGTGTAGGAACAGGTGGCTGTGTGTCCATGTGCACTGCTCTGATGGGTGCAGGAACAGGTGGCTCTGTGTCCATGTGCACTGCTCTGATGGGTGCAGGAACAGGTGACTCTTTGTCCATGTGCTCGGCTCTGATGGATGTAGGAACAGGTGGCTGTGTGTCCATGTGCACGGCTCTGATGGTTGCAGGAAATGGTGACTCTGTGTCCATGTGCACTGCTCTGATGGGTGTAGGAGCAGGTGGCTGTGTGTTCATGTGCACTTCTCTGATGTGTGTAGGAACAGATGGCTGTGTGTCCATGTTCTCTGCTCTGATGGGTGCAGGAACAGGTGGCTGTGTGTCCATGTGCACTGCTCTGATGGGTGCAGGAACAGGTGGCTGTGTGTCCATGTCCACTGCTCTGATGGGTGTCGGAACAGGTGGCTGTGTGTCCATGTCCACGGCTCTGATGGGTGTAGGAACAGGTGGCTGCGTGTCCATTTGCACGGCTCTGATGGGTGCAGGTACAGGTGGGGGTGTGTCCATGTGTAATGATCTGATGGGTGCAGGAACAGGTGGCCTTGTATCCATGTGCACGGCCTGATGTGTGCAGGAACAGGTGACTGTGTGTCCATGTGCATTGCTCTGGTGGTTGCAGGAACAGGTAGCTGAGTGTCCATGTGCACTGCTCTGATGGGTGTAGGAACAGGTGGCTGCGTGTCCATGTGCACCGTTCTGATGTGTGTAGGAACAGGTGGCTGTCTGTCTATGTGCACCGCTCTGATGGGTGTATCAACTGATGGCTGTGTGTCCATGTGCACTGGTGTGATGGGTGTAGGTGCAGGTGGCTGTGAGTCCATGTGCACTTCTCTGATGGGTGCAGGAACAGGTGTCTGTGTGTCCATGTGCGCGGCTCTGATGGGTGCAGGAACAGGTGGCTGTGTGTCCATGTGCACTGCTCTGATGGGTGTAGGAACAGGTGGCTGTGTGTCCATGTGCACGGCTCTGATGGGTGTAGCAACTGATGGCTGTGTGTCCATGTGCACTGGTGTGATGTGTTTAGGATCAGGAGGCAGTTTGTCCATGTGCAAGACTCTGATGGGTGCAGGAACAGGTGGCTGTGTGTCCATGTGCACTGCTCTGCTGGGTGCAGGAACAGGTGGCTGTGTGTCCATGTGCACTGCTCTGATGGGTGCAGGAACAGGTGGTTCTGTGTCCATGTGCACTTCTATGATGGGTGCAGGAGCAGGTGGCAGTGTGTTCATGTGCTTTGCTCTGATGGGTGTAGGAACATGTGGCTATGTGTCCATGTGCACTGCTCTGATGGGTGTAGGAACTGGTGGCTGTGTGTCCATGTGCAGGGCTCTGATGGGTGCAGGAACAGGTGGCTCTGTGTCCATGTGCACTGCTCTGATGGGAGCAGGAACAGGTAGCTGTGTGTATATGTGCATGGATCTGATGGTTGTAGGAACAGGTGGCTGTGTGTTCAACTGCCCTGCTCTGATGGGTGTAGGAGCAGGTGGCTGTGCTTCCATGTGCACTGCTCTGATGTGTGCTGGAACAGGTGGCTGTGTGTTCATGTGCACGGCTCTGATGAATGTAGGAGCAGCTGGCTGTGTGTCCATGTGCACTTCTCTGATGTGTGTAGGAACAGGTGGCTGTGTGTCCATGTGCACTGCTCTGATGGGTGCAGGAACAGGTGGCTCTGTGTCCATGTGCACTGCTCTGATGGGTGCAGGAACAGGTGGTTCTGTGTCCATGTGCACTTCTATGATGGGTGCAGGAGCAGGTGGCAGTGTGTTCATGTGCTTTGCTCTGATGGGTTTAGGAACATGTGGCTATGTGTCCATGTGCACTGCTCTGATGGTTGTAGGAACTGGTGGCTGTGTGTCCATGTGCAGGGCTCTGATAGGTGCAGGAACAGGTGGCTCTGTGTCCATGTGCACTGCTCTGATGGGAGCAGGAACAGGTAGCTGTGTGTATATGTGCATGGATCTGATGGTTGTAGGAACAGGTGGCTGTGTGTTCATCTGCCCTGCTCTGATGGGGGCAGGAGCAGGTGGCTGTGCTTCCATGTGCACTGCTCTGATGTGTGCTGGAACAGGTGGCTGTGTGTTCATGTGCACGGCTCTGATGAATGTAGGAGCAGCTGGCTGTGTGTCCATGTGCACTTCTCTGATGTGTGTAGGAACAGGTGGCTGTGTGTCAATGTGCACTGCTCTGATGGGTGCAGGAACAGGTGGCTCTGTGTCCATGTGCACTGCTCTGATGGGTGCAGGAACAGGTGACTCTTTGTCCATGTGCTCGGCTCTGATGGATGTAGGAACAGGTGGCTATGTGTCCATGTGCACGGCTCTGATGGGTGCAGGAACAGGTGGCTCTGTGTCCATGTGCACTGCTCTGATGGGAGCAGGAACAGGTAGCTGTGTGTATATGTGCATGGATCTGATGGTTGTAGGAACAGGTGGCTGTGTGTTCATCTGCCCTGCTCTGATGCGTGTAGGAGCAGGTGGCTGTGCTTCCATGTGCACTGCTCTGATGTGTGCTGGAACAGGTGGCTGTGTGTTCATGTGCACGGCTCTGATGAATGTAGGAGCAGCTGGCTGTGTGTCCATGTGCACTTCTCTGATGTGTGTAGGAACAGGTGGCTGTGTGTCCATGTGCACTGCTCTGATGGGTGCAGGAACAGGTGGCTCTGTGTCCATGTCCACTGCTCTGATGGGTGCAGGAACAGGTGGTTCTGTGTCCATGTGAACTTCTATGATGGGTGCAGGAGCAGGTGGCAGTGTGTTCATGTGCTTTGCACTGATGGGTGTAGGAACATGTGGCTATGTGTCCATGTGCACTGCTCTGATGGGTGTAGGAACTGGTGGCTGTGTGTCCATGTGCAGGGCTCTGATGGGTGCAGGAACAGGTGGCTCTGTGTCCATGTGCACTGCTCTGATGGGAGCAGGAACAGGTAGCTGTGTGTATATGTGCATGGATCTGATGGTTGTAGGAACAGGTGGCTGTGTGTTCATCTGCCCTGCTCTGATGGGTGTAGTAGCAGGTGGCATTGCTTCCATGTGCACTGCTCTGATGTGTGCTGGAACAGGTGGCTGTGTGTTCATGTGCACGGCTCTGATGAATGTAGGAGCAGCTGGCTGTGTGTCCATGTGCACTTCTCTGATGTGTGTAGGAACAGGTGGCTGTGTGTCCATGTGCACTGCTCTGATGGGTGCAGGAACAGGTGGCTCTGTGTCCATGTGCACTGCTCTGATGGGTGCAGGAACAGGTGACTCTTTGTCCATGTGCTCGGCTCTGATGGATGTAGGAACAGGTGGCTGTGTGTCCATGTGCACGGCTCTGATGGTGGCAGGAACAGGTGGCTCTGTGTCCACGTGCACTGCTCTGATGGGTGTAGGAGCAGGTGGCTGTGTGTTCATGTGCACTTCTCTGATGTGTGTAGGAACAGATGGCTGTGTGTCCATGTTCTCTGCTCTGATGGGTGCAGGAACAGGTGGCTATGTGTCCATGTGCACTGCTCTGATGGGTGCAGGAACAGGTGACTCTTTGTCCATGTGCTCGGCTCTGATGCATGTAGGAACAGGTGGCTGTGTGTCCATGTGCACTGCTCTGATGGGTGCAGGAACAGGTGGCTGTGTGTCCATGTCCACTGCTCTGATGGGTGTCGGAACAGGTGGCTGTGTGTCCATGTCCACGGCTCTGATGGGTGTAGGAACAGGTGGCTGCGTGTCCGTTTGCACGGCTCTGATGGGTGCAGGTACAGGTGGGGGTGTGTCCATGTGTAATGATCTGATGGGTGCAGGAACAGGTGGCCTTGTATCCATGTGCACGGCCTGATGTGTGCAGGAACAGGTGACTGTGTGTCCATGTGCATTGCTCTGGTGGGTGCAGGAACAGGTAGCTGAGTGTCCATGTGCACTGCTCTGATGGGTGTAGGAACAGGTGGCTGCGTGTCCATGTGCACCGTTCTGATGTGTGTAGGAACAGGTGGCTGTCTGTCTATGTGCACGGCTCTGATGGGTGTAGCAACTGATGGCTGTGTGTCCATGTGCACTGGTGTGATGGGTGTAGGTGCAGGTGGCTGTGAGTCCATGTGCACTTCTCTGATGGGTGCAGGAACAGGTGTCTGTGTGTCCATGTGCGCGGCTCTGATGGGTGCAGGAACAGGTGGCTGTGTGTCCATGTGCACTGCTCTGATGGGTGTAGGAACAGGTGGCTGTGTGTCCATGTGCACGGCTCTGATGGGTGTAGCAACTGATGGCTGTGTGTCCATGTGCACTGGTGTGATGTGTTTAGGATCAGGAGGCAGTTTGTCCATGTGCAAGACTCTGATGGGTGCAGGAACAGGTGGCTGTGTGTCCATGTGCACTGCTCTGCTGGGTGCAGGAACAGGTGGCTGTGTGTCCATGTGCACTGCTCTGATGGGTGCAGGAACAGGTGGTTCTGTGTCCATGTGCACTTCTATGATGGGTGCAGGAGCAGGTGGCAGTGTGTTCATGTGCTTTGCTCTGATGGGTGTAGGAACATGTGGCTATGTGTCCATGTGCACTGCTCTGATGGGTGTAGGAACTGGTGGCTGTGTGTCCATGTGCAGGGCTCTGATGGGTGCAGGAACAGGTGGCTCTGTGTCCATGTGCACTGCTCTGATGGGAGCAGGAACAGGTAGCTGTGTGTATATGTGCATGGATCTGATGGTTGTAGGAACAGGTGGCTGTGTGTTCATCTGCCCTGCTCTGATGGGTGTAGGAGCAGGTGGCTGTGCTTCCATGTGCACTGCTCTGATGTGTGCTGGAACAGGTGGCTGTGTGTTCATGTGCACGGCTCTGATGAATGTAGGAGCAGCTGGCTGTGTGTCCATGTGCACTTCTCTGATGTGTGTAGGAACAGGTGGCTGTGTGTCCATGTGCACTGCTCTGATGGGTGCAGGAACAGGTGGCTCTGTGTCCATGTGCACTGCTCTGATGGGTGCAGGAACAGGTGGTTCTGTGTCCATGTGCACTTCTATGATGGGTGCAGGAGCAGGTGGCAGTGTGTTCATGTGCTTTGCTCTGATGGGTGTAGGAACATGTGGCTATGTGTCCATGTGCACTGCTCTGATGGGTGTAGGAACTGGTGGCTGTGTGTCCATGTGCAGGGCTCTGATGGGTGCAGGAACAGGTGGCTCTGTGTCCATGTGCACTGCTCTGATGGGAGCAGGAACAGGTAGCTGTGTGTATATGTGCATGGATCTGATGGTTGTAGGAACAGGTGGCTGTGTGTTCATCTGCCCTGCTCTGATGCGTGCAGGAGCAGGTGGCTGTGCTTCCATGTGCACTGCTCTGATGTGTGCTGGAACAGGTGGCTGTGTGTTCATGTGCACGGCTCTGATGAATGTAGGAGCAGCTGGCTGTGTGTCCATGTGCACTTCTCTGATGTGTGTAGGAACAGGTGGCTGTGTGTCAATGTGCACTGCTCTGATGGGTGCAGGAACAGGTGGCTCTGTGTCCATGTGCACTGCTCTGATGGGTGCAGGAACAGGTGACTCTTTGTCCATGTGCTCGGCTCTGATGGATGTAGGAACAGGTGGCTGTGTGTCCATGTGCACGGCTCTGATGGTTGCAGGAACAGGTGGCTCTGTGTCCATGTGCACTGCTCTGATGGGTGTAGGAGCAGGTGGCTGTGTGTTCATGTGCACTTCTCTGATGTGTGTAGGAACAGATGGCTGTGTGTCCATGTTCTCTGCTCTGATGGGTGCAGGAACAGGTGGCTATGTGTCCATGTGCACTGCTCTGATGGGTGCAGGAACAGGTGACTCTTTGTCCATGTGCTCGGCTCTGATGGATGTAGGAACAGGTGGCTGTGTGTCCATGTGCACGGCTCTGATGGTTGCAGGAACAGGTGGCTCTGTGTCCATGTGCACTGCTCTGATGGGAGCCGGAACAGGTAGCTCTGTGTATATGTGCACTGCTCTGATGGGTGGAGGAACGCATAGCTGAGTGTCCATGTGCACTGCTCTGATGGGTATAGGAACAGGTGGCTGTGTGTCCATGTGCACTGCTCTGATACGTGCAGGAACAGGTGGCTGTGTGTCCATGTGCCCTGCTCTGATGGGTGTAGCAACAGGTGGCTGTGTGTCCATGTGCACGGCTCTGATATGTGCAGGAATAGGTGGTTGTGTGTCCATGTGCAGTGCTCTGATGGGTGCAGGAACAATTGTCACTGTGTCCATGTGCATGGCTGTGATGGGTGTCGCAACAGGTGGCTGTGTGTCCATGTGCACGGCTCTGATAGGTGCAGGAATAGGTGTTTGTGTGTCCATGTGCACTGCTCTGATACGTGCAGGAACAGGTGGCTCCGTGTCCATGTGCACTGCTCTGATGGGTGTAGGAACCGGTGGCTGTGTTTCCCTGTGCACGGCTCTGATGTGTGTAGGAACAGGTGGCTGTGTGTCCATGTGACCTGCTCTGATGGGTGTAGCAACAGGTGGCTGTGTGTCCATGTGCACGGCTCTGATAGGTGCAGGAATTGGTGGTTGTGTGTCCATGTGCAGTGCTCTGATGGGTGCAGGAACAATTGTCACTGTGTCCATGTGCACGGTTGTGATGGGTGTAGCAACAGGTGGCTGTGTGTCCATTGCACGGCTCTGATAGGTGCAGGAATACGTGTTTGTGTGTCCATGTGCACGTCTCTGATGGGTGCAGCAACTGATGGCTGAGCGTACATGTGCACTGCTCTGATGGGTGCAGGAACAGGTGTCAGTGTGTCCATGTGCACGGCTCTGATGGGTGCAGGAATAGGTGCCTGTGTGTCCATGTGCCCTACTCTGATTGGTGCAGGAACAGGTGGCTTTGTGTCCATGTGCACTTCTATGATGGTTGCAGGAACATGTGGCTGTGTGTCCATGTGCACGGCTCTGATGGGTGTTGGAACAGCTGACTGTGTGTCCATGTGCACGGCTCTGATGTGTGCAGTAACATATGGCTGTGTGTCCATGTGCACTGCTCTGATGGGTGCAGGAGCAGGTGACTGTGTGTCCATGTGCACTGCTCTGATGGTTCTAGGAACAGGTGGCAGTGTGTCCATGTGCACTGCTCTGATGGGGATAGGAACAGGTGACTCTGTGAACATGTGCACTGCTCTGATGGGTGTAGGAACAGGTGGCTGTGTGTCCATGTGCACTGCTCTGATGGGTTTAGGAACAGATGGCTGAGTGTGCATGTGCTTGGCTCTGATTGGTGTCGGAACAGGTGACTGTGTGTCCATGTGCACTGCTCTGATGGGTGTAGGAACAGGTGGCTGTGTGTCCATGTGCACTGCTCTGATGGGGATATGAACAGGCGGCTGTGTGTCCATGTGCACTGCTCGAATGGGGATAGGAACAGGTGGCTGTGTGTCCATGTGCACTGCTCTGATAGGTTCAGGAACAGGTGGCTCTGTCTCCATGTGCACTGCTCTGATGGGTGGAGGAACAGGTGGCTGTGTTTCCATGTGCACTGCTCTGATGGGTGCAGGAACAGGTGGCTGTGTGTCCATGTTCTTGGCTCTGATGGGTTTAGGAACAGGTGGCTGTGTGTCCATGTGCTCTGCTCTGATGGGTGTAGGAACAGGTGGCAGTGTGTCCATATGCACTGCTCTGATGGGTTTAGGAACAGGTGGCTGTGTGTCCATGATCTTGGCACTGATGGGTTTAGTAACAGGTGGCTGTGTTTCCATGTGCTCTGCTCTGATGGGTGTAGGAACAGGTGGCAGTGTGTCCATTTGCACTGCTCTGATGGGTTTAGGAACAGGTGGCTATGTGTCCATGTGCACTGCTCTGATGGGTGTAGGAACAGGTGGCTGTGTGTCCATGTGCACTGCTCTGATGGGTATAGGAACAGGTGGCTGTGTGTCCACGTGCACGGCTCTGATGGGTGCAGGAATATGTGGCTGTGTGTCCATGTGCACTGCTCTGATGGGTGTAGGAACAGGTGGCTGTGTGACCATGTGCACTGCTCTGATGGGGGTCGGAACTGGTAGCTGTGCGTCCATGTGCACTGCTCGGATGGGTATAGGAACATGTGGCTTTGTGTCCATGTGCCCTGCTCTGATAGGTGCATGAACAGGAGGCTCTGTGTCCATGTGCACTGCTCTGATGGGTGTAGGAACATGTGGCTGTGTTTCCATGTGCACGGCTCTGATGGGTGTAGGAACATGTGGCTTTGTGTCCATGTGCACTGCTCTGATTGGTGTCGGAACAGGTGGCTGTGTGTCCATGTCCACGGCTCTGATGGGTGTAGAAACAGGTGGCTGCGTGTCCATTTGCACGGCTCTGATGGGTGCAGGTACAGGTGGGGGTGTGTCCATGTGTAATGATCTGATGGGTGCAGGAACAGGTGGCCTTGTATCCATGTGCACGGCCTGATGTGTGCAGGAACAGGTGACTGTGTGTCCATGTGCATTGCTCTGGTGGGTGCAGGAACAGGTAGCTGAGTGTCCATGTGCACTGCTCTGATGGGTGTAGGAACAGGTGGCTGCGTGTCCATGTGCACCGTTCTGATGGGTGTAGGAACAGGTGGCTTTCTGTCTATGTGCACGGCTCTGATGGGTGTAGCAACTGATGGCTGTGTGTCCATGTGCACTGGTGTGATGGGTGTCGGTGCAGGTGGCTGTGAGTCCATGTGCACTTCTCTGATGGGTGCAGGAACAGGTGTCTGTGTGTCCATGTGCGCGGCTCTGATGGGTGCAGGAACAGGTGGCTGTGTGTCCATGTGCACTGCTCTGATGGGTGTAGGAACAGGTGGCTGTGTGTCCATGTGCACGGCTCTGATGGGTGTAGCAACTGATGGCTGTGTGTCCATGTGCACTGGTGTGATGTGTTTAGGATCAGGAGGCAGTTTGTCCATGTGCAAGACTCTGATGGGTGCAGGAACAGGTGGCTGTGTGTCCATGTGCACTGCTCTGCTGGGTGCAGGAACAGGTGGCTGTGTGTCCATGTGCACTGCTCTGATGGGTGCAGGAACAGGTGGTTCTGTGTCCATGTGCACTTCTATGATGGGTGCAGGAGCAGGTGGCAGTGTGTTCATGTGCTTTGCTCTGATGGGTGTAGGAACATGTGGCTATGTGTCCATGTGCACTGCTCTGATGGGTGTAGGAACTGGTGGCTGTGTGACCATGTGCACTGCTCTGATGGGTACAGGAACAGGTTGCTGTGTGTCCATGTGCACTGCTCTGATGGGTGCAGGAACAGGTGGCTGTGTGTCCATGTCCACTGCTCTGATGGGTGTCGGAACAGGTGGCTGTGTGTCCATGTCCACGGCTCTGATGGGTGTAGGAACAGGTGGCTGCGTGTCCATTTGCACGGCTCTGGTGGGTGCAGGTACAGGTGGGGGTGTGTCCATGTGTAATGATCAGATGGGTGCAGGAACAGGTGGCCTTGTATCCATGTGCACGGCCTGATGTGTGCAGGAACAGGTGACTGTGTGTCCATGTGCATTGCTCTTGTGGGTGCAGGAACAGGTAGCTGAGTGTCCATGTGCACTGCTCTGATGGGTGTAGGAACAGGTGGCTGCGTGTCCATGTGCACCGTTCTGATGGGTGTAGGAACAGGTGGCTTTCTGTCTATGTGCACGGCTCTGATGGGTGTAGCAACTGATGGCTGTGTGTCCATGTGCACTGGTGTGATGGGTGTCGGTGCAGGTGGCTGTGAGTCCATGTGCACTTCTCTGATGGGTGCAGGAACAGGTGTCTGTGTGTCCATGTGCGCGGCTCTGATGGGTGCAGGAACAGGTGGCTTTGTGTGTCCATGTGCACTGCTCTGATGGGTGTAGGAACAGGTGGCTGTGTGTCCATGTGCACGGCTCTGATAGGTTCAGGAACAGGTGGCTCTGTCTCCATGTGCACTGCTCTGATGGGTGGAGGAACAGGTGGCTGTGTTTCCATGTGCACTGCTCTGATGGGTGCAGGAACAGGTGACTGTGTGTTTACATGCACCGCTCTGATGGGTTTAGGAACAGGTGGCTGTGTGTCCATGTTTTTGGCTCTGATGGGTTTAGGAACAGGTGGCTGTGTGTCCATGTGCTCTGCTCTGATGGGTGTAGGAACAGGTGGCAGTGTGTCCATATGCACTGCTCTGATGGGTTTAGGAACAGGTGGCTGTGTGTCCATGATCTTGGCTCTGATGGGTTTAGGAACAGGTGGCTGTGTTTCCATGTGCTCTGCTCTGATGTGTGTAGGAACAGGTGGCAGTGTGTCCATTTGCACTGCTCTGATGGGTTTAGGAACAGGTGGCTATGTGTCCATGTGCACTGCTCTGATGGGTGTAGGAACAGGTGGCTGTGTGTCCATGTGCACTGCTCTGATGGGTATAGGAACAGGTGGCTGTGTGTCCATGTGCACGGCTCTGATGGGTGCAGGAATATGTGGCTGTGTGTCCATGTGCACTGCTCTGATGGGTGTAGGAACAGGTGGCTGTGTGACCATGTGCACTGCTCTGATCGGGGTCGGAACGGGTAGCTGTGCGTCCATGTGCACTGCTCGGATGGGTATTGGAACATGTGGCTTTGTGTCCATGTGCCCTGCTCTGATAGGTGCAGGAACAGGAGGCTCTGTGTCCATGTGCACTGCTCTGATGGGTGTAGGAACATGTGGCTGTGTTTCCATGTGCACGGCTCTGATGGGTGTAGGAACATGTGGCTTTGTGTCCATGTGCACTGCTCTGATTGGTGTCGGAACAGGTGGCTGTGTGTCCATGTCCACGGCTCTGATGGGTGTAGAAACAGGTGGCTGCGTGTCCATTTGCACGGCTCTGATGGGTGCAGGTACAGGTGGGGGTGTGTCCATGTGTAATGATCTGATGGGTGCAGGAACAGGTGGCCTTGTATCCATGTGCACGGCCTGATGTGTGCAGGAACAGGTGACTGTGTGTCCATGTGCATTGCTCTGGTGGGTGCAGGAACAGGTAGCTGAGTGTCCATGTGCACTGCTCTGATGGGTGTAGGAACAGGTGGCTGCGTGTCCATGTGCACCGTTCTGATGGGTGTAGGAACAGGTGGCTTTCTGTCTATGTGCACGGCTCTGATGGGTGTAGCAACTGATGGCTGTGTGTCCATGTGCACTGGTGTGATGGGTGTCGGTGCAGGTGGCTGTGAGTCCATGTGCACTTCTCTGATGGGTGCAGGAACAGGTGTCTGTGTGTCCATGTGCGCGGCTCTGATGGGTGCAGGAACAGGTGGCTGTGTGTCCATGTGCACTGCTCTGATGGGTGTAGGAACAGGTGGCTGTGTGTAGATGTGCACGGCTCTGATGGGTGTAGCAACTGATGGCTGTGTGTCCATGTGCACTGGTGTGATGTGTTTAGGATCAGGAGGCAGTTTGTCCATGTGCAAGACTCTGATGGGTGCAGGAACAGGTGGCTGTGTGTCCATGTGCACTGCTCTGCTGGGTGCAGGAACAGGTGGCTGTGTGTCCATGTGCACTGCTCTGATGGGTGCAGGAACAGGTGGTTCTGTGTCCATGTGCACTTCTATGATGGGTGCAGGAGCAGGTGGCAGTGTGTTCATGTGCTTTGCTCTGATGGGTGTAGGAACATGTGGCTATGTGTCCATGTGCACTGCTCTGATGGGTGTAGGAACTGGTGGCTGTGTGTCCATGTGCACTGCTCTGATGGGTATAGGAACAGGTTGCTGTGTGTCCATGTGCACTGCTCTGATGGGTGCAGGAACAGGTGGCTGTGTGTCCATGTCCACTGCTCTGATGGGTGTCGGAACAGGTGGCTGTGTGTCCATGTCCACGGCTCTGATGGGTGTAGGAACAGGTGGCTGCGTGTCCATTTGCACGGCTCTGATGGGTGCAGGTACAGGTGGGGGTGTGTCCATGTGTAATGATCTGATGGGTGCAGGAACAGGTGGCCTTGTATCCATGTGCACGGCCTGATGTGTGCAGGAACAGGTGACTGTGTGTCCATGTGCATTGCTCTGGTGGGTGCAGGAACAGGTAGCTGAGTGTCCATGTGCACTGCTCTGATGGGTGTAGGAACAGGTGGCTGCGTGTCCATGTGCACCGTTCTGATGTGAGTAGGAACAGGTGGCTTTCTGTCTATGTGCACGGCTCTGATGGGTGTAGCAACTGATGGCTGTGTGTCCATGTGCACTGGTGTGATGGGTGTAGGTGCATGTGGCTGTGTGTCCATGTGCGCGGCTCTGATGGGTGCAGGAACAGGCGGCTGTGTGTCCATGTGCACTGCTCTGATGGGTGTAGGAAAAGGTGGCTGTGTGTCCATGTGCACGGCTCTGATGGGTGTAGCAACTGATGGCTGTGTGTCCATGTGCACTGGTGTGATGTGTTTAGGATCAGGAGGCAGTTTGTCCATGTGCAAGACTCTGATGGGTGCAGGAACAGGTGGCTGTGTGTCCATGTGCACTGCTCTGCTGGGTGCAGGAACAGGTGGCTGTGTGTCCATGTGCACTGCTCTGATGGGTGCAGGAACAGGTGGTTCTGTGTCCATGTGCACTTCTATGATGGGTGCAGGAGCAGGTGGCAGTGTGTTCATGTGCTTTGCTCTGATGGGTGTAGGAACATGTGGCTATGTGTCCATGTGCACTGCTCTGATGGGTGTAGGAACTGGTGGCTGTGTGTCCATGTGCACTGCTCTGATGGGTATAGGAACAGGTTGCTGTGTGTCCATGTGCACTGCTCTGATGGGTGCAGGAACAGGTGGCTGTGTGTCCATGTCCACTGCTCTGATGGGTGTCGGAACAGGTGGCTGTGTGTCCATGTCCACGGCTCTGATGGGTGTAGGAACAGGTGGCTGCGTGTCCATTTGCACGGCTCTGATGGGTGCAGGTACAGGTGGGGGTGTGTCCATGTGTAATGATCAGATGGGTGCAGGAACAGGTGGCCTTGTATCCATGTGCACGGCCTGATGTGTGCAGGAACAGGTGACTGTGTGTCCATGTGCATTGCTCTTGTGGGTGCAGGAACAGGTAGCTGAGTGTCCATGTGCACTGCTCTGATGGGTGTAGGAACAGGTGGCTGCGTGTCCATGTGCACCGTTCTGATGGGTGTAGGAACAGGTGGCTGTCTGTCTATGTGCACGGCTCTGATGGGTGTAGCAACTGATCGCTGTGTGTCCATGTGCACTGGTGTGATGGGTGTAGGTGCAGGTGGCTGTGTGTTCATGTGCACGGATCTGATGGTTGTAGGAACAGGTGGCTGTGTGTTCATGTGCGCAGCTCTGATGGGTGCAGGAACAGGTGGCTGTGTGTCCATGTGCACTGCTCTGATGGGTGTAGGAACAGGTGGCTGTGTGTCCATGTGCACGGCTCTGATGGGTGTAGCAACTGATGGCTGTGTGTCCATGTGCACTGGTGTGATGTGTTTAGGATCAGGAGGCAGTTTGTCCATGTGCAAGACTCTGATGGGTGCAGGAACAGGTGGCTGTGTGTCCATGTGCACTGCTCTGCTGGGTGCAGGAACAGGTGGCTGTGTGTCCATGTGCACTGCTCTGATGGGTGCAGGAACAGGTGGTTTTGTGTCCATGTGCACTTCTATGATGGGTGCAGGAGCAGGTGGCAGTGTGTTCATGTGCTTTGCTCTGATGGGTGTAGGAACATGTGGCTATGTGTCCATGTGCACTGCTCTGATGGGTGTAGGAACTGGTGGCTGTGTGTCCATGTGCACTGCTCTGATGGGGAGAGGAACAGGTGGCTGTGTGTCCATGTGCACTGCTCTGATGGGTGCAGGAACAGGTGGCTGTGTGTCCATGTGCACTGCTCTGATGGGTGTAGGAGCAGGTGGCTGTGTATTCATGTGCACTTCTCTGATGTGTGTAGGAACAGATGGCTGTGTGTCCATGTGCTCTGCTCTGATGGGTGCAGAAACAGGTGGCTATGTGTCCATGTGCACTGCTCTGATGGGTGCAGGAACAGGTGACTCTTTGTCCATGTGCACGGCTCTGATGGATGTAGGAACAGGTGGCTGTGTGTCCATGTGCACGGCTCTGATGGTTGCAGGAACAGGTGGCTCTGTGTCCATGTGCACTGCTCTGATGGGAGCCGGAACAGGCAGCTCTGTGTATATGTGCACTGCTCTGATGGGTGGAGGAACGCGTAGCTGTGTGTCCATGTGCACTGCTCTGATGGGTATAGGAACAGGTGGCTGTGTGTCCATGTGCACTGCTCTGATACGTGCAGGAACAGGTGGCTGTGTGTCCATGTGCCCTGCTCTGATGGGTGTAGCAACAGGTGGCTGTGTGTCCATGTGCACGGCTCTGATATGTGCAGGAATAGGTGGTTGTGTGTCCATGTGCAGTGCTCTGATGGGTGCAGGAACAATTGTCACTGTGTCCATGTGCATGGCTGTGATGGGTGTCGCAACAGGTGGCTGTGTGTCCATGTGCACGGCTCTGATAGGTGCAGGAATAGGTGTTTGTGTGTCCATGTGCACTGCTCTGATACGTGCAGGAACAGGTGGCTCCGTGTCCATGTGCACTGCTCTGATGGGTGCAGGAACAGGTGGCTGTGTTTCCCTGTGCACGGCTCTGATGTGTGTAGGAACAGGTAGCTGTGTGTCCATGTGACCTGCTCTGATGGGTGTAGCAACAGGTGGCTGTGTGTCCATGTGCACGGCTCTGATAGGTGCAGGAATAGGTGGTTGTGTGTCCATGTGCAGTGCTCTGATGGGTGCAGGAACAATTGTCACTGTGTCCATGTGCACGGCTGTGATGGGTGTAGCAACAGGTGGCTGTGTGTCCATTGCACGGCTCTGATAGGTGCAGGAATAGGTGTTTGTGTGTCCATGTGCACGTCTCTGATGGGTGCAGCAACTGATGGCTGAGCGTACATGTGCACTGCTCTGATGGGTGCAGGAACAGGTGTCAGAGTGTCCATGTGCACGGCTCTGATGGGTGCAGGAACAGGTGCCTGTGTGTCCATGTGCCCTGCTCTGATTGGTGCAGGAACAGGTGGCTTTGTGTCCATGTGCACTTCTATGATGGTTGCAGGAACATGTGGCTGTGTGTCCATGTGCACGGCTCTGATGGGTGTTGGAACAGCTGACTGTGTGTCCATGTGCACGGCTCTGATGTGAGCAGTAACATATGGCTGTGTGTCCATTTTCACTGCTCTGATGGGTGCAGGAGCAGGTGACTGTGTGTCCATGTGCACTGCTCTGATGGTTCTAGGAACAGGTGGCAGTGTGTCCATGTGCACTGTTCTGATGGGGATAGGAACAGGTGACTCTGTGTCCATGTGCACTGCTCTGATGGGTGTAGGAACAGGTGGCTGTGTGTCCATGTGCACTGCTCTGATGGGTTTAGGAACAGATGGCTGTGTGTGCATGTGCTTGGCTCTGATTGGTGTCGGAACAGGTGACTGTGTGTCCATGTGCACTGCTTTGATGGGTTTAGGAACAGGTGGCTGTGTGTCCATGTGCACTGCTCTGATGGGGATAGGAACAGGCGGCTGTGTGTTCATGTGCACTGCTCTAATGGGGATAGGAACAGGTGGCTGTGGGTCCATGTGCACTGCTCTGATAGGTTCAGGAACAGGTGGCTCTGTCTCCATGTGCACTGCTCTGATGGGTGGAGGAACAGGTGGCTGTGTTTCCATGTGCACTGCTCTGATGGGTGCAGGAACAGGTGACTGTGTGTTTACATGCACCGCTCTGATGGGTTTAGGAACAGGAGGCTGTGTGTCCATGTTCTTGGCTCTGATGGGTTTAGGAACAGGTGGCTGTGTGTCCATGTGCTCTGCTCTGATGGGTGTAGGAACAGGTGGCAGTGTGTCCATATGCACTGCTCTGATGGGTTTAGGAACAGGTGGCTGTGTGTCCATGTTCTTGGCTCTGATGGGTTTAGGAACAGGTGGCTGTGTTTCCATGTGCTCTGCTCTGATGGGTGTAGGAACAGGTGGCAGTGTGTCCATTTGCACTGCTCTGATGGGTTTAGGAACAGGTGGCTATGTGTCCATGTGCACTGCTCTGATGGGTGTAGGAATAGGTGGCTGTGTGTCCATGTGCACTGCTCTGATGGGTATAGGAACAGGTGGCTGTGTGTCCATGTGCACGGCTCTGATTGGTGCAGGACTATGTGGCTGTGTGTCCATGTGCACTGCTCTGATGGGTGTAGGAACAGGTGGCTGTGTGACCATGTGCACTGCACTGATGGGGGTCGGAACTGGTAGCTGTGCGTCCATGTGCACTGCTCGGATGGGTATAGGAACATGTGGCTTTGTGTCCATGTGCCCTGCTCTGATAGGTGCAGGAACAGGAGGCTCTGAGTCCATGTGCACTGCTCTGATGGGTGTAGGAACAGGTGGCTGTGTTTCCATGTGCACGGCTCTGATGGGTGTAGGAACATGTGGCTTTGTGTCCATGTGCACTTCTCTGATTGGTGTCGGAACAGGTGGCTGTGTGTCCATGTCCACGGCTCTGATGGGTGTAGGAACAGGTGGCTGCGTGTCCATTTGCACGGCTCTGATGGGTGCAGGTACAGGTGGGGGTGTGTCCATGTGTAATGATCTGATGGGTGCAGGAACAGGTGGCCTTGTATCCATGTGCACGGCCTGATGTGTGCAGGAACAGGTGACTGTGTGTCCATGTGCATTGCTCTGGTGGGTGCAGGAACAGGTAGCTGAGTGTCCATGTGCACTGCTCTGATGGGTGTAGGAACAGGTCGCTGCGTGTCCATGTGCACCGTTCTGATGGGTGTAGGAACAGGTGGCTGTCTGTCTATGTGCACGGCTCTGATGGGTGTAGCAACTGATGGCTGTGTGTCCATGTGCACTGGTGTGATGGGTGCAGGTGCAGGTGGCTGTGAGTCCATGTGCACTTCTCTGATGGGTGCAGGAACAGGTGTCTGTGTGTCCATGTGCGCGGCTCTGATGGGTGCAGGAACAGGTGGCTGTGTGTCCATGTGCACTGCTCTGATGGGTGTAGGAACAGGTGGCTGTGTGTCCATGTGCACGGCTCTGATGGGTGTAGCAACTGATGGCTGTGTGTCCATGTGCACTGGTGTGATGTGTTTAGGATCAGGAGGCAGTTTGTCCATGTGCAAGACTCTGATGGGTGCAGGAACAGCTGACTGTGTGTCCATGTGCACGGCTCTGATGTGTGCAGTAACATATGGCTGTGTGTCCATGTGCACTGCTCTGATGGGTGCAGGAGCAGGTGACTGTGTGTCCATGTGCACTGCTCTGATGGTTCTAGGAACAGGTGGCAGTGTGTCCATATGCACTGCTCTGATGTGTTTAGGAACAGATGGCTGTGTGCCCATGTGCTTGGCTCTAATTGGTGCAGGAACAGGTGACTGTGTGTCCATGTGCACTGCTCTGATGGGTGTAGGAACAGGTGACTGTGTGTCCATGTGCACTGCTCTGATGGGTGCAGGAACAGGTGACTGTGTGTCCATGTGCACAGCTCTGATGGGTGTAGGAACAGGTGGCTGTGTGTCCATGTGCACTGCTCTGATGGGGATAGGAACTGGTGACTGTGTGTCCATGTGCACTGCTCTGATGGATGTAGGAACAGGTGGCTGTGTGTCCATGTGCACTGCTCTGATGGGTTTAGGAACAGATGGCTGTGTGTCCTTGTGCTTGGCTCTGATTGGTGTAGGAACAGGTGACTGTGTGTCCATGTGCACTGCTCTGATGGGTGTAGGAACATGTGGCTGTGTGTCCATGTGCACTGCTTTGATGGGGATCGGAACAGGTGGCTGTGTGTCCATGTGCACTGCTCTAATGGGGATAGGAATAGGTGGCTGTGTGTCCATGTGCACTGCACTGATAGCTTCATGAACAGGTGGCTCTGTCTCCATGTGCACTGCTCTGATGGGTGTAGGAACATGTGGCTTTGTTTCCATGTGCACTACTCTGATGGGTGCAGGAACAGGTGACCGTGTGTCCATATGCACCGCTCTGATGGGTTTAGGAACAGGAGGCTGTGTGTCCATGTTCTTGGCTCTGATGGGTTTAGGAACAGGTGGCTGTGTGTCCATGTGCTCTGCTCTGATGCGTGTAGGATCAGGTGGCAGTGTGTCCATATGCACTGCTCTGATGGGTTTAGGAACAGGTGGCTGTGTGTCCATGTTCTTGGCTCTGATGGGTTTAGGAACAGGTGGCTGTGTGTCCATATGCACCGCTCTGATGGGTTTAGGAACAGGTGGCTGTGTGTCCATGTTCTTGTCTCTGTTGGGTTTAGGAACAGGTGGCTGTGTGTCCATGTGCACTGCTCTGATGGGTTTAGGAACAGGTGGGTTGTGTGTTCATGTGCTTTGCTCTGATGGGTGTAGGAACATGTGACTATGTGTCCATGTGCACTGCTCTGATGGGTGTAGGAACAGTTGGCTGTGTGTCCATGTGCACTGCTCTGATGGGTATAGGAACAGGTGGCTGTGTGTCCATGTGCACGGCTCTGATGGGTGCAGGAATATGTGGCTGTGTCTCCATGTGCACTTCTCTGATGGGTGTACGAACGGGTAGCTGTGTGTCCATGTGCACTGCTCTGATGGGTATAGGAATATGTGGCTTTGTGTCCATGTGCCCTGCTCTGATAGGTGCAGGAACAGGAGGCTCTGTGTCCATGTGCACTGCTCTGATAGGTGTAGGAACAGGAGGCTGTGTTTCCATGTGCACGGCTCTGATGGGTGTAGGAACATGTGGCTTTGTGTCCATGTGCACTGCTCTGATTGGTGTCGGAACAGGTGGCTGTGTGTCCATGTCCAGGGCTCTGATGGGTGTAGGAACAGATGGCTGTGTGTCCATTTGCACGGCTCTGATGGGTGCAGGTACAGGTGGCTGTGTGTTCATGTGTACTGATCTGATGGGTGCAGGAACAGGTGGCCTTGTATCCATGTGCAAGGCCCTGATGGGTGCAGGAACAGGTGACTGTGTGTCCATGTGCATTGCTCTAGTGGGTACAGGAACAGGTAGCTGAGTGTCCATGTGCACTGCATAATGGGTGTAGGAACAGGTGGCTGCGTGTCCATGTGCACTGTTCTGATGGGTGTAGGTACAGGTGGCTGTCTGTCCATGTGCACGGCTCTGATGGGTGTAGCAACTGATGGCTGTGTGTCCATGTGCACTGGTGTGATGGGTGTAGGTGCAGGTGGCTGTGAGTCCATGTGCACTGCTCTGATGGGTGCAGGAACAGGTGTCTGTGTGTCCATGAGCGCGGCTCTGATGGGTGCAGGAACAGGTGGCTCTGTGTCCATGTGCACGGCTCTGATGGATGGAGGAGCAGCATGCTGTGTCTCCATGTGCACTTCTCTGATGTGTGTAATAACAGGTGGCTGTGTGTCCATGTGCACTGCTCTGATGGGTGCAGGAACAGGTGGCTGTGTGTCCATGTGCACTGCTCTGATGGGTGCAGGAACAGGTGACACTGTGTCCATGTGCACGGCTCTGATGGTTGCGGGAACAGGTGGCTCTGTGTCCATGTGCACTGCTCTGATGGGAGCCAGAACAGGTAGCTCTGTGTATATGTGCACTGCTCTGATGGGTAGAGGAACAGGTGGCTGTGTGTCCATGTGCACGGCTCTGATGGGTGCAGGTATATGTGGCTGTGTGTCCATGTGCACTGCTCTGATGGGTGCAGGAACAGGTGGCTGTGTGTCCATGTGCACTGCTCTGATACGTGCAGGAACAGGTGGCTCCGTGTCCATGTGCACTGCTCTGATGGGTGTAGGAACAGGTGGCTGTGTTTCCGTGTGCACGGCTCTGATGTGTGCAGGAACAGGTGGCTGTGTGTCCATGTGCCCTGCTCTGATGGGTGTAGCAACAGCTGGCTGTGTGTCCATGTGCACGGCTCTGATAGGTGCAGGAATAGGTGGTTGTGTGTCCATGTGCAGTGCTCTGATGGGTGCAGGAACAATTGTCACTGTGTCCATGTGCACGGCTGTGATGGGTGCAGGAACAGGTGGCTGTGTGTCCATGTGCACGACTCTGATGGGTGTAGCAACTGATGGCTGATTGTCCATGTGCACAGGTGTGATGAGTGTAGGAGCAGGTGGCTGTGTGTCCATGTGCACGGCTCTGATGGGTGCAGGAACAGGTGTCTGTGTGTCCATGTGCACGGCTCTGATGGGTGCAGGAACAGGTGCCTGTGTGTCCATGTGCCCTGCTCTGATTGGTGCAGGAACAGGTGGCTTTGTGTCCATGTGCACGGCTCTGATGGGTGTTGGAACAGCTGACTGTGGGTCCATGTGCACGGCTCTGATGTGTGCAGTCACATATGGCTGTGTGTCCATGTGCACGGCTCTGATGGGTGCAGGAGCAGGTGACTGTGTGTCCATGTGCACTGCTCTGATGGGTGTAGGAACAGGTGGCTGTGTGTCCATGTGCACTGCTCTGATGGGGATAGGAACAGGTGACTGTGTGTCGATGTGCTTTGCTCTGATTGGTGTAGGAACAGGTGGCTGTGTGACCATGTGCACTGCTCTGATGGTTCTAGGAACAGGTGGCAGTGTGTCCATGTGCTTGGCTCTGATTGGTGTAGGAACAGGTGACTGTGTGTCCATGTGCACTGCTCTGATGGGTGTAGGAACAGGTGGCTGTGTGTCCATGTGCATTGCTCTGATGGGGATAGGAACAGGTGGCTGTGTGTCCATGTGCTTGGCTCTGATTGGTGTAGGAACAGGTGACTGTGTGTCCATGTGCACTGCTCTGATGGGTGTAGGAACAGGTGGCTGTGTTTCCCTGTGCACGGCTCTGATGTGTGTAGGAACAGGTGGCTGTGTGTCCATGTGCCCTGCTCTGATGGGTGTAGCAACAGGTGGCTGTGTGTCCATGTGCACGGCTCTGATAGGTGCAGGAATAGGTGGTTGTGTGTCCATGTGCAGTGCTCTGATGGGTGCAGGAACAATTGTCACTGTGTCCATGAGCACGGCTGTGATGGGTGTAGCAACAGGTGGCTGTGTGTCCATGTTCAAGGCTCTGATAGGTGCAGGAATAGGTGGTTGTGTGTCCTTGTGCAGTGCTCTGATGGGTGCAGGAACAATTGTCACTGTGTCCAAGTGCACGGCTGTGATGGGTGCAGGAACAGGTGGCTGTGTGTCCATGTGCACGACTCTGATGGGTGAAGCAACTGATGGCTGAGTGTCCATGTGCACAGGTGTGATGGGTGTAGGAGCAGGTGGCTGTGTGTCCATGTGCACTGCTCTGATGGGTGCAGGAACAGGTGTCTGTGTGTCCATGTGCACGGCTCTGATGGGTGCAGGAACAGGAGCATGTGTGTCCATGTGCACTGCTCTGATTGGTGCAGGAACAGGTGGATTTGTGTCCATGTGCACTGCTCTGATGGGTGCAGGAACAGGTGGCTGTGTGTCCATGTGCACTTGTATGATGGGTGCAGGAACAGGTGGCTGTGTGTCCATGTGCACGGCTCTGATGGGTGTTGGAACAGCTGACTGTGTGTCCATGTGCACGGCTCTGATGTGTGCAGTAACATATGGCTGCGTGTCCATGTGCACTGCTCTGATGGGTGCAGGAGCAGGTGACTGTGTGTCCATGTGCACGGCTCTGATGGGTGTTGGAACAGCTGACTGTGTGTCCATGTGCAAGGCTCTGATAGGTGCAGGAATAGGTGGTTGTGTGTCCATGTGCAGTGCTCTGAATGGTGCAGGAACAATTGTCACTGTGTCCATGTGCACGGCTGTGATGGGTGCAGGAACAGGTGGCTGTGTATCCATGTGCACGACTCTGATGGGTGTAGCAACTGATGGCTGAGTGTCCATGTGCACAAGTGTGATGGGTGTAGGAGCAGGTGGCTGTGTGTCAATGTGCACTGCTCTGATGGGTGAAGGAACAACTGTCTGTGTGTCCATGTGCACGGCTCTGATGGGTGCAGGAACAGGAGCCTGTGTGTCCATGTGCACTGCTCTGATGGGTGTAGGAACAGGTGGCTGTGTTTCCCAATGCACGGCTCTGATGTGTGCAGGAACAGGTGGCTGTGTGTCCATGTGCACTGCTCTGATGGGTGTAGCAACAGGTGGCTGTGTGTCCATGTGCACGGCTCTGATAGGTGCAGGAATAGGTGGTTGTGTGTCCATGTGCAGTGCTCTGATGGGTGCAGGAACAATTGTCACTGTGTCCATGTGCACGGCTGTGATGGGTGTAGCAACAGGTGGCTGTGTGTCCATGTGCAAGGCTCTGATAGGTGCAGGAATAGGTGGTTGTGTGTCCATGTGCAGTGCTCTGATGGGTGCAGGAACAATTGTCACTGTGTCCATGTGCACGGCTGTGATGGGTGCAGGAACAGGTGGCTGTGTGTCCATGTGCACGACTCTGATGGGTGTAGCAACTGATGGCTGAGTGTCCATGTGCACAGGTGTGATGGGTGTAGGAGCAGGTGGCTGTGTGTCCATGTGCACTGCTCTGATGGGTGCAGGAACAGGTGTCTGTGTGTCCATGTGCACGGCTCTGATGGGTGCAGGAACAGGAGCCTGTGTGTCCATGTGCCCTGCTCTGATTGGTGCAGGAACAGGTGGCTTTGTGTCCATGTGCACTGCTCTGATGGGTGCAGGAACAGGTGGCTGTGTGTCCATGTGCACTTCTATGATGGGTGCAGGAACAGGTGGCTGTGTGTCCATGTGCACGGCTCTGATGGGTGTTGGAACAGCTGACTGTGTGTCCATGTGCACGGCTCTGATGTGTGCAGTAACATATGGCTGTGTGTCCATGTGCACTGCTCTGATGGGTGCAGGAGCAGGTGACTGTGTGTCCATGTGCACTGCTCTGATGGTTCTAGAAACAGGTGGCAGTGTGTCCATGTGCTTGGCTCTGATTGGTGAAGGAACAGGTGACTGTGTGTCCATGTGCACTGCTCTGATGGGTGTAGGAACAGGTGGCTGTGTGTCCATGTGCACTGCTCTGATGGGGATAGGAACAGGTGGCTGTGTGTCCATGTGCTTGGCTCTGATTGGTGTTGGAACAGGTGACTGTGTGTCCATGTGCACTGCTCTGATGGGTGTAGGAACAGGCGGCTGTGTGTCCATGTGCACTGCTCTGATGGGTGTAGGAACAGGTGGCTGTGTGTCCATGTGCACTGCTCTGATGGGTGCAGGAACAGGTGGCTGTGTGTCCATGTGCACTGCTCTGATGGGTGCAGGAACAGGTGACACTGTGTCCATGTGCACGTCTCTGATGGTTGCGGGAACAGGTGGCTCTGTGTCCATGTGCACTGCTCTGATGGGAGCCGGAACAGGTAGCTCTGTGTATATGTGCACTGCTCTGATGGGTAGAGGAACAGGTGGCTGTGTGTCCATGTGCACGGCTCTGATGGGTGCAGGTATATGTGGCTGTGTGTCCATGTGCACTGCTCTGATGGGTGCAGGAACAGGTGGCTGTGTGTCCATGTGCACTGCTCTGATACGTGCAGGAACAGGTGGCTCCGTGTCCATGTGCACTGCTCTGATGGGTGTAGGAACAGGTGGCTGTGTTTCCGTGTGCACGGCTCTGATGTGTGTAGGAACAGGTGGCTGTGTGTCCATGTGCCCTGCTCTGATGGGTGTAGCAACAGCTGGCTGTGTGTCCATGTGCACGGCTCTGATAGGTGCAGGAATAGGTGGTTGTGTGTCCATGTGCAGTGCTCTGATGGGTGCAGGAACAATTGTCACTGTGTCCATGTGCACGGCTGTGATGGGTGCAGGAACAGGTAGCTGTGTGTCCATGTGCACGACTCTGATGGGTGTAGCAACTGATGCCTGAGTGTCCATGTGCACAGGTGTGATGGGTGCAGGAGCAGGTGGCTGTGTGTCCATGTGCAATGCTCTGATGGGTGCAGGAACAACTGTCTGTGTGTCCATGTGCACGGCTCTGATGGGTGCAGGAACAGGAGCCTGTGTGTCCATGTGCACTGCTCTGATGGGTGTAGGAACAGGTGGCTGTGTTTCCCAATGCACGGCTCTGATGTGTGCAGGAACAGGTGGCTGTGTGTCCATGTGCACTGCTCTGATGGGTGTAGCAACAGGTCGCTGTGTGTCCATGTGCACGGCTCTGATAGGTGCAGGAATAGGTGGTTGTGTGTCCATGTGCACTGCTCTGATGGGTGCAGGAACAACTGTCTGTGTGTCCATGTGCACGGCTCTGATGGGTGCAGGAACAGGAGCCTGTGTGTCCATGTGCACTGCTCTGATGGGTGTAGGAACAGGTGGCTGTGTTTCCCAATGCACGGCTCTGATGTGTGCAGTAACATATGGCTGTGTGTCCATGTGCACTGCTCTGATGGGTGCAGGAGCAGGTGACTGTGTGTCCATGTGCACTGCTCTGATGGTTCTAGAAACAGGTGGCAGTGTGTCCATGTGCTTGGCTCTGATTGGTGAAGGAACAGGTGACTGTGTGTCCATGTGCACTGCTCTGATGGGTGTAGGAACAGGTGGCTGTGTGTCCATGTGCACTGCTCTGATGGGGATAGGAACAGGTGGCTGTGTGTCCATGTGCTTGGCTCTGATTGGTGTTGGAACAGGTGACTGTGTGTCCATGTGCACTGCTCTGATGGGTGTAGGAACAGGCGGCTGTGTGTCCATGTGCACTGCTCTGATGGGTGTAGGAACAGGTGGCTGTGTGTCCATGTGCACTGCTCTGATGGGTGCAGGAACAGGTGGCTGTGTGTCCATGTGCACTGCTCTGATGGGTGCAGGAACAGGTGACACTGTGTCCATGTGCACGGCTCTGATGGTTGCGGGAACAGGTGGCTCTGTGTCCATGTGCACTGCTCTGATGGGAGCCGGAACAGGTAGCTCTGTGTATATGTGCACTGCTCTGATGGGTAGAGGAACAGGTGGCTGTGTGTCCATGTGCACGGCTCTGATGGGTGCAGGTATATGTGGCTGTGTGTCCATGAGCACTGCTCTGATGGGTGCAGGAACAGGTGGCTGTGTGTCCATGTGCACTGCTCTGATACGTGCAGGAACAGGTGGCTCCGTGTCCATGTGCACTGCTCTGATGGGTGTAGGAACAGGTGGCTGTGTTTCCGTGTGCACGGCTCTGATGTGTGTAGGAACAGGTGGCTGTGTGTCCATGTGCCCTGCTCTGATGGGTGTAGCAACAGCTGGCTGTGTGTCCATGTGCACGGCTCTGATAGGTGCAGGAATAGGTGGTTGTGTGTCCATGTGCAGTGCTCTGATGGGTGCAGGAATAATTGTCACTGTGTCCATGTGCACGGCTGTGATGGGTGCAGGAACAGGTGGCTGTGTGTCCATGTGCACGACTCTGATGGGTGTAGCAACTGATGCCTGAGTGTCCATGTGCACAGGTGTGATGGGTGTAGGAGCAGGTGGCTGTGTGTCCATGTGCACTGCTCTGATGGGTGCAGGAACAACTGTCTGTGTGTCCATGTGCACTGCTCTGATGGGTGTAGGAACAGGTGGCTGTGTTTCCCAATGCATGGCTCTGATGTGTGCAGGAACAGGTGGCTGTGTGTCCATGTGCACTGCTCTGATGGGTGTAGCAACAGGTGGCTGTGTGTCCATGTGCACGGCTCTGATAGGTGCAGGAATAGGTGGTTGTGTGTCCATGTGCAGTGCTCTGATGGGTGCAGGAACAATTGTCACTGTGTCCATGTGCACGGCTGTGATGGGTGTAGCAACAGGTGGCTGTGTGTCCATGTGCAAGGCTCTGATAGGTGCAGGAATAGGTGGTTGTGTGTCCATGTGCAGTGCTCTGATGGGTGCAGGAACAATTGTCACTGTGTCCATGTGCACGGCTGTGATGGGTGCAGGAACAGGTGGCTGTGTGTCCATGTGCACGACTCTGATGGGTGTAGCAACTGATGGCTGAGTGTCCATGTGCACAGGTGTGATGGGTGTAGGAGCAGGTGGCTGTGTGTCCATGTGCACTGCTCTGTTGGGTGCAGGAACAGGTGTCTGTGTGTCCATGTGCACGGCTCTGATGGGTGCAGGAACAGGAGCCTGTGTGTCCATGTGCCCTGCTCTGATTGGTGCAGGAACAGGTGGCTTTGTGTCCATGTGCACTGCTCTGATGGGTGCAGGAACAGGTGGCTGTGTGTCCATGTGCACTTCTATGATGGGTGCAGGAACAGGTGGCTGTGTGTCCATGTGCACTGCTCTGATGGGTGTAGGAACAGGCGGCTGTGTGTCCATGTGCACTGCTCTGATGGGTGTAGGAACAGGTGACTGTGTGTCCATGTGCACTGCTCTGATGGGTGTAGGAACAGGTGACTGTGTGTCCATGTGCACTGCTCTGATGGGTGTAGGAACAGGTGACTGTGTGTCCATGTGCACTGCTCTGATCGGTGTAGGAACAGGTGAATGTGTGTCCATGTGCACTGCTCTGATGGGTATAGGAACAGGTGGCTGTGTGTCCATGTGCACTGCTCTGATGGGTTTAGGAACAGATGGCTGTGTGTCCATGTGCTTGGCTCTGTTTGGTGTAGGAACAGGTGACTGTGTGTCCATGTGCACTGCTCTGATGGGGATAGGAACAGGTGGCTGTGTGTCCATGTGCCCTGCTCTAATGGGGATAGGAACAGGTGGCTGTGTGTCCATGTGCACTGCTCTGATAGGTTCAGGAACAGGTGGCTCTGTCTCCATGTGCACTGCTCTGATGGGTGTAGGAACAGGTGGCTGTGTGTCCATGTGCTCTGCTCTGATGGGTAAAGGAACAGGTGGCAGTGTGTCCATATGCACTGCTCTGATGGGTTTAGGAACAGGTGGCTGTGTGTCCATGTTCTTGGCTCTGATGGGTTTACGAACAGGTGGCTGTGTATCCATGTGCGCTGCTCTGATGGGTGTAGGAACAGGTGGCTGTCTGTCCATGTGCACGGCTCTGATGGGTGTAGCAACAGATGGCTGAGTGTCCATGTGCACTGGTGTGATGGGTGTAGGTGCAGGTGGCTGTGAGTCCATGTGCACTGCTCTGATGGGTGCAGGAACAGGTGTCTGTGCGTCCATTTGCGCATCTGTTGGGAGCAGGAACAGGTGGCTGTGTGTCCATGTGCACTGCTCTGATGGGTGCAGGAACAGGTGACTGTGTGTCCATATGCACCGCACTGATGGGTTTAGGAACAGGTGGCTGTGTGTCCATGTTCTTGGCTCTGATGGGTTTAGGAACATTTGGCTGTGTGTCCTTGTGCTCTGCTCTGATGGGTGAAGGAACAGGTGGCAGTGTGTCCATATGCACTGCTCTGATGGGTTTAGGAACAGGTGGCTGTGTGTCCATGTTCTTGGCTCTGATGGGTTTACGAACAGGTGGCTGTGTATCCATGTGCTCTGCTCTGATGGGTGTAGGAACAGGTGGCAGTGTGTCCATATGCACTGCTCTGATGGGTTTAGGAACAGGTGACTATGTGTCCATGCGCACTGCTCTGATGGGTGTAGGAACAGGTGGCTGTGTGTCCATGTGCACTGCTCTGATGGGTATAGGAACAGGTGGCTGTGTGTCCATGTGCAAGGCTCTGATGGGTGTAGGAACAGGTGGCTGCGTGTCCATGTGCACTGCTCTGATGGGTGTAGGAACATGTGGCTGTCTGTCCATGTGCACGGCTCTGATGGGTGGAGCAACAGATGGCTGAGTGTCCATGTGCACTGGTGTGAGGGGTGTAGGTGCAGGTGGCTGTCAGTCCATGTGCACTGCTCTGATGGGTGCAGGAACAGGTGTCTGTGCGTCCATTTGCGCATTTGTTGGGAGCAGGAACAGGTGGCTGTGTGTCCATGTGCACTGCTCTGATGGGTGCAGGAACAGATGACAGTGTGTCCATGTGTACAGCTCTGATGGGTGTAGGAACAGGTGGCTGTGTGTCTATGTGTACTGCTCTGATGGGTGCAGGAACAGGTGACTCTGTGTCCATGTGTACTGCTCTGATGGGTGTAGGAACAGATGGCTGTGTGTCCAAGTGCACTGGTGTGATGGGTGTCGGTGCAGGTGGCTGTGAGGCCATGTGCACTGCTCTGATGGGTGCAGGAACAGGTGGCTGTGTGTTAATGTGCACGGCTCTGATGGGTGTAGGAACAGATGGCCGTGTGCGCATGTGCACTGCTCTGATGGGTGCAGGAACAGGTGGCTTTGTGTCCATGTGCACTGCTCTGATGGGTGCTGGAACAGGTGTCTCTGTGACCATGTGCACGGCTCTGATGGGTGCTGGAACAGATGGATGTGTCTCCATGTGCACTGCTCTCATGGGTGCAGGAACAGGTGGCTGTGTGTCCATGAGCACGTGTCTGTTGGGTGTAGGAACAGGTGGCTGTGTGTCCACGTGCACGGCTCTGGTGGGTGTAGGAGCAGGTGGCTGTGTGTCCATGTGCACGGCCCTGATGGGTATAGGAACATGTGGGTAAGTGTCCATGTGCACGGCTCAGATGAGTGCAGGAACATGTGGCCTTGTGTCCATGTGCACAGCTCTGATGGGAGCATTAACAGGTAGCTTTGTGTCCATGTGCACGGATCTGACGGTTGCAGGAACAGGTGGCTGTGTGTCCATGTGCACTGCTCTGATGGGTGTAGGAACAGGTGGCTGTGTGTCCATGTGCCCTGCTCTGATGGGTGTAGCAACAGGTGGCTGTCTGTCCATGTGCACGGCTCTGATAGGTGCAGGAAATGGGTGGTTGTGTGTCCATGTGCAGTGCTCTGATGGGTGCAGGAACAATTGTCACTGTGTCCATGTGCACGGCTGTGATGGGTGCAGGAACAGGTTGCTGTGTGTCCATGTGCACGTCTCTGATGGGTGTAGCAACTGATGGCTGAGTGTCCATGTGCACAGGTGTGATGGGTGTAGGAGCAGGTGGCTGTGTGTCCATTTGCACTGCTCTGATGGGTGCAGAAACAGGTGTCTGTGTGTCCATGTGCACGGCTCTGATGGGTGCAGGAACAGGTGCCTGTGTGTCCATGTGCCCTGCTCTGATTGTTGCAGGAACAGGTGGCTTTGTGTCCATGTGCACTGCTCTGATGGGTGCAGGAACAGGTGGCTGTGTGTCCATGTGCACTTCTGTGATGGGTGCAGGAACAGGTGGCTGTGTGTCCATGTGCACGGCTCTGATGTTTGCAGTAACATATGGCTGTGTGTCCATGTGCACTGCTCTGATGGGTGCAGGAGCTGATGGCTGTGTGACCATGTGCTTGGCTCTGATTGGTGTAGGATCAGGTGACTGTGTGTCCATGTGCAATGATCTGATGGGTTTAGGAACAGATGGCTGTGTGTCCATGTGCTTGGCTCTGATTGGTGTAGGAACAGGTGACTGTGTGTCCATGTGCACTGCTCTGATGTGTGTGGGAACAGGTGGCTGTGTGTCCATGTGCACTGCTCTGATGGGGCTAGGAACAGGTGACTGTGTGTCCATGTGCACTGCTCTGATGGGAGTAGGAACAGGTGGCTGTGTGTCCATGTGCACGGCTCTGATGTGTGCAGTAACATATGGCTGTGTGTCCATGTGCACTGCTCTGATGGGTTTAGGAACAGATGGCTGTGTGTCCATGTGCTTGGCACTGATTGGTGTAGGAACAGGTGACTGTGTGTCCATGTGCACTGCTCTGATGGGTGTAGGAACAGGCGGCTGTGTGTCCATGTGCACTGCTCTGATGGGTGTAGGAACAGGTGACTGTGTGTCCATGTGCACTGCTCTGATGGGTGTAGGAACAGGTGACTGTGTGTCCATGTGCACTGCTCTGATGGGTGTAGGAACAGGTGACTGTGTGTCCATGTGCACTGCTCTGATCGGTGTAGGAACAGGTGAATGTGTGTCCATGTGCACTGCTCTGATGGGTATAGGAACAGGTGGCTGTGTGTCCATGTGCACTGCTCTGATGGGTTTAGGAACAGATGGCTGTGTGTCCATGTGCTTGGCTCTGTTTGGTGTAGGAACAGGTGACTGTGTGTCCATGTGCACTGCTCTGATGGGGATAGGAACAGGTGGCTGTGTGTCCATGTGCCCTGCTCTAATGGGGATAGGAACAGGTGGCTGTGTGTCCATGTGCACTGCTCTGATAGGTTCAGGAACAGGTGGCTCTGTCTCCATGTGCACTGCTCTGATGGGTGTAGGAACAGGTGGCTGTGTGTCCATGTGCTCTGCTCTGATGGGTAAAGGAACAGGTGGCAGTGTGTCCATATGCACTGCTCTGATGGGTTTAGGAACAGGTGGCTGTGTGTCCATGTTCTTGGCTCTGATGGGTTTACGAACAGGTGGCTGTGTATCCATGTGCGCTGCTCTGATGGGTGTAGGAACAGGTGGCTGTCTGTCCATGTGCACGGCTCTGATGGGTGTAGCAACAGATGGCTGAGTGTCCATGTGCACTGGTGTGATGGGTGTAGGTGCAGGTGGCTGTGAGTCCATGTGCACTGCTCTGATGGGTGCAGGAACAGGTGTCTGTGCGTCCATTTGCGCATCTGTTGGGAGCAGGAACAGGTGGCTGTGTGTCCATGTGCACTGCTCTGATGGGTGCAGGAACAGGTGACTGTGTGTCCATATGCACCGCACTGATGGGTTTAGGAACAGGTGGCTGTGTGTCCATGTTCTTGGCTCTGATGGGTTTAGGAACATTTGGCTGTGTGTCCTTGTGCTCTGCTCTGATGGGTGAAGGAACAGGTGGCAGTGTGTCCATATGCACTGCTCTGATGGGTTTAGGAACAGGTGGCTGTGTGTCCATGTTCTTGGCTCTGATGGGTTTACGAACAGGTGGCTGTGTATCCATGTGCTCTGCTCTGATGGGTGTAGGAACAGGTGGCAGTGTGTCCATATGCACTGCTCTGATGGGTTTAGGAACAGGTGACTATGTGTCCATGCGCACTGCTCTGATGGGTGTAGGAACAGGTGGCTGTGTGTCCATGTGCACTGCTCTGATGGGTATAGGAACAGGTGGCTGTGTGTCCATGTGCAAGGCTCTGATGGGTGTAGGAACAGGTGGCTGCGTGTCCATGTGCACTGCTCTGATGGGTGTAGGAACATGTGGCTGTCTGTCCATGTGCACGGCTCTGATGGGTGGAGCAACAGATGGCTGAGTGTCCATGTGCACTGGTGTGAGGGGTGTAGGTGCAGGTGGCTGTGAGTCCATGTGCACTGCTCTGATGGGTGCAGGAACAGGTGTCTGTGCGTCCATTTGCGCATTTGTTGGGAGCAGGAACAGGTGGCTGTGTGTCCATGTGCACTGCTCTGATGGGTGCAGGAACAGATGACAGTGTGTCCATGTGTACAGCTCTGATGGGTGTAGGAACAGGTGGCTGTGTGTCTATGTGTACTGCTCTGATGGGTGCAGGAACAGGTGACTCTGTGTCCATGTGTACTGCTCTGATGGGTGTAGGAACAGATGGCTGTGTGTCCAAGTGCACTGGTGTGATGGGTGTCGGTGCAGGTGGCTGTGAGGCCATGTGCACTGCTCTGATGGGTGCAGGAACAGGTGGCTGTGTGTTAATGTGCACGGCTCTGATGGGTGTAGGAACAGATGGCCGTGTGCGCATGTGCACTGCTCTGATGGGTGCAGGAACAGGTGGCTTTGTGTCCATGTGCACTGCTCTGATGGGTGCTGGAACAGGTGTCTCTGTGACCATGTGCACGGCTCTGATGGGTGCTGGAACAGATGGATGTGTCTCCATGTGCACTGCTCTCATGGGTGCAGGAACAGGTGGCTGTGTGTCCATGAGCACGTGTCTGTTGGGTGTAGGAACAGGTGGCTGTGTGTCCACGTGCACGGCTCTGGTGGGTGTAGGAGCAGGTGGCTGTGTGTCCATGTGCACGGCCCTGATGGGTATAGGAACATGTGGGTAAGTGTCCATGTGCACGGCTCAGATGAGTGCAGGAACATGTGGCCTTGTGTCCATGTGCACAGCTCTGATGGGAGCATTAACAGGTAGCTTTGTGTCCATGTGCACGGATCTGACGGTTGCAGGAACAGGTGGCTGTGTGTCCATGTGCACTGCTCTGATGGGTGTAGGAACAGGTGGCTGTGTGTCCATGTGCCCTGCTCTGATGGGTGTAGCAACAGGTGGCTGTCTGTCCATGTGCACGGCTCTGATAGGTGCAGGAAATGGGTGGTTGTGTGTCCATGTGCAGTGCTCTGATGGGTGCAGGAACAATTGTCACTGTGTCCATGTGCACGGCTGTGATGGGTGCAGGAACAGGTTGCTGTGTGTCCATGTGCACGTCTCTGATGGGTGTAGCAACTGATGGCTGAGTGTCCATGTGCACAGGTGTGATGGGTGTAGGAGCAGGTGGCTGTGTGTCCATTTGCACTGCTCTGATGGGTGCAGAAACAGGTGTCTGTGTGTCCATGTGCACGGCTCTGATGGGTGCAGGAACAGGTGCCTGTGTGTCCATGTGCCCTGCTCTGATTGTTGCAGGAACAGGTGGCTTTGTGTCCATGTGCACTGCTCTGATGGGTGCAGGAACAGGTGGCTGTGTGTCCATGTGCACTTCTGTGATGGGTGCAGGAACAGGTGGCTGTGTGTCCATGTGCACGGCTCTGATGTTTGCAGTAACATATGGCTGTGTGTCCATGTGCACTGCTCTGATGGGTGCAGGAGCTGATGGCTGTGTGACCATGTGCTTGGCTCTGATTGGTGTAGGATCAGGTGACTGTGTGTCCATGTGCAATGATCTGATGGGTTTAGGAACAGATGGCTGTGTGTCCATGTGCTTGGCTCTGATTGGTGTAGGAACAGGTGACTGTGTGTCCATGTGCACTGCTCTGATGTGTGTGGGAACAGGTGGCTGTGTGTCCATGTGCACTGCTCTGATGGGGCTAGGAACAGGTGACTGTGTGTCCATGTGCACTGCTCTGATGGGAGTAGGAACAGGTGGCTGTGTGTCCATGTGCACGGCTCTGATGTGTGCAGTAACATATGGCTGTGTGTCCATGTGCACTGCTCTGATGGGTTTAGGAACAGATGGCTGTGTGTCCATGTGCTTGGCACTGATTGGTGTAGGAACAGGTGACTGTGTGTCCATGTGCACTGCTCTGATGGGTGTAGGAACAGGCGGCTGTGTGTCCATGTGCACTGCTCTGATGGGTGTAGGAACAGGTGACTGTGTGTCCATGTGCACTGCTCTGATGGGTGTAGGAACAGGTGACTGTGTGTCCATGTGCACTGCTCTGATGGGTGTAGGAACAGGTGGCTGTGTGTCCATGTGCACTGCTCTGATGGGTTTAGGAACAGATGGCTGTGTGTCCATGCGCTTGGCTCTGATTGGTGTAGGAACAGGTGACTGTGTGTCCATGTGCACTGCTCTGATGGGTGTAGGAACAGGTGGCTGTGTGTCCATGTGCACTGCACTGATGGGGATAGGAACAGGTGGCTGTGTGTCCATGTGCACTGCTCTAATGGGGATAGGAACAGGTGGCTGTGTGTCCATGTGCACTGCTCTGATAGGTTCAGTAACAGGTGGCTATGTCTCCATGTGCACTGCTCTGATGGTTCTAGAAACAGGTGGCAGTGTGTCCATGTGCTTGGCTCTGATTGGTGAAGGAACAGGTGACTGTGTGTCCATGTGCACTGCTCTGATGGGTGTAGGAACAGGTGGCTGTGTGTCCATGTGCACTGCTCTGATGGGGATAGGAACAGGTGGCTGTGTGTCCATGTGCTTGGCTCTGATTGGTGTTGGAACAGGTGACTGTGTGTCCATGTGCACTGCTCTGATGGGTGTAGGAACAGGCGGCTGTTTGTCCATGTGCACTGCTCTGATGGGTGTAGGAACAGGTGGCTGTGTGTCCATGTGCACTGCTCTGATGGGTGCAGGAACAGGTGGCTGTGTGTCCATGTGCACTGCTCTGATGGGTGCAGGAACAGGTGACACTGTGTCCATGTGCACGGCTCTGATGGTTGCGGGAACAGGTGGCTCTGTGTCCATGTGCACTGCTCTGATGGGAGCCGGAACAGGTAGCTCTGTGTATATGTGCACTGCTCTGATGGGTAGAGGAACAGGTGGCTGTGTGTCCATGTGCACGGCTCTGATGGGTGCAGGTATATGTGGCTGTGTGTCCATGTGCACTGCTCTGATGGGTGCAGGAACAGGTGGCTGTGTGTCCATGTGCACTGCTCTGATACGTGCAGGAACAGGTGGCTCCGTGTCCATGTGCACTGCTCTGATGGGTGTAGGAACAGGTGGCTGTGTTTCCGTGTGCACGGCTCTGATGTGTGTAGGAACAGGTGGCTGTGTGTCCATGTGCCCTGCTCTGATGGGTGTAGCAACAGCTGGCTGTGTGTCCATGTGCACGGCTCTGATAGGTGCAGGAATAGGTGGTTGTGTGTCCATGTGCAGTGCTCTGATGGGTGCAGGAATAATTGTCACTGTGTCCATGTGCACGGCTGTGATGGGTGCAGGAACAGGTGGCTGTGTGTCCATGTGCACGACTCTGATGGGTGTAGCAACTGATGCCTGAGTGTCCATGTGCACAGGTGTGATGGGTGTAGGAGCAGGTGGCTGTGTGTCCATGTGCACTGCTCTGATGGGTGCAGGAACAACTGTCTGTGTGTCTATGTGCACTGCTCTGATGGGTGTAGGAACAGGTGGCTGTGTTTCCCAATGCACGGCTCTGATGTGTGCAGGAACAGGTGGCTGTGTGTCCATGTGCACTGCTCTGATGGGTGTAGCAACAGGTGGCTGTGTGTCCATGTGCACGGCTCTGATAGGTGCAGGAATAGGTGGTTGTGTGTCCATGTGCAGTGCTCTGATGGGTGCAGGAACAATTGTCACTGTGTCCATGTGCACGGCTGTGATGGGTGTAGCAACAGGTGGCTGTGTGTCCATGTGCAAGACTCTGATAGGTGCAGGAATAGGTGGTTGTGTGTCCATGTGCAGTGCTCTGATGGGTGCAGGAACAATTGTCACTGTGTCCATGTGCACGGCTGTGATGGGTGCAGGAACAGGTGGCTGTGTGTCCATGTGCACGACTCTGATGGGTGTAGCAACTGATGGCTGAGTGTCCATGTGCACAGGTGTGATGGGTGTAGGAGCAGGTGGCTGTGTGTCCATGTGCACTGCTCTGATGGGTGCAGGAACAGGTGTCTGTGTGTCCATGTGCACGGCTCTGATGGGTGCAGGAACAGGAGCCTGTGTGTCCATGTGCCCTGCTCTGATTGGTGCAGGAACAGGTGGCTTTGTGTCCATGTGCACTGCTCTGATGGGTGCAGGAACAGGTGGCTGTGTGTCCATGTGCACTTCTATGATGGGTGCAGGAACAGGTGGCTGTGTGTCCATGTGCACGGCTCTGATGGGTGTTGGAACAGCTGACTGTGTGTCCATGTGCACGGCTCTGATGTGTGCAGTAACATATGGCTGTGTGTCCATGTGCACTGCTCTGATGGGTGCAGGTGCAGGTGACTGTGTGTCCATGTGCACTGCTCTGATGGTTCTAGAAACAGGTGGCAGTGTGTCCATGTGCTTGGCTCTGATTGGTGAAGGAACAGGTGACTGTGTGTCCATGTGCACTGCTCTGATGGGTGTAGGAACAGGTGGCTGTGTGTCCATGTGCACTGCTCTGATGGGGATAGGAACAGGTGGCTGTGTGTCCATGTGCTTGGCTCTGATTGGTGTTGGAACAGGTGACTGTGTGTCCATGTGCACTGCTCGGATGGGTGTAGGAACAGGCGGCTGTGTGTCCATGTGCACTGCTCTGATGGGTGTAGGAACAGGTGACTGTGTGTCCATGTGCACTGCTCTGATGGGTGTAGGAACAGGTGACTGTGTGTCCATGTGCACTGCTCTGATGGGTGTAGGAACAGGTGACTGTGTGTCCATGTGCACTGCTCTGATCGGTGTAGGAACAGGTGAATGTGTGTCCATGTGCACTGCTCTGATGGGTATAGGAACAGGTGGCTGTGTGTCCATGTGACCTGCTCTGATGGGTTTAGGAACAGATGGCTGTGTGTCCATGTGCTTGGCTCTGTTTGGTGTAGGAACAGGTGACTGTGTGTCCATGTGCACTGCTCTGATGGGGATAGGAACAGGTGGCTGTGTGTCCATGTGCCCTGCTCTAATGGGGATAGGAACAGGTGGCTGTGTGTCCATGTGCACTGCTCTGATAGGTTCAGGAACAGGTGGCTCTGTCTCCATGTGCACTGCTCTGATGGGTGTAGGAACAGGTGGCTGTGTGTCCATGTGCTCTGCTCTGATGGGTAAAGGAACAGGTGGTAGTGTGTCCATATGCACTGCTCTGATGGGTTTAGGAACAGGTGGCTGTGTGTCCATGTTCTTGGCTCTGATGGGTTTACGAACAGGTGGCTGTGTATCCATGTGCGCTGCTCTGATGGGTGTAGGAACAGGTGGCTGTCTGTCCATGTGCACGGCTCTGATGGGTGTAGCAACAGATGGCTGAGTGTCCATGTGCACTGGTGTGATGGGTGTAGGTGCAGGTGGCTGTGAGTCCATGTGCACTGCTCTGATGGGTGCAGGAACAGGTGTCTGTGCGTCCATTTGCGCATCTGTTGGGAGCAGGAACAGGTGGCTGTGTGTCCATGTGCACTGCTCTGATGGGTGCAGGAACAGGTGACTGTGTGTCCATATGCACCGCACTGATGGGTTTAGGAACAGGTGGCTGTGTGTCCATGTTCTTGGCTCTGATGGGTTTAGGAACATTTGGCTGTGTGTCCATGTGCTCTGCTCTGATGGGTGAAGGAACAGGTGGCAGTGTGTCCATATGCACTGCTCTGATGGGTTTAGGAACAGGTGGCTGTGTGTCCATGTTCTTGGCTCTGATGGGTTTACGAACAGGTGGCTGTGTATCCATGTGCTCTGCTCTGATGGGTGTAGGAACAGGTGGCAGTGTGTCCATATGCACTGCTCTGATGGGTTTAGGAACAGGTGACTATGTGTCCATGCGCACTGCTCTGATGGGTGTAGGAACAGGTGGCTGTGTGTCCATGTGCACTGCTCTGATGGGTATAGGAACAGGTGGCTGTGTGTCCATGTGCAAGGCTCTGATGGGTGTAGGAACAGGTGGCTGCGTGTCCATGTGCACTGCTCTGATGGGTGTAGGAACATGTGGCTGTCTGTCCATGTGCACGGCTCTGATGGGTGGAGCAACAGATGGCTGAGTGTCCATGTGCACTGGTGTGAGGGGTGTAGGTGCAGGTGGCTGTGAGTCCATGTGCACTGCTCTGATGGGTGCAGGAACAGGTGTCTGTGCGTCCATTTGCGCATTTGTTGGGAGCAGGAACAGGTGGCTGTGTGTCCATGTGCACTGCTCTGATGGGTGCAGGAACAGATGACAGTGTGTCCATGTGTACTGCTCTGATGGGTGTAGGAACAGGTGGCTGTGTGTCCATGTGTACTGCTCTGATGGGTGCAGGAACAGGTGACTCTGTGTCCATGTGTACTGCTCTGATGGGTGTAGGAACAGATGGCTGTGTGTCCAAGTGCACTGGTGTGATGGGTGTCGGTGCAGGTGGCTGTGAGGCCATGTGCACTGCTCTGATGGGTGCAGGAACAGGTGGCTGTGTGTTAATGTGCACGGCTCTGATGGGTGTAGGAACAGATGGCCGTGTGCGCATGTGCACTGCTCTGATGGGTGCAGGAACAGGTGGCTTTGTGTCCATGTGCACTGCTCTGATGGGTGCTGGAACAGGTGTCTCTGTGACCATGTGCACGGCTCTGATGGGTGCTGGAACAGATGGATGTGTCTCCATGTGCACTGCTCTCATGGGTGCAGGAACAGGTGGCTGTGTGTCCATGAGCACGTGTCTGTTGGGTGTAGGAACAGGTGGCTGTGTGTCCACGTGCACGGCTCTGGTGGGTGTAGGAGCAGGTGGCTGTGTGTCCATGTGCACGGCCCTGATGGGTATAGGAACATGTGGGTAAGTGTCCATGTGCACGGCTCAGATGAGTGCAGGAACATGTGGCCTTGTGTCCATGTGCACAGCTCTGATGGGAGCATTAACAGGTAGCTTTGTGTCCATGTGCACGGATCTGACGGTTGCAGGAACAGGTGGCTGTGTGTCCATGTGCACTGCTCTGATGGGTGTAGGAACAGGTGGCTGTGTGTCCATGTGCCCTGCTCTGATGGGTGTAGCAACAGGTGGCTGTCTGTCCATGTGCACGGCTCTGATAGGTGCAGGAATAGGTGGTTGTGTGTCCATGTGCAGTGCTCTGATGGGTGCAGGAACAATTGTCACTGTGTCCATGTGCACGGCTGTGATGGGTGCAGGAACAGGTTGCTGTGTGTCCATGTGCACGTCTCTGATGGGTGTAGCAACTGATGGCTGAGTGTCCATGTGCACAGGTGTGATGGGTGTAGGAGCAGGTGGCTGTGTGTCCATTTGCACTGCTCTGATGGGTGCAGGAACAGGTGTCTGTGTGTCCATGTGCACGGCTCTGATGGGTGCAGGAACAGGTGCCTGTGTGTCCATGTGCCCTGCTCTGATTGTTGCAGGAACAGGTGGCTTTGTGTCCATGTGCACTGCTCTGATGGGTGCAGGAACAGGTGGCTGTGTGTCCATGTGCACTTCTGTGATGGGTGCAGGAACAGGTGGCTGTGTGTCCATGTGCCCTGCTCTGATTGTTGCAGGAACAGGTGGCTTTGTGTCCATGTGCACTGCTCTGATGGGTGCAGGAACAGGTGGCTGTGTGTCCATGTGCACTTCTGTGATGGGTGCAGGAACAGGTGGCTGTGTGTCCATGTGCACGGCTCTGATGTTTGCAGTAACATATGGCTGTGTGTCCATGTGCACTGCTCTGATGGGTGCAGGAGCTGATGGCTGTGTGACCATGTGCTTGGCTCTGATTGGTGTAGGATCAGGTGACTGTGTGTCCATGTGCACTGATCTGATGGGTTTAGGAACAGATGGTTGTGTGTCCATGTGCTTGGCTCTGATTGGTGTAGGAACAGGTGACTGTGTGTCCATGTGCACTGCTCTGATGTGTGTGGGAACAGGTGGCTGTGTGTCCATGTGCACTGCTCTGATGGGGCTAGGAACAGGTGACTGTGTGTCCATGTGCACTGCTCTGATGGGAGTAGGAACAGGTGGCTGTGTGTCCATGTGCACGGCTCTGATGTGTGCAGTAACATATGGCTGTGTGTCCATGTGCACTGCTCTGATGGGTTTAGGAACAGATGGCTGTGTGTCCATGTGCTTGGCACTGATTGGTGTAGGAACAGGTGACTGTGTGTCCATGTGCACTGCTCTGATGGGTGTAGGAACAGGCGGCTGTGTGTCCATGTGCACTGCTCTGATGGGTGTAGGAACAGGTGACTGTGTGTCCATGTGCACTGCTCTGATGGGTGTAGGAACAGGTGACTGTGTGTCCATGTGCACTGCCCTGATGGGTGTAGGAACAGGTGGCTGTGTGTCCATGTGCACTGCTCTGATGGGTTTAGGAACAGATGGCTGTGTGTCCATGCGCTTGGCTCTGATTGGTGTAGGAACAGGTGACTGTGTGTCCATGTGCACTGCTCTGATGGGTGTAGGAACAGGTGGCTGTGTGTCCATGTGCACTGCACTGATGGGGATAGGAACAGGTGGCTGTGTGTCCATGTGCACTGCTCTAATGGGGATAGGAACAGGTGGCTGTGTGTCCATGTGCACTGCTCTGATAGGTTCAGTAACAGGTGGCTATGTCTCCATGTGCACTGCTCTTATGGGTGTAGGAACAGGTGGCTGTGCTTCCATGTGCACTGCTCTGATGGGTGCAGGAACAGGTGACTGTGTGTCCATGTTCTTGGCTCTGATGGGTTTAGGAACAGGTGGCTGTGTGTCCATGTGCTCTGCTCTGATGGGTGCAGGAACAGGTGGCAGTGTGTCCATATGCACTGCTCTGATGGGTTTAGGAAAAGGTGGCTGTGTGTCCATGTTCTTGGCTCTGATGGGTTTAGGAACAGGTGGCTGTGTGTCCATGTGCTCTGCTCTGATGGGTGTAGGAACAGGTGGCAGTGTGTCCATATTCACTGCTCTGATGGGTGGAGGAACAGGTGGCTGTGTGTCCATGTGCACTGCTCTGATGGGTAGAGGAACAGGTGGCTGTGTGTCCATGTGCAAGGCTCTGATGAGTGCAGGAATATGTGGCTGTGTGTCCATGTGCACTGCTCTGATGGGTGTAGGAACGGGTCGCTGTGTGTCCATGTGCACTGCTCTGATGGGTATAGGAACAGGTGGCTGTGTGTCCATGTGCAAGGCTCTGATGAGTGCAGGAAAATGTCGCTGTGTGTCCATGTGCACTGCTCTGATGGGTGTAGGAACGGGTCGCTGTGTGTCCATGTGCACTGCTCTGATGGGTGTAGGAACAGGTGGCTGTGTTTCCATGTGCACGGCTCTGATGGGTGTAGGAACAGGCGGCTGTGTGTCCATGTGCACTGCTATGATGGGTGTAGGAACAGGTGACTGTGTGTCCATGTGCACTGCTCTGATGGGTGTAGGAACAGGTGACTGTGTGTCCATGTGCACTGCTCTGATAGGTGCAGGAACAGGAGGCTCTGTGTCCATGTGCACTGCTCTGATGGGTTTAGGAACAGGTGGCTGTGTGTTCATGTGCTTTGCTCTGATGGGTGTAGGAACAGGTGACTATGTGTCCATGCGCACTGCTCTTATGGGTGGAGGAACAGGTGGCTGTTTGTCCATGTGCAGTGCTCTGATGGGTATAGGAACAGGTGGCTGTGTGTCCATGTGCAAGGCTCTGATGGGTGCAGGAATATGTGGCTGTGTGTCCAGGTGCACTGCGCTGATGGGTATAGGAACATGTTGCTTTGTGTCCATGTGCCTGGCTCTGATAGGTGCAGGAACAGGAGGCTCTGTGTCCATGTTCACTGCTCTGATGTGTGTAGGAACAGGTGGCTGTGTTTCCATGTGCATGGCTCTGATGGGTGTAGGAACATGTGGCTTTGTGTCCATGTGCACTGCTCTGATTGGTGTCGGAACAGGTGGCTGTGTGTCCATGTCCACTGCTCTGACGGGTGTAGGAACATGTGGCTGTGTGTCCATGTGCACGGCTCTGATGGGTGGAGGAACAGGTGGCTCTGTGTCCATTTGCACGGCTCTCATGAGTGCAGGTACAGGTGGCTGTGTGTCCATGTGTACTGCTCTTATGGGTGCAGGAACAGGTGGCCTTGTATCCATGTGCACGGCCCTGATGGGTGCAGGAACAGGTGACTGTGTGTCCATGTGCATTGCTCTGGTGGGTGCAGGAACTGGTAGCTGTGAGTCCATGTGCACTGCTCTGATGGGTGCAGGAACAGGTGGCTGCGTGTCCATTTGCACTGCTCTGATGGGTGTAGGAACAGGTGGCTGTCTTTCTGTGCTCACGGCTCTGATGGGTGCAGCAACAGATGGCTGTGTGTCCAAGTGCACTGGTGTGATGAGTGTAGGTGCAGGTGGCTGTGAGTCCATGTGCACTGCTCTGATGGGTGCAGGAACAGGTGTCTGTGTGTCCATGTGCGCGGCTCTGATGGGTGCAGGAACAGGTGACTGTGTGTCCATGTGCACTGCTCTGATGGGTGCAAGAACAGGTGACTGTGTGTCCATGTGTACTGCTCTGATGGGTGTAGGAACAGGTCTCTCTGTGTCCATGTGCACGGCTCTGATGGGTGTAGCAACTGATGGCTGTGTGTCCATGTGCACTGGTGTGATGGGTGTAGGTGCAGGAGGCTGTGAGTCCATGTGCACTGCTCTGATGGGTGCAGGAACAGGTGGCTGTGTGTTAATGTGCACGGCTCTGATGGGTGTAGGAACAGATGGCCGTGTTTACATGTGCACTGCTCTGATGGGTGCAGGAACAGGTGGCTTTGTGTCCATGTGCACTGCTCTGATGGGTGCTGGAACAGGTGTCTCTGTGACCATGTGCACGGCTCTGATGGGTGCAGGAACAGATGGATGTGTGTCCATGTGCACTGCTCTCATGGGTGTAGGAAAAGGTGGCTGTGTGTCCATGAGCACGTGTCTGTTGGGTGTAGGAACAGGTGGCTGTGTGTCCACGTGCACGGCTCTGGTGGGTGTAGGAGCAGGTGGCTGTGTGTCCATGTGCACGGCCCTGATGGGTACAGGAACATGTGGCTGTGTGTCCATGTGCACGGCTCAGATGGGTGCATGAACAGGTGGCCTTGTGTCCATGTGCACAGCTCTGATGGGAGCATTAACAGGTAGCTTTGTGTCCATGTGCACGGATCTGATGGTTGTAGGAACAGGTGGCTGTGTGTCCATGTGCACTGCTCTGATGGGTGTAGGAATAGGTGGCTGTGTGTCCATGTGAACGGCTCTGATGAGTGTAGCAACTGATGGCTGTGTGTCCATGTGCACTGTTGTGATGGGTGTCGTAGCAGGTGGCTGTGTGTCCATGTGCACTGCTCTCATGGGTGCAGGAACAGCTGTCTGTGTGTCCATGTGCGCGGCTCTGATGGGTGCAGGAACAGCTGGCTGTGTGTCCATGTGCACTGCTCTGCTGGGTGCAGGAACAGGTGGCTGTGTGTCCATGTGCACTGCTCCGATTGTGCAGGAACAGGTGGCTGTGTGTTCATGTGCCCTGCTCTGATGGGTGTAGGAACAGGTGACTGTGTGTCCATGTGCACTGCTCTGATGGGTGTAGGAACAGGTGACTGTGTGTCCATGTGCACTGCCCTGATGGGTGTAGGAACAGGTGGCTGTGTGTCCATGTGCACTGCTCTGATGGGTTTAGGAACAGATGGCTGTGTGTCCATGCGCTTGGCTCTGATTGGTGTAGGAACAGGTGACTGTGTGTCCATGTGCACTGCTCTGATGGGTGTAGGAACAGGTGGCTGTGTGTCCATGTGCACTGCACTGATGGGGATAGGAACAGGTGGCTGTGTGTCCATGTGCACTGCTCTAATGGGGATAGGAACAGGTGGCTGTGTGTCCATGTGCACTGCTCTGATAGGTTCAGTAACAGGTGGCTATGTCTCCATGTGCACTGCTCTTATGGGTGTAGGAACAGGTGGCTGTGCTTCCATGTGCACTGCTCTGATGGGTGCAGGAACAGGTGACTGTGTGTCCATGTTCTTGGCTCTGATGGGTTTAGGAACAGGTGGCTGTGTGTCCATGTGCTCTGCTCTGATGGGTGCAGGAACAGGTGGCAGTGTGTCCATATGCACTGCTCTGATGGGTTTAGGAAAAGGTGGCTGTGTGTCCATGTTCTTGGCTCTGATGGGTTTAGGAACAGGTGGCTGTGTGTCCATGTGCTCTGCTCTGATGGGTGTAGGAACAGGTGGCAGTGTGTCCATATTCACTGCTCTGATGGGTGGAGGAACAGGTGGCTGTGTGTCCATGTGCACTGCTCTGATGGGTAGAGGAACAGGTGGCTGTGTGTCCATGTGCAAGGCTCTGATGAGTGCAGGAATATGTGGCTGTGTGTCCATGTGCACTGCTCTGATGGGTGTAGGAACGGGTCGCTGTGTGTCCATGTGCACTGCTCTGATGGGTATAGGAACAGGTGGCTGTGTGTCCATGTGCAAGGCTCTGATGAGTGCAGGAAAATGTCGCTGTGTGTCCATGTGCACTGCTCTGATGGGTGTAGGAACGGGTCGCTGTGTGTCCATGTGCACTGCTCTGATGGGTGTAGGAACAGGTGGCTGTGTTTCCATGTGCACGGCTCTGATGGGTGTAGGAACAGGCGGCTGTGTGTCCATGTGCACTGCTATGATGGGTGTAGGAACAGGTGACTGTGTGTCCATGTGCACTGCTCTGATGGGTGTAGGAACAGGTGACTGTGTGTCCATGTGCACTGCTCTGATAGGTGCAGGAACAGGAGGCTCTGTGTCCATGTGCACTGCTCTGATGGGTTTAGGAACAGGTGGCTGTGTGTTCATGTGCTTTGCTCTGATGGGTGTAGGAACAGGTGACTATGTGTCCATGCGCACTGCTCTTATGGGTGGAGGAACAGGTGGCTGTTTGTCCATGTGCAGTGCTCTGATGGGTATAGGAACAGGTGGCTGTGTGTCCATGTGCAAGGCTCTGATGGGTGCAGGAATATGTGGCTGTGTGTCCAGGTGCACTGCGCTGATGGGTATAGGAACATGTTGCTTTGTGTCCATGTGCCTGGCTCTGATAGGTGCAGGAACAGGAGGCTCTGTGTCCATGTTCACTGCTCTGATGTGTGTAGGAACAGGTGGCTGTGTTTCCATGTGCATGGCTCTGATGGGTGTAGGAACATGTGGCTTTGTGTCCATGTGCACTGCTCTGATTGGTGTCGGAACAGGTGGCTGTGTGTCCATGTCCACTGCTCTGACGGGTGTAGGAACATGTGGCTGTGTGTCCATGTGCACGGCTCTGATGGGTGGAGGAACAGGTGGCTCTGTGTCCATTTGCACGGCTCTCATGAGTGCAGGTACAGGTGGCTGTGTGTCCATGTGTACTGCTCTTATGGGTGCAGGAACAGGTGGCCTTGTATCCATGTGCACGGCCCTGATGGGTGCAGGAACAGGTGACTGTGTGTCCATGTGCATTGCTCTGGTGGGTGCAGGAACTGGTAGCTGTGAGTCCATGTGCACTGCTCTGATGGGTGCAGGAACAGGTGGCTGCGTGTCCATTTGCACTGCTCTGATGGGTGTAGGAACAGGTGGCTGTCTTTCTGTGCTCACGGCTCTGATGGGTGCAGCAACAGATGGCTGTGTGTCCAAGTGCACTGGTGTGATGAGTGTAGGTGCAGGTGGCTGTGAGTCCATGTGCACTGCTCTGATGGGTGCAGGAACAGGTGTCTGTGTGTCCATGTGCGCGGCTCTGATGGGTGCAGGAACAGGTGACTGTGTGTCCATGTGCACTGCTCTGATGGGTGCAAGAACAGGTGACTGTGTGTCCATGTGTACTGCTCTGATGGGTGTAGGAACAGGTCTCTCTGTGTCCATGTGCACGGCTCTGATGGGTGTAGCAACTGATGGCTGTGTGTCCATGTGCACTGGTGTGATGGGTGTAGGTGCAGGAGGCTGTGAGTCCATGTGCACTGCTCTGATGGGTGCAGGAACAGGTGGCTGTGTGTTAATGTGCACGGCTCTGATGGGTGTAGGAACAGATGGCCGTGTTTACATGTGCACTGCTCTGATGGGTGCAGGAACAGGTGGCTTTGTGTCCATGTGCACTGCTCTGATGGGTGCTGGAACAGGTGTCTCTGTGACCATGTGCACGGCTCTGATGGGTGCAGGAACAGATGGATGTGTGTCCATGTGCACTGCTCTCATGGGTGTAGGAAAAGGTGGCTGTGTGTCCATGAGCACGTGTCTGTTGGGTGTAGGAACAGGTGGCTGTGTGTCCACGTGCACGGCTCTGGTGGGTGTAGGAGCAGGTGGCTGTGTGTCCATGTGCACGGCCCTGATGGGTACAGGAACATGTGGCTGTGTGTCCATGTGCACGGCTCAGATGGGTGCATGAACAGGTGGCCTTGTGTCCATGTGCACAGCTCTGATGGGAGCATTAACAGGTAGCTTTGTGTCCATGTGCACGGATCTGATGGTTGTAGGAATAGGTGGCTGTGTGTCCATGTGCACTGCTCTGATGGGTGTAGGAATAGGTGGCTGTGTGTCCATGTGAACGGCTCTGATGAGTGTAGCAACTGATGGCTGTGTGTCCATGTGCACTGTTGTGATGGGTGTCGTAGCAGGTGGCTGTGTGTCCATGTGCCCTGCTCTCATGGGTGCAGGAACAGCTGTCTGTGTGTCCATGTGCGCGGCTCTGATGGGTGCAGGAACAGCTGACTGTGTGTCCATGTGCACTGCTCTGCTGGGTGCAGGAACAGGTGGCTGTGTGTCCATATGCACTGCTCCGATTGTGCAGGAACAGGTGGCTGTGTGTTCATGTGCCCTGCTCTGATGGGTGTAGGAGCAGGTGGCTGTGTGTTCATGTGCACGGTTCTGATGGATGTAGGAGCAGCTTGCTGTGTGTCCATGTGCACTTCTCTGATGGGTGCAGGAACAGGTGGCTGTGTGTCCATGTGCACGGCTCTGATGGGTGTAGAAACAGATATCTGTGTGTCCATGTGCACTGCTCTGATGGGTGCAGGAATAGGTGACTCTGTGTCCATGTGCACGGCTCTGATGGTTGCAGGAACAGGTGGCTCTGTGTCCATGTGCACTGCTCTGATGGGTGTAGGAACAGGTGACTGTGTGTCCATGTGCACTGCTCTGATAGGTGCAGGAACAGGAGGCTCTGTGTCCATGTGCACTGCTCTGATGGGTTTAGGAACAGGTGGCTGTGTGTTCATGTGCTTTGCTCTGATGGGTGTAGGAACAGGTGACTATGTGTCCATGCGCACTGCTCTGATGGGTGGAGGAACAGGTGGCTGTGTGTCCATGTGCACTGCTCTGATGGGTATAGGAACAGGTGGCTGTGTGTCCATGTGCAAGGCTCTGATGGGTGCAGGAATATGTGGCTGTGTGTCCAGGTGCACTGCTCTGATGGGTGCAGGAACGGGTAGCTGTGTGTCCATGTGCACTGCGCTGATGGGTATAGGAACATGTGGCTTTGTGTCCATGTGCCCTGCTCTGATAGGTGCAGGAACAGGAGGCTCTGTGTCCATGTGCACTGCTCTGATGGGTGTAGGAACAGGTGGCTGTGTTTCCATGTGCACGGCTCTGATGGGTGCAGGAACATGTGGCTTTGTGTCCATGTGCACTGCTCTGATTGGTGTCGGAACAGGTGGCTGTGTGTCCATGTCCACTGCTCTGACGGGTGTAGGAACATGTGGCTGTGTGTCCATGTGCACTGCTCTGATGGGTTTAGGAACAGGTGGCTGTGTGTTCATGTGCACTGCTCTGATGGGTGTAGGAACAGGTGACTGTGTGTCCATGTGCACTGCTCTGATAGGTGCAGGAACAGGAGGCTCTGTGTCCATGTGCACGGCTCTGATGGGAGCATTAACAGGTAGCTTTGTGTCCATGTGCACGGATCTGATGGTTGTAGGAATAGGTGGCTGTGTGTCCATGTGCACTGCTCTGATGGGTGTAGGAATAGGTGGCTGTGTGTCCATGTGAACGGCTCTGATGAGTGTAGCAACTGATGGCTGTGTGTCCATGTGCACTGTTGTGATGGGTGTCGTAGCAGGTGGCTGTGTGTCCATGTGCCCTGCTCTCATGGGTGCAGGAACAGCTGTCTGTGTGTCCATGTGCGCGGCTCTGATGGGTGCAGGAACAGCTGACTGTGTGTCCATGTGCACTGCTCTGCTGGGTGCAGGAACAGGTGGCTGTGTGTCCATATGCACTGCTCCGATTGTGCAGGAACAGGTGGCTGTGTGTTCATGTGCCCTGCTCTGATGGGTGTAGGAGCAGGTGGCTGTGTGTTCATGTGCACGGTTCTGATGGATGTAGGAGCAGCTTGCTGTGTGTCCATGTGCACTTCTCTGATGGGTGCAGGAACAGGTGGCTGTGTGTCCATGTGCACGGCTCTGATGGGTGTAGAAACAGATATCTGTGTGTCCATGTGCACTGCTCTGATGGGTGCAGGAATAGGTGACTCTGTGTCCATGTGCACGGCTCTGATGGTTGCAGGAACAGGTGGCTCTGTGTCCATGTGCACTGCTCTGATGGGTGTAGGAACAGGTGACTGTGTGTCCATGTGCACTGCTCTGATAGGTGCAGGAACAGGAGGCTCTGTGTCCATGTGCACTGCTCTGATGGGTTTAGGAACAGGTGGCTGTGTGTTCATGTGCTTTGCTCTGATGGGTGTAGGAACAGGTGACTATGTGTCCATGCGCACTGCTCTGATGGGTGGAGGAACAGGTGGCTGTGTGTCCATGTGCACTGCTCTGATGGGTATAGGAACAGGTGGCTGTGTGTCCATGTGCAAGGCTCTGATGGGTGCAGGAATATGTGGCTGTGTGTCCAGGTGCACTGCTCTGATGGGTGCAGGAACGGGTAGCTGTGTGTCCATGTGCACTGCGCTGATGGGTATAGGAACATGTGGCTTTGTGTCCATGTGCCCTGCTCTGATAGGTGCAGGAACAGGAGGCTCTGTGTCCATGTGCACTGCTCTGATGGGTGTAGGAACAGGTGGCTGTGTTTCCATGTGCACGGCTCTGATGGGTGCAGGAACATGTGGCTTTGTGTCCATGTGCACTGCTCTGATTGGTGTCGGAACAGGTGGCTGTGTGTCCATGTCCACTGCTCTGACGGGTGTAGGAACATGTGGCTGTGTGTCCATGTGCACGGCTCTGATGGGTGGAGGAACAGATGGCTCTGTGTCCATTTGCACGGCTCTGATGGGTGCAGGTACAGGTGGCTGTGTGTCCATGTGTACTGCTCTGATGGGTGCAGGAACAGGTGGCCTTGTATCCATGTGCACGGCCCTGATGGGTGCAGGAACAGGTGACTGTGTGTCCATGTGCACTGCTCTAATGGGGATAGGAACAGGTGGCTGTGTGTCCATGTGCACTGCTCTGATAGGTTCAGTAACAGGTGGCTATGTCTCCATGTGCACTGCTCTTATGGGTGTAGGAACAGGTGGCTGTGCTTCCATGTGCACTGCTCTGATGGGTGCAGGAACAGGTGACTGTGTGTCCATGTTATTGGCTCTGATGGGTTTAGGAACAGGTGGCTGTGTGTCCATGTGCTCTGCTCTGATGGGTGTAGGAACAGGTGGCAGTGTGTCCATATGCACTGCTCTGATGGGTTTAGGAACAGGTGGCTGTGTGTCCATGTTCTTGGCTCTGATGGGTTTAGGAACAGGTGGCTGTGTGTCCATGTGCTCTGCTCTGATGGGTGTAGGAACAGGTGGCAGTGTGTCCATATTCACTGCTCTGATGGGTGGAGGAACAGGTGGCTGTGTGTCCATGTGCACTGCTCTGATGGGTAGAGGAACAGGTGGCTGTGTGTCCATGTGCAAGGCTCTGATGAGTGCAGGAATATGTGGCTGTGTGTCCATGTGCACTGCTCTGATGGGTATAGGAACATGTGGCTTTGTGTCCATGTGCCCTGCTCTGATCTGTGCAGGAACAGGAGGCTCTGTGTCCATGTGCACTGCTCTGATGGGTGTAGGAACAGGTGGCTGTGTTTCCATGTGCACGGCTCTGATGGGTGTAGGAACAGGCGGCTGTGTGTCCATGTGCACTGCTATGATGGGTGTAGGAACAGGTGACTGTGTGTCCATGTGCACTGCTCTGATGGGTGTAGGAACAGCTGACTGTGTGTCCATGTGCACTGCTCTGATAAGTGCAGGAACAGGAGGCTCTGTGTCCATGTGCACTGCTCTGATCGGTGTAGGAACAGGTGACTATGTGTCCATGCGCACTGCTCTGATGGGTGGAGGAACAGGTGGCTGTGTGTCCATGTGCAAGGCTCTGATGGGTGCAGGAATATGTGGCTGTGTGTCCAGGTGCACTGCTCTGATGGGTGCAGGAACGGGTAGCTGTGTGTCCATGTGCACTGCGCTGATGGGTATAGGAACATGTGGCTTTGTGTCCATGTGCCCTGCTCTGATAGGTGCAGGAACAGGAGGCACTGTGTCCATGTGCACTGCTCTGATGGGTGTAGGAACAGGTGGCTGTGTTTCCATGTGCACGGCTCTGATGGGTGCAGGAACATGTGGCTTTGTGTCCATGTGCACTGCTCTGATTGGTGTCGGAACAGGTGGCTGTGTGTCCATGTCCACTGCTCTGACGGGTGTAGGAACATGTGGCTGTGTGTCCATGTGCACGGCTCTGATGGGTGGAGGAACAGATGGCTCTGTGTCCATTTGCACGGCTCTGATGGGTGCAGGTACAGGTGGCTGTGTGTCCATGTGTACTGCTCTGATGGGTGCAGGAACAGGTGGCCTTGTATCCATGTGCACGGCCCTGATGGGTGCAGGAACAGGTGACTGTGTGTCCATGTGCATTGCTCTGGTGGGTGCAGGAACTGGTAGCTGTGAGTCCATGTGCACTGCTCTGATGGGTGTAGGAACAGGTGGCTGCGTGTCCATTTGCACTGCTCTGATGGATGTAGGAACAGGTGGCTGTCTTTCTGTGTTCACGGCTCTGATGGGTGCAGCAACAGATGGCTGTGTGTCCAAGTGCACTGGTGTGATGGGTGTAGGTGCAGGTGGCTGTGAGTCCATGTGCACTGCTCTGATGGGTGCAGGAACAGGTGTCTGTGTGTCCATGTGCGCGGCTCTGATGGGTGCAGGAACAGGTGACTGTGTGTCCATCTGCACTGCTCTGATGGGTGCAGGAACAGGTGACTGTGTGTCCATGTGTACTGCTCTGATGGGTGTAGGAACAGGTGGCTGTGTGTCAATGTGCACGGCTGTGATGGGTGTAGCAACTGATGGCTGTGTGTCCATGTGCACTGGTGTGATGGGTGTAGGTGCAGGAGGCTGTGAGTCCATGTGCACTGCTCTGATGGGTGCAGGAACAGGTGGCTTTGTGTCCATGTGCACTGCTCTGATGGGTGCTGGAACAGGTGTCTCTGTGACCATGTGCACGGCTCTGATGGGTGCAGGAACAGATGGATGTGTGTCCTTGTGCACTGCTCTCATGGGTGTAGGAAAAGGTGGCTGTGTGTCCATGAGCACGTTTCTGTTGGGTGTAGGAACAGGTGGCTGTGTGTCCATGTGCACGGCCCTGATGGGTATAGGAACATGTGGCTGTGTGTCCATGTGCACGGCTCAGATGGGTGCATGAACAGGTGGCCTTGTGTCCATGTGCACAGCTCTGATGGGAGCATTAACAGGTAGCTTTATGTCCATGTGCACGGATCTGATGGTTGTAGGAACAGGTGGCTGTGTGTCCATGTGCACTGCTCTGATGGGTGTAGGAATAGGTGGCTGTGTGTCCATGTGAACGGCTCTGATGAGTGTAGCAACTGATGGCTGTGTGTCCATGTGCACTGTTGTGATGGGTGTCGTAGCAGGTGGCTGTGTGTCCATGTGCACTGCTCTCATGGGTGCAGGAACAGCTGTCTGTGTGTCCATGTGCGCGGCTCTGATGGGTGCAGGAACAGTTGGCTGTGTGTCCATGTGCACTGCTCTGCTGGGTGCAGGAACAGGTGGCTGTGTGTCCATGTGCACTGCTCGGATTGTGCAGGAACAGGTGGCTGTGTGTTCATGTGCCCTGCTCTGATGGGTGTAGGAGCAGGTGGCTGTGTGTTCATGTGCACGGTTCTGATGGATGTAGGAGCAGCTTGCTGTGTGTCCATGTGCACTTCTCTGATGGGCGCAGGAACAGGTGGCTGTGTGTCCATGTGCACGGCTCTAATGGGTGTAGGAACAGATATCTGTGTGTCCATGTGGACTGCTCTGATGGGTGCAGGAACAGGTGACTCTGTGTCCATGTGCACGGCTCTGATGGTTGCAGGAACAGGTGGCTCTGTGTCCATGTGCACTGCTCTGATGGGTGTAGGAACAGGTGACTGTGTGTCCATGTGCACTGCTCTGATAGGTGCAGGAACAGGAGGCTCTGTGTCCATGTGCACTGCTCTGATGGGTTTAGGAACAGGTGGCTGTGTGTTCATGTGCTTTGCTCTGATGGGTGTAGGAACAGGTGACTATGTGTCCATGCGCACTGCTCTGATGGGTGGAGGAACAGGTGGCTGTGTGTCCATGTGCACTGCTCTGATGGGTATAGGAACAGGTGGCTGTGTGTCCATGTGCAAGGCTCTGATGGGTGCAGGAATATGTGGCTGTGTGTCCAGGTGCACTGCTCTGATGGGTGCAGGAACGGGTAGCTGTGTGTCCATGTGCACTGCGCTGATGGGTATAGGAACATGTGGCTTTGTGTCCATGTGCCCTGCTCTGATAGGTGCAGGAACAGGAGGCTCTGTGTCCATGTGCACTGCTCTGATGGGTGTAGGAACAGGTGGCTGTGTTTCCATGTGCACGGCTCTGATGGGTGCAGGAACATGTGGCTTTGTGTCCATGTGCACTGCTCTGATTGGTGTCGGAACAGGTGGCTGTGTGTCCATGTCCACTGCTCTGACGGGTGTAGGAACATGTGGCTGTGTGTCCATGTGCACTGCTCTGATGGGTTTAGGAACAGGTGGCTGTGTGTTCATGTGCACTGCTCTGATGGGTGTAGGAACAGGTGACTGTGTGTCCATGTGCACTGCTCTGATAGGTGCAGGAACAGGAGGCTCTGTGTCCATGTGCACGGCTCTGATGGGAGCATTAACAGGTAGCTTTGTGTCCATGTGCACGGATCTGATGGTTGTAGGAATAGGTGGCTGTGTGTCCATGTGCACTGCTCTGATGGGTGTAGGAATAGGTGGCTGTGTGTCCATGTGAACGGCTCTGATGAGTGTAGCAACTGATGGCTGTGTGTCCATGTGCACTGTTGTGATGGGTGTCGTAGCAGGTGGCTGTGTGTCCATGTGCCCTGCTCTCATGGGTGCAGGAACAGCTGTCTGTGTGTCCATGTGCGCGGCTCTGATGGGTGCAGGAACAGCTGACTGTGTGTCCATGTGCACTGCTCTGCTGGGTGCAGGAACAGGTGGCTGTGTGTCCATATGCACTGCTCCGATTGTGCAGGAACAGGTGGCTGTGTGTTCATGTGCCCTGCTCTGATGGGTGTAGGAGCAGGTGGCTGTGTGTTCATGTGCACGGTTCTGATGGATGTAGGAGCAGCTTGCTGTGTGTCCATGTGCACTTCTCTGATGGGTGCAGGAACAGGTGGCTGTGTGTCCATGTGCACGGCTCTGATGGGTGTAGAAACAGATATCTGTGTGTCCATGTGCACTGCTCTGATGGGTGCAGGAATAGGTGACTCTGTGTCCATGTGCACGGCTCTGATGGTTGCAGGAACAGGTGGCTCTGTGTCCATGTGCACTGCTCTGATGGGTGTAGGAACAGGTGACTGTGTGTCCATGTGCACTGCTCTGATAGGTGCAGGAACAGGAGGCTCTGTGTCCATGTGCACTGCTCTGATGGGTTTAGGAACAGGTGGCTGTGTGTTCATGTGCTTTGCTCTGATGGGTGTAGGAACAGGTGACTATGTGTCCATGCGCACTGCTCTGATGGGTGGAGGAACAGGTGGCTGTGTGTCCATGTGCACTGCTCTGATGGGTATAGGAACAGGTGGCTGTGTGTCCATGTGCAAGGCTCTGATGGGTGCAGGAATATGTGGCTGTGTGTCCAGGTGCACTGCTCTGATGGGTGCAGGAACGGGTAGCTGTGTGTCCATGTGCACTGCGCTGATGGGTATAGGAACATGTGGCTTTGTGTCCATGTGCCCTGCTCTGATAGGTGCAGGAACAGGAGGCTCTGTGTCCATGTGCACTGCTCTGATGGGTGTAGGAACAGGTGGCTGTGTTTCCATGTGCACGGCTCTGATGGGTGCAGGAACATGTGGCTTTGTGTCCATGTGCACTGCTCTGATTGGTGTCGGAACAGGTGGCTGTGTGTCCATGTCCACTGCTCTGACGGGTGTAGGAACATGTGGCTGTGTGTCCATGTGCACGGCTCTGATGGGTGGAGGAACAGATGGCTCTGTGTCCATTTGCACGGCTCTGATGGGTGCAGGTACAGGTGGCTGTGTGTCCATGTGTACTGCTCTGATGGGTGCAGGAACAGGTGGCCTTGTATCCATGTGCACGGCCCTGATGGGTGCAGGAACAGGTGACTGTGTGTCCATGTGCACTGCTCTAATGGGGATAGGAACAGGTGGCTGTGTGTCCATGTGCACTGCTCTGATAGGTTCAGTAACAGGTGGCTATGTCTCCATGTGCACTGCTCTTATGGGTGTAGGAACAGGTGGCTGTGCTTCCATGTGCACTGCTCTGATGGGTGCAGGAACAGGTGACTGTGTGTCCATGTTATTGGCTCTGATGGGTTTAGGAACAGGTGGCTGTGTGTCCATGTGCTCTGCTCTGATGGGTGTAGGAACAGGTGGCAGTGTGTCCATATGCACTGCTCTGATGGGTTTAGGAACAGGTGGCTGTGTGTCCATGTTCTTGGCTCTGATGGGTTTAGGAACAGGTGGCTGTGTGTCCATGTGCTCTGCTCTGATGGGTGTAGGAACAGGTGGCAGTGTGTCCATATTCACTGCTCTGATGGGTGGAGGAACAGGTGGCTGTGTGTCCATGTGCACTGCTCTGATGGGTAGAGGAACAGGTGGCTGTGTGTCCATGTGCAAGGCTCTGATGAGTGCAGGAATATGTGGCTGTGTGTCCATGTGCACTGCTCTGATGGGTATAGGAACATGTGGCTTTGTGTCCATGTGCCCTGCTCTGATCTGTGCAGGAACAGGAGGCTCTGTGTCCATGTGCACTGCTCTGATGGGTGTAGGAACAGGTGGCTGTGTTTCCATGTGCACGGCTCTGATGGGTGTAGGAACAGGCGGCTGTGTGTCCATGTGCACTGCTATGATGGGTGTAGGAACAGGTGACTGTGTGTCCATGTGCACTGCTCTGATGGGTGTAGGAACAGCTGACTGTGTGTCCATGTGCACTGCTCTGATAAGTGCAGGAACAGGAGGCTCTGTGTCCATGTGCACTGCTCTGATCGGTGTAGGAACAGGTGACTATGTGTCCATGCGCACTGCTCTGATGGGTGGAGGAACAGGTGGCTGTGTGTCCATGTGCAAGGCTCTGATGGGTGCAGGAATATGTGGCTGTGTGTCCAGGTGCACTGCTCTGATGGGTGCAGGAACGGGTAGCTGTGTGTCCATGTGCACTGCGCTGATGGGTATAGGAACATGTGGCTTTGTGTCCATGTGCCCTGCTCTGATAGGTGCAGGAACAGGAGGCACTGTGTCCATGTGCACTGCTCTGATGGGTGTAGGAACAGGTGGCTGTGTTTCCATGTGCACGGCTCTGATGGGTGCAGGAACATGTGGCTTTGTGTCCATGTGCACTGCTCTGATTGGTGTCGGAACAGGTGGCTGTGTGTCCATGTCCACTGCTCTGACGGGTGTAGGAACATGTGGCTGTGTGTCCATGTGCACGGCTCTGATGGGTGGAGGAACAGATGGCTCTGTGTCCATTTGCACGGCTCTGATGGGTGCAGGTACAGGTGGCTGTGTGTCCATGTGTACTGCTCTGATGGGTGCAGGAACAGGTGGCCTTGTATCCATGTGCACGGCCCTGATGGGTGCAGGAACAGGTGACTGTGTGTCCATGTGCATTGCTCTGGTGGGTGCAGGAACTGGTAGCTGTGAGTCCATGTGCACTGCTCTGATGGGTGTAGGAACAGGTGGCTGCGTGTCCATTTGCACTGCTCTGATGGATGTAGGAACAGGTGGCTGTCTTTCTGTGTTCACGGCTCTGATGGGTGCAGCAACAGATGGCTGTGTGTCCAAGTGCACTGGTGTGATGGGTGTAGGTGCAGGTGGCTGTGAGTCCATGTGCACTGCTCTGATGGGTGCAGGAACAGGTGTCTGTGTGTCCATGTGCGCGGCTCTGATGGGTGCAGGAACAGGTGACTGTGTGTCCATCTGCACTGCTCTGATGGGTGCAGGAACAGGTGACTGTGTGTCCATGTGTACTGCTCTGATGGGTGTAGGAACAGGTGGCTGTGTGTCAATGTGCACGGCTGTGATGGGTGTAGCAACTGATGGCTGTGTGTCCATGTGCACTGGTGTGATGGGTGTAGGTGCAGGAGGCTGTGAGTCCATGTGCACTGCTCTGATGGGTGCAGGAACAGGTGGCTTTGTGTCCATGTGCACTGCTCTGATGGGTGCTGGAACAGGTGTCTCTGTGACCATGTGCACGGCTCTGATGGGTGCAGGAACAGATGGATGTGTGTCCTTGTGCACTGCTCTCATGGGTGTAGGAAAAGGTGGCTGTGTGTCCATGAGCACGTTTCTGTTGGGTGTAGGAACAGGTGGCTGTGTGTCCATGTGCACGGCCCTGATGGGTATAGGAACATGTGGCTGTGTGTCCATGTGCACGGCTCAGATGGGTGCATGAACAGGTGGCCTTGTGTCCATGTGCACAGCTCTGATGGGAGCATTAACAGGTAGCTTTATGTCCATGTGCACGGATCTGATGGTTGTAGGAACAGGTGGCTGTGTGTCCATGTGCACTGCTCTGATGGGTGTAGGAATAGGTGGCTGTGTGTCCATGTGAACGGCTCTGATGAGTGTAGCAACTGATGGCTGTGTGTCCATGTGCACTGTTGTGATGGGTGTCGTAGCAGGTGGCTGTGTGTCCATGTGCACTGCTCTCATGGGTGCAGGAACAGCTGTCTGTGTGTCCATGTGCGCGGCTCTGATGGGTGCAGGAACAGTTGGCTGTGTGTCCATGTGCACTGCTCTGCTTGGTGCAGGAACAGGTGGCTGTGTGTCCATGTGCACTGCTCGGATTGTGCAGGAACAGGTGGCTGTGTGTTCATGTGCCCTGCTCTGATGGGTGTAGGAGCAGGTGGCTGTGTGTTCATGTGCACGGTTCTGATGGATGTAGGAGCAGCTTGCTGTGTGTCCATGTGCACTTCTCTGATGGGCGCAGGAACAGGTGGCTGTGTGTCCATGTGCACGGCTCTAATGGGTGTAGGAACAGATATCTGTGTGTCCATGTGGACTGCTCTGATGGGTGCAGGAACAGGTGACTCTGTGTCCATGTGCACGGCTCTGATGGTTGCAGGAACAGGTGGCTCTGTGTCCATGTGCACTTCTCTGATGGGAGCAGGAACAGGTAGCTCTGTTTATATGTGCACTGCTCTGATGGGTGTAGGAACAGGTGGCTGTGTGTCCATGGGCACGGCTCTGATGGGTGTAGGAACGGGTAGATGTGTGTCCATGTGCACTGCTCTGATGGGTATAGGAACAGGTGGCTGTGTGTCCATGTGCCCTGCTCTGATGCGTGTAGGAACAGGTGGCTGTGTTTCCATGTGCACGGCTCTGATGTGAGTAGGAACAGGTGGCTGTGTGTCCATGTGCCCTGCTCTGTTGGGTGTAGCAACAGGTGGCTGTGTGTCAATGTGCACGGCTCTGATAGGTGCAGGAATAGGTGGTTGTGTGTCCATGTGCAGTGCTCTGATGGGTGCAGGAACAATTGTCACTGTGTCCATGTGCAAGGCTGTGATGGGTGCAGGAACAGGTGGTTGTGTGTCCATGTGCACTGCGCTGATGGGAGCAGTAACAGGTAGCTCTGTGTCCATGTGCACGGCTCTGATGGGTATAGCAACTGATGGCTCTATGTTCATGTGCACTGGTGTGATGGGTGTGGGAGCAGGTGGCTGTGTGTCCGTGTGCCCTGCTCTGATTGGTGCAGGAACAGGTGCCTGTGTGTCCATGTGCCCTGCTCTGATTGGTGCAGGAACAGGTGTATGTGTGTCCATGTGCACTGCTCTGATTGGTGCAGGAACAGGTGGTTTTGTGTCCATGTGCAATGCGCTGATGGGTGCAGGAACAGGTGCCTGTGTGCCCATGTGCACTGCGCTGTTGGGTGCAGGAACAAGTGGCTGTGTGTCCATGTGCACTTCTATGATGGGTGCAGGAACAGGTGGCTGTGTGTCCATGTGCATGTCTCTGATGGGTGTTGGAACAGCTGACTGTGTGTCCATGTGCACTGCTCTGATGGGTTTAGGAACAGATGGCTGTGTGTCCATGTGCTTGGCTCTGATGGATGTAGGAACAGGTGGCTGTGTGTCCATGCGCACTGCTCTGATGGGTGCAGGAACAGGTGGCAGTGTGTCCATGTGCACCGCTCTGATGGGTTTAGGAACAGGTGGCTGTGTGTCCATGTGCTCTGCTCTGAAAGGTTCAGGAACAGGTGGCTCTGTCTCCATGTGCACTGCTCTGATGGTTGTAGGAAAATGTGGCTGTGTTTCCATGTGCACTGCTCTGATGGGTGCAGGTACAGGTGGCTGTGTGTCCATGTGCACGGCTCTGATGGGTGCAGGAATATGTGGCTGTGTGTCCATGTGCCCTGCTCTGATAGCTGTAGGAACAGGAGGCTCTGTGTCCATGTGCACTGCTCTGATGGGTGTAGGAACAGGTGGCTGTGTTTCCATGTGCACGGCTCTTATGGGTGTAGGAACTTGTGGCTTTGTGTCCATGTGCACTGCTCCGATTGGTGTCGGAACAGGTGGCTGTGTGTCCATGTCCACTGCTCTGATGGGTGTAGGAACATGTGGCTGTGTGTCCATGTGCACGGCTCTGATGGGTGTAGGAAGATGTGACTGTGTGTCCATGTTCACGGCTCTGATGGGTGCAGGTACAGGTGGCTGTGTGTCCATGTGTACTGCTCTGATGGGTGCAGGAACAGGTGGCCTTGTGTCCATGTTCACGGCCCTGATGGGTGCAGGAACAGGTGGCTGTGTGTCCATGTGCATTGCTCTGGTGGGTGCAGGAACAGGTAGCTGAGTGTCCATGTGCACTGCTCTGATGTGTGTAGGAACAGGTGGCTGCGTGTCCATGTGCACTGCTCTGATGGGTGTAGGAACAGGTGGCTGTCTGTCTACGTGCACGGCTCTGATGGGTGTAGCAACTGAAGGCTGTGTGCCCATGTGCACTGGTGTGATGTGTTTAGGTGCAGGTGGCTGTGAGTCCATGTGCACAGCTCTGATGGGTGCAGGAACAGGTGTCTGTGTGTCCATATGCGCGGCTCTGATGGGTGCAGGAACAGGTGGCTGTGTGTCCATGTGCACTGCTCTGATGGGTGCAGGAACAGGTGACTGTGTGTCCATGTGTACTGCTCTGATGGGTGTAGGACAGGTCTCTCTGTGTCCATGTGCACGGCTCTGATGGGTGTAGCAACTGATGGCTGTGTGTCCATGTGCACTGGTGTGATGGGTGTAGGTGCAGGAGGCTGTGAGTCCATGTGCACTGCTCTGATGGGTGCAGGAACAGGTGGCTGTGTGTTAATGTGCACGGCTCTGATGGGTGTAGGAACAGATGGCCGTGTTTACATGTGCACTGCTCTGATGGGTGCAGGAACAGGTGGCTTTGTGTCCATGTGCACTGCTCTGATGGGTGCTGGAACAGGTGTCTCTGTGACCATGTGCACGGCTCTGATGGGTGCAGGAACAGATGGATGTGTGCCCATGTGCACTGCTCTCATGGGTGTAGGAAAAGGTGGCTGTGTGTCCATGAGCACGTGTCTGTTGGGTGTAGGAACAGGTGGCTGTGTGTCCACGTGCACGGCTCTGATGTGTGTAGCAACTGATGGCTGTGTGTCCATGTGCACTGGTGTGATGGTGTCGGTGCAGGTGGCTGTGAATCCATGTTCACTGCTCTGATGGGTGCATGAACAGGTAGTTGTGTGTCCATGTGCACTGCTCTGATGGGTGCAGGAACAGGTGGCTGTGTGTCCATGTGCCCGGCTCTGATGGGTCTAGGCTCAGGTGGCTTTGTATCGATGTGCCCTGCTCTGATGAGTTTAGGATCAGGGGGCAATTTGTTCATGTGGAATACTCTGATGGGTGCCGGAACCGGTGGCTGTGTGTCCATTTTCACTGCTCTGATGGGTGCAGGAACAGGTGGCTGTGTGTCCATGTGCACTGCTCCGATCAGTGCAGGAACAGGTGGCTGTGTGTTCATGTGCACGGATCTGATGGTTGTAGGAACAGGTGGCTGTGTGTTCATGTGCCCCGCTCTGAAGGATGTAGGAACAGGTGGCTTTGTGTCCATGTGCACGGCTCTGATGGGTGTAGGAGCAGCTGGCTGTGTGTACATGTGCACTGCTCTGATGGGTGTAGGAACAGGTGGCTGTGTGTCTATGTGCACGGCTCTGATGGGTGCAGGAATATGTGGCTGTGTGTCCTTGTGCACTGCTATGATGGGAGCAGGAACAGGTAGCTTTGTGTCCATATGCACTGCTCTGATGGGTGCAGTAACAGGTGGCTGTGTGTCCATGTGCACTGCTCCAATCAGTGCAGGAACAGGTGGCTGTGTGTTCATGCGCACGGATCTGATGGTTGTAGGAAAAGGTGGCTGTGTGTTCATGTGCCCTGCTCTGATGGGTGCAGGAGCAGGTGGCTGTGTGTCTATGTGCACTGCTCTGATGGGTGCAGGAACAGGTGGCTCTGTGTTAATGTGCACGGCTCTGATGGGTGTAGGAGCAGGTGGCTGTGTGTCCATGTGCACTGCTCTGATGGGTGCAGGGACAGGTGGCTTTGTGTCCATGTGCACTGCTCTGATGGGTGCAGGAACAGGTGTCTCTGTGTCCATGTGCACGGCTCTGATGGGTGCAGGAACAGGTGGCTCTGTGTCCATGTGCACTGCTCTGATGGGAGCAGGAACAGGTAGCTGTGTGTCTATGTGCACTGCTCTGATGGGTGTAGGAACAGGTGGTTGTGTGTCTATGTGCACGGCTCTGATGGGTGCAGGAATATTTGGCTGTGTGTCCATGTGCACTGCTCTGATGGGTGCAGGAACAGTTGGCTGTGTGTCCATGTTCACTGCTCCGATCAGTGCAGGAACAGGTGGCTGTGTGTTCATGTGCACGGATCTGATGGTTGTAGGAACAGGTGGCTGTGTGTTCATGTGCCCTGCTCTGATGGGTGTTGGAGCAGGTGGCTGTGTGTCTTTGTGCACTGCTCTGATGGGTGCTGGAACAGGTGGCTGTGTGTTCATGTGCACGGCTCTGATGGGTGTAGGAGCAGGTGGCTGTGTGTCCATGTGCACTGCTCTGATGGGTGTAGGAACAGGCGGCTGTGTGTCCATGAGCACTGCTCTGATCGGTGCACGAACAGGTGGCTCTGTGTCCATGTGCACTCTTCTGATGGGTGTAGGAACAGGTGGCTATGTGTCCATGTGCGCTGCTCTGATGGGAGCAGGAACAGGTGGCCTTGTGTCCATGTGCGCTGCTCTGATGGGAGCAGGAACAGGTGGCCTTGTGTCCATGTGCGCTGCTCTGATGGGAGCAGGAACAGGTGGCCTTGTGTCCATGTGCACGGCTCTGATGGGTGCAGGAATATGTGGCTGTGTGTCCATGTGCACTGCTCTGATAGGTCCAGGAACAGGTGCCTGTGTGTCCATGAGCACTGCTCTGATAGGTGCAGGAACAGGTGGCTCTGTGTCCATGTGCACTGCTCTGATGGGTGCAGGAACAGGTGGCTTTGTGTCCATGTGCACTGCTCTGATGGGTAGAGGAACAAATGGCTGTGTGTCCATGTGCACTGCTCTGATGGGTGTCGGAACAGGTGGCTCTGTGTCCATGTGCACTGCTCTGATGGGTGTAGGAACAGGTGGCTTTGTGTCCATGTGCACTGCTCTGATGGGTGTTGGAACAGGTGGCAGTGTCCATGTCCACTGCTCTGATGGGTCTAGGAACAGGTGGCTGTGTGTCCATGTCCACTGCTCTGATGGGTGTAGGAACAGGTGGCTGTGTGTCCATGTCCACTGCTCTGATGGGTGTAGGTACAGGTGGCTGTGTGTCCATGTCCACTGCTCTGATGGGTGTAGAAACAGATGGCAGTGTGTCCATGTGCACTGCTCTGAAGGGTGTCGGAACTGGTGGCTGTGTCTCCATGTGCACTGCTCTGATGGGTGTAGGAACAGGTGACTGTGTGTCCATGTGCACTGCTCTGAAGTGTGTAGGAACAGGTGGCTGTGTGTCCATGTGCACTGCTCTGATGGGTGTAGGAACAGGTGGCTGTGTGTCCATGTGCACTGCTCTGAAGTGTGTAGGAACAGGTGGCTGTGTGTCCATGTGCACTGCTCTGATGGGTGCAGGAACAGGTGGCTGTGTGTCCATGTGCACTGCTCCGATCAGTGCAGGAACAGGTGGCTGTGTGTCCATGTGCTCTGCTCTGATAGGTTCAGGAACAGGTGGTTCTGTCTACATGTGCACTGCTCTGATGGGTGTAGGAAAATGTGGCTGTGTTTCCATGTGCACTGCTCTGATGGGTGCAGGTACAGGTGACTGTGTGTCCATGTGCACTGCTCTGATGGGTATAGGAACAGGTGGCTGTGTGTCCATGTGCACGGCTCTGATGGGTGCAGGAATATGTGGCTGTGTTTCCATGTGATCTGCTCTGATGGGTGTAGGAACAGGTGGCCTTGTGTCCATGTTCACGGCCCTGATGGGTGCAGGAACAGGTGACTGTGTGTCCATGTGCATTGCTCTGGTGGGTGCAGGAACAGGTAGCTGAGTGTCCATGTGCACTGCTCTGATGTGTGTAGGAACAGGTGGCTGCGTGTCCATGTGCACTGCTCTGATGGGTGTAGGAACAGGTGGCTGTCTGTCTACGTGCACGGCTCTGATGGGTGTAGCAACTGAAGGCTGTGTGCCCATGTGCACTGGTGTGATGTGTTTAGGTGCAGGTGGCTGTGAGTCCATGTGCACAGCTCTGATGGGTGCAGGAACAGGTGTCTGTGTGTCCATATGCGCGGCTCTGATGGGTGCAGGAACAGGTGGCTGTGTGTCCATGTGCACTGCTCTGATGGGTGCAGGAACAGGTGACTGTGTGTCCATGTGTACTGCTCTGATGGGTGTAGGACAGGTCTCTCTGTGTCCATGTGCACGGCTCTGATGGGTGTAGCAACTGATGGCTGTGTGTCCATGTGCACTGGTGTGATGGGTGTAGGTGCAGGAGGCTGTGAGTCCATGTGCACTGCTCTGATGGGTGCAGGAACAGGTGGCTGTGTGTTAATGTGCACGGCTCTGATGGGTGTAGGAACAGATGGCCGTGTTTACATGTGCACTGCTCTGATGGGTGCAGGAACAGGTGGCTTTGTGTCCATGTGCACTGCTCTGATGGGTGCTGGAACAGGTGTCTCTGTGACCATGTGCACGGCTCTGATGGGTGCAGGAACAGATGGATGTGTGCCCATGTGCACTGCTCTCATGGGTGTAGGAAAAGGTGGCTGTGTGTCCATGAGCACGTGTCTGTTGGGTGTAGGAACAGGTGGCTGTGTGTCCACGTGCACGGCTCTGATGTGTGTAGCAACTGATGGCTGTGTGTCCATGTGCACTGGTGTGATGGTGTCGGTGCAGGTGGCTGTGAATCCATGTTCACTGCTCTGATGGGTGCATGAACAGGTAGTTGTGTGTCCATGTGCACTGCTCTGATGGGTGCAGGAACAGGTGGCTGTGTGTCCATGTGCCCGGCTCTGATGGGTCTAGGCTCAGGTGGCTTTGTATCGATGTGCCCTGCTCTGATGAGTTTAGGATCAGGGGGCAATTTGTTCATGTGGAATACTCTGATGGGTGCCGGAACCGGTGGCTGTGTGTCCATTTTCACTGCTCTGATGGGTGCAGGAACAGGTGGCTGTGTGTCCATGTGCACTGCTCCGATCAGTGCAGGAACAGGTGGCTGTGTGTTCATGTGCACGGATCTGATGGTTGTAGGAACAGGTGGCTGTGTGTTCATGTGCCCCGCTCTGAAGGATGTAGGAACAGGTGGCTTTGTGTCCATGTGCACGGCTCTGATGGGTGTAGGAGCAGCTGGCTGTGTGTACATGTGCACTGCTCTGATGGGTGTAGGAACAGGTGGCTGTGTGTCTATGTGCACGGCTCTGATGGGTGCAGGAATATGTGGCTGTGTGTCCTTGTGCACTGCTATGATGGGAGCAGGAACAGGTAGCTTTGTGTCCATATGCACTGCTCTGATGGGTGCAGTAACAGGTGGCTGTGTGTCCATGTGCACTGCTCCAATCAGTGCAGGAACAGGTGGCTGTGTGTTCATGCGCACGGATCTGATGGTTGTAGGAAAAGGTGGCTGTGTGTTCATGTGCCCTGCTCTGATGGGTGCAGGAGCAGGTGGCTGTGTGTCTATGTGCACTGCTCTGATGGGTGCAGGAACAGGTGGCTCTGTGTTAATGTGCACGGCTCTGATGGGTGTAGGAGCAGGTGGCTGTGTGTCCATGTGCACTGCTCTGATGGGTGCAGGGACAGGTGGCTTTGTGTCCATGTGCACTGCTCTGATGGGTGCAGGAACAGGTGTCTCTGTGTCCATGTGCACGGCTCTGATGGGTGCAGGAACAGGTGGCTCTGTGTCCATGTGCACTGCTCTGATGGGAGCAGGAACAGGTAGCTGTGTGTCTATGTGCACTGCTCTGATGGGTGTAGGAACAGGTGGTTGTGTGTCTATGTGCACGGCTCTGATGGGTGCAGGAATATTTGGCTGTGTGTCCATGTGCACTGCTCTGATGGGTGCAGGAACAGTTGGCTGTGTGTCCATGTTCACTGCTCCGATCAGTGCAGGAACAGGTGGCTGTGTGTTCATGTGCACGGATCTGATGGTTGTAGGAACAGGTGGCTGTGTGTTCATGTGCCCTGCTCTGATGGGTGTAGGAGCAGGTGGCTGTGTGTCTTTGTGCACTGCTCTGATGGGTGCTGGAACAGGTGGCTGTGTGTTCATGTGCACGGCTCTGATGGGTGTAGGAGCAGGTGGCTGTGTGTCCATGTGCACTGCTCTGATGGGTGTAGGAACAGGCGGCTGTGTGTCCATGAGCACTGCTCTGATCGGTGCACGAACAGGTGGCTCTGTGTCCATGTGCACTCTTCTGATGGGTGTAGGAACAGGTGGCTATGTGTCCATGTGCGCTGCTCTGATGGGAGCAGGAACAGGTGGCCTTGTGTCCATGTGCGCTGCTCTGATGGGAGCAGGAACAGGTGGCCTTGTGTCCATGTGCGCTGCTCTGATGGGAGCAGGAACAGGTGGCCTTGTGTCCATGTGCACGGCTCTGATGGGTGCAGGAATATGTGGCTGTGTGTCCATGTGCACTGCTCTGATAGGTCCAGGAACAGGTGCCTGTGTGTCCATGAGCACTGCTCTGATAGGTGCAGGAACAGGTGGCTCTGTGTCCATGTGCACTGCTCTGATGGGTGCAGGAACAGGTGGCTTTGTGTCCATGTGCACTGCTCTGATGGGTAGAGGAACAAATGGCTGTGTGTCCATGTGCACTGCTCTGATGGGTGTCGGAACAGGTGGCTCTGTGTCCATGTGCACTGCTCTGATGGGTGTAGGAACAGGTGGCTTTGTGTCCATGTGCACTGCTCTGATGGGTGTTGGAACAGGTGGCAGTGTCCATGTCCACTGCTCTGATGGGTCTAGGAACAGGTGGCTGTGTGTCCATGTCCACTGCTCTGATGGGTGTAGGAACAGGTGGCTGTGTGTCCATGTCCACTGCTCTGATGGGTGTAGGTACAGGTGGCTGTGTGTCCATGTCCACTGCTCTGATGGGTGTAGAAACAGATGGCAGTGTGTCCATGTGCACTGCTCTGAAGGGTGTCGGAACTGGTGGCTGTGTCTCCATGTGCACTGCTCTGATGGGTGTAGGAACAGGTGACTGTGTGTCCATGTGCACTGCTCTGAAGTGTGTAGGAACAGGTGGCTGTGTGTCCATGTGCACTGCTCTGATGGGTGTAGGAACAGGTGGCTGTGTGTCCATGTGCACTGCTCTGAAGTGTGTAGGAACAGGTGGCTGTGTGTCCATGTGCACTGCTCTGATGGGTGCAGGAACAGGTGGCTGTGTGTCCATGTGCACTGCTCCGATCAGTGCAGGAACAGGTGGCTGTGTGTCCATGTGCTCTGCTCTGATAGGTTCAGGAACAGGTGGTTCTGTCTACATGTGCACTGCTCTGATGGGTGTAGGAAAATGTGGCTGTGTTTCCATGTGCACTGCTCTGATGGGTGCAGGTACAGGTGACTGTGTGTCCATGTGCACTGCTCTGATGGGTATAGGAACAGGTGGCTGTGTGTCCATGTGCACGGCTCTGATGGGTGCAGGAATATGTGGCTGTGTTTCCATGTGATCTGCTCTGATGGGTGTAGGAACAGGTGGCCTTGTGTCCATGTTCACGGCCCTGATGGGTGCAGGAACAGGTGACTGTGTGTCCATGTGCATTGCTCTGGTGGGTGCAGGAACAGGTAGCTGTGTGTCCATGTGCACTGCTCTGATGGATATAGGAACATGTGGCTTTGTGTCCATGTGCCCTGCTCTGATAGCTGTAGGAACAGGAGGCTCTGTGTCCATGTGCACTGCTCTGATGGGTGTAGGAACAGGTGGCTGTGTTTCCATGTGCACGGCTCTTATGGGTGTAGGAACTTGTGGCTTTGTGTCCATGTGCACTGCTCCGATTGGTGTCGGAACAGGTGGCTGTGTGTCCATGTCCACTGCTCTGATGGGTGTAGGAACATGTGGCTGTGTGTCCATGTGCACGGCTCTGATGGGTGTAGGAAGATGTGGCTGTGTGTCCATGTGCACGGCTCTGATGGGTGCAGGTACAGGTGGCTGTGTGTCCATGTGTACTGCTCTGATGGGTGCAGGAACAGGTGGCCTTGTGTCCATGTTCACGGCCCTGATGGGTGCAGGAACAGGTGACTGTGTGTCCATGTGCATTGCTCTGGTGGGTGCAGGATCAGGTAGCTGAGTGTCCATGTGCACTGCTCTGATGGGTGTAGGAACAGGTGGCTGCGTGTCCATGTGCACTGCTCTGATGGGTGTAGGAACAGGTGGCTGTCTGTCTACGTGCACGGCTCTGATGGGTGTAGCAACTGAAGGCTGTGTGTCCATGTGCACTGGTGTGATGGGTGTAGGTGCAGGTGGCTGTGAGTCCATGTGCACAGCTCTGATGGGTGCAGGAACAGGTGTCTGTGTGTCCATGTGCACTGCTCTGATGTGTGTGGGAACAGGTGGCTGTGTGTCCATGTGCACTGCTCTGATGGGGCTAGGAACAGGTGACTGTGTGTCCATGTGCACTGCTCTGATGGGAGTAGGAACAGGTGGCTGTGTGTCCATGTGCACGGCTCTGATGTGTGCAGTAACATATGGCTGTGTGTCCATGTGCACTGCTCTGATGGGTTTAGGAACAGATGGCTGTGTGTCCATGTGCTTGGCACTGATTGGTGTAGGAACAGGTGACTGTGTGTCGATGTGCACTGCTCTGATGGGTGTAGGAACAGGCGGCTGTGTGTCCATGTGCACTGCTCTGATGGGTGTAGGAACAGGTGACTGTGTGTCCATGTGCACTGCTCTGATGGGTGTAGGAACAGGTGACTGTGTGTCCATGTGCACTGCTCTGATGGGTGTAGGAACAGGTGGCTGTGTGTCCATGTGCACTGCTCTGATGGGGATAGGAACAGGTGACTGTGTGTCCATGTGCACTGCTCTGATGGGAGTAGGAAAGAGGTGGCTGTGTGTCCATGTGCACTGCTCTGATGGGTTTAGGAACAGATGGCTGTGTGTCCATGCGCTTGGCTCTGATTGGTGCAGGAACAGGTGACTGTGTGTCCATGTGCACTGCTCTGATGGGTGTAGGAACAGGTGGCTGTGTGTCCATGTGCACTGCACTGATGGGGATAGGAACAAGTGGCTGTGTGTCCATGTGCACTGCTCTAATGGGGATAGGAACAGGTGGCTGTGTGTCCATGTGCACTGCTCTGATAGGTTCAGTAACAGGTGGCTATGTCTCCATGTGCACTGCTCTTATGGGTGTAGGAACAGGTGGCTGTGCTTCCATGTGCACTGCTCTGATGGGTGCAGGAACAGGTGACTGTGTGTCCATGTTCTTGGCTCTGATGGGTGCAGGAACAGGTGGCTTTGTGTCCATGTGCACGGCTCTGATGGGTGCAGGAACAGGTGCCTGTGTGTCCATGTGCCCTGCTCTGATTGGTGCAGGAACAGGTGGCTTTGTGTCCATGTGCAATGCGCTGATGGGTGCAGGAACAGGTGCCTGTGTGTCCATGTGCACTGCGCTGATGGGTACAGGAACAAGTGGCTGTGTGTCCATGTGCACTTCTATGATGGGTGCAGGAACAGGTGGCTGTGTGTCCATGTGCATGTCTCTGATGGGTGTTGGAACAGCTGACTGTGTGTCCATGTGCACTGCTCTGATGGGTTTAGGAGCAGGTGGCTGTGTGTCCATGCGCACTGCTCTGATGGGTGCAGGAACAGGTGGCAGTGTGTCCATGTGCACCGCTCTGATGGGTTTAGGAACAGGTGGCTGTGTGTCCATGTGCTCTGCTCTGAAAGGTTCAGGAACAGGTGGCTCTGTCTCCATGTGCACTGCTCTGATGGGTGTAGGAAAATGTGGCTGTGTTTCCATGTGCACTGCTCTGATGGGTGCAGGTACAGGTGACTGTGTGTCCATGTGCACTGCTCTGATGGGTATAGGAACAGGTGGCTGTGTGTCCATGTGCACGGCTCTGATGGGTGCAGGAATATGTGGCTGTGTGTCCATGTGATCTGCTCTGATGGGTGTAGGAACAGGTGGCCTTGTGTCCATGTTCACGGCCCTGATGGGTGCAGGAACAGGTGACTGTGTGTCCATGTGCATTGCTCTGGTGGGTGCAGGAACAGGTAGCTGTGTGTCCATGTGCACTGCTCTGATGGATATAGGAACATGTGGCTTTGTGTCCATGTGCCCTGCTCTGATAGCTGTAGGAACAGGAGGCTCTGTGCCCATGTGCACTGCTCTGATGCATGTAGGAACAGGTGGCTGTGTTTCCATGTGCACGGCTCTTATGGGTGTAGGAACTTGTGGCTTTGTGTCCATGTGCACTGCTCCGATTGGTGTCGGAACAGGTGGCTGTGTGTCCATGTCCACTGCTCTGATGGGTGTAGGAACATGTGGCTGTGTGTCCATGTGCACGGCTCTGATGGGTGTAGGAAGATGTGGCTGTGTGTCCATGTGCACGGCTCTGATGGGTGCAGGTACAGGTGGCTGTGTGTCCATGTGTACTGCTCTGATGGGTGCAGGAACAGGTGGCCTTGTGTCCATGTTCACGGCCCTGATGGGTGCAGGAACAGGTGACTGTGTGTCCATGTGCATTGCTCTGGTGGGTGCAGGAACAGGTAGCTGAGTGTCCATGTGCACTGCTCTGATGGGTGTAGGAACAGGTGGCTGCGTGTCCATGTGCACTGCTCTGATGGGTGTAGGAACAGGTGGCTGTCTGTCTACGTGCACGGCTCTGATGGGTGTAGCAACTGAAGGCTGTGTGTCCATGTGCACTGGTGTGATGGGTGTAGGAGCAGGTGGCTGTGAGTCCATGTGCACAGCTCTGATGGGTGCAGGAACAGGTGTCTGTGTGTCCATGTGCACTGCTCTGATGTGTGTGGGAACAGGTGGCTGTGTGTCCATGTGCACGGCTCTGATGGGGCAAGGAACAGGTGACTGTGTGTCCATGTGCACTGCTCTGATGGGAGTAGGAACAGGTGGCTGTGTGTCCATGTGCACGGCTCTGATGTGTGCAGTAACATATGGCTGTGTGTCCATGTGCACTGCTCTGATGGGTTTAGGAACAGATGGCTGTGTGTCCATGTGCTTGGCACTGATTGGTGTAGGAACAGGTGACTGTGTGTCCATGTGCACTGCTCTGATGGGTGTAGGAACAGGCGGCTGTGTGTCCATGTGCACTGCTCTGATGGGTGTAGGAACAGGTGACTGTGTGTCCATGTGCACTGCTCTGATGGGTGTAGGAACAGGTGACTGTGTGTCCATGTGCACTGCTCTGATGGGTGTAGGAACAGGTGGCTGTGTGTCCATGTGCACTGCTCTGATGGGGATAGGAACAGGTGACTGTGTGTCCATGTGCACTGCTCTGATGGGAGTAGGAACAGGTGGCTGTGTGTCCATGTGCACTGCTCTGATGGGTTTAGGAACAGATGGCTGTGTGTCCATGCGCTTGGCTCTGATTGGTGCAGGAACAGGTGACTGTGTGTCCATGTGCACTGCTCTGATGGGTGTAGGAACAGGTGGCTGTGTGTCCATGTGCACTGCACTGATGGGGATAGGAACAGGTGGCTGTGTGTCCATGTGCACTGCTCTAATGGGGATAGGAACAGGTGGCTGTGTGTCCATGTGCACTGCTCTGATAGGTTCAGTAACAGGTGGCTATGTCTCCATGTGCACTGCTCTTATGGGTGTAGGAACAGGTGGCTGTGCTTCCATGTGCACTGCTCTGATGGGTGCAGGAACAGGTGACTGTGTGTCCATGTTATTGGCTCTGATGGGTTTAGGAACAGGTGGCTGTGTGTCCATGTGCTCTGCTCTGATGGGTGTAGGAACAGGTGGCAGTGTGTCCATATGCACTGCTCTGATGGCTTTAGGAACAGGTGGCTGTGTGTCCATGTTCTTGGCTCTGATGGGTTTAGTAACAGGTGGCTGTGTGTCCATGTGCTCTGCTCTGATGGGTGTAGGAACAGGTGGCAGTGTGTCCATATTCACTGCTCTGATGGGTGGAGGAACAGGTGGCTGTGTGTCCATGTGCACTGCTCTAATGGGTAGAGGAACAGGTGGCTGTGTGTCCATGTGCAAGGCTCTGATGAGTGCAGGAATATGTGGCTGTGTGTCCATGTGCACTGCTCTGATTGGTCTTGGAACATGTGGCTTTGTGTCCATGTGCCCTGCTCTGATCTGTGCAGGAACAGGAGGCTCTGTGTCCATGTGCACTGCTCTGATGGGTGTAGGAACAGGTGGCTGTGTTTCCATGTGCACGGCTCTGATGGGTGTAGGAACAGGCGGCTGTGTGTCCATGTGCACTGCTATGATGGGTGTAGGAACAGGTGACTGTGTGTCCATGTGCACTGCTCTGATGGGTGTAGGAACAGGTGACTGTGTGTCCATGTGCACTGCTCTGATAGGTGCAGGAACAGGAGGCTCTGTGTCCATGTGCACTGCTCTGATGGGTTTAGGAACAGGTGGCTGTGTGTTCATGTGCTTTGCTCTGATGGGTGTAGGAACAGGTGACTATGTGTCCATGCGCACTGCTCTGATGGGTGGAGGAACAGGTGGCTGTGTGTCCATGTGCACTGCTCTGATGGGTATAGGAACAGGTGGCTGTGTGTCAATGTGCAAGGCTCTGATGGGTGCAGGAATATGTGGCTGTGTGTCCAGGTGCACTGCTCTGATGGGTGCAGGAACGGGTAGCTGTGTGTCCATGTGCACTGCGCTGATGGGTATAGGAACATGTGGCTTTGTGTCCATGTGCCCTGCTCTGATAGGTGCAGGAACAGGAGGCACTGTGTCCATGTGCACTGCTCTGATGGGTGTAGGAACAGGTGGCTGTGTGTCCATGTCCACTGCTCTGACGGGTGTCGGAACATGTGGCTGTGTGTCCATGTGCACGGCTCTGATGGGTGGAGGAACAGGTGGCTCTGTGTCCATTTGCACGGCTCTGATGGGTGCAGGTACAGGTGGCTGTGTGTCCATGTGTACTGCTCTGATGGGTGCAGGAACAGGTGGCCTTGTATCCATGTGCACGGCCCTGATGGGTGCAGGAACAGGTGACTGTGTGTCCATGTGCATTGCTCTGGTGGGTGCAGGAACTGGTAGCTGTGAGTCCATGTGCACTGCTCTGATGGGTGTAGGAACAGGTGGCTGCGTGTCCATTTGCACTGCTCTGATGGGTGTAGGAACAGGTGGCTGTCTTTCTGTGTTCACGGCTCTGATGGGTGCAGCAACAGATGGCTGTGTGTCCAAGTGCACTGGTGTGATGGGTGTAGGTGCAGGTGGCTGTGAGTCCATGTGCACTGCTCTGATGGGTGCAGGAACAGGTGTCTGTGTGTCCATGTGCGCGGCTCTGATGGGTGCAGGAACAGGTGACTGTGTGTCCATCTGCACTGCTCTGATGGGTGCAGGAACAGGTGACTGTGTGTCCATGTGTACTGCTCTGATGGGTGTAGGAACAGGTGGCTGTGTGTCCATGTGCACGGCTCTGATGGGTGTAGCAACTGATGGCTGTGTGTCCATGTGCACTGGTGTGATGGGTGTAGGTGCAGGAGGCTGTGAGTCCATGTGCACTGCTCTGATGGGTGCAGGAACAGGTGGCTGTGTGTTAATGTGCACGGCTCTGATGGGTGCAGGAACAGATGGCCGTGTGTACATGTGCACTGCTCTGATGGGTGCAGGAACAGGTGGCTTTGTGTCCATGTGCACTGCTCTGATGGGTGCTGGAACAGGTGTCTCTGTGACCATGTGCACGGCTCTGATGGGTGCAGGAACAGATGGATGTGTGTCCATGTGCACTGCTCTCATGGGTGTAGGAAAAGGTGGCAGTGTGTCCATGAGCACGTGTCTGTTGGGTGTAGGAACAGGTGGCTGTGTGTCCACGTGCACGGCTCTGGTGGGTGTAGGAGCAGGTGGCTGTGTGTCCATGTGCACGTCCCTGATGGTAGTAGGAACATGTGGCTGTGTGTCCATGTGCACTGCTCTGATGGGTTTAGGAACAGATGGCTGTGTGTCCATGCGCTTGGCTCTGATTGGTGCAGGAACAGGTGACTGTGTGTCCATGTGCACTGCTCTGATGGGTGTAGGAACAGGTGGCTGTGTGTCCATGTGCACTGCACTGATGGGATAGGAACAGGTGGCTGTGTGTCCATGTGCACTGCTCTAATGGGGATAGGAACAGGTGGCTGTGTGTCCATGTGCACTGCTCTGATAGGTTCAGTAACAGGTGGCTATGTCTCCATGTGCACTGCTCTTATGGGTGTAGGAACAGGTGGCTGTGCTTCCATGTGCACTGCTCTGATGGGTGCAGGAACAGGTGACTGTGTGTCCATGTTATTGGCTCTGATGGGTTTAGGAACAGGTGGCTGTGTGTCCATGTGCTCTGCTCTGATGGGTGTAGGAACAGGTGGCAGTGTGTCCATATGCACTGCTCTGATGGGTTTAGGAACAGGTGGCTGTGTGTCCATGTTCTTGGCTCTGATGGGTTTAGGAACAGGTGGCTGTGTGTCCATGTGCTCTGCTCTGATGGGTGTAGGAACAGGTGGCAGTGTGTCCATATTCACTGCTCTGATGGGTGGAGGAACAGGTGGCTGTGTGTCCATGTGCACTGCTCTGATGGGTAGAGGAACAGGTGGCTGTGTGTCCATGTGCAAGGCTCTGATGAGTGCAGGAATATGTGGCTGTGTGTCCATGTGCACTGCTCTGATGGGTATAGGAACATGTGGCTTTGTGTCCATGTGCCCTGCTCTGATCTGTGCAGGAACAGGAGGCTCTGTGTCCATGTGCACTGCTCTGATGGGTGTAGGAACAGGTGGCTGTGTTTCCATGTGCACGGCTCTGATGGGTGTAGGAACAGGCGGCTGTGTGTCCATGTGCACTGCTATGATGGGTGTAGGAACAGGTGACTGTGTGTCCATGTGCACTGCTCTGATGGGTGTAGGAACAGCTGACTGTGTGTCCATGTGCACTGCTCTGATAGGTGCAGGAACAGGAGGCTCTGTGTCCATGTGCACTGCTCTGATCGGTGTAGGAACAGGTGACTATGTGTCCATGCGCACTGCTCTGATGGGTGGAGGAACAGGTGGCTGTGTGTCCATGTGCAAGGCTCTGATGGGTGCAGGAATATGTGGCTGTGTGTCCAGGTGCACTGCTCTGATGGGTGCAGGAACGGGTAGCTGTGTGTCCATGTGCACTGCGCTGATGGGTATAGGAACATGTGGCTTTGTGTCCATGTGCCCTGCTCTGATAGGTGCAGGAACAGGAGGCACTGTGTCCATGTGCACTGCTCTGATGGGTGTAGGAACAGGTGGCTGTGTTTCCATGTGCACGGCTCTGATGGGTGCAGGAACATGTGGCTTTGTGTCCATGTGCACTGCTCTGATTGGTGTCGGAACAGGTGGCTGTGTGTCCATGTCCACTGCTCTGATGGGTGTAGGAACATGTGGCTGTGTGTCCATGTGCACGGCTCTGATGGGTGGAGGAACAGATGGCTCTGTGTCCATTTGCACGGCTCTGATGGGTGCAGGTACAGGTGGCTGTGTGTCCATGTGTACTGCTCTGATGGGTGCAGGAACAGGTGGCCTTGTATCCATGTGCACGGCCCTGATGGGTGCAGGAACAGGTGACTGTGTGTCCATGTGCATTGCTCTGGTGGGTGCAGGAACTGGTAGCTGTGAGTCCATGTGCACTGCTCTGATGGGTGTAGGAACAGGTGGCTGCGTGTCCATTTGCACTGCTCTGATGGGTGTAGGAACAGGTGGCTGTCTTTCTGTGTTCACGGCTCTGATGGGTGCAGCAACAGATGGCTGTGTGTCCAAGTGCACTGGTGTGATGGGTGTAGGTGCAGGTGGCTGTGAGTCCATGTGCACTGCTCTGATGGGTGCAGGAACAGGTGTCTGTGTGTCCATGTGCGCGGCTCTGATGGGTGCAGGAACAGGTGACTGTGTGTCCATCTGCACTGCTCTGATGGGTGCAGGAACAGGTGACTGTGTGTCCATGTGTACTGCTCTGATGGGTGTAGGAACAGGTGGCTGTGTGTCAATGTGCACGGCTGTGATGGGTGTAGCAACTGATGGCTGTGTGTCCATGTGCACTGGTGTGATGGGTGTAGGTGCAGGAGGCTGTGAGTCCATGTGCACTGCTCTGATGGGTGCAGGAACAGGTGGCTTTGTGTCCATGTGCACTGCTCTGATGGGTGCTGGAACAGGTGTCTCTGTGACCATGTGCAAGGCTCTGATGGGTGCAGGAACAGATGGATGTGTGTCCATGTGCACTGCTCTCATGGGTGTAGGAAAAGGTGGCTGTGTGTCCATGAGCACGTTTCTGTTGGGTGTAGGAACAGGTGGCTGTGTGTCCATGTGCACGGCCCTGATGGGTATAGGAACATGTGGCTGTGTGTCCATGTGCACGGCTCAGATGGGTGCATGAACAGGTGGCCTTGTGTCCATGTGCACAGCTCTGATGGGAGCATTAACAGGTAGCTTTATGTCCATGTGCACGGATCTGATGGTTGTAGGAACAGGTGGCAGTGTGTCCATGTGCACTGCTCTGATGGGTGTAGGAATAGGTGGCTGTGTGTCCATGTGAACGGCTCTGATGAGTGTAGCAACTGATGGCTGTGTGTCCATGTGCACTGTTGTGATGGGTGTCGTAGCAGGTGGCTGTGTGTCCATGTGCACTGCTCTCATGGGTGCAGGAACAGCTGTCTGTGTGTCCATGTGCGCGGCTCTGATGGGTGCAGGAACAGCTGGCTGTGTGTCCATGTGCACTGCTCTGCTGGGTGCAGGAACAGGTGGCTGTGTGTCCATGTGCACTGCTCGGATTGTGCAGGAACAGGTGGCTGTGTGTTCATGTGCCCTGCTCTGATGGGTGTAGGAGCAGGTGGCTGTGTGTTCATGTGCACGGTTCTGATGGATGTAGGAGCAGCTTGCTGTGTGTCCATGTGCACTTCTCTGATGGGTGCAGGAACAGGTGGCTGTGTGTCCATGTGCACGGCTCTGATGGGTGTAGGAACAGATATCTGTGTGTCCATGTGGACTGCTCTGATGGGTGCAGGAACAGGTGACTCTGTGTCCATGTGCACGGCTCTGATGGTTGCAGGAACAGGTGGCTCTGTGTCCATGTGCACTTCTCTGATGGGAGCAGGAACAGGTAGCTCTGTTTATATGTGCACTGCTCTGATGGGTGTAGGAACAGGTGGCTGTGTGTCCATGGGCACGGCTCTGATGGGTGTAGGAACGGGTAGATGTGTGTCCATGTGCACTGCTCTGATGGGTATAGGAACAGGTGGCTGTGTTTCCATGTGCACGGCTCTGATGTGAGTAGGAACAGGTGGCTGTGTGTCCATGTGCCCTGCTCTGTTGGGTGTAGCAACAGGTGGCTGTGTGTCCATGTGCACGGCTCTGATAGGTGCAGGAATAGGTGGTTGTGTGTCCATGTGCAGTGCTCTGATGGGTGCAGGAACAATTGTCACTGTGTCCATGTGCAAGGCTGTGATGGGTGCAGGAACAGGTGGTTGTGTGTCCGTGTGCACTGCGCTGATGGGAGCAGTAACAGGTAGCTCTGTGTCCATGTGCACGGCTCTGATGGGTATAGCAACTGATGGCTCGATGTTCATGTGCACTGGTGTGATGGGTGTGGGAGCAGGTGGCTGTGTGTCCGTGTGCCCTGCTCTGATTGGTGCAGGAACAGGTGCCTCTGTGTCCATGTGCCCTGCACTGATTGGTGCAGGAACAGGTGTATGTGTGTCCATGTGCCCTGCTCTGATTGGTGCAGGAACAGGTGGTTTTGTGTCCATGTGCAATGCGCTGATGGGTGCAGGAACAGGTGCCTGTGTGCCCATGTGCACTGCGCTGATGGGTGCAGGAACAAGTGGCTGTGTGTCCATGTGCACTTCTATGATGGGTGCAGGAACAGGTGGCTGTGTGTCCATGTGCATGTCTCTGATGGGTGTTGGAACAGCTGACTGTGTGTCCATGTGCACTGCTCTGATGGGTTTAGAAACAGATGGCTGTGTGTCCATGTGCTTGGCTCTGATGGATGTAGGAACAGGTGGCTGTGTGTCCATGCGCACTGCTCTGATGGGTGCAGGAACAGGTGGCAGTGTGTCCATGTGCACCGCTCTGATGGGTTTAGGAACAGGTGGCTGTGTGTCCATGTGCTCTGCTCTGAAAGGTTCAGGAACAGGTGGCTCTGTCTCCATGTGCACTGCTCTGATGGGTGTAGGAAAATGTGGCTGTGTTTCCATGTGCACTGCTCTGATGGGTGCAGGTACAGGTGGCTGTGTGTCCATGTGCACGGCTCTGATGGGTGCAGGAATATGTGGCTGTGTGTCCATGTGCCCTGCTCTGATAGCTGTAGGAACAGGAGGCTCTGTGTCCATGTGCACTGCTCTGATGGGTGTAGGAACAGGTGGCTGTGTTTCCATGTGCACGGCTCTTATGGGTGTAGGAACTTGTGGCTTTGTGTCCATGTGCACTGCTCCGATTGGTGTCGGAACAGGTGGCTGTGTGTCCATGTCCACTGCTCTGATGGGTGTAGGAACATGTGGCTGTGTGTCCATGTGCACGGCTCTGATGGGTGTAGGAAGATGTGGCTGTGTGTCCATGTTCACGGCTCTGATGGGTGCAGGTACAGGTGGCTGTGTGTCCATGTGTACTGCTCTGATGGGTGCAGGAACAGGTGGCCTTGTGTCCATGTTCACGGCCCTGATGGGTGCAGGAACAGGTGGCTGTGTGTCCATGTGCATTGCTCTGGTGGGTGCAGGAACAGGTAGCTGAGTGTCCATGTGCACTGCTCTGATGGGTGTAGGAACAGGTGGCTGCGTGTCCATGTGCACTGCTCTGATGGGTGTAGGAACAGGTGGCTGTCTGTCTACGTGCACGGCTCTGATGGGTGTAGCAACTGAAGGCTGTGTGCCCATGTGCACTGGTGTGATGGGTTTAGGTGCAGGTGGCTGTGAGTCCATGTGCACAGCTCTGATGGGTGCAGGAACAGGTGTCTGTGTGTCCATATGCGCGGCTCTGATGGGTGCAGGAACAGGTGGCTGTGTGTCCATGTGCACTGCTCTGATGGGTGCAGGAACAGGTGACTGTGTGTCCATGTGTACTGCTCTGATGGGTGTAGGAACAGGTCTCTCTGTGTCCATGTGCACGGCTCTGATGGGTGTAGCAACTGATGGCTGTGTGTCCATGTGCACTGGTGTGATGGGTGTAGGTGCAGGAGGCTGTGAGTCCATGTGCACTGCTCTGATGGGTGCAGGAACAGGTGGCTGTGTGTTAATGTGCACGGCTCTGATGGGTGTAGGAACAGATGGCCGTGTTTACATGTGCACTGCTCTGATGGGTGCAGGAACAGGTGGCTTTGTGTCCATGTGCACTGCTCTGATGGGTGCTGGAACAGGTGTCTCTGTGACCATGTGCACGGCTCTGATGGGTGCAGGAACAGATGGATGTGTGCCCATGTGCACTGCTCTCATGGGTGTAGGAAAAGGTGGCTGTGTGTCCATGAGCACGTGTCTGTTGGGTGTAGGAACAGGTGGCTGTGTGTCCACGTGCACGGCTCTGATGTGTGTAGCAACTGATGGCTGTGTGTCCATGTGCACTGGTGTGATGGTGTCGGTGCAGGTGGCTGTGAATCCATGTTCACTGCTCTGATGGGTGCATGAACAGGTAGTTGTGTGTCCATGTGCACTGCTCTGATGGGTGCAGGAACAGGTGGCTGTGTGTCCATGTGCCCGGCTCTGATGGGTCTAGGCTCAGGTGGCTTTGTATCGATGTGCCCTGCTCTGATGAGTTTAGGATCAGGGGGCAATTTGTTCATGTGGAATACTCTGATGGGTGCCGGAACCGGTGGCTGTGTGTCCATTTTCACTGCTCTGATGGGTGCAGGAACAGGTGGCTGTGTGTCCATGTGCACTGCTCCGATCAGTGCAGGAACAGGTGGCTGTGTGTTCATGTGCACGGATCTGATGGTTGTAGGAACAGGTGGCTGTGTGTTCATGTGCCCCGCTCTGAAGGATGTAGGAACAGGTGGCTTTGTGTCCATGTGCACGGCTCTGATGGGTGTAGGAGCAGCTGGCTGTGTGTACATGTGCACTGCTCTGATGGGTGTAGGAACAGGTGGCTGTGTGTCTATGTGCACGGCTCTGATGGGTGCAGGAATATGTGGCTGTGTGTCCATGTGCACTGCTATGATGGGAGCAGGAACAGGTAGCTTTGTGTCCATATGCACTGCTCTGATGGGTGCAGTAACAGGTGGCTGTGTGTCAATGTGCACTGCTCCAATCAGTGCAGGAACAGGTGGCTGTGTGTTCATGCGCACGGATCTGATGGTTGTAGGAAAAGGTGGCTGTGTGTTCATGTGCCCTGCTCTGATGGGTGCAGGAGCAGGTGGCTGTGTGTCTATGTGCACTGCTCTGATGGGTGCAGGAACAGGTGGCTCTGTGTTAATGTGCACGGCTCTGATGGGTGTAGGAGCAGGTGGCTGTGTGTCCATGTGCACTGCTCTGATGGGTGCAGGGACAGGTGGCTTTGTGTCCATGTGCACTGCTCTGATGGGTGCAGGAACAGGTGTCTCTGTGTCCATGTGCACGGCTCTGATGGGTGCAGGAACAGGTGGCTCTGTGTCCATGTGCACTGCTCTGATGGGAGCAGGAACAGGTAGCTGTGTGTCTATGTGCACTGCTCTGATGGGTGTAGGAACAGGTGGTTGTGTGTCTATGTGCACGGCTCTGATGGGTGCAGGAATATTTGGCTGTGTGTACATGTGCACTGCTCTGATGGGTGCAGGAACAGTTGGCTGTGTGTCCATGTGCACTGCTCCGATCAGTGCAGGAACAGGTGGCTGTGTGTTCATGTGCACGGATCTGATGGTTGTAGGAACAGGTGGCTGTGTGTTCATGTGCCCTGCTCTGATGGGTGTAGGAGCAGGTGGCTGTGTGTCTTTGTGCACTGCTCTGATGGGTGCTGGAACAGGTGGCTGTGTGTTCATGTGCACGGCTCTGATGGGTGTAGGAGCAGGTGGCTGTGTGTCCATGTGCACTGCTCTGATGGGTGTAGGAACAGGCGGCTGTGTGTCCATGAGCACTGCTCTGATCGGTGCACGAACAGGTGGCTCTGTGTCCATGTGCACTCTTCTGATGGGTGTAGGAACAGGTGGCTATGTGTCCATGTGCGCTGCTCTGATGGGAGCAGGAACAGGTGGCCTTGTGTCCATGTGCGCTGCTCTGATGGGAGCAGGAACAGGTGGCCTTGTGTCCATGTGCGCTGCTCTGATGGGAGCAGGAACAGGTGGCCTTGTGTCCATGTGCACGGCTCTGATGGGTGCAGGAATATGTGGCTGTGTGTCCATGTGCACTGCTCTGATAGGTCCAGGAACAGGTGCCTGTGTGTCCATGAGCACTGCTCTGATAGGTGCAGGAACAGGTGGCTCTGTGTCCATGTGCACTGCTCTGATGGGTGCAGGAACAGGTGGCTTTGTGTCCATGTGCACTGCTCTGATGGGTAGAGGAACAAATGGCTGTGTGTCCATGTGCACTGCTCTGATGGGTGTCGGAACAGGTGGCTCTGTGTCCATGTGCACTGCTCTGATGGGTGTAGGAACAGGTGGCTTTGTGTCCATGTGCACTGCTCTGATGGGTGTTGGAACAGGTGGCAGTGTCCATGTCCACTGCTCTGATGGGTCTAGGAACAGGTGGCTGTGTGTCCATGTCCACTGCTCTGATGGGTGTAGGAACAGGTGGCTGTGTGTCCATGTCCACTGCTCTGATGGGTGTAGGTACAGGTGGCTGTGTGTCCATGTCCACTGCTCTGATGGGTGTAGAAACAGATGGCAGTGTGTCCATGTGCACTGCTCTGATGGGTGTCGGAACAGGTGGCTGTGTCTCCATGTGCACTGCTCTGATGGGTGTAGGAACAGGTGGCTGTGTGTCCATGTGCACTGCTCTGAAGTGTGTAGGAACAGGTGGCTGTGTGTCCATGTGCACTGCTCTGATGGGTGTAGGAACAGGTGGCTGTGTGTCCATGTGCACTGCTCTGAAGTGTGTAGGAACAGGTGGCTGTGTGTCCATGTGCACTGCTCTGATGGGTGCAGGAACAGGTGGCTGTGTGTCCATGTGCACTGCTCCGATCAGTGCAGGAACAGGTGGCTGTGTGTTCATGTGCACGGATCTGATGGTTGTAGGAACAGGTGGCTGTGTGTTCATGTGCCCTGCTCTGATGGGTGTAGGAGCAGGTGGCTGTGTGTCTTTGTGCACTGCTCTGATGGGTTCTGGAACAGGTGGCCTTGCGTCCATGTGCACGGCTCTGATGGGTGCAGTAATATGTGGCTGTGCGTCCATGTGCACTGCTCTGATAGGTGCAGGAACAGGTGGCTGTGTCCATGAGCACTGCTCTGATAGGTGCAGGAACAGGTGGCCCTGTGTCCATGTGCACTGCTCTGATGGGTGCAGGAACAGGTGGCTTTGTGTCCATGTGCACTGCTCTGATGGGTAGAGGAACAAATGGCTGTGTGTCCATGTGCACTGCTCTGATGGGTGTCGGAACAGGTGGCTCTGTGTCCATGTGCACTGCTCTGATGGGTGTAGGAACAGGTGGCTTTGTGTCCATGTGCACTGCTCTGATGGGTGTTGGAACAGGTGGCTGTGTGTCCATGTCCACTGCTCTGATGGGTCTAGGAACAGGTGGCTGTGTGTCCATGTCCACTGCTCTGATGGGTGTAGGAACAGGTGGCTGTGTGTCCATGTCCACTGCTCTGATGGGTGTAGGTACAGGTGGCTGTGTGTCCATGTCCACTGCTCTGATGGGTGTAGGAACAGATGGCAGTGTGTCCATGTGCACTGCTGTGATGGGTGTCGGAACAGGTGGCTGTGTCTCCATGTGCACTGCTCTGATGGGTGTCGGAACAGGTGGCTGTGTGTCCATGTGCACTGCTCTGAAGTGTGTAGGAACAGGTGGCTGTGTGTCCATGTGCACTGCTCTGATGGGTGTAGGAACAGGTGGCTGTGTGTCCATGTTCACGGCTCTGATGGGTGCAGGAATAGGTAGTTTTGTGTCCATGTGCATTGCTCTGATGTGCGCAGGAACAGTTGTCTCTGTGTCCATGTGCACGGCTCTGATGGGGGCAGCAACAGGTGGCTGTGTGTCTCTGTGCAATGTTCTGATGGGAGCAGGAACAGGTAGCTGTGTGTCCATGTGCACGGCTCTGATGGGTGTAGCAACTGATGGCTGTGTGTCCATGTGCACTGGTGTGATGGGTTTAGGAGCAGGTGGCTGTGTGTCCATGTGCACGGCTCTGATGGGTGCAGGAACAGGTGGCTGTGTGCCCGTGTGTGCTGCTCTGAAGGGTGCAGGAACATGTAGTTGTGTGTCCATGTGCACTGCTCTGATGGGTGTCGGATCAGGGGGCAGTTTGTCCATGTGCACTAATCTGATGGGTGCAGGAACAGGTGGCTGTGTGTCCATGTGCACTGCTCTGATGGGTGTTGGAACAGGTGGCTGTGTGTTCATGTGCACGGCTCTGATGGGTGTAGGAGCAGGTGGCTGAGTGCCCATGTGCCCTGCGCTGAAGGGTGCAGGAACAGGTGGCTTTGTGTCCATGTGCACGGCTCTGATGGGTGCAGGAACAGGTGGCTGTGTGTTCATGTGCACGGCTCTGATGGGTGTAGGTGCAGGTGGCTGTGTGCCCATGTCCCCTGCTCTGATGGGTGCAGGAAAGGGTGGCTTTGTGTTCATGTGCACTGCTCTGAAGTGTGCAGGAACAGGTAGCTGTTTGTCCATGTGCACTGCTCTGATGGGTGTAGGAACAGGTGGCTGTGTGTCCATGTGCACGGCTCTGATGGGTGCATGAATAGGTAGTTGTGTGTCAATGTGCATTGCTCTGATGGGCGCAGGAACAGATGTCTCTGTGTCCATGTGCACTGCTCTGATGGGAGCAGGAAAAGGTAGCTTTGTGTCCATGTGCACGGCTCTGATGGGTGTAGCAACTGATTGCTGTGTTTCCATATGCACTGGTCTGATGGGTGTAGGAGCAGGTGGCTGTGTGTCCATGTGTACTGCTCTGATGGGTGCAGGAACAGGTGTCTGTGTGTCCATGTGCACGGCTCTGATGGGTACAGGAACAGGTGGCTGTGTGTTCATGTGCACGGCTCTGATGGGTGTAGGAGCAGGTGGCTGTGTGCCCACGTGCCCTGCGCTGAAGGGTGCAGGAACAGGTGGCTTTGTGTCCATGTGCACGGCTCTGATGGGTGCAGGAACAAGTGGCTCTGCGTCCATGTGCACTGCTCTGATGGGAGCAGGAACAGGTAGCTGTGTGTATATGTGCACTGCTCTGATGGGTGTAGGTACAGGTGGCTGTGTGTCCATGTGCACGGCTCTGATGGGTGCAGGAATATGTGGCTGTGTGTCCATGTGCACTGCTCTGATGGGTGTAGGATCAGGTGGCTTTGTATCCATCTGCCCTGCTTTGATGTGTTTAGGATCAGGGGGCAATTTGTCCATGTGGACTACTCTGATGGGTGCCGGAACAGGTGGCTGTGTGTCCATGTGCACGGCTCTGATGGGTGCAGGAACAGGTGGCTCTGTGTCCATGTGCACGGCTCTGATGGGTGCAGGAACAGGTGGCTCTGCGTCCATGTGCACTAGTCGGATGGGAGCAGGAACAGGTAGCTGTGTGTATATGTGCACTGCTCTGATGGGTGTCGGAACAGGTGGCTGTGTGTCCATGTGCACAGCTTTGTTGGGTGTAGGAACAGGTGGCTGTGTGTCCATGTGCACGGATCTGATGGTTGTCGGAACAGGTGGCTTTGTGTCCATTTGCACTGCTCTGATGGGTGTCGGAACAGGTGGCTGTGTGTCCATGTCCACTGCTCTGATGGGTGTACGAAAAGGTGGCAGTGTGTCCATGTGCACTGCTCTGATGGGTGTCGGAACAGGTGGCTGTGTGTCCATGTCCACTGCTCTGATGGGTGCAGGAACAGGTGGCTGTGTGTCCATGTGCACTGCTCTGAAGTGTGTAGGAACAGTTGGCTGTGTGTCCGTGTACACTGCTCTGATGGATGTCGGAACAGGTGGCTGTGTGTCCATGTTCACGGCTCTGATGGGTGCAGGAATAGGTAGTTGTGTGTCCATGTGCATTGCTCTGATGGGTGTAGCAACTGATGGCCGTGTGTCCATGTGCACGGCACTGATGGGTGCAGCAACAGGTGGCTGTGTGTCCATGTGCACTAATCTGATGGGTGCAGGAACAGGTGGCTGTGTGTCCATGTGCCCTGCTCTGATGGGTGTAGGAGCAGGTGGCTGTGTGCCCATGTGCCCTGCTCCGATGGGTGCAGGAACAGGTGGCTTTGTGTCCATGTGCACTGCTCTGAAGAGTGCACGAACAGGTGGCTGTGTGTCCATGCACAAGGCTCTGATGGGTGCATGAATAGGTAGTTGTGTGTCCATGTCCATTGCTCTGATGGGCGCAGGAAAAGGGAGCTGTGTGTCCATGTGCACTGCTCTGAAGTGTGCAGTAACAGGTAGCTGTTTGTCCATGTGCACTGCTCTGATGGGTGTAGGAACAGGTGGCTGTGTGTCCATGTGCACGGCTCTGATGGGTGCATGAATAGGTAGTTGTGTGTCAATGTGCATTGCTCTGATGGGCGCAGGAACAGATGTCTCTGTGTCCATGTGCACTGCTCCGATGGGAGCAGGAAAAGGTAGCTTTGTGTCCATGTGCACGGCTCTGATGGGTGTAGCAACTGATTGCTGTGTTTCCATGTGCACTGGTCTGATGGGTGTAGGAGCAGGTGGCTGTGTGTCCATGTGTACTGCTCTGATGGGTGCAGGAACAGGTGTCTGTGTGTCCATGTGCACGGCTCTGATGGGTACAGGAACAGGTGGCTGTGTGTTCATGTGCACGGCTCTGATGGGTGCAGGAACAAGTGGCTCTGCGTCCATGTGCACTGCTCTGATGGGAGCAGGAACAGGTAGCTGTGTGTATATGTGCACTGCTCTGATGGGTGTAGGAACAGGTGGCTGTGTGTCCATGTGCACTGCTCTGATGGGTGTCGGAACAGGTGGCTGTGTGTCCATGTGTACGGCTCTGATGGGTGTAGCAACTGATGGCTGTGTGTCCATGTGCACTGGTGTGATGGGTGCAGGAGCAGGTGGCTGTGAGTCCATGTTCACTGCTCTGATGGGTGCAGGAACAGGTGTCTGTGTGTCCATGTGCGCGGCTCTGATGGGGGCAGGAACAGGTGGCTGTGTGTCCATGTGCACTGCTCTGATGGGTGCAGGAACTGGTTGCTGTGTGTCCATGTGCACTGCTCTGATGGGTGCAGGAACAGGTGGCTGTGTGTCCATGTGCCCTGCTCTGATGGGTGTAGGATCAGGTGGCTTTGTATCCATGTGCCTGCTCTGATGGGTGTCGGAACAGGTGGCTGTGTGTCCATGTGCACTGTTCTGAAGTGTGTAGGAACAGGTGGCTGTGTGTCCATGTGAACCGCTCTGATGGGTGCAGGAACATATCGCTGTGTTTCCATGTGCATTGCTCTGATGGGGGTAGGAACATGTGGCTTTGTGTCCATGAGCACTGCTCTGATGGGTGTCGGAACAGGTGGCTGTGTGTCCATGTCCACTGCTCTGTTGGGTGTAGGAACTGGTGGCTGTGTGTCCATGTGCACGGCTCAGATGTGTGTAGCAACAGGTGGCTGTGTGTCCATGTGCACTGCTCTGATGGGTGTTGGAACAGGTGGCTGTGTGTCCATGTGCACGGCTCTGATGGGTGTAGCAACAGGTGGCTGTGTGTCCATATGCCCTGCTCTGATGGGTGCAGCAACAGGTGGCAGTGTGTCCATGTGCACTGCTCTGATGGGTGTAGGAACAGGTGGCTGTGTGTCCATGTGTACTGCTCTGATGGGTGTAGGAACAGGTGTCTGTGTGTCCATGTGCGCGGCTCTGATGGGTGCAGGAACAGGTGGCTGTGTGTCCATGTGCACTGCTCTGATGGGTGCAGGAACAGGTGTCTGTGTGTCCATGTGCGCGGCTCTGATGGGTGCAGGAACAGGTGGCTGTGTGTCCATGTGCACGTCTCTGATGGGTGCAGGAACAGCTGGCTGTGTGTCCATGTGCAGGGCCCTGATGGGTGCAGGAACAGGTGACTGTGTGTCCATGTGCATTCCTCTGGTGGGTGCTGGAACAGGTAGCTGAGTGTCCATGTGCAATGCTCTGATGGGTGTAGGAACAGGTGGCTGTGTGTCCATGTGCACGGCTCTGATGGGTGTCGCAACTGATGGCTCTGTGTCAATGTGCACTGGTGTGATGGGTGTAGGAGCAGGTGGCTGTGAGTCCATGTGCACTGCTCTGATGGGTGCAGGAACAGGTGTCTGTGTGTCCATGTGCGCGGCTCTGATGGGTGCAGGAACAGGTGGCTGTGTGTCCATGTGCACTGCTCTGATGGGTGCAGGAACTGGTTGTTGTGTGTCCATGTGCACTGCTCTGATGGGTGCAGGAACAGGTGGCTGTGTGTCCATGTGCCCTGCTGTGATGGGTGTAGGATCAGGTGGCTTTGTATCCATGTGCCTGCTCTGATGGGTGTAGGAACAGGTGGCTGTGTGTCCATGTGCACTGCTCTGAAGTGTGTAGGAACAGGTGGCTGTGTGTCCATGTGCACGGCTCTGATGGGTGCAGGAACATATCGCTGTGTTTCCATGTGCACTGCTCTGATGGGTGTCGGAACAGGTGGCTGTGTGTCCATGTCCACTGCTCTGATGGGTGTAGGAACTGGTGGCTGTGTGTCCATGTGCACGGCTCAGATGTGTGTAGCAACAGGTGGCTGTGTGTCCATGTGCACTGCTCTGATGGGTGTTGGAACAGGTGGCTGTGTGTCCATGTGCACTGCTCTGATGGGTGTAGGAACAGGTGGCTGTGTGTCCATGTGCACGTCTCTGATGGTTGCAGGAACTGGTGGCTGTGTGTCCATGTGTACTGCTCTGATGGGTGTAGTAACAGGTGGCTGTGTGTCCATGTCCACTGCTCTGATGGGTGTAGGAACTGGTGGCTGTGTGTCCATGTGCACGGCTCAGATGTGTGTAGCAACAGGTGGCTGTGTGTCCATGTGCACTGCTCTGATGTGTGTAGGAACAGGTGGCTGTGTGTCCATGTGCACTGCTCTGATGGGTGTCGGAACAGGTGGCTGTGTGTCCATGTGCACGGCTCTGATGGGTGTAGCAACTGATGGCTGTGTGTCCATGTGCACTGGTGTGATGGGCGCAGGAGCAGGTGGCTGTGAGTCCATGTTCACTGCTCTGATGGGTGCAGGAACAGGTGTCTGTGTGTCCATGTGCGCGGCTCTGATGGGGGCAGGAACAGGTGGCTGTGTGTCCATGTGCACTGCTCTGATGGGTGCAGGAACTGGTTGTTGTGTGTCCATGTGCACTGCTCTGATGGGTGCAGGAACAGGTGGCTGTGTGTCCATGTGCCCTGCTCTGATGGGTGTAGGATCAGGTGGCTTTGTATCCATGTGCCTGCTCTGATGGGTGTCGGAACAGGTGGCTGTGTGTCCATGTGCACTGCTCTGAAGTGTGTAGGAACAGGTGGCTGTGTGTCCATGTGCACGGCTCTGATGGGTGCAGGAACATATCGCTGTGTTTCCATGTGCATTGCTCTGATGGGGGTAGGAACATGTGGCTTTGTGTCCATGAGCACTGCTCTGATGGGTGTCGGAACAGGTGGCTGTGTGTCCATGTCCACTGCTCTGTTGGGTGTAGGAACTGGTGGCTGTGTGTCCATGTGCACGGCTCAGATGTGTGTAGCAACAGGTGGCTGTGTGTCCATGTGCACTGCTCTGATGGGTGTAGGAACAGGTGGCTGTGTGTCCATGTGCACGTCTCTGATGGTTGCAGGAACTGGTGGCTGTGTGTCCATGTGTACTGCTCTGATGGGTGTAGAAACAGGTGGCTGTGTGTCCATGTCCACTGCTCTGATGGGTGTAGGAACTGGTGGCTGTGTGTCCATGTGCACGGCTCAGATGTGTGTAGCAACAGGTGGCTGTGTGTCCATGTGCACTGCTCTGATGTGTGTAGGAACAGGTGGCTGTGTGTCCATGTGCACTGCTCTGATGGGTGTCGGAACAGGTGGCTGTGTGTCCATGTGCACGGCTCTGATGGGTGTAGCAACTGATGTCTGTGTGTCCATGTGCACTGGTGTGATGGGTGTAGGAGCAGGTGGCTGTGAGTCCATGTTCACTGCTCTGATGGGTGCAGGAACAGGTGGCTGTGTGTTCATGTGCACGGCTCTGATGGGTGTAGGAACAGGTGGCTGTGTGTCCATATGCCCTGCTCTGATGGGTGCAGCAACAGGTGGCTGTGTGTCCATGTGCACTGCTGTGATGGGTGTAGGAACAGGTGACTGTGTGTCCATGTGTACTGCTCTGATGGGTGTAGGAACAGGTGTCTGTGTGTCCATGTGCGCGGCTCTGATGGGTGCAGGAACAGGTGGCTGTGTGTCCATGTGCACTGCTCTGATGGGTGCAGGAACAGGTGCCTGTGTGTCCATGTGCGCGGCTCTGATGGGTGCAGGAACAGGTGGCTGTGTGTCCATGTGCACGTCTCTGATGGGTGCAGGAACAGGTGGCTGTGTGTCCATGTGCAGGGCCCTGATGGGTGCAGGAACAGGTGACTGTGTGTCCATGTGCATTTCTCTGGTGGGTGCAGGAACAGGTAGCTGAGTGTCCATGTGCAATGCTCTGATGGGTGTCGGAACAGGTGGCTGTGTGTCCATTTGCACGGCTCTGATGGGTGTCGCAACTGATGGCTCTGTGTCCATGTGCACTGGTGTGATGGGTGTAGGAGCAGGTGGCTGTGAGTCCATGTGCACTGCTCTGATGGGTGCAGGAACAGGTGGCTGTGTGTCCATGTGCACTGCTCTGATGGGTGCAGGAACAGTTTGTTGTGTGTCCATGTGCACTGCTCTGATGGGTGCAGGAACAGGTGGCTGTGTGTCCATGTGCCCTGCTCTGATGGGTGTAGGATCAGGTGGCTTTGTATCCATGTGCCTGCTCTGATGTTTTTAGGATCAGGGGACAGTTTGTCCATGTGGACTACTCTGATGGGTGCAGGAACAGGTGGCTGTGTGTCCATGTGCACTGCTCCGATCAGTGCAGGAACAGGTGGCTGTGTGTTCATGTGCACGGATCTGATGGCTGTAGCAACAGGTGGCTGTGTGTTCATGTGCCCTGCTCTGATGGGAGTCGGAGCAGGTGGCTGTGTGTCTATGTGCACTGCTCTGATGTGTGCAGGAACAGATGGCCGTGTGTACATGTGCACTGCTCTGATGGGTGCTGGAACAGGTGGCTGTGTGTTCATGTGCACGGCTCTGATGGGTGTAGGAGCAGCTGGCTGTGTGTCCATGTGCACTGCTCTGATGTGTGCAGGAACAGATGGCTGTGTGTCCATGTGCACTGGTGTGATGGGTGCAGGAGCAGGTGGCTGTGTGTCCATGTGCACGGCTCTGATGGGTGCAGGAACAGGTGACTGTGTGTCCATGTGCACTGCTATGATGGGTGCAGGAACATGTGGCAGTGTGTCCCTGTGCACTGCTCTGATGGGTGTAGGAACAGGTGACTGTGTGTCCATGTGCACTGCTCTGATGGGTGTTCGGAACAGGTGGCATTGTGTCCATGTGCACTGCTCTGATGGGTGCAGGAACAGAGCAACTTACAACAGGTACTGGAGCACATGCAGTGCCCCAGACATTGGAAATGTTTTCAGAAAAACTTACCTTGGAGCAAACTGCTATTTCTGATAAAAATGAAGCAGACTGAAATCTTCAAAACGACTGAATAATTGCGAGAAAATGCGAGAAAATGCACAACAAGACCTCTCCTCCTTCCACTTTCAGAAACTCGCGCAGGAGCTTGACACATGCGTGAATATCCGAAGGTTAACGCATGCGTGAATACCTGCTGGCGTTGCATAAAGCGCATGCGCAGAGGCCGACCAGGCGTGTTGCCTGAAGAGGCACACGTCACGCGATGACGTCATCGGTGCATGCGCTAACTAGTCCTGGCAAGCCGGAACGCAGCGCATGCGCAGAGAGCAGGAGACCGTCTGCACATGTGTGCACCGCGGAGCAGCCTGATGACGTTAGTGGTGGCCAGCGTTGTCAGGAATCACTTTGTTGTTCAAATCATTCGGCCTCATTGTCTGAAAGCGCTGTCCTATTAAACTTGAATTGTGAGCTGCTGATCTCCCCCTTCCCCCTGAGGGTGATGCCAGTGTGACCATCGCCCTCATGAACATGTCAATGTGACGAAAGCCCTCATTAACATATGATCGACTCTGGTCACTAGCGGCATTGCATCTACTCGCAAAGGACCACAAATGGAAAGGACATGACAGAGTTGAAGCATGAAGATGAGCCTTTATTTCACTGTGTGAATGGACATCAGGATGGCTGTAAACAAGTCCTTATTAGATTATAAAAACAAGAAATGCTGGAAACACTCAGCAGGTCTGGCAGCATCTGTGGAGAGAGAAGCAAAGTTAACGTTTCGGGACAGTGACCCTTCTTCGGAACTGGCAAATTTTAGAAATGTCAAAGGGAATAAACAAATAAAGTGGCGGGGGTGCAAGAGATAACAAAGGAGAAGGTCACAGAATAGCTGACCAGAAGGTCATGGAACAAAGGCAAACAATATGTTAATGGTGTCTTGAAAGACAAAGCATTAGTGCAAATAGGATGTTCACAGACTGAAAATTGAACAACAGCAAGTACAAACATGAAAAAAAAAACAGTGGCTAAGCAAACTGAACAAACTTAGATGAAATAAAATCCTCAACCGAGGACTCTCTCCAACTGTGGTTGACAGAGCCCTCAACTGTGTCCGGCCCATTTCCCGCACTCTACCCTCACCCCTTCCTCCCCCTCCCAGAACCGTGACAGGGTTCCCCTTGTCCTCACTTTCCACCCCATCAGCCTCCATATCGAAAGGATCATCCTCCGATATTTCCGCCACCTCCAGCGTGATGCCACTACCAAATGCATCTTCCCCTCCCTTCCCCTGTCAGCATTCCGAAGGGATCGTTCCCTCCGTGACACCCTGGTCCATTCCTCCATTACCCCCAGCACTTCGTCCCCTTCCCACGGCACCTTACCCTGCAATCACAGGAGGTGTAATACCTGCCCATTCACCTCCTCTCTCCTCACTATCGCAGGCCCTAAACATTCCTTTCAGGTAAAGCAGCAATTTATTTGTACGTCTTTCAATGTAGTATACTGTATTCGCTGCTCACAATGTGGTCTCCTCTACATTGGGGAGACCAAACGCAGACTGGGTGACCGCTTTGCAGAAGACCTCCATTCAGTCTGCAAGCAGGACCCTGAGCTTCTGGTTGCTTGCCATTTCAACACTCCCCCCCACTGCTCTCATGCTCACATCTCTATCCTGGGCTTGCTGCAGTGTTCCAGTGAACATCAACGCAAGCTCGAGGAACTGCATCCCATTTACCGATTAGGCACTCCACAGCCTGCCGGACTGAACATTGAGTTCAATAATTTCACAGCATGAGTGGGCCCCCCATTTTACTTTCATTTTTAGTTATTTTTTCTTTTTTTTTGACATTTTTGACATTTTTTTTGTATGTTTATTTTATTTCACCTTAGTTTGTTCAGTTTGCTTACCCACTGTATGAGGCACGTTTTGGCTATGATAGATTGGGAAACAATACTTAAAGGGTTGACAGTGGAGAAACAATGGCGAGCATTTAAAGAGCACGTGGATGAATTACAATAATTATTCATTCCTGTATGGCGCAAAAATAAAACTCGAAGGGTGGCTCAACCGTGACTTACACAAGAAATTAGGGATTTGAGGGTATTGAGTACTCAGGGTACTGAGTTTGGACGATCACCCATTATCGTATTGAATGGCAGTGCAGGCTTGAAGGGCCGAACAGCCTACTCCTGCTCCTATTTTCTAGGTTTCTATCTTTGATTTTTGCCTCCTTTGCTGAACACATCCGGCCTCCGACTTGGCGCCTGAGGATGTACCATTTCTGTCGGTGGAGTCACTGATGGACCTCAGAGCCCAACATTGATGATGGCCACCCTCTGTCCCAGCAGTGTGAGCAAACAGAGCCATCATACTGCAGTTGTCAACCCTATACTGAGCCCCCAGCACACCCCAAACCCACACATAGCCACCTTGCAAATCCCGCCGGGATCCCAGATCACCTTGCAGAGGCTCTGGCAGTATATTAAGAGCCGTTTTGTGACCATGGCAGGGTGGAACCTGATTGAAGGGATTCAGATATGGACATAGAACATAGAACAGGACAGCACAGTACAGGCCCTTCGGCCCACGATGTTGTGCCGACCCTTTAACCTACTCTCAGATCAAACGACCTACATACCCTTCATTCTACTATCATCCATGTACCTATCCAAGAGTCGCTTAAATGTCCCTAATATATCTGCTTCTACTATCACCGCTGGCAGTGCATTCCACGCACCCACCACTCTCTGTGTAAAGAACCGACCTGTGACATCTCCCCGAAACCTTCCTCCAATCACCTTAAAATTATGCCCCCTGGTGATAGCCCTTTCCGCCCTGGGAATAAGTCTCTGGCTATCCACTCTATCTCTGCCTCTCATCATCTTGTACCTTTCTATCAAGTCACCACTCATCCTTCTTCGCTCCAATGAGAAAAACCCTAGCTCCCTCAATCTTTCTTCAAAAGACATGCCCTCCAGTCCAGGCAGCATCCTGGTAAATCTCCTCTGCACCCTCTCTAAAGCTTCCACATCCGTCCTATAATGTGGCGAACAGAACTGAACACAATATTCCAAGTGTGGTCTAACCAGGGCTTTATAGAGCTGCAGCATAACCTCGCAGCTCTTAAACTCAATCCCCCTGTGAATGAAAGCCAACACACCATACGCCTTCTTAATAACCCTATCAACATGGGTGGCAACTTTAAGGGATCTATGGACGTGGACCCCAAGATCCCTCTGTTCCTCCACACTGCCAAGAATCCTGTCTTTAAGCCTGTATTCTGCATTCAAATTAGACCTTCCAAAGTGAATCACTTCACACTTTTCCAGGTTGAACTCCATCTGCCACTTCTCAGCCCAGCTCTGCATCCTGTCAATGTCCCGTTGCAACCTGCAACAGCCGTCCACACTATCCACAACTCCAGAAACCTTTGTGTCATCGGCAAACTTACTAACCCAGCCTTCCACTTCCTCATCCAAGACATTTATAAAAATCACAAAGAGCAGAGGTCCCAGAACAGATCCCTGCGGAACACCACTGGTCACCGAGCTCCAGGCTGAATACTTTCCATCTACTACCACCCTCTGTCTTCTCTGGGCCAGCTAATTCTATATCCAGACAGCCAAATTTCCCTGTATCCCATGCCTCCTTACTTTCTGAATGAGCCTACCATGGGGAACCTTATCAAACGCCTTGCTAAAATCCATATACACCACATCCACTGCTCTTCCTTCATCAATGTGTTTTGTCACATCCTCAAAGAATTCAATAAGGCTTGTGAGGCATGACATGCCCCTCACAAAGCCATGCTGACTATCTCTAATCAAACTATGCTTTGCCAAATAATCATAAATCCTGTCTCTCAGAATCCTCTCCAATAATTTGCCCACTACCGACGTTAGACTGACTGGTCTGTAATTCCCAGGGTTATCCCTATTCCCTTTCTTGAACAAGGGAATAACATTTGCCACCCTCCAATCATCTGGTACTACTCCAGTGGACAGTGAGGACGCAAAGATCATCGCCAAAGGCACGGCAATCTCTTCCCTCGCTTCCCGTAATATCCTTGGGTATATCCCGTCTGGCCCCGGGGACTTATCTATCCTCATGTCTTTCAAAATTTCCAGCACATCCTCCTTCTTAACATCAACCTGTTCGAGCATATCAGCCTGCTCCACGCTGTCCTCACAAATGACCAGGTCCCTCTCACTAGTGAATACTGAAGCAAAGTATTCATTAAGGACCTCCCCTGCCTCCTCGGTCTCCAGGCACAAGTTCCCTCCACTATCCCTGATCGGCCCTACCCTCAATCTGGCCATCCTCTTGTTCCTCACATAAGTGTAGAACGCCTTGGGATTTTCCTTAATCCTCCCCGCCAAGACTTTTTCATGTCCCCTTCTAGCTCTCCTAAGTCCATTCTTCAGTTCCTTCCTGGCTACCTTGTAACCCTCCAGAGCCCTTTCTGATCCTTGCTTCCTCAACCTTAAGTAAGCTTCCTTCTTCCTCTTGACCAGCTGTTCCACATCTCTTGTCATCCAAGGTTCCTTTACCCTACCATCCCTTCCTTGCCTCAACGGGACAAACCTATCCAGCAGTCGCAGCAAGTGCTCCCTAAACAACCTCCACATTTCTGTCGTGCATTTCCCTGAGAACATCTGTTCCTAATTTAAGCTCCCCAGTTCCTGCCTAATAGCATTGTAATTACCCCTCCCCCAATTAAATATTTTCCCATCCCGTCTGCTCCTATCCTTCTCCATGACTATAGTAGAGGTCAGGGAGTTGTGATCACTATCACCGAAATGGTCTCCCACCGAGAGATCTGCCACCTGGCCTGGTTCGTTGCCAAGCACCAAATCCAACATAGCATCCCCTCTAGTCGGCCTATCTACATATTGAGTCAGGAAACCTTCCTGGACACACCTGACAAAATCTGCTCCATCCAAACTATTAGCACGAAGGTGGTTCCAATCAATATTAGGGAAGTTGAAGTCACCCATGACAACAACCCTGTTACTTCTGCACCTTTCCAAAATCTGCCTCCCAATCTGTTCCTCCATGTCTCTGTTGCCAATGGGGGTCTATAGAAAACTGCCAATAAAGTGACTGCTCCTTTCCTGTTTCTGACTTCCACCCATACTGACTCAGTAGACAAACCCTCCTCAACGACCTCCCTTTCTGCAGCTGTGATACTATCCCTGATTAGCAATGCCACTCCCCCACCTCTTTTACCTCCCTCCCTATTCCTTTTGAAACATCTAAACCCCAGAACATCCAACATCCATTCCTGCCCCTGTGATATCCAAGTCTCCGTAATGGCCACAACACCGTAGCTCCAAGTACTGATCCATGCTCTAAGTTCATCACTCTTATTCCTGACACTTCTTGCATTAAAATAGACACACTTCAACCCACCATACTGGCAGCAACTTTGCCCTGTCAACTGTCTAACCTTCCTCACAGACTCTCTGCACTCTGTATCTGCCTGATCAACAGCTACCCCATCCACTGATCCGTAGCTCCGGTTCCCATCCCCCTGCCAAACTATATTAAACCCTCCCGAAGAGCTCTAGCAAACCTCCCGTCCAGGATATTGGTGCCCCTCCAGTTCAGATGCAACCCGTCCTTCTTGTCCAGGTCCCACCTTCCCCAGAAGGTGTCCCAATGATCCACATATCTGAAGCCCTCCCTCCTACACCAGCTCTGTAGTCACGTGTTCAGCTGCACTCGCTCTCTGTTTCTAGCCTCACTAGCACGTGGCACCGGTATTGATCCTGAGATTACTACTCTGCTCGTCCTGCCTTTTAGCTTCCAACCTAACTCCCTATATTCGCTTTTCAGGTCCTCATCCATTTTCCGAGCTATGTCATTGGTACCGATGTGCACCATGACTTCTGGCTGCTCCCCCTCCCCCTTAAGAATCCTGTAAACTCGATCCGAGACATCCCTGACCCTGGCACCCAGGAGGCAACATACCATCCGGGAGTCTCGTTCGCGACCACAGAATCTCCTGTCTGTTCCTCTAACCATTGAATCTCCTATCACTATCACTCTCCTATTCTTCCCCCTTCCCTTCTGAGCTGCAGAGCCAGGCTCAGTGCCAGAGACCTGGCCACTGTGGCTTTCCCCTGGTAGGTCGCCCCCCCTACAACAGTATCCAAAACGGTATACTTATTATTGAGGGGAACGGCTACAGGGGATCCCTGCATTTTGCGCCTCTTCCCTTTCCCTCCCCTGATGGTCACCCAGCTACCTTTTTCCTGTAACTTAGGTGTCACTACTTCCCTATCACTGCTCTCAACACCCGCTCAGCCTCCTGAATGATCCGAAGTTCATCCAGCTCCAGCTCCAGTTCCCTAACGCGGTCTGTGAGGAGCTGGAGTTGGGTGCACTTCTCACAGGTGAAGTCAGCAGGGACACAAGTGGTGACCCTTACCTCCCACATCCTGCAGGAGGAGCCTGCAACTGCCCTAGCTTCCATCCCCTCTGCTCTAAATTGACAAAAGAGATTTTAAAAAATAAATAAATAAATAAAATAAAATAAAATAAAGGAAAACCTTACCTGACCAAACCCTCCACACAACAGTCCTTTTTTTTTGGTTAGAGGAGGAGGAGGATGGGTGGGAGACACCACACGTGTAGTGTTTCGGGTTTAGCCACTGCCCGAATATATAAGTTCTGGGACATCTGGGAAGAACAAGCATGGATTTGTGAGAGGGCAATACCTGCAAGGACTTCAGAGAGGAAAGATCGGTTGGAGATACGGGAATTCCATGGACAGAGGGGTTATGGGTTGTTTTATTGAGTAGAGGTGTGATGACAGCAGATTGTAAGGGAGAGATTGACAGAAGCTGAGGAGAGAGAAGTGTTATCAGCTAACATGGGGACCAGGTATGAACTCGGCCTCCTCCATCCGAGCAGCCACCAAGCTGAGGCACCGGGGCTGTCGGTTCCTGTACATTCATGGACTGGGAACACTGGGACCCATCTCTGGGCCGCTCTCAGTTGTTTTGTTTATTAAGTAATCGAATAATTGATGTAACTGGATATTTCACCGTGTTCTTGACCTGCTCTCTGAACTTGGACTGTGTCGCCCCATAAATGAATGTGTTTGTGCAGCAACTTAAAACCTGCAGCATCCATCCAACTTGTCCAAAGATGTAGAAAGGCTCAGTGTAATCCTCAAGACTTTTCCCTGCAATATTACAAGTTGAAAAATATATAACAGACATCATCCACAGAAGTATGAAGCTGCCAGAAATGGTGAGGATTAAAATCACAGACTTCCTTCTGCTCTCCATCTCTGGGTCACTGTGATTCTCTCCCATGCTCTGTCCCCTCAGTCCCTTGCGGACTCGACTGACCACTAAAATGTGTCTGACTGTCAGAGCGTTGAGCAACAGAATGAAAGCAAAAGGGAGCAATGGGGTTAAAACTGTATCAAACCAATCAAATCCCAACCACCTGGGCTCTGTAATATAGCTTGACTTCACAGAACACCCCCACGGTATATTGTCGATTATCTCTCCAGGTTCATATATAAAGTAGAAGGGGATGTTTTGTAAACAGAGCAGAATGCAGGATGTTGCTAGAACCACAGCCGCAGTTTTCTCGGTGCAATATTTAGTTTTCAGCTTCTGGCAACAAATGGCCACAAATCGATCAAAGGAGAAAGTGACAGTGAACCAGACAGAACAGTCTGTCGCTTCAAAACGGAGTGCAGCAATAACACTACACACAGGGGTGATGTTCAGGAAAGATTCCGGGAAATAATAATAATTAATCCGCCACAGTATGACATCAGTGATAATTACCAGCAGATCCGCTGTTACCATGGCCACCAGGTAGCGAGTGGTGCAGGTGGAGAGTCCGCACTTTCCCCGGGACAGGATCACAATCGCCAGTAAATTAACTGTCAGAGAGAGAAAGGAAAAGAGACTGGAAATTACTGATCAGACATTCTCCGTGTCTGTACACACAGAATAAGGGCTCAGGTTTAGCAGCAAGAATGTGTGATTTGGAAAAGGGGCAGCGTTTAAAACTGAAAAATCTCAGCCATCAACTCAACCCACCTCCAAACTGCCCATTTCCAGGTTTAACAGAGCAGGGACAGGAGGGGAACACCAACCACTCCCAGGAGGCAGGTCAGCATGTTAAATATTTGAATGAGGATTCCAGCCTCTGATTTAACCTGCTTTACATGTTTACCATTGACAGGACAGGTTTCTCCATCAGACGCTATCCTCCACACAAAGACACTCCGGATTGACAATCGCCTCCTCCCTCCCGGGCTTGGAATCCCTCAGTGATCTGGGGGTGAATTGAAACCCCGGATTGACACCCCCATGATTGGAGTCATGGAGCAGACACCCCAACAGTTCAACCAACCTCCACCCTGCCCAGGATTTGCACCATCTCAGTGTCTGGGATTGGACTCTCCTGGGATTGGACGCTCCCAGTGGACTGGGAACATCCTGCAGGATAGGAGAACCCATCAGGCTTACTTCCGAGTGAGGACCCCATTCAAACATCATAGCATGCTGAAACTCCGCCCTCACTCCCTCCCACCTGCCAACATATCTGCTGCTGTGAATATCCAGGTCCAGGTATTTGAACAAAATCAAAATACTGAGCCTGCTTTAAATCTGATAAAATCAGTGAACAGGCAGTATCTGTGGAGAGAGACAGAGTTAACGGCCGGAATTTCCCCAGGATGCAGTGACCCTGCCCACTGGCTGGAAAGTCTCTGCCAGGTCCTGGAGTGTGGCAAGTTCTGGAGCACAAGTCTTCAGTGCAATTGCCGGAAAATTGTCAGGACCCATAGCCTTTGCAGTATCCAGTGCCTTCAGCCGTTTCTTGATATCACACTGAGTGAATCGAATTGGCTGAGGTCTGGCATCTGTAATGCTGGGGACTTCAGGAGGAGGCTGAGATGGATCATCAACTCGGCACTTCTGACTGAAGATTGTTGCAAATGCTTCTGCCTTATCTTTCGCACTGATGTGCTGGGCTCCCCCATCAATCAGAATGGGGCTATTTGTGGAGCCACCTCCTCCAATTAGTTGTTTAATTGTCCACCACCATCGACAACTGGATGTGACAGGACTGCAGAGCTGAGATCTGTCCGTTGGTTATGGGATCGCATAGCTCTGTCTATTGCATGCTGCTCATGCACTTTGGCATGCAAGTAGTCCTGGGTTGCAGCTTCATCAGGTTGACACCTCATTTTGAGGTATGCCTGGTGCTGCTCCTGGCATGCCCTCCAGCACTCTTCATTGAACCAGGGTTGGTCTCCTGGCTTGATGGTAATGGTCGAGTGGGAGATATGTCGGGCCATGAGGTTACAGATTGTGGTTGAGTACAATTCTGCTGCTGCTGATGGTCCACAGCTCCTCATGGATGCCCAGTTTTGCATCTGTTTGAAATCTATCCCATTTAGCACAGTGATAGTGCCACACAACACGATGGATGGTATCCTCAAAGTGAAGGCGGGACTTTGTCTCCACAAGTATTGTGCGGTGGTCACTCCTACCAATACAGTCATGGACAGAAGCATCTGCGGCAAGCAGATTGGTGAGGACAAGGTCAAGTATCTTTTTCCCTCATGTTGGTTCTCTCACCACCTGCTGCAGACCCAGTCTAGCAGCTATGACCTTTAGTACTCGGCCAGCTCAGTCAGTGGTGGTGCTACCGAGCCACTCTTGGTGATGGACATTGAAGTCCCCCACCCAAAGTACATTTTGTGCCCTTGCCACCTTGAGTGCTTCCTCCAAATGGTGTTCAACATGGAGGAGTCCCAATTCATTAGCTGAGACGTCATGGGGTCCGGAGTTGATGTTGAGAATTCCCAGGGCAACTCCCTCCCTTCTGTAGACCACTGTGCCGCCACCTCTGCTGCTTATGTCCTGCCGGTGGGACAGGACACACAGGGATAGTGATTGCAGTGTCTGGGACATTGTCTGTAAGGTATGATTCCGTGAGTATGATTAGAGACCTTATTATAGTATTATTATTATTATTATAATTATTATTATAGAGCTTGGATTAGTACTTGGAAATATGATGTTGTTGCTATTACAGAGACTTGGTTGAGGGAAGGGCAGGATTGGCAGCTAAATGTTCCAGGATTTGGAAGCTTCAGGCGGGATTGACGGGGATGTAAATGGGGTGGGGGTGTTGCATTACTGGTCAAGGAGAATATCACAGCTGTACTACGGGAGGACACCTCAGAGGGGTCATGCAGCGAGGCAATATGGGTGGAGCTCAGGAATAGGAAGGGTGCAGTCACGATGTTGGGGGTTTACTACAGGCCTGCCAACAGCCAGCGGGAGGTAGAGGAGCAGATATGTAGACAGATTTTGGAAAGATGTAAAGGTAACAGGGTTGTCGTGGTGGGTGATTTTAACTTCCCCTATATTGACTGGGACTCATTTAGTGCTTGGGGCTTGGATGGGGCAGAATTTGTGAGGAGCATCCAGGAGGGCTTCTTGAAATAGTGTTGATAGTCCACCTCAGGATGGGGCCATTCTGGACCTGGTATTGGGAAATGAGCCCGGCCAGGTGGTCGAAGTTTCAGTAGGGGAGCATTTCGGGAACAGTGACCATAATTCCATAAGTTTTAAGGTACTTGTGGATAAGGATAAGAGTAGTCCTCGGGTGAAGGTGCTAAATTGGGGAAGGCTAATTATAACAATATTAGGCAGGAACTGAAGAATTTAGATTGGGGGGCGCTGTTTGAGGGTTAATCAACATCTGACATGTGGGAGTCTTTCAAACGTCAGTTGATTAGAATCCAGGACCAGCATGTTCCTGTGAGGAAGAAGGATAGGTTTGGCAAGTTTCGGGAACCTTGGACAACGCAGGATATTGTGAGCCTAGTCAAAAAAAAAAAGGAAGCATTCATAAGGGCTGGAAGGCTGGGAACAGACGAATCCCTTGAGGAATATAAAGACAGTAGGAAGGAACTTGAGCAAGGAGTTAGGAGGGCTAAAAGGGGTCATGAAAAGTCATTGGCAAACAGGATTAAGGAAAATCCCAAGGCTTTTTATACGTATATAAAGAGCAAGAGGGTAAACAGGGAAAGGGTTGCCCACTCAAGGACAGAGAAGGGAATCTCTGTGTGGTGACAGAGGAAATGGGCGAGGTGCTAAATGAGTACTTTGCACCAGTATTCAGCAAAGAGTGGACTTGGTGGATGATGAGCCAGGGAAGGGAGTGCAGATAGTCTCAGTCATCTCATTATCAAAAAGGAGGAGGTGTTGGGTGTCTTGCAAAGCATTAAGGTAGATAAGTCCACAGGGCCTGATGCGATCGACACTAGAATACTGAGGGAGGCAAGGGAAGAAATTGCTGGGGCCTTGACAGAAATCTTTGCATCTTCATTAGCCACAGGTGAGGTCCCAGAGGACTGGAGAATAGCCAATGTTGTTCCTTTGTTTAAGAAGGGTGGCAAGGATAATCCAGGAAATTATAGGCTGGTGAGCCTTCCGTCAGTGGTAGGGAAACTATTAGAGAGGATTCTTCGGGACAGGATTTACTCCCATTTGGAAACAAACGAACTTATTGGCAAGAGACAGCATGGTTTTGTGAAGGGGAGATCATGTCTTACTAATTTGATTGAGTTTTTTGAGGAAGTGACAAAGATGATTGATGAAGGAAGGGCAGTGGATGTTATCTATATGGACTTCAGTGAAGCCTTTGACAAGGTCCCTCATGGCAGACTGGTACAAAAGGGATCACACAGGATCAGAGGTGAGCAGGAAAGATGGATACAGAACTGGCTTGGTCACAGAAGACAGAGGGTATCAGTGGAAGGGTGTTTTTCTGAATGGAGGGATGTGACTGGTGGTGTTCCACAGGGATCAGTGCTGGGACCTTTGCTGTTTGTCGTATATGTAAATGATTTGGAGGAAAATGTAGCTGGTCTGATGAGTAAGTTTGCGGACGACACAAAGGTTGGTGGAGTTGCGGATAATGATGAGGATTGTCAGAGGATACAGCAGGATATAGATCGGTTGGAGACTTGGGCAGAGAAATGGCAGATGGAGTTGAAACCGGAAAAATGTGAGATAATTTTGGAAGGTCCAATGCAGGTGGGAGGTATACAGTAAATGGCAAAACCGTTAGGAGTATTGACAGGCAGAGAGATCTGGACGTACAGGTCCACAGGTCATTGAAAGTGGCAACGCAGGTGGATAAGGTAGTCAAGAAGGCAGATGGCATGCTTGCCTTCATCGGTCGGGGCATAGAGTATAAAAATTGGCAAGTCATGTTGCAGCTGTACAGAACCTTCGTTAGGCCACACTTAGAATATTGCGTGCAATTCTGGTCGCCACACTACCAGAAGGACGTGGAGGCTGTGGAGAGGGTACAGAAGAGGTTTACCAGGATGTTGCCTGGTCTGGAGGGCATTAGCTATGAGGAGAGGTTGGAAAAACTCGGATTGTTTTCACTGGAACGACGGAGGTGGAGGGGCGACATGATAGAGGTTTACAAAGTTGTGAGCGGCATGGACAGAGTGGATAGTCAGAAGCTTTTTCCCAGGGTGGAAGAGTCAGTTACTTGGGGACATAGGTTTAAGGTGCGAGGGACAAGGTTTAGAGGGGATGTGCGAGGCAAGTTCTTTACACAGAGGGTGGTGAGCGCCTGGAACTTGCTGCCAGGGGAGGTGGTGGAAGCAGATACGATAGCGACATTTAAGAGACATCTTGACAAATACATGAATAGGAAAGGAATAAAGGGATACGGTCCCCGGAAGTGCAGAAGGTTTTAGTTTAGGCAGGCATCAAGATCGGCTCAGGCTAGAACGGCCGAATGGCCTGTTCCTGTGCTGTACTGTTCTTTGTTCTTTATGACTATGTCAGGCTTTTGCTTGACTAGTCTGTGGGACAGCTCTCCCAACTTTGGCACAATCCCCCAGACGTTAGTAAGGAAGACTTTGCAGGGTCGACAGGGCTGGGTTTGCCGTTGTCGTTTCCGGTGCCTCAGTAGATGCCGGGTGGTCCGTCAGGTTTCATTCCTTTTTAGTGACTTTATAGCGGTTAGGTACAACTGAGTGGCTTGCTAGGCCATTTCAGAGGGCATGTAAGAGTTAACCACATTGCTGTGAGTCTGGAGTCACATGTAGGCCAGACCAGGTAAGGACAGCAGATTTCCTTCCCTAAAGGACATTAGTGAACCAGATGGGTTTTTACAACAATTGACAATGGTTCCATGGTCATTATTAGACTAACTTTTAATTCCAGATAGGATAGTCACTAATAAATCCATGAAGAAATTCATGAGAAACTTCTTTACTCAGCGAGTGGTGAGAATGTGGAACTTCCTGCCACAAGGAGTAACTGATGTGAATAGTATTTAAAGGGGATCTAGAAAAGTACTTGAGGGAGAAAGGGTTGGAAGGATCTGCTGATAGGGTTAGATCGGCTGGGATGTGGAGAAGCTTGTGTGGAGCATCAAGACAGACAGAAACCAATTGAGTGGAATTTCCAGTTTCTTGCTGTAATGTTAATGGAATTCTCTGTAAATTGATTATAAATCCTAGTCATCAATTCATTAATAATATTACAGATGTTGAAGTGGTTTATTTATTAAAACAGTCCACTATTTATTTCATTATTAACAGTTTACTAATGATATTATTTACTGCAGCTGGACAGATCAATATATTATGAAAACCCAAAATGCATGTTCCTCAGTTACAGGTGTCTCTCCTCCCAGTGACACACCTCACTGAGCTAAGGGCAGGTTGCATGTGTATAGACTTGGAATCATAGATACGAGCTGGTTCATCAAACCTGAATCCATTACAGAAATGGAACAGTCACTAACCACAGTCAAACACTCATCCTGTGTAACAGCAAGATAACAAAATTCAACACTATGACCCACAGATTGTCAGGATCATGTTGGGGAAGGAGATTAATCAGCATTGGACAGTGTTTACAGTCACTATACTTAGAGTAAGAATAAGTCATTAGAGAATGCTCTAACAGTGCTGGTCTGCTGTTAACGCGTCAGTAAATAGTTAACATCTGTTTCAGTTGGTGCAGTTCCATAGGAAACAGAACAACATCAATGAATTTCCCTTTATACACTTATTACACAACATCTTCAAATAACAGCAAAAATCATCCCCTTCATCACTGATTACAGTCATAAAACAAAGGCAGCTCCATGGAGTGGACAGATCAGTCACCTGAAAGAATGACTGCAAAGTAGAACCGACTTGTTCCACTCGGGTTAGTAACCCACACACAATATAATTTTACAGTGGCAGATACTCCCAGTAATACCTTCTCTCAGAAATTTGCTTGCACTGAGGTCTTATTCAACAGTACACAATATTCAAGTAAAGGCAATAACTTGATAATACAGCAAGACTGTGAGCTGCAAACCGAGGCTTAATTTCAGTTAAGTTAATGTAATAAAACTGCAGAGATAATTCAGGAGATTTGACTTAATGAAATGATGTCACCAATCGGGTGTCTGTCTAACAGTTACCAGTAGACCAACATATAACGTTATCAGTTACAGAGTAAATCCAGAGACCAGCTCACACACAGATTTACACAACTTCAATGGTTATAGTCACTTACCAGGAACTCCAATGACAGCAAGGATAATATAATATATTCTCTGGATACTGTTAATTGGTCGATGCATTTTTTGTGTGAAGTGATCTTTCACCTTCGTGCTGCAGACAATCTCTCTGTATTGAACTCTGAGACAATCTAGTCCCAGAGTCTTTAATTTATACTTTGCAGGAACTCCAGAGGGACACTGAGATTGCAACTTTGGTCAAATTATGACAGATGAGTTAAGTCTCTGTTGTGATGGAATATATTTAGCGCTGAGATTGAATTTGAACAATCCAAAGACTGGACTGTTCTGATGACATTAATTCTTTTGGGCCTCCTTATCTCGAGAGACAATGGATACGCGCCTGGAGGTGGTCAGTGGTTTGTGAAGCAGCGCCTGGAGTGACTATATAGGCCAATTCTAGAGTGACAGGCTCTTCCACAGATGCTACAGAGAAATTTGCTTGTCGGGGCTGTTGCACAGTTGGCTCTCCCCTTGCGCCTCTGTCTTTTTTCCTGCCAACTACTAAGTCTCTTCGACTCGCCACATTTTAGCCCTGTCTTTAACTCATGAGAATTATGTGCCTGTGCGGAGTGTGCAAGTTCTCCCTGTGACCGTGTGGGTTTCCGCCGGGTGCTCCGGTTTTCTCCCACAGCCAAAGACTTGCAGGTTGATAGGTAAATTGGCCATTGTAAATTGCCCCTAGTGTAGGTAGGTGGTTAAAGAATGGTGGGGATGTGGTCGGGAATATGGGATTAATGTAGGATTAGTATAAATGGGTGGTCGTTGGTCAGCACAGACTCGGTGGGTCGAAGGGCCTGTTTCGGTGCTGTATCTCTGTGACTATATGACTCTAATTAGAAGCTGTATTCTCCAAACAATGGTGATGTTCCTTAAAATACCATCACACACATCTGTATTTCTCATATTGATTCAATGATGGCTTTCACTCTGCTGTGACCATTCAGTAATTAAATTCCTAATGTCAGTGTGTCCTCTCAAGGCTGCTCTCCTGTATTCTGGGATGTGGCTGCTTGCCTTAACTGCTACCATTTAGTTAAATAATTAAAGAAGGGAATTGTGCAAATGGATTCTCAAACTGATGCAGCCCTGCAAACTCATACAGCCACTCAAACTAATACAGCCAGTCAAACTAATACAGTCGCTTAAACTAATACAACCCTACAAAATAGTACAGAACCTCAAACTTATACTGTCCCTCAAACTAATACAGCCCCTCAAGGTAATATAATCGCTCAAACTAATACAGACACTCAAACTGAAATAGTCTCTCAAACTAATATGTGTCAGAAACTAATACAGTCGCTCAAATGAACACAGTCCCTTAAAAAATATGCAGCTTCTCAAATTAATACAGCACTTCAAGCTAATACAGTCCTTCAAACTGATACAGACCCTTTGGGTAGGTGCATCCACACCTCCCCTCTCATATCCCTAATTCTGAGGTTCAGTCTGCACCTGTCTGGGTGGAGAAAATGGTCAAGGCGGACAACTGTTCTTTGAATAGTTTATTGTAACGTCGATAAACTTGCAAAGATCATTATTGTACCACAAACACCACTCCTTTCTGAGCTACACTCATGCAGTTAACCCTTGACTTGCTGCTACTCTGAAATAGAAGCCAGGAAGAGAAATGTTGCTGGCAGACACCTATCACGGTTGTCACCACAGGAGAAATACAAGAGAGAAGATCGAGGAATAAAGATTCATCACCTGGTGAATGTAACACCACTGAAATGTGGTCAGATTAGAGATGAGACCAGCAAAGATGAGGGGTTACAGATGCTATCACAGCAAGTGATCCAGGAATGGCCTGATACGATACAGCACACACAACCAGCAATACGGCAGTACTGGTCTATCAGAGATGACATCTCACTAGAAGATGGTGTTCTGCTCGCCAGATCCAGAATAATCATACCCAAAACAATGCAGACAAGAACTCACCGAAGCACAGGTAAGAGGAAAGCAACACATCAACAAGTTTGCTAAGTCCCGACCTGTGCTGTAGAAATGACAAACTGTACACGTACCGGATCCAATCATGGAAACCTGGAGCCCAGCAAAAGTTGTTAGTGAAGCTGAGACTCCAAGGTCATATATCATTGAGACCGAAACCGGTAACCAAATGAGAAGGAACAGAATCCATATTCCACCTTCACCTGAGCTGGAACAACAGAAAAGACCATCAACAACACCGGAAACATCACTATCCAGTGGGACAACATTAACAACATCACCAGCAAGTGACACAACATCATCTGTACAATGTACCAACTCACTACCCAGAGTAACAAATACCAAATCTCCAAGATGGAGGCACAACATCTTACCACCCAAACGATACTGTGAATAATATTTTTTAGAAAAAGAATACACACTACCCTGTGGTAGGGAATATGGGATTAATGTAGGATTAGTATAAATGGGTGGTTGATGGTCGGCACAGACTCGGTGGGCCGAAGGGCCTGTTTCAGTGCTGTATCTCCAAATAAAATAAGATAATAAATAAAAGACTCTAAAAAAGGGTTCAGATTATTTCCAAAAGTCAGTTGATAATCTTCTTCAGTTATATTGACAGTTATATTGTTATAGGGGCATTATGTTTTAAAGAAAGAGGGATGTTCTTGAACTATTTTGTTAAAGGATTTAGTTTGTAAGTTTCTTCCTCGCTCTCCTCACGGTCAACCAGAAAGTTTAACAGCTGTGTTTTCAAGCTGCAACATCTTTATTTGAAAAGCCATTGTGACAGGATTTTGGGTTTTACTGCAGTCACAAATCTGTTTGTGATGCCTTGTGGCTCCAGCTGTCACGTGACCTGCCAGGGGATGACCTCGTAATTGACCCAGTCATGTATCTGTGGGTTGATATTGAAATTGCTTCACAGTTTTTTCTTCCAGCAAGACAATAAAAATTAGTTGATATATTAAGGGTAGGTTCTGTGAATTTGTGCTCCCAGTGGACAGTCCTGCAGAGTCTGCTGGTTCTTATATCCCCAATTCCACAGAGGAAGCTCTGTGCTCCAATACTTTGATAAATACTGGAGATAAGCAGTGGGGGAGGTGGTACGTAGGCGGAGTGGGGGTGGGGAGTTGCGGGGACGGAGGGCCAGGTTTCTCCCAGCATACTGTGCTGTTGCAACTCCACACTCTGTAACTTTTATCATTGACAGGCTCCCCACCCTGAGGTCAGCCTGATTGACAGGCTTGGCTTCCAGTTGGGCTGGGGAGGACTCTGGAGCAGGCTTCAGGATCAGGGCAGCCCAAACCATGACCCTGGGGTATGGGAGACTGTCTGATACTGGGTGTTCAAACCCAAATCTGGAAGAGGAGCGGTTGGTGAAATCTCCGATCACTGGCTGTCAATCCACAAACCCAGGGAGAGGTCTTCTAACCTGCACCGTGGTCTGGGTCAGGGAGGACTGGGGGGTTGGGGAGAGGGTATCTAATCCCGAACCCCTGGGCGGGGTCTTTTATCCTGGACTGTGGTCTGAATCCGGGGAGGAGAGGGGAGGGGGAGGGTGTCTCACCCCCAACCCCTGTCCTGGAGCTTGATCCAGGTCCAGGGAGGAGGAGGGGAAGGGGAACAGGTGACCGATCCCAGGTGGGGTCGGGTTTGTTCAATTCTGGGGATAGATCCGGGAATCCAATTCCAGTGGGGATTGTCCAATCACTGGCGGGGGTAGGGGGATCCAATCCACCGTCCTAACTCTGTTAAACCCAGGGGTCAGAAGGTTGTAGGTGGGTTGGTGTTAGGGTTGAGATTTTTAAATTTTAACCTCTGACCTGACCCCAATTCACCCATTTTTGGTGTTAAAATTTTGCCCTAACTGTTTATTCATACACGGAGAATGTTTGTTCAGTAATTTCCAGTTCCTTTTCCCTTCTTTCTCTTACAGTTAATTTACTGTCGATTGTGATCCTGTCCCGGGGAAAGTGAGGACTCTCCACCTGCACCACTCGCTACCTGGTGGCCATGGCAACGGCAGATCTACTGGTCATTATCACTGATGTCATACTGTGGCGGATGAATTATTATTATTTCCCGGGATCTTTCCTGGACATCACCCCTGTGTGTAGTGTTACCTATGTTCTGCTTTGTGCAGCTACAGACTGTTCTGTCTGGTTCACCGTCACTTTCTCCTTTGATCGATTTGTGGCCATTTGTTGCCAGCAGCTGAAAACTAAATATTGCACCGATAAAACTGCGGCTGTGGTTCTAGCAACATCCTGCATTCTGCTCTGTTTACAAAACATCCCCTTCTACTTTATGTATGAATCTGGATGGATAATAGACAATGTACCATGGTTCTGTTATAAAGCCAAGTTATTATAGAGAACCTGGATGGGTGGGATTTGACTGGTTTAATACAGTTTTAACCCCATTGCTCCCTTTCGCTTTCATCCTGTTGCTCAACGCTCTGACAGGTCAGACACATTTTAGTGGCCAGTCGAGTCCGTAAGGGACTGAGGGGACAGAGCAAGGGAGAGAATCGCAGTGACCCAGAGATGGAGAGCAGAAGGAAGTCTGTGATTTTACTCTTCACCATATCCAGCAGCTTCATACTTCTGTGGATGATGTACAATTCAGATTTATTTTTTATAACATTACAGAAACAGACCCACCCCGGGGATTACAATGATTCTGAATATATATTTGAAGAAGTTAGATATATGCTGCGGATTTTAAGTTGCTGCACAAACACATTTATTTATGGGGTGACTCAGTCCAAATTTAGAGAGCAGGTCAAAAGTGGAGTTAAATATCTGGTTACATCAATTTTCACTTAATGAATAGACAAAAGAACTGAGAGCAACCCAGCAGTGAATCCCAGTGTTCCCAGTCCATGAATGTTGTATTTATTCCCAGTCTTCCAGAGGCAAGTCAGATTATCCCTTGTCGGACAGGAACAGAAACAAAAGCTACAGTCTCTCCTCCACCTTCATTGGTTCAATTCTGAGCTCTTCACATTTGTTCAGAAAGAAAAAAAGCCAAAATGCTACAGATGATGGAAGTTTTCTTCTGTGCTTTTTAAATTTATTTTTGGAGACATTTTATTGAGTTGCATAAGACAACATAAGGAACTCATTACAAGGTGGCAGCTGTGGTGAAAATATAAGACCATGGGTAAAACAGCAGTGAAAACGATCCTTCCCACAGACAAAAAAGAGAAAGTTCAAAAGAACAAAGAACAGTACAGCACAGGAACAGGCCATTCGGCCCTCCAACCCTGCGCCGATCTTTGATGCCCGTCTAAACTAAAACGTTCTGTACTTCCAGGGACTGTATCCCTCTATTCCTATCCTATTCATGTATTTGTCAAGATGCCTCTTAAATGTCACGATCGTACCTGCTTCCACCACCTCCCCTGGCAGCACGTTCCAGGCACTCACCACCCTCTGTGTAAAAAACTTGCCTCGCACATCCCCTCTAAACTTTGCCCCTCGCACCTTAAACCTATGTCCCCTAGTAACTGACTCTTCCACCCTGGGAAAAAGCTTCTGACTATCCACCCTGTCCATGCCACTCATGACTTTGTAAACCTCTATCATGTCGCGCCTCCACCTCCGTCGTTCCAGTGAAAACAATCCGAGTTTATCCAGCCTCTCCTCATCGCTAATGCCCTCCAGACCAGGCAACGTCCTGGTAAACCTCTTCTGTACCCTTTCGAAAGCCTCCACTCCTTCTGATAGTGTGGCAACCAGAATTGTACGCAATATTCTAAGTGTGGCCGAACTAAGGTTCTGTACAGCTGTAGCATCACTTGCCAATTTTGATACTCGATGACCAGACCGATGAAGGCAAGCATGCCGTATGCCTTCTTGACTACCTTATCCACATAGAACATAGAACATAGAACAGTGCAGCACAGTACAGGCCCTTCGACCCACGATGTTGTGCCGAACCTTTAACCTACTCTAGGAACAAACTACCTACATACCCTTCAAACTACTATCATCCATGTACCTATCCAAGAGTCGCTTAAATGTCCCGAATGTATCTGCTTCTACTACCACCGCTGGCAGTGCATTCCACGCACCCACCACTCTCTGTGTAAAGAACCTACCTCTGACATATCCCCGAAACCTTCCTCCAATCACCTTAAAATTATGCCCCCTCATGATAGCCCTTTCCACCCTGGGAAAAAGTCTCTGGCTATCCACTCTATCTATGCCTCTCATCATCTTGTACCCCTCTATCAAGTCACCTCTCATTCTTCTTCGCTCCAATGAGAAAAGCCCTAGCTCCCTCAATCTTTCTTCGTAAAACATGCCCTCCAGTCCAGGCAGCATCCTGGTAAATCTCCTCTGCACCCTCTCTAAAGCTTCCACATCCTTCCTATAATGAGGCGACCAGAACTGAAGACAATATTCCAAGTGCGGTCGAACCAGGGCCTTATAGAGCTGCAGCATAACCTCGCAGCTCTTAAACTCAATCCCCCTGTTAATGAAAGCCAACACACCATACGCCTTCTTAACAACCCTATCAACTTGGGTGGCAACTTTGAGCGATCTATGGACATGGAACCCAAGATCCCTCTGTTCCTCCACACGACCAAGAATCCTGTCTTTAAGCCTGTATTCTGCTTTCAAATTTGACCTTCCAAAATGAATCACTTCACACTTTTCCAGGTTGAACTCCATCTGCCACTTCTCAGCCCAGCTCTGCATCCTGTCAATGTCCTGTTGCAACCTGCAACAGCCCTCCACACTATCCACAACTCCAGCAACCTTCGTGTCATCGGCAAACATGCTAACCCAGCCTTCCACTTCCTCATCCAAGTCATTTATAAAAATCACAAAGAGCAGAGGTCCCAGAACAGATCCCTGCAGAACACCACTGGTCACCGAGCTCCAGGCTGAATACTTTCCATCAACTACCGCCCTCTGTCTTCAACGGGCCAGCCAATTCTATATCCAGACAGCCAAATTTCCCTATATCCCATGCCTCCTTGCTTTCTGAAAGAGCCGACCATGGGGAACCTTATCAAACGCCTTGCTGAAATCCATATACACCACATCCACTGCTCTTCCTTCATCAATGTGTTTTGTCACATCCTCAAAGAATTCAATAAGGCTTGTGAGGCATGACATGCCCCTCACGAAACCATGCTGACTGTCTCTAATCAAACTATGCTTTTCCAAATAATCATAAATCCTGTCTCTCAGAATCCTCTCCAATAATTTGCCCACTACCAACATAAGACTGACTGGTCTGTAATTCCCAGGGTTATCCCTATTCCCTTTCTTGAACAAGGGAATAACATTTGCCACCCTCCAATCATCTGGTACTACTCCAGTGGACAGTGAGGACGCAAAGATCATCGCCAAAGGCGCGGCAATCCCTTCCCTCGCTTCCCGTAATATCCTTGGGTATATCCCGTCTGGCCCCGGGGACTTATCTATCCTCATGTCTTTCAAAATTTCCAGCACATCCTCCCTCTTAACATCAACCTGTTCGAGCATATCAGCCTGTTCCACGCTGTCCTCACAAACGACCAGGTCCCTCTCACTAGTGAATACTGAAGCAAAGTATACATTTAGGACCTCCCCTACCTCCTCCAACTCCAGGCACAAGTTCCCTCCACTATCCCTGATCAGCCCTACCCTCATTCTGGCCATCCTCTTGTTCCTCACATAAGTGTAGAACGCCTTGGGATTTTCCTTAATCCTACCCGCCAAGACTTTTTCATGACCCCTTCTAGCTCTCCTAAGTCCATTCTTCAGTTCCTTCCTGGCTACCTTGTAACCTTCTAGAGCCCTGTCTGATCCTTGCTTCCTCAACCTTAAGTAAGCTTCCTTCTTCCTCTTGACCAGCTGTTCCACATCTCTTGTCATCCAAGGTTCCTTTACCCTACCATCCCTTCCTTGCCTCTCCATAACTACAGTAAAGGTCAGGGATTTGTGATCACTATCACCGAAATGCTCTCCCACCGAGCGATCTGTCACCTGGCCTGGTTCGTTGCCAAGCACCAAATCCAACATAGCCTCCCCTCTAGTCAGCCGATCTACATATTGAGTCAGGAAACCTTCCTGGACACACCTGACAAAAACTGCTCCATCCAAACTAAGGAGGTTCCAATCAATATTAGGGAAGTTGAAGTCACCCATGACAACAACCCTGTTACTTCTGCACCTTTCCAAAATCTGCCTCCCAATCTGTTCCTCCGTGTCTCTGTTGCTATTGGGGGGTCTATAGAAAACTCCCAACAAAGTGACTGCTCCTTTCCTGTTTCTGACTTCCACCCATACTGACTCAGTAGACAAACCCTCCTCGACGACCTCCCTTTCTGCAGCTGTGATACTATCCCTGATTAGCAATGCCACTCCCCCACCTCTTTTACCTCCCTCCCTATTCCTTTTGAAACATCTAAACCCCGGAACATCCAACATCCATTCCTGCCCCTGTGATATCCAAGTTTCCGTAATGGCCACAACATCGCAGCACCAAGTACTGATCCATGCTCTAAGTTCATCACCCTTATTCCTGACACTTCTTGCATTAAAATAGACACACTTCAACCCATCATACTGGCTGCAACTTTGCCCTGTCAACTGTCTAACCTTCCTCACAGACTCTCTGCACTCTGTATCTGCCTGTTCAACAGCTACACCATCCACTGATCCGTAGCTCCGGTTCCCATCCCCCTGCCAAACTAGTTTAAACCCTCCCGAAGAGCTCCAGCAGACCTCCCGCCCAGGATATTGGTGCCCCTCCAGTTCAGATACAACCCGTCCTTCTTATACAGATCCCACCTTCCCCAGAAGGTATCCCAATGATCCACATATCTGAAGCCCTTCCTCCTGCACCAGCTCTGTCGCCACGTGTTCAGCTGCACTCGCTCCCTGTTTCTAGCCTCACTAGCACGTGGCACCGGTATCAATCCTGAGATTACTACTCTGCTCGTCCTGCCTTTTAGCTTCCAACCTAACTCCCTATATTCGCTTTTCAGGTCCTCATCCCTTTTCCTAGCTATGTCATTGGTACCGATGTGTACCACGACTTCTGGCTGCTCCCCCTCCCCCTTAAGAATCCTCTAGACTCGATCCAAGACATCCTGGACCCTGGCACCCGGGAGGCAACATACCATCCAGGAGTCTCGTTCGCAACCACAGAATCTCCTGTCTGTTCCTCTAACCATTGAATCTCCTATCACTATCGCTCTCCTATTCTCCCCCCTTCCCTTCTGAGCCACAGAGCCAGGCTCAGTGCCAGATACCTGGCCGCTGTGGCTTTCCCCTGGTCGGTCATCCCCCACAACCGTATCCAAAACAGTATACTTATTATTGAGGGGAACGGCCACAGGGGATCCCTGCACTGAGCTCCTATTCCCTTTCCCTCCCCTGACGGTCACCCAGCTACCTTTATCCTGTAACTTAGGTGTCACAACCTCCCTATAACTGTTCTCTATCACCCCCTCAGCCGCCTGAATGATCCACAGCCACTGCACGATTATATAAGTTCACTTACCCAGCAGTCACCATGTCCGAGTCCGCCGAATCACTAGGTAAGTACTTTAGACTGAAAAATACCTCCCCAGCTGCCCCCTGGCTCACACACTCACTGCTACCGCTGTTCACTTTCAGTGACCTGTGGACCTGTACACCCAGGTCTCTCTGCCTGTCACCTGTCAATACTCCTTAGGGTTCTGCTATTTACTGTATATTTCCCACCTGTATTAGACCTTCCAAAATGCATTATCTCACATTTGTCCGGATTAAACTCCATCTGCCATTTCTCCGCCCAAGTCTCCAACCGATCTATATCCTGCTGTATCCTCTGACAATCCTCATCACTAACCGCAACTTCACCAACCTTTGTGTCATCCGCAAACTTACTATCATACCAGCTACATTTTCCTCCAAATCATTTATATACACTACAAACAGCAAAGGTCCCCACACTGATCCCTGCGGAACACCACTAGTCACATCCCTCCATTCAGAAAAACACCCATCCACTGATACCCTCTGTCTTCTATGACAGAGCCAGTTCTGTATCCAACTTGCCAGCTCACCTCTGATCTTGTACCAGTCTACCATGAGGGACCTTGTCAAAGGCTTTACTGAAGTCCATATAGACAACATCCACTGCCCTTCCTTCATCAATCATCTTCGTCACTTCCTCAAAAAACTCAATCAAGTTACTGAGACACGACTTCCCCTTCACAAAGCCATGCTGCCTCTCACTAATAAGTCCATTTGTTTCCAAATGGGAGTAAATCCTGTTCCGAAGAATCCTCTCTAATAATTTCCCTGCCAGTGACGTAAGGCTCACCGGCCTATAATTTCCTGGATTATCCTTACTACCCTTCTTAAACAAAGGAACAACACTGGCTATTCTCCAGTCCTCTGGGACCTCACCTGTAGCCAATGAGGATACAAAGATTTTTGTCAAAGCCCCAGCAATTTCTTTCCTTGCCTCCCTCAGTATTCTGGGGTAAATTCCATCAGGCCCTGGGGACTTATCTACCTTAATGCTTTGCAAGACGCCCAACACCTCCTCGTTTTTGATAATGACATGACCCAGACTATCTACACTCCCTTCCCTAGAGTCATCATCCACCAAGTCCTTCTCTTTGGTGAATACTGATGCAAAGTGCTAATTTAGTACCTAGCCCATTTCCTCTGGCTCCACACATCGATTCCTCTGTCCTTGAGTGGGCCAACCCTTTCCCTGGTTAACCTCTTGCTCTTTATATACGTATAAAAAGCCTTGGGATTCTCCTTAATCCTATTTGCCAATGACATTTCGTGACCCCTTTTAGCCCTCCTGACTCCTTGCTTCAGTTCCTTTCTACTGTCTTTGTATTCCTCAAGGGCTTTGTCCGTTCCCAGCCTTCTAGCCCTTATGAATGCTTCCTTTTTCTTTTTGACTAGGCTCACAATATCCCTCGTTATCCAAGGTTCCCGAAACTTGCCAAACTTATCCTTCTCCCTCACAGGAACATGCCGGTCCTGGATTTTAATCAACTGACGTTTGAAAGACTCCCACATGTCAGATGTTGATTTACCCTCAAACAGCCGCCCCCAATCTAAATTCTTCAGTTCCTGTCTAATATTGTTATAATTAGTCTTCCCCCAATTTAGCACCTTCACCCGAGGACTACTCTTATCCTTATCCACAAGTACCTTAAAACTTACGGAATTATGTGCCCGAAATGCTCCCCTACTGAGACTTCGACCACTTGGCCGGGCTCATTCCTCAATACCAGGTCCAGTACGGCCCCTTCCCTCGTTGGACTATCTACATATTGTTTCAAGAAGCCCTCCTGGATGCTCCTTACAAATTCTGCACCATCCAAGCCCCGAGCACTAAGTGAGTCCCAGTCAATATAGGGGAAGTTAAAATCACCCACCACGACAACCCTGTTACTTTTACATCTTTCCAAAATCTGTCTACATATCTGCTCCTCTACCTCCTGCTGGCTGTTGGGAGCCCTGTAGTAAACCCCAACATCATGACTGCACCCTTCCTATTCCTGAGCTCCACCCATATTGCCTCGCTGCATGATCCCTCTGAGGTGTCCTCCCGCAGTACAGCTGTGATATTCTCCTCAACCACTAATGCAACTCCCCCATCCCTGCCAATACTGGCCAAACAGTGGGAAGAAGAAAGAACTTGCCTCCAGCTGTAGAAGACAGAAAGACAGGCTGCAATAAGTTCCAGTGATTGGGTGAGTCATTGTGCCAACGGTTGAGGAACCCCTGTTGAAACAAAACAAGCTTTGAAGTGTTTAAAAAATTGATCCTTTTGTTAAAAGGCTCCATGGAAAAGAGAAGAAAAGCTGGGAAAACATGATTCCTCTCCCAGGCTGATCAAGGATGGCACCATCAGAACTACACCTATGGATATAGGCTTACCGTCAGCAGCAGCGACCATGTTTGGCAGACAATGTAAACAACTCTACCAAGACATCATCTGTTCGAATTCTCCGAGATGCAGGAGACACTGCTCTAAAAAAGGGGAGAATGAAGATGGTGCATGGCTGACACGCAGGGGTAGAACTACCTCATCTATACGTAACACAAAATGTCAGGGTCATACACCCCTCAATGAGAACATGGTTACCCATACAAGTATATAAAGCGTGCAGGAGCTTAGATCCTACGAGATTACAACATCTAACGGAGCAGTGTTGAGGAGGAACCAAAGCCAACTCAGAGAAGTGTGGAAAACTACAATTGCACACAGCGGTCTCAAAAGTACACATTCCGGCGATGAGAGTGTGACAGGACAACAGGACAACAACCAACACATTGACAGAATCACAGAATCGTTACAGTGTAGAATGAGGCTATTCGGCCCATCATATCCACACTGGCTCTCTGAAAGAGCAACTCCCTCAGTTCCATTCCCCTGCCTTCTCCTCATAACCCTGCACATTTTCCTGTTCATATAGCTGTCAAATTCCCTTTGGAATACTTCACTTGAACCTGCCTCCACCACGTTCTCAGGCAGCGCATTCCAGACCTTTACCACTTGCTGCGTGAAAACATTTTTCCTCATATCACTTTTGCTTCTCTTACCAAATATTTTAAATCTGTGCCCTCTCGTTCTCAATCCTTTCATGAGTGGGAACAGTTTCTCTCTATCTACTCTGTGCAAACCCCTCATGATTTTGAATACCTCCATCAAATCACCTCTCAGCCTTCTCTTCTCCAAGGAAAACAGTCCCAACTTCTCCAATCTATCTTCATAACTGAAATTCCTCATCCATGGAACCAAATGCCTGCAAATCAAAAATAGCCAGGGGTGCAATCCCCATCTCTAGGAGGTTATACCATAACCAGATCAGCAAGAGTTGTCAAAACACTGAAATGATATATGGGCAGTTAAACTTCCATACTTGTAAATTTTATAATCCATATCCTGTAAAACCAGTTTTGATGTTATCTAATTTGATGTGTTTTTACTTGTAGCGTACAAGACTTATCTTTGGAGGGAATAGGAATGTTGTATATTCACTTCCAGTATGATTTCCCTTTAAGATCACAGTGTGTTAATGATTGAAGTATCAGGATGTAGTCATGTGACTAAAAGCCACATTCACTCTGGAACTGTAACACCCAGGTAAAGGTTCTGTAAATACTTTGTTCTGTACTATATATACTTGTTTAGCTATTAATAAACCTGTTAGAGACCTTCAACGAATTGGACTCCACGCATCTCATTATGTTGCATAGGAAAACAGAAAGAACTCATTACACTGTGTTCCCCATGGAAGCTGCAATTGTTAATGGCTCCCTCTCCCCAGGAATCCAGGTCAAGCGACTCCAGGGGGTGGGGGAGGTGGGGGGGGGGTCTCTCACCTCCGAGGCAACAGTCGGGTGTTCCAGCGACAAAATCCCAAAAATACAGTTCAAAGCCTTGTTACCTAGTACTGTGGGAGTGCCACACTGTCAAAGGGTCAGTACTAAGGGAGTGCTGCACGGTCAGAGTGTCAGTATTGAGGGAGAGCTGCACTGTCGGAGGGACATGACTGAGGGAGAGCTGCACTATTGGAGGGGCTGTACTAAGGGGGTGTTGCACTCTCAGACGGTCAGTACTGAGGGAGCACTGCACCTTTGGAGGGGCAGCACTGAGGGAGTGCTGCACTAAGGAGGTGTTGCACTCTCAGATAGTCAGTATTGAGGGAGCACTGCACTGTCAGAGGGGCAGCACTGAAGGAGTGCTGCATTGTTGGAGAGTCAGTACTGAAGGAGTGCTGCACTGTCAGACGGTCAGTACTGAGGGAGCACTGCAACTTTGGAGGGGCAGCACTGAGGGAGTGCTGCATTAAGGAGGTGTTGTACTCTCAGATAGTCAGTATTGAGGGAGCACTGCACCTTTGGAGGGGCAGCACTGAGGGAGTGCTGTACTGAGGGGGTGTTGCACTCTCAGACAGTCAGTACTGAGGGAGCACTGCACTGTCAGAGGGTCAGTACTGAGGGAGCGCTGCACTGTTTGAAGGGCAGCACTGAGGGAGTGCTGCACTGTCGGGAGGGGCTGTACTAAGGGGGTGTTGCACTCTCAGATGGTCAGTAACGAGGGAGCTCTGTATTGTTGGAGGGTCAGTACTGAGCGAGAGCTGCACTGTCGGAGGGGCAGCACTGAGGGAACGCTGCACTGTCAGATGGTCAGTACTGAGAGAACGCTGCACTGTCAGGTTGGGCAGTACTGAGGGAACGCTGCACTGTCGGGTTGGGCAGTACTGAGGGAACGCTGCACTGTCGGGTTGGGCAGTACTGATGGAATGCTGCATTGTTGGAGAGTCAGTACTGAAGGAGTGCTGCACAGTTGGAGGGGCAGTGTCGTGATTGATTGCTCAGTGATTGATTGCTGCGTTCTGTGTTTATAAGACTGCTCCATTTGCTGACAGTCAACCCTGAGTGGTCGTGATTCTAAATGTGAAACTAAGACAGATCCGGTCAGCCATCTAAGTGGAGCCTGCACACACACAAACACACAAATCATGAGTCCCAGTTTCTGCATGCTTGGAGTAAGAAACATAATATCTGGTGACGAAGATGGGGAGTAATTTAAATTTACCATCCCCAGTGACCTTCCTGTCATTGCCGGGAGATCCTCCCATTCTGTGAGACAGAGGGATTTCTGGGTTTGGAACCTACTTGCTCACTCCAGGTTTGGACAGTTCGGATGTAGCAGCAACTTGCAAGAAGGCAATCCTAGTGCATTACATCGGAGCAGAGGGCCAGTGTATATTCGAATTGCTAATGGATGACATTTCTACATTCAATATGTTGATAAGTGCACTCGGAAAATACTTTGGCCCAAAGAAGTGTGATGTTTGGACAATACACATTCCACCAGAGATGCTAGGGAAACGGTGAGTCCATAAAGCAACTCGTGCCAGCGTTAGAGTCATAGAGAGATACAGCACTGAAACAGGCCCTTCAGCCCACTGAGTCTGTGCTGACCATCAACCACTCATTTATACTAATCCTACAGTAATCCCATGTCCCCTACCACCTACCTACACTCGGGGCAATTTACAATGGCCAATTTACCTATCAACCTGCAAGTCTTTGGCTGTGGGAGGAAACCGGAGCACCCGGCGGAAACCCACCCAGTCACAGGGAGAACTTGCAAACTCCACACAGGCCGTACCGAGATCTGAATGCGGGGCGCTGGAGCTGTGATGCTAACCACTGCACCGCCCCTAGTGACTGTGGTGTCACTTGGTTTCTACAAGCAAATTTGTTGCACTAATTAATGAACTAACTGACTGAAAAATCTTCAATCTCACGAAAGAGGGAAATGCTACTCATGGGGTTGCGGGGGTGATGTATGGGGTGTTCAGATCAAGGTAGTACCTTTGTATTTTCAGACAGATGCATCCTATTTGTAGGTCCTCATCTACACCCAGCTCTCACTGCTGGCTCCAAGCGTCACACCCCAGTACACTGTCTCAGCTGATGGGTGAAACATAGTGAGGGGAGAAATGATGAACATGACACCACCAGGGTGGATGTCTTTTTTGTTAAAGGTAACGGCCAGGGCGGAAGGATTCCAAATGGCTCAAGTGACCATCATGTTCTGCATCAAAGGCGTACCACACCATATTGCGTGGGCTACGATTGTTGGTATACCAGCTTTCGATAAATAGCAAGGGAAAGAGGGTCCCTTCAAGCCTTAGTCAGCAACCCACCCAGGAGAGGGAAATTCTGAATCCAAATATACGGCTTGGAGACCTCGCTGCCGCCGTCCCAGTTCACTAGGCCAAGAAAGGTGAGCTCCAGGCTTAAAGGGTGGGGTCAGTCAGCACAAACTGTACTTCACCCTAAAGCACCATTGCACTGGCAGGAAGGAAATCCATCCACCCCAACTATAACTCAACAAATAAGTCCTGTAGAGACGAGAAAGGGGCACAAAAGGCAGGTGCAAGATGACACTGGCAGCCACAGTTCCAATCCTGCATGCAGGCAGCTCGGGATATTGTTCATTTTGATGATGACCTAGAGACAACATCATCACCCGGCAGCACCCTGAGCGACCATGCAGCCTTTGTGAAGGACACCACTGCTTGCTCCTGAATTGGAGAGGGACCTAGAAAAGGCGGCCTAAACAAATGCTCGTCTTCTCACCACCCAGTTGGCTTGCCTCAGTCAACGGGCATCTCTTAACGCGGTCAAACTACGACAGAGAAAGAAACGCAAACCCCTAACCTTGCTTCAAAAGGTAGGAAAAGAAGAAAAATTCTGAAACTCGCTGCTGGAACATGAAAACAATGCTCGACTCAGGTGACAACAGCCGTCCTCAATAATGCTCAGCCCTGGTGGCCCATGAACTAGCCAGACTAGATATTGATATAGCAGCACTGAATGAAGTCCACTTCTTGGAGCAAGGCAGCCTAACAACACAACTCTGGCTACACCCTCTATTGGTCAGGTAGACCTCAAGGTGAACAACACCTCTTCAGTGTCAGCTCCATGGTGAAGAAGACTATCGCCATTAAACTTTCAAGCCTGCCAATCGGCCACTCCGAACACATCATGTTCCTGCGCCTGCCCCTCCAAGACCAGCAGAATGCAACTCTCATCAGTGTTTATGCCTCAATCCTGAAGACTAACCCAGCTGACAAAGATAAGTTCTACACAGATCTCCATGAACTCATCCAGAATGCCCCTCCCAAGGACAAAATTGTCGTCCTTGGTGATTTCAGTGCCAGAGTGGGCCGTGACAGCCTGGCATGGAAGGGAGTGCTCGGAGACCATGGAGTTGGAAACTGCAATGAAAACGGATGTTTACTCTTGGAACTTAGTGCAGAAAAGCAGCTGTCCATAACCAACACCTTCTTTCAATAAAAAGATCACTACAAGACCACATGGATGCATCCCCACTCCAAACACTGGCACCTGATAGATTACATCTTGGTGTGCCAGTGTGACCTAAAGGACGTTCTGCATTCTAGTGCTGACTGTCATACAGTTGTTCGTTCAAAGCTGAATTTCCACTTGAAGCCTAAGCCCAAGAACAGGCCGAGAGACAACCTGCCAATGAAATTTCGAATCAACAACCTGAAAACCTCATCTTGCAGAGACAGATATTAAGCAACCTTACGGACTGGACTGGAACATCCTGATCTCACTGCAGATTCCACGGCAGAAGAACTCTGGGAACACATCAAAGCTGCAGTGCTGGAAACTTCCAACGAGGTCATCGGACCCAGCACCAAGAAGAATAGGGACTGGTTTGATGAAAATGACAAGGAAATTCAAGATCTGCTAAAAATAAAAAGGTCAGCTCATCAAGCTCACCTGGCTCAGCAGGTCAGTCAGGAGAAAAAGAGAGTCGATCGTCAAGCATGCAGAACCTTCAATGGAAACTGAGGAACATCCAAAATGACTGGTGGATCGTACTTGCGGAAAAACTCAACTGTATGCTGCTACTGGTGACATAAGAAGTTTCTATGAAGCACTAAAATCTGTCTATGGACCAGTGCGTCAAAACCAAAGCCCGAGGAGCACCAATGGCAAGACCCTACACACCAACAAGGAGTCAGTCCTGGATCGCTGGTTGGAGCACTTTGAAACTCTCTTCAGCGCCATGTGCACAGTGCATGATACTAACATCAATCACATCCAACAATAGCCCGTCAGAGAAGAACTGGATGAGAGTCCAACTCTGGAGGAAACTGTGACTGTCATCAACAAAGAACAACAAAGCCCCCTGAGCCAATGGAATTCCACCCAAACCTTAGAAGCATGCTGGTCCTGCCCTATACACCAAGCTCCATGAGTTTTTCACAGCCTGCTGGGAACAGGGCAGGATTCCAGAGGATCTTTGTGATGCCGTTATCATCACCTTATACAAAAACAAAGGAGAAAAATCAGACTGCGCCATTTACTGTGGGATCACCCTCCTTTATAATGCTGGGAAGATCCGAGCTAGAATACTTCTGAACAGGCTTGTGCCTACCATTGCGGAAGAAAACCTCCCAGAGAGCCAGTGTGGTTTCAGAGTAAACAGAGGCACCACAGACATGGTACTTGCACTCAGACAATTACAAGTAAAGTGTTGTGAGCAAAACAAAGGTCAGTACATCACTTTCGTAGACCTCACCAGGGCATTCAACACTGTGCGCAAAGGTGGACTTTGGAAAATTCTTGTAAAACGTGGAGGCCCACCCAGGTCCCTGGCCATGGCGAAGCAGTTTCATGAAAATCAGTACGGACAAGCCAAGCAAAACAGCAACCACTCGAGTCCCTTCCGAATCTCCAATGGCGTGAAGCAGGGATGTGGGCTTACCCCAACCCCATTCACTATCTTTATCAGCATGATGCTGCAGCAGGTAACGAAGACCTTAAGGATGGCGTTTACATACACTGCTGCACTGAGGGAGGCCTTTTCAACCTCAGGCATCTTCAGGCTCACACAAAGACACAAGAAAAACTCATCCATGAACTTTTTTTCACTGATAACTGTGCTCTCCTGGCCCACAGTCAGTCAGACCTGCAACGTATAACAATACATTTTTCTGAGGCAGCACAACTCTTCGGACTATAAATCAGTTTAAAGAAAACTAAAGTCCTGCATCAGCCTGCACCCCAAGAAGAATATAGACCACCACTCATTGTCATCAAGGGAACTGAGATGAATGCCTCACTCAATTTACTTATTTGGGGAGCATCATCTCATTTGATGCCACCATAGACAAGGAAGTGGGCAATAGGCTCTCAAAAGCAAACAGTACATTCAGCAGAGTCTACAAATGAGTGTTGTGCTTCAGAGCACAGACCAAACTCAAAGTGTACAAAGCCATTTTCCTCACCACCCTTCTGTATGGCGTAGCGTCACAGGTCCTATACCGTCATCATGTACGCCTTCTAGAGTGCTTCCATCAACGTTGCCTCCGCAGCATCCTCAAGATCTGCTGGCAGGACTGCATCTCAAACATTGACGTCCTGGAAACAGCCAACATCACCAGGATCGAGGCCATCCTCCTGCAAAGCCAACTGCGTTGGGCAGGTCACGTTACCCGGGTGGACGACAGTCGCCTGCCCAAGATCGTGTTGTATGGAGAGCTGAACACAGGTAAAAGGAACAGAGGGGCCCCGTGCAAATGTTTCAAGGACTCCCTGAAGAAGCCCCTCTCTGTGTGCCACATCGACCATCGCCAGTGTGAAGCGCAGGCCATAGATCATGATACTTGGAGATGCTACATCAGGAGGGCTACAGACATCTGTGAGACTGGGCCTGGCCAAACAACAAGTAATTGTGTTACTGGATCAAGCAGACAATTGATTGTGTTTCTGGGTCAGGCATTGATTAATTGTGTTATCGGGTTCTCTGATAATTGATTGTGTTGCTGTGGTGTGAGAAGCCCCTCCCCACGTGTAGACACTTGAAAACAAGAAACTGCTGTGATGGCAAAATGCAAGGTAGAAAAAACAATACCGTGATGATTCAACACAAACCCTGTATAAACTGGACTCCACACAAGAAAAAAACACTTGGAGAAGAAACCAAAGAGAAGAAGGCATCAAGAAAACATCAAGAAGACATAGGTCTGTGGACAAGCAGGAATCAACAGCAGCTGGTCACCTACTTTCACTCCATCGCTGGAAGATAGGGGAACTTGATTTACTTGAAGAAATTGTACTGTGTTATAAGGAACAATAAATTAGATATCCATTGAACCAAACCAATCCTTGCAGTCTACATTTATTCCCACACATTTTGGTAGTAATTATTGTGTCCAGGTGCAGCTGAGGCATGTTGTCCTGCAATACTAAACAAGACGGTGACAAAATACCCTCATGTCTCTCTTTCCTTGTCCTGTACAACCCACCCAAGTATCACCCCAAGTTCCACACTGAGATATCTTCTCTGCTTTCCTCCCTCCGCCTCTGAACAGAGCAATCTCTCATCCTTGACTCTTCCACTGTCTCGAAACTGTCAGACTGCTTGGCCGACATCCAGTACTGGATGAGCAGAAATTTCCTCCTACTAAATACTGGGAAGACTGAAGACATTGTCGTCAGTCTCTGTCCCAAACTCTGTTCCTTTCCACTGACTCCATCCCTGTCCCAGTCAAATGTCCGAGACAGAACCAAACTATTCGCAACATTCAAGTTTTATTTTCGCCCCAAGATGAGTTTCCTACTACATATCTGCACCAACAAATCCCTCCATGGTCTCATCCCTCCCTATCGCTGTGATCTCCTCCAGCTCGAAAATGCCCGGAGATCTCCGTGCTCCCCCACTTCAGGCCTCTTGAGCATTCCCAATTTTAATCACTTCACCAATGGCAGGTGTGTCTTCTGCTGCCAAGGCTCCCAAGCTCTGGAATTTCTTCCTAAATTTTGTCTGCCTGTCCACCTCTCTTTCCTCCTTTAAGATGCTCCTTAAAACTCACCTCTTTAATCAAGCATTTGGTCATCTGTCCTGATACCTCCTTATGTGGCTCAGTGTCAAATTTTGTTTTATAAAGCACCTTGCCATGTTTTATTACATGAAAGAATCTAAATAAATACAACTTGTTTTTTTTGTTGTTATGAGAACTCTAAGGATTAAAGAATATGAGAGTTTAGGAAGGAGAGAGGGAGAGGGAGAGCACAGGATGGGTAAACAAAAGAAAACTGAGAGTTGTGGTTAACAAATGTTTTTTACACTGGAAGGAGTTAAACAGTGGTGATCTCCAGCAGTCAGAGTTGGCACCATTGCTTTGTTCAATATATGTGGATTTAAATAGCTGTTAGTAACAAAATATCAAAATTTGCAGCTGTCACAAAGATAATGAGAGAGAGTATCCATGAAGAGAACTGTAGACAACTTCAGGAGGACATGGCCGACACGGTGGCGCGGTGGTTAGCACCACAGCTTCAGTGACCCTGGTTTGATTCTGGGTACTGCCTGTGCGGAGTTTGCAAGTTCTCCCTGTGACCGTGTGGGTTTCCGTCGGGTGCTCTGGTTTCCTACCACAGCCAAAGACTTGCAGGTTGATAGGTAAATTGGCCATTGTAAATTTCCCCTGGTGCTGGTAGGTGGTAGGGGGATTTAGATTTTTAGATTTTAGAGATACAGCACTGAAACAGGCCCTTCGGCCCACCAAGTCTGTGCCGACCATTAACCACCCATTTATACTAATCCTACACTAATCCCATATTCCTACCACATCCTCACCTGTCCCTATATTCCCCTACCACCTACCTATACTAGGGGCAATTTATAATTGAGAATTTAGAATTGAGGGGATGTGGTAGGAATATGGGATTAATGTAGGATTAGTATAAATGGGTGGTTGATGGTTGGCACAGACCCGGTGGGCCAAAGGGCCTGTTTCAGTGCTGTATCTCTAAATAAATAAATGAATATTAGTAGACACCCTATCCTCGGAGATGGCGACATAGACAGGTGAGCAGATTGGGCAGGGAGATGAGAATGAGGAGAGGAAATAGACTCGATACAGTGAGAGGAGCAGAGAATATTAGGGATTCAGGTACAGAAATCTTTAAAAGTGGGAGGACAAATTAATAAAACTGTTTACAAAGGTCCCCCTGGGATTCTAGAATTTCGAAATAAGGGGAAAGAGTATAAAAGCAAAGAGTTAATGTTACACCTGGACAAATCATTGGTCAGGTCACAGTCAAAATATTGTGACAGGTTTTGGTGTATTACTTTAGTAAGAATGTCAAGGCTATGGAGAGCGGCAGAAAATCTTCACTGAGATGATCCCAAGAATGATAATCTTCACATAACTTCCTGAACAGTACAGAAGTATAAAAGGAGATCAAATGGAGGGGTTCCAAATTTTGAGGGGGTTTTGATCAGGTAACTGAGGGAACACTATTTCCGCTGGTTAGTGAGTTGGTAACTACAGGATACAAATTTAGGACCAAAATAATTAAATGAGAGATGGGTATATCTTTTCATATACCAGTATCTTCCTAAACACATTGACAGTCTCATTACTGTTTGCAAACCTCCTACATTTGTTTCAGCAGCAAATGTTCAGATTGTATTCCTGATGCCCAAACCCTGATCCTCTGCTTCCTGTCCCAAGGCAACTATCTCCCTGCACTGTACCACTTCCTTTTAAGCTTTCCACCTGAACAGACTGGACATTGCCACAGGGATCCCCCAGTTACCTTGGATCATCTGATATATTGAAACAATAAAGTGGACAGAATGCTCGACAACGACCACAACACTGGAAACAAAAATGGCAAACTCAGCCCTGTCGACCCTGCAAAGTCACCTTACTAACATGTGGAGGCTTATGCCAAAGTTGGGAGAGCTGTCCCATGAACGAGCCAAGCAACAGCCTGACATAGTCATACTCACGGAATCATAACTTGCAAACAATGTCCTAGACACTATCCCGAACCCGACGGGACCCGATGACATGTGTCGTGTTCGGGTCGGGTCAGGTCGCTCTTCCGGGTCCAGCTTTCGGGGTCAGTCCGGGTCTGGGTCGGACACACACAGTAAGTATTGCTCTGCTGGGAAGTTGAGTTTAGTAAGTGTCAAACGTTGAAAAGCCTATCTGAGTTGGGAGTCTGGGATGTCAAGGAAGGATCTCTGAGTTTGCGCAGTGAGCGAGTGAGTGTCTCTATGACGTCATCGTGCTCATGCTGCAGCTTCCTGCAGATTCGGAATCGCAAGGTAGGTAAAGTGAACATTCTGGTGGTCGGGTCGGGCGCGGGAAAAAATAGAGGGACTCGGGCCGGGTTGGACTCAGGTCCGATGTGGTTGTGTCGGGTTCTGGGTCGGGTTTTTTTCCTGACCTGAGCAGGCCTTTACCCTGGGTATGTCCTGTCCTACCAGCAGGACAGACTCAGCAGAGGTGACAGTACAGTGGTATACAGTCGAGAGGGAGTTGCCCTGGGAGTCCTCAACATTGATTCTGAACCCCATGATGTGTCATGGCATCAGGCCAAACATGGGCAAGGAAACCTCCTGCAGATTACCACCTACCACACCCCCCCAACCCCCTCAGCTGATGAATCAGTACTCCTCCATGTTGAACATCACTTGGAAGAAGCACAGAGGGTGGCAAAAGCACAGAATGTACTCTGGGTGGGGAACTGTAATGTCCATCATCAAGAGTAGCTCGGGAGTACCACTACTCACCAAACTGGCTGACTCCTAAAGGACATAGATGCCAGACTGAGTCTGCAGCAAGTGATGAGGGAACCAAGAAGAGGGAAAAACATACTTGACATTGTCCTCACCAATCTGCCTGTTGCGCATGCATCTGTTCATGACACTATTGGTTGGAGTGGCCATCGTACAATCCTTGTGAAAAATAAGTCCTGTCTTCACACTGAGGATACCATCCATCATGTTGTGTGGCACTACCACCATGCTAAATGGGAAAGATGCAGAACAGATCTGACAGTTCAAAACTGGGTATCCATGAGGCACTCTGGACCGTCAGTTGCAGCAGAATTGTATTCAAACACAATCTGTAATCTCATGGCCTGGCACATCCCCCACTCTACCATTACCATTAAGTCAGGAGATTAACCCTGGTTCAATGAAGAGTGCAGGAGGGCATGCCAGGAGCAGCACTAGGCATACCTCAAAATGAGGTATCAATCTGGTGAAGCTACAACCCAGGACTACTTGCATTCCAGACAGCGTAAGCAGATGCGATAGACAGAGCCAAAACCAACGGATCAGATCTCAGCTCTGCAGTCCTGCCACATCCAGTTGTGAATGACAGTGGACAATTAAACAACTAACTGGAGGAGGTGACTCCACAAATATCCCCATCCTCAATGAAGGTGGAGCCCAGCACATCAGTCCAAAAGAAAAGGCTGACGCATTTGCAACCCTCCTCAGCCAGAAGTGCCTCCTCCTGAGGACCCCAGCTTCACAGATGCCAGTCTTCAGCCAATCCAATTCAATCCATGTGATATCAAGAAACGGCTGATGGCACTGGACACTGCAAAGGCTATGCATCTTGACAACATCTGGGCTGTATTACTGAAGACTTGAGCTGCAGAACTAGCCACTCTCCTAGCCAAGCTGTTCCAGTACAGCTACAGCACTAGCATCTACCCAACAATGTGCAACATTGCCCTGGTATGTCCCATCCACATAAAGCAGGACAAATCCAATCCGGCCAATTAACCACCCATCAGTCTACTCTTTATCATCAGCAAAGTGATGGAAGGTGTTCTTGAAGTGTTATCAAGTGACACTAAAACAGCAATAATCTGCTGACCGACGCTCAGTTTGGGTTCCGCCAGGGCCACTCAGCTCCTGACCTCATTACAGCCTTGGTCCAAACATGGACAAAGAGCTGAAATCAAGAGGTGAGGTGAGAGTAATTGCCCTGGATATCAAGGCAGCATTTGACCGAGCATGGCATAAAGGAGCCCTAGAAAAACTGGAGTCAATGGGATTCAAGGGGAAAACTCTCCATTGGTTGGAGTCATACCTAGGACAAAAGAATATTCTTGTGATTGTTGGAGATCAATCATCTTAGTCCCAGGACATCACTGCAGGAGTTCCTCAGGGCAGTGTGCCAGACCCCACCATCTTCAGCTGCTTCATCTATGACCTACCCTCCATCATAAGGTCAGGCGTGGGGATGTTTGCTGATGATTGTATCATGTTCAATATCATTCGCAACCCCTCTGATTACTGGAGCACTCCGTATCCACATGCGGCAAGACCTGGACAAAATGCAGGCTTGGGCTGATAAGTGGCAAGTAACGTTCATGCCACACAAGTGCCATGCTCCAATAAAAGAGAATTGAACAAACTGCCCTTGATGTTCAATGGCATTACCATCACTGAATCCCCCACTATCAACATCCTGGGGGTTACCATTGACCAGAAACTGAATTGGAGCAGTCATATAAATACTGAAGGTACAAGAGCAGATCAGAGGCTGGGAATTCTGTGACGAGTAACTCACCTCCTAACTCCCCAAAACCTGTCCACCATCTACAAGGCACAAGGCAGGAGTGTGATGGAATACTATCCACTTGCCAGAATGAGTGCAGCTCCAACAACACTCAGGAAGCTCAACAACCATCCAGGACAAAGCAATCCGCTTTATCGGCGCCCCATCCACCACCTTCAACATTCACTCCCTTCACCACTGAAACACAGTGGCAGCAGTTTGTATCATCTACAAGATGCATTGCAGCAACTCCCCAAGGCTCCATCAACAGCACCTTCCAAACCCGCAAACTCTACCACCTAGAAGGACAAAGCCAGCAAACGCTTGAAAGTTCTCCTCCAAGTCACACACCGTCCTGACTTGGAAATATATCGCCATTTCTTCACTGTTGCTGGATCTAAATACGAGAACTCCCTCCCCAGCAGCTCTATGGGCATGCCTGCACCAAATGGACTGCAGCGGTTCAAGAAGGCAGCTCACCACCACAATTCGGGATGGGTAACAAATGCTGGCCTAGCCAGCGATGCCCACATACCATCAATGGATCAAAGAAAATAAATAAAAATCTGGTGTCCATAAATAATTAAACAATAACTTTAAGCAAGGGGATACTAAACTAAAAACATCTGCAGTATCATAGAATCTTACACCACAGAAGGAGGCCACCATTCGGCCCATCATGCCTGTGCTGGCTCTTTGAAAGAGTTGTTAAAATTGGTGCTTTTGCCCATAACCCTACACATGACTGCTCTTCAAATACATGTCCAATTGTAAATATATCTACATGAAAGCAAATAGCTCTGTACTCTCCTCCTGTATGGATTGTCTGGTTTCTCCAGGAACTCCAAAACACAGGGTCATAAATGTAAGACAGTCATGAATAATCCCAATAAAGTATGAAGGAGAAACTTCTTTACCCACAGAGTGATGAGAATGTGGATCTCGCTACCATAAGGAGTCGCTGAGGTGAACAGCATAGGTGCATTTAAGGTGAAGATGAATAAATACATGAGGGAATAAGGATACGCTGATAGTGAGTAGGATAGGATGAGGCTTATGTGCAGCATAAATACCCACATGGACATTTTGGGCCGAGTGGCCCTTTTCAGTGCTGTAAGTTCTACGTAATATCTAATGTGTAGATGGACCTTTAATCAAAATGATGAGACAGCTGAGACCCAGTACCCAATGCCACATTGGGACTTCAGGATGCTCTATGTGTCCTGGATAACCATGTGTAAATGAAGTCCCTCCAGCTCCACGAGCTCCAGCTCAGGGTTTCTGAGGACCGGCTGCTGCCACTACAGGGCATCCGGGAGGCTGTGAATTTCCTGGATTGTGGGAGGTGGTCACATTGCAGCTACAGACAATCCAGTTGGATAGTAAATGTGAGGGCAATCCTGCAGAGTAGGAAGGGACAGGGAGTACAGGAATTTTCTGGGAGTGTGACACTCTCAAACCGGTTTTCAGGGTGCATAACATGTTCAAAAAGGAAGACGAACAGTCAAAAGTCATGGTCTATTTTGGAACCAATGACATATGGGCAGAGATTTAGGTGTTCAGAAGAAAGCTAAGGACCGTAAAGGCTAAAATTTTGCTGAATCCCCCACTATCAACATCCTGGGGTCATCATTGACCAGAAACTGAACTGGACCAGCCACATAAATGCTATGGCTACAAGTGCAGGTCAGAGGCTGGGAATTCTGCGGTGATTAACTCACCTCCTGACTCCCCAAAGCCTGTCCACCATCTACAAGGCACAAGTCAGGATGGAATACTCTCCACTTGCCTGGATGGGTGCAGCTCCAACAACACTCAAGAAACTCAACACCATCCAGACAAAGCAGCTCATTTGATCAGCACCCCATCCTCCACCTTCAACATTCACTCCCTCCACCACTGATGCACAGTGGCAGCCGTGTGCACAACCTACAAGATGCACTGCAACAACTTGCCAAGGCTCCTTAGACAACACCTTCCAAACTTGTGACCTCTACCACCTAGAAGGACAAGGGCGGAAGATGCATGGGAACACCACTGCAAGCTCCCCTCCAAGCTACACACCATCCTGATTTAGAAACATAGAAAATAGGAGCAGGAGTAGACCATTCGGCCCTTCAAGCCTGATCCACCATTCATTATGATCATGGCTGATCAACCAACTCAGTAACCTGTTCCCGCTTTCGCCCCATACTCTTTGATCCCTTTAGACCCAAGAGCTATATCTAACTCCTTCTTGAAAACATACAATGTTTTGGCCTCAACTGCTTTCTGTGGTAGCGAATTCCACAGGTGCACCACTCTCTGGGTGAAGAAATTTCTCCTCAACTCAATCCTGAAAAGTTTACACCGTATCCTTAGACTATGACCCCTTGTTCTGGACTCTCCCACCATCGGGAACATCCTTCCTGCATCTAACCTGTCAAGTCCTGTTACAATTTTATAGGTTTTTATGAGATACCCCCTCACTCTTCTGAACTCCAGTGAATATAATCCTAACCGACTCAATCTCTCCTCATACGTCAGTCCCGCCATCCCAGGAATCAGTCTGGTAAACCTTTTCTGCATTCCCTCGATAGCAAGAACATCTTTCCTCAGTTAAGGAGACCAAAACTGCACACAATATTCCAGGTGTGGCCTCACCAAGGCCCTGTATAATTGCAGCAAGACATCCCTGCTCCTGTACTTGAATCATACCATCCTGGACTCTCTTTTGCAGCCACAAAACGCCTATCTATTCCCCTTACAATTGAATCCCCTATAACTATTGCATTCCCACACTTTTTACTCCTCCCTGTGCAGCAGAGCCAACCGTGGTGCAACGAATTGGGCTGCTGCTGCTTTCCCCTGAGAGGCCATTCCCCCCAACAGTATCTAAAGCAGTATATCTGTTTTGCATGGGAGTAGCCACAGGAGATTCCTGAACTGCCTGCCTAGTCCTCTTGCTCTGCCTGGTGGTCACCCATTCCCCAAAGTGAGGAACAAGTATGTGAGGAAATTCCACCGGGAGTTATATTTTGCTCCAAGAAGGTGAGTTCACTGTGAGGCCAGAATAGCTCAGTTGGGAGAACACTAGATTGAAGAACCAGGATGCGATTCTTGGTTTTGTCAATTTTAATTGGTGTATCCTTCATTTTAATGAGAGAGAATCCGAGGGGAGAGTTTCCACTCCTGACCCTGTGTCTCTAGGACTACTGGGAGTGAAACCACATCCATCAACAGCTGCCTCGTCCAATAACAGGCCGGGTGGAAAGCAATGTGTCAGGTCCGGCTAGCTCAGTCAGAGGTGAGGAATGAGTGAGAGAGACAATTCTGACAGGGTTATATTTCTTCCAAAACAATGACACAATGCTGCTTTATGCTGTGAGACTGAAATAGCTCAGTTGACTGATCATTCTGCTGAAGATTTGCAGGTTCCAGTTCCAACCCTGGGCTTTGGTAGTTTTTATTCATTTTGTGTCTGTTTCATTGCCTTCAATTCTTGAGCTGCATGATTTACACTGAAATTATTTACCCAGCACTGAAGGTTTGGATGAAATAGGGAGACATCAAGGATGGGAAATAATTATATTTTCTCTATTTAGCTTATTCTCTCTCTCCATGTCCAACTCTCTGTGATTTGACTCTCTCGGTGCCGGTGAACATTTAATTTGCTGCATTTTCCCTAAACTGAAGCTTTTTCCACATTTTGAGACGGTCAGACACGCTCTTGTCTGTTTGTTAGTGCTTGTGATCATTAAGTTCCCCATGATATTTTGTGGCAGTGCTTCTAAAGTTTGGATTTTAAGAGTTGCAAAAAATCATAAAATTAACAATGAAACTTCAATGAAACACACAGAGATCAAATCCACAACCTTGGTGTTATTAACACCGCGCTCGAACCAACTGAACTAAGCTGGCACACAGATGGCTCCGGAGGTGGATTTGAGTCCCACGCTGGGGGGTTTATGTTTTATTCCTAACACTGGGTGACGAAGCTATTGTACAAACAATGAACACAGCACATCCCTGAAACATTGTTCCGATATAAAACTGCGTGAAATAAAAACTGAGCGTGTCCAACCTATTCTGTATTTTTTCCCTAATACCAGATGTACAATAGCAACAAAATAAATGTATCTTCACACGGTGCGATAGTCTGCTCTAATTCTATATGTCACCCACCTCTAAGGCTGGCCCTACATTGGGGACCCCTGGAAAGTCTCTGCATACACTCAGGGGTCCGTGAACCCCAGTTTGAGAACCACTGATCTAAATATTTCACTGCTTTGTTGGAAATGAATCCTCATATTTCGGTATGAATGTCCCTGATAACAGCACAGCTGGCAATGATTGGGGAATAATTTATTGCTTCAAAGCAACAAACTGACAATCGGGAAATGTGACAATGAATCCGACATAATTAAAAGTTGATAATGCTACACCTCAGGGTGAGCTTTGACTATCAATCTTTCAGTTAACAATCAAACACACAAACCAATTAAACTGCTGTATGCAGTTGTTTCCAGATACCCAACACTGGGGTGTGCACGTGTTAAAGCTTCAGATTGCTGCAACCAGAATAGACATTGTCCACTATCAGTTTTACTTTTGCAGTTGCTTGGTGAGAGATTATTAAGGAATCCTCCTGCAGCACTGCCTCAGTTAATGACAGCAGATCTAAGTCACATTTCAGACACAGAAACAAACGCATCAATTACTGACTGTTCCCCAAAGTAAGTGAGGCCGGGGCAAGCAGCAACATTCGGCCCCACACTCTGCAATTACGTGATGCCAGTGGAAAGCAGTGAATACAGATTCAATCAGTGGGTTAATGTCCATCACAGGGATGCAAGATGCCCAGGCCAAACGTCCCCATAGATAATATCCCGATCACTGAGCATTCCAGCAGCATTGAACAAGTACCTGGACTGAGTGAACCTTTCAAAATGTGTAAGTGATGATCAGCTAAATATTACTGAGCAGTCAGGGTGGCCGAGTGGTCTAAGGCATAGCATTCAGGTTGTAATTCTCTCAGGGGGCATGGGTTCAAAATCCTGCTTCTGACATGTTGCATTTTAATTACGTTGCAGAGCTGCCTTGATGGTTTTCGACAGAGTAAATACAGAGGAGCAGTTTCCAACTGCTGAAAGGTCGATAACGAAGGGAACAGATTAAAGCTGATTGAAAAAAGAACCGGAGGGAACATGAGGAGTTACGCATCGAGTGATTAGGATTTCAGTCACATGGAAAGATTGGTTGTTATCCTTAGAGAAGAGAAGGTTAAGAAGAGGTTTGGTAGATATGTTCATAATCATGAGGGGTCTTGATGGAGACAATTGAAAGAAACTGTTGGTAGAATAATCACGAACACTGGTGAGGTGCCATCTTTCTGGTGAGACGTTAAACAAAGACTCTGTCTGCCTGCTCGGATGGATAGATAATACCATGATGATATTTCTAAGAGAAGGGGAGTAATCCCTCATGTTATAGACAATATTTATCCCTCAAACAACATCACAAAAACACATTGTTCATTGTAACATTGCTGCTTGTGGGATCTTGCTGTGTGCAAATTGGCTGCTGTGTTTCCTACATTACAACAGTGACTACACTTCAAAAGTACACCATTATCTGTATCTATGTTTCCTGCGATACAAAGCTAGGTGGGAATGTCAGCTGTGAGGAGAGCACAAAGAGGCTACAGAGAGATATAGACAGGTTAAGTGAGGTAGCAAAAAAGAGACAAATGGAGTATAACGCGGGGAAGTGTGAGGTTATTCACTTTGGTAATAAGAATAGAAAAGCAGAATATTTTTTAATAGACGTGAAACTTCTAAATGTTGGTGTTCAGAGAGACTTGGTTGTACACATACAAGGAACAAGGAAATTCAGCATGTAAGTACAGCAAGTAATTCAGAAGGCAAGTGGCGTGTTGGCCTTTATTGCAAGAGAATTGGTGTGCAAGAATAAGGAAGACTTGCTACAATTCTAAAGGATTTTGGTGAGACCACACTTGGAGTACTGCGTGCAGTTTTGGTTTCCATATCTAAGGAAGGATATACTTGCACTAGAGGTGGTACATCAAAGGTTCATTAGATTGGTTTCTGGGACGAGAGGTTGCCCCATGATGAGAGGCTGAGTAAATTGGGTCTATACTCTCTGGTGTTTAGAAGAATGAGAGGTGATCTCATCGAAACATACAAGATTCTGAAGGGGCTGGACAGTGTAGACACTGAAGGGTTGTTTCCCCTGGCTGGGGAATCTAGAACACAGGGGCACAGTCTCTGGATAAAGTGTCTCTTATTTAGAACTGAGATGAGGAGAAATTTCTTCATTCAGAGTGTTGTGAATCTTTGGAATTCACTACCCCAGAGGATTGGGGATGCTCCATCATTAAATATATTTAAGGCCAAAATGGACTTTTGGTCTCTCAGGAATCAAGGGATACGGGAAATGGGCGGGAAAGTGGAGTTGAGGCTGAAGATCAGCCTTGATCCTATTGAATGGCAGAACAGGCTCGAGGGGCTGAATGGTCTACTGCTGCTTCTATTTCTTATGTTCTTTACAGGCTCGAGGGGCTGAATGACCTCCTCCTGTTCCAATGTAAAAGAGTCAACATAGAAACATAGAAAATAGGAGCATGAGTAGGCCGTTTCGGCCCTTCGGGCCTGCTCCGCCATTCAATAAAGATCATGGCTGATCGTCAAATTCAGTACACTGTTCCCACTTTATCCCCATATCCCTTGATCCCTTTGGCATTAAGAAATATATCGATCTCCTTCTTGAATATATTTAATGACTTGGCCTCCACTGCCTTCTGCTGTAGAGAAATCCACAGGTTCACCACCCTCTGAGTGAAGAAATTTCTCCTCATCTCGGTTCTAAATGGCATACCCCATATCCTGAGACTGTGACCTTTGGATCTGGACTCCCCAGCCATTGGGAACATCCCCCCTGCATCTAGCCTGTCTAGTTCTGTTAGAATTTTATAGGTTTCTATGAGATCCCCTCTCATTCCCCTAAACTCTAGTGAATATAAGCCGAGTTGACCCAATCTCTCCTCATACGTCAATCCTGCCATCCCAGGAATCAGTCTAGTAAATCTTCTTTGCACTCCCTCCATGGCAAGAACATCCTTCCTCAGATAAGGAGACCAAAACTACACACAATACTCCAGATGTGGTCTCACCAAGGCCCTGTATAACTGCAGTAAGACATCCTTGCTCCTGTACTCGAATCCTCTTGCAATGAAGGCCACCATACCATTCACCTTCCTAACTACTTGCTGCACCTGAATGCTTGCTTTCAGCAACCAGTGTACAAGGACACCCAGCTCTCATTGCACCTCCCCCTTTCCCAATCTGTCACTATTCAGATAATAATCTGCCTTTCTGTTTTTACAACCAAAGTGGATAACCTCACATTTATCCATGATATACTGCATTTGCCATGCATTTGCCCACTCACCCAACTTGTCCAAATCACATTGGAGCCACTTCGCATCCTCCTCACAGCTCACCTCCCCCCACCCCCCGACTATTTTGTGTCGTCTGCAAACTTGGAAATGTTACATTTAGTTCCCTCACCCAAGTTATTAATATATATTGTGAATAGCTGGGGCCCAAGCACTGATCCCTGCAGTACCCCCCTAGTCACTGCCTGCCACCCGGAGAAAGACCTGTTTATTCCTACTCTCTGTTTCCTGTCAACCAATTCTCAATCCATGCCAGTATATTCCCTCCAATCCCATGTGCTTTAATTTTGCACACTAACCTCTTAGTTGGGACCTTATCAAAAGCCTTCTGAAAATCCAAATACACCACATCCACTGGTTCTCCCTTATCTATTCTACTAATTACATCCTCAAAAATCTTCAGTAGATTTGTTAAGCATGACTTCCCTTTCGTAAACCCATGCTGACTTTGTCCAATCCCGTTTATGCTTTCCGGGTGTTCTGCTATCACATCCTTTATAATAGACTCTAGCATTTTCCCCACAACTGTTGTAAGGCTAACTGGTCTGTAATTCCCTGTTTTTTCTCTCCCTCCTTTTTTAAATAGTGGGGTTACATTTGCCACCCTCCAATCTGTAGGAACTGCTCCAGAGTCTATAGAATTTTGGAAGATGACCACCAATGCATCTATTATTTCCAGGGCCACTTCCTTTAGTACTCTGGGTTGTAGATTATCAGGCCCTGGGGATTTGTCAGCCCTTAAGCCCATTAATTTCCCTAGCACTATTTTTTTTACTAATACTGATTTCCTTCAGTTCCTCCCTTTCATTATACCCTTGATTCCCTAACATTTCTGGGAGCTTTGTGCTGGGTTTGGGATCCCGAGCACTGGAGGAAGCTACACCTTCTTCCCAGTATCTCACCAATATCTCCATTCTTCATGTTTGGCTATGGACAGTGACAGGGGACAGACTATTCCCTCGGAATAACAGGGACTCTGAGCCTCTGAGCTGAGACAATCCTATCTCCATTCAGTTCTCATAAATGAGAATTTTCCAGTGGGTGAGTTTGTTAGATACCAGTTGGTAACAAGAACTTTCTGTCAATTAACCAGGAGGATTCCTGCTAATTCTAACGCCCATTCTGTCACTCCAGCTCAAATACCCTAACTGAGAATTATGTGAGCAATGAAGCCAGGACCTTCCCTGTGTGTGAAGCCCAGTTCCTGTGTGTACAGAGTAAGTTAAAAAGATACACTTTCTGAAGAATCTTGAAGGAAAACACCAGTAGATACTTCTAATATTCAGATCAGAATGAATATATTTGGTGCATTTTTATTCCTCCTCGGAATGTGTGGGTCACTGTCAAAGTCTATCTGCATTTATTGCCCATCCCAAGTTGCCCTTAAGATGTTGGTTATGGGCTGTCTTTTTGAACCCCTGCCGCCCATGTTGTGATGGTGCTTCCACAGAGCTGTTACATATGGAGGCCAAGGATTTTGACCCAGTGACAATGAAGAGATGGCTCTATATGTCCATATCAGGACAATGTGTGACTTGATGCGAGCATGAAAGGGATGGTGGTCCCATTTACCTGATGCCCTTGTCTTTCTAGTTGGTGGAAGTCGTGAGTTTGTGAGATGCTTTGAAGTCTTGGTGACTTGCTTCAGAGTATTCTGTGAGCAGTATACATTGTAGCTACAATGGTGGAGGGAGTGGATATTTACGCTGGTGAAAGGAGTGATTATCAAGCAGACTGTTTTGTGTTGGATAGGGCTGAGCATCTTGAGTGTTGATGGAGCTGCACTTATCCAGTGAAGTGGAGAGTATTCCATTACACTCCATGATTGTGCCTTGTAGATGGTGGAGAGAGGAGTCAAGAATGAGTCACTCGCCACAAAATACCCTGACTCTGATTTGCTCGACTAGCCACGGGATTTATGTGTTTGGTCCAGTTGAGTCAATGAATGACCTCAGGATGTTGATGGTCAGAATCTAATGGTAATGCCATTGAATGTCAAGGGGAAGTGGTTATATTCTGTCTTTTTGTAGATGTTGATTGCCAGACACTTGTATTGTGCAAATATTACTTGTCACTTATCAGCCCAAGCCTGGGTGCTGTCCAGGTCTTTCTGCATGCAGGAATGGATCGCTTCAGTATCTGATGATTTGCAAATGGATCTGAGCATTGTGCAATCATCAGAAAGTAGCCGCACTTCTGCAATTATGGTGGAAGCAATGTCATTTATGAAGCAGCTAGTTGGGCCCAGGATGTCTATAATGAGTAACTCCTGCAGCAGTGCTTTGAACTGAGATCATTAGAGTCCGATGACCATAATCATTTTCCTTTGTGCTCGTCAGGACTATGGAGAGCTTTCCCTTTGATTCCCATTGACATCCATCCTATTGTCTACATTACAAGAGTGATCTACACTTTAAAAGTATTCCATTGGCTATAAATCACTTTGAGATGTCCTAAGGTTGTTAATGGCATGATATAATGCAGGTCTTTCTTCCCTTGTTACTACTGTTAGTGGTGCGACGTGGGTGGTTCCCACTGTTCACCCGATGGCAGCAAGTGTATTTTTATTAGAGTTTAGCCGCTCGGTGTTTTATTTTTCAAAGAGACAGCGACAGATTTTCTTGTAGGTTTTAATAAACAGAAAATCTATTGTTTCTTGATCAATACACCTTATCCCAAAATTGTCAAAACCATATCTACTCATGCATTGACTTGCACACACACAAGAGGAGACAGATAGAGAAGGGAAAACGGAAGGTGACTGTTAGTTGTGGGGGAGGGGGCAGTCATGATAAACCTGTCGGATTCTCTTGGAAATTAAGTCCTTGATGGGTGCAGGCCTGAGATGATTGTAGATTTCTCTCTCGATTGAAAATTCAGTTGAAGACGATGGGTCACTTCTAGCTCTCACTGCTGTATAATGCAGATGTCGGATTCTGCAGCAGGACATGTGCCTTCTGGTTTGCTGGAAAACAAGCTGCTAGAATGTTGCTTCTCTCACTTTCTCTCTAGTGTCTCTCTTTCTCGGCTGTCTTTGTTTAAGGTAAAACTGTGTTACTTCTTAACTCCTGGTAGGAGGCGTTTTCATTTCCTCCCCATGTGGTCCAGGTTGTAGCTACTTCACACCTTCTTTGTTTCAGAAGAAGATATTCAATTCAGGAATGTTTTAGGATGGGGTGCAACTGACACCTCTTAGTTTTGAAGATTTGTCCTTTGTCTTTGTCAAACAGCTTGCATATCCAAAGACCAATCCCCTTTCCTTTGGTAGCCGTTTTGGACCATTGTTCACTTTTTAAAATATAGGTTCTTTTTTTTTAAGACAAAGTCAGTTTTTCATAACTCTTCAGAGTTAGTCCATAGTTTGTGTCATTGCACTTCCAGTGTGTGTGACATTACATTCGGTCAAATGTACCCTTTATGGAAAGGGCGGTCTCCCTAACCTCGTCTTTAGAACTTAGCTCCTGTTTCAATGTTTGGCCTTGATATCAAGGGTGGTTCCTCTCAATTCAACTCTGGAATTCATGTCTTGTTTCAATGTTTTTGAAAAGGCTACAATGAGATCTGGAGTTGAGTGATTCTGTGGGATCTCAAATTGAGTATTGGTGTGCAGTTTATTGGTGAATATGCGTGATAGTATGACTTCTCATATTACTTTATTGACCAATGGGAGAAGGTTAAAGCAGATGTAATTTATCTGGATGGACGTGTTCTGTTTTCGTGGCAGGATATACCTGGGGAGTTTGACAGATAGTCGGGTAGATACTAATGCTGGAACTTAGGAACTTGCAGCAACATAGGAACAGGAATATACCATTTAGCCCCTCAAGCTCCTTCCAGCATTGTATTAAATCATGGGTGAACTGTATCTTACCTCCATTTGTCTGCCTTTTTCCCATACCCCCATGTAGCCTTACCTAACAACTATCTCTCAATTTCAGTTTTGAAATTTTCAGTTGACCTAGCCTCAACAGATTTTTGTGGAGAGTGTTCCAGATTTACACGATCCTTTGTGTGAAAAAATGTTTCCTGATTTTCCCCTGAATGGACAAGGGCTAATTTTAAGCTCCTGCCCCTTGTTCTGGACTCCACACCAGAGGAAATAGTTCTCACTCACTAGTTATTAAATTCTTTAATCATCTTTAACAGTTGAATTTGGTGACTCCTTTTTCTGGATAATCCAGGAAACTATAGGCCGGTGAGCCTTACGTCAGTGGTAGGGAGAGGGTTCTTCAGGACAGGATTTACTCCCATTTGGAAACAAACAAACTTATTAGTGAGAGACAGCATGGTTTTGTGAAGGGGAGGTCGTGTCTTACTAATTTGATTGAATTTTTTAAGGAAGTGACGAAGATGATTGATGAGGGAAGGGCAGTGGATGTTGTCTATATGGACTTTAGTAAAGCCTTTGACAAGGTCCCGCATGGCAGACTGGTGCAAAAGGTGATGTCACACGGGATCAGAGGTGAGCTGGCAAGATGGATACAGAACTGGCTCAGTCACAGAAGACAGAGGGTAACAGTGGATGGGTGTTTTTCTGAATGGAGGGATGTGACTAGTGGTGTTCCGCAGGGATCAGTGCTGGGACCTTTGCTGTTTGTAGTATAAATAAATGATTTGGAGGAAAATTTAGCTGGTCTGATTAGTAAGTTTGCGGACAACACAAAGGTTGGTGGAGTTGCGGATAATGATGAGGATTGTCAGAGGATACAGCAGGATATAGATTGGTTGGAGACTTGGGCGGAGAAATGGCAGATGGAGTTTAATCTGGACAAATGTGAGGTAATGCATTTTGGAAGGTCTAATGCAGGTGGGAGGTATACAGTAAATGGCAGAACCCTTAGGAGTATTGACTGGCAGAGAGATCTGGGCGTACAGGTCCCCAGGTCACTGAAAGTGGCAACGCAGGTGGATAAGGTAGTCAAGAAGGCATATAGCATGCTTGCCTTCATTGGTCGGGGCATAGAGTATAAAAATTGGCAAGTCATGTTGCAGCTGTACAGAACCTTAGTTAGGCCACACTTAGAATATTGCATGCAATTCTGGTCGCCACACTACCAGAAGGACGTGGAGGCTTTGGAGAGGGTACAGAAGAGGTTTACCAGGATGTTGCCTGGTCTGGAGGGCATTAGCTATGAGGAGAGGTTGGAAAAACTCAGATTGCTTTCACTGGAATGACGGAGGTGGAGGGGCGACATGATAGAGGTTTACAAAGTTATGAGCGGCATGGACAGAGTGGATAGTCAGAAGCTTTTTCCCAGGGTGGAAGAGTCAGTTACTAGCGGACATAGGTTTAAGGTGAGAGGGGCAAAGTTTAGAGGGGATGTGCGAGGCAAGTTTTTTACACAGAGGGTGGTGAGTGCCTGGAACTTGCTGCCAGGGGAGGTGGTGGAAGCACGTGCGATAGCGACGTTTAAGAGACATCTTGACAAATACATGAATAGGAAGGGAATAGAGGGATATGGGCCCCGGAAGTGCAGAAGGTTTTAGTTTAGGCAGGCATCAAGATTGGCGCAGGCTTGGAGGGCCGAATGACCTGTTCCTGTGCTGTATTGTTCTTTGTTCTTTTGTTCTTTGTTCTTATGTCCATGTGCATGAAGTCCAGTCTTCTAGCTCCACCAGGTTGGTGCTTCATTTTCAGATTCGCATGATGATATTTTTCTGTAGCTTTTATACACTCCCCATTGAATTGGTGTTGATAACCTGACTTAATGTTGATGGAAGAATGAAGGACATGATGGGTGATGAGGTTACAGATTGTGGTGGAATACAATTTTGTTTCTGCTGATGGCCCACAGCACCTCATGAAGGCCAGTTTTTAGCTTCTAGACCTGTTCTTTAGTTATCCCATTAGTGCGTGGTTGGTTGTGTTATATGATGCGATGGAGCTTGTTTTCAGTGTAAAGGTGGGACTAGGTCTCCATGAATACTGTGCAGTGGCCACTCTTAGCAATGCTTCATAGATAGATGCATCTGGCACAGGTAGATTTGTGAGGATTAGTACAAATAGGTTTCCCCCCTTGTGGTGGTTTACTCATCACCTGCCAGAAGCACAGTCTGGTAGTTATGTCCTTCAGTACTCGGTCAGCTTGGTCAGTGCTGATACCTATGAGCCACTCTTGGTGATGGACATTGAAGTTCCCCCACTCAATGTATAGTCAACGCTTTTTCCCTCCTCAGTGTTTCCTCAAAGTGATTTTCTCATAGCGAAATACAGATTCATCAGCTGAGGGACAGCAGTAGATGGCAATCAGCAGGAAGTTTTACCCATGTTTGAGCTGAAACCATGAACTGTCATAGTGTACAGTGTCAACTCTCAGGGTCACTCCCTCCCGACTGTACATCACCTTAACCATATATGTATTAGGCTTGTTCTCCTGCTGCGGCAGGACAGACCCAAAAATGGTGACGGAGGATCTTGGCTGATAGGTATGATTCTGGGAGAATAACTATGTCAGACTATTGCTGAAGTCGTCTGTGAGGCAAATTTGGCACTGGTCCCCAAATGTTAATGAGAATGCATTTGCAGGGTTGGCTGGTCTGACTGTGCCTTTGGTGTATCCTGATTCGATGCCGAGGTTGCAGACCATGGGTCCACCCGGTTTTATTATTTTGTTTCTTTCTAGCTGCTTGATACAACTGATAGGTTTGCTTGGCCACTTCAAGGGGCAGTTAAAAGTCAACCATGTTGCTGGAGGATCACATATAGGCCAGACCAGATACAGACAAGAGGATTTCTTCCCGAAAGGCCATAATGTTTTCTTTTAAAACTCTGTGACATCTATCTTTATCCGTTCTGTAGCATTAGAAACAAAGGTAAATTGACTGCATTCACGTGTTTGTTCAATGACTGTAACTAACATTAATCCTGATATAACCTAATTTATTTGTTAGGTGACTATGTGATGTAAATGATGCAGTCACCTAACATGTTTGTTCATTGACTGTAACTAACATTAATGGTGATGTTATCTAATTGTGTCTCTGGAGTTTAACATCAAGTATAATAAAGGATCATTTGAATGTTGAAAAGAGTGTGTGTCAGCTCCCGAACATACATCACTGCTTCTCATAGAAAATGCACTCCCCGCCTAGAGGTCTAGTATATGCCATTTACTATACTGCCCTTGCAGCTATCGCTGTTCCAGGTAAAGCATGTTATTCATCATCTAATTGACTATTAGTCTTTATTTCAAGTAGTCTGGAATACCAGAGCTCTGATTAGAACTGCATCTAAAGTACAGCGTTCAGGTCTGGGCACCAACTCAGGAGGTATTTATTGGCTTTGGATGGGGTGCAGCACATATGCCAGGGCTGAGCGGGTTAAATTAACAAAACGTGCATAAACATGGCTTCTATTCCGACATATAGAAGATTAAGAGATGCTTCAGATGTTTAAGTATTTGTTAGTGGAGAGAAACAGTTTTTCTTTCCTCTTGTGGGTGACTCCTGAAGAAAGGGCATGATCTTAAAGTCGGAACTAGGCTGTTCAGGGGTGAAGTTAGGAAGCAATCCTTCACACATTTTTATTTTATTCATTCATGGGATGTGGGTGTCGCTGGCTAGGCCAGAATTTATTGCCCATCCCTAACTGTCCTTGAGAAGGTGGTGGCAAGCTGCCTTCTTGAGCCGCTGCAGTCATGTGAGATAGGTACACCCACAGTGCTGTTAAGAAGGGAGTTCCAGGGTTTTGACCCAGTGAAGGAACAGCGATATAGTTCCAAGTCAGGAGAGTGTGTGACTTGGAGGGCAACTTGCAGGTGGTGGTGTTCCCATGCATTTGCTGCCCTTGTCCTTCTAGTTGGTAGAGGTCGCGAGTTTAGAAGGTGCTGCCGAAGGAGCCTTGGTGCATTGCTGCAGTGCATCTTGCAGATGGTACACACTGCTGCCACTGTGCACTGGTGGTGAACGGAGTGATTGTTTGTGGATGGGATGCCAATCAAGCGACCTGCTTGTCCTGGATGGTGTCGAGCTTCTGGAGTGTTGTTGGAGCTGCACCCATCCAGGCAAGTGGAGAGTATTCCATCACACTCCTGACTTGTGCCACGTAGATGGTGGACAGGCTTTATGGAGTCAGGAGATGAATTACTCCCCACAGGATTCCTAGCCTCTGACCTGCTCTTGCAGCTATGGTATTTATAATGCTATTTCAGTTCAGTTTCTGGTCAATGGTAACCCCCAGGATGTTGTTGGTGGGGGATTCAGCAATGGTAATGCCATTGAATGTCAAGGGGAGATGGTTAGATTCTCTCTTGTTGGAGATCGTCATTGCCTGGCACTTGTGTGGCATGAATGTTACTTGCCACTTATCAGCCCAAGCCTGGATAGTGTCCAGGTCTTGCTGCATTTCTACATGAACTGCTTCAGTATCTGAGGAGTCGCGAATGGTGCTGAACATTGCGCAATCATCAGCGAACACCCCCACTTCTGATCTTATGATTGAAGGAAGGTCATTGATGAAGCAGCTGAAGATGGTTGGGCCTAGGACACTACCCTGAGGAACTGCTGCAGTGATGTCCTGGAGCTCAGATGATTGACCTCCAACAACCACATCCATCTTCCTTTGCGCTAGGTATGACTCCAACCAGCGGAGAGTTTTCCCCCTGATTCCCATTGACTTCAGTTTTGCCCTTGATGTCAAGGGCAGTCACTTTCACCTCACCTCTTGAGTTCAGCTCTTTTGTCCATGTTTGAACCACGGCTGGAATGAGGTCAGGAGCTGAGTGGCCCTGGCGAAACCCAAACTGAGCGTCACTGAGCAGGTTATTGCTAAGCAAGTGCCGCTTGATGGCACTGCTGATGACACCTTCCATCACTGTACTGATGATTGAGAGTAGATTGATTGGGCAGTATATTGCCGGTTGGACTTGTCCTGCTTTTTGTGTACAGGACATAACTGTGCAATTTTCCACAATGCTGGGTAGATGCCAGGGTTGTAGCTGTACTGGAACAGCTTGGCTAGGGGCACGGAAGGTTCTGGAGCACAGATCTTCAGTGCTATTGCCAGAATATTGTCAGGGCCCATAGCCTTTGCAGTATCCAGTGCCTTCAGTTGTTTCTCGATATCACACAGAGTGAATCGAATTGGTTGAAGTCTGGCATCTGCGATGCTGGGCACTTCAGGAGAAGGCCGAGATGGATCATCAACTCGGCACTTCTAGCTGAAGATTGTTGCAAATGCTTCAGCCTTATCTTTCGCACTGATGTGCTGGGCTCCCCCATCATTGAGGATGGGGATATTTGTGGAGCCATCTCCTCCAGTTAGTTGTTTAATTGTCCACTACCTTTCACGGCTGGATGTGGCAGGACTGCAGAGCTTAGATCTGATCCGTTGGTTATGGGATCGCTTAGCTCTGTCTATCGCATGCTGCTTACGCGGTTTGGCACGCAGATAGTCCTATGTTGTAGCTTCACCAGGTTGAGACATAATTTTGAGGTATGTCTGGTGCTGCTCCTGGCATGCCCTCCGGCACTCTTCATTGAACCAGGGTTGGTCTCCTGGCTTGATGGTAACGGTAGAGTGGGGGATATGCTGGGCCATGAGGTTACAGATTGTGGTTGAGTACAATTCTGCTGCTGCTGATGGCCAACAGCGCCTCATGGATGCCCAATTTTGCATTGCTAGATATGTTCAAAATCTATCCCATTTAGCACAGTGGCAGTGCCACACAACACGATGGAAGGTATCCTCAATGTGAAGGCAGGACTTCATCTCCACAAGGACTGTGTGGTGGTCACTCCTACCAATACTGTCATGGACGGATGCATCTGCAGCAGGCAGATTGATGAGGATGAGGTCAAGTATGTTTTTCCCTCTTGTTGGTTCCCTCACCACCTGCCGCATACCCAGTCTAGCAGCTATGTCCTTTAGGACTCGGCCAGCTCAGTCAGTAGTGGTGCTCCCGAGCCACTCTTGGTGATGGACATTGAAGTCCCCCACCCAGAGTACATTCTGTGCCCTTACCACCCTCAGTGCTTCCTCCAAGTAGTGTTCAACATGGAGGAGTACTGATTTATCAACTGAGGGAGGGCGGTAGGTGGTAATCAGCAGGAGGTTTCCTTGCCCATGTTTGATCTGATGCCATGAGACTTCATGAGGTCCAGATTCGATGTTGACTCCCTCCTGACTATATACCACTGTGCTGTCACCTCTGCTGGGTCTGTCCTGCCGGTGGGAGAGGACATGCCTGGGGATGGTGATGACAGTGTCTGGGACATTGTCTGTAAGGTATGAACATATAAACATAAGAAATAGGAGCAGGAGCAGGCCATTCAGCCCCTCAAGCCTGCCCCGCCATTCAATAAAATCCTGGCTTATCTGCGCCAGACCTCAACTTCTCTTTCTTGCCAGCTCTTCATAGCCCTTACCTCCCCCATATTTCAAAAATCTATCTACCTCCTCTTTAAATACTTTCAGTGATCTAGCCTCCACAACTCTCTGGGGTAGAGAATTCCAGACATTCACTACCCTCTGAGAGAAGAAATTCCTTCGCATCTCAGTTTTAAATGAGTGTCCCCTTATTTTGTAACTATGTCCCCTAGTTCGAGATTCCTCTCCAGTGGAAACATCTTAATATCTACCCTGTCAAGCCCCCTCAGAATCTTGTATGTTTCAATAAGATCACCCCTCATTCTTCTAAACTCTACTGAATAAAGGCCGAACCTGTTTAGCCGTTCTTGATAAGTCAACCCCTTCATCCTAGGAATCAGCCTAGTGAATCTCTTTTGAACTGCCTCCAATGTATATCCTTTCTTCAATACGGGGACCAAAATTGTACACAGTACCCCAGGCGCAGCCTTACCAACACCCTGTACAGTCGTAACAAGACTTCCCTGTTTTTAAACTCCAATCCCCTAGGAATAAAAGCCAAAATTCCATTTGCCTTCTTAATTACTTACTGCACCTGCATGCTAACTTTTTGTGTTTCATCACAAATCCCTCTGTGCTGCACTTTTTTGAAATCTCTCTCCATTTAAATAATAGTCTACCTTTTGATTCTTCCTACCAAAGTGCATGACCTCACACTTTCCTACATTAAACTCCATCTGCCAAGTTTTTGCCCACTCACTCAACCTATCTATATCTCCTTGCAGATTCCTTATGTCCATATCACGACATGCCTTCACACCTATTTTTGTATCGTCAGCAAATTTGGATATATTCCACTCTGCCCCCTCCTCTAAGTCATTAATATAGATAGTAAATAATTGAGACCCAATTGAGATCCTTGTGGCACTCCACTAGTTATGTCTTTCCAACCTGAAAAAGACCCATTAATCCCGACTCTCTGTCTTCTGTGAGTTAACCAATCCTCAATCCATGCTAATACGTTACCCCCAATACCGTGAGCTCCTATCTTGTGCAATAATCTTTTATGTGGCACCTTATCGAATGCCTTCTGGAAATCTAAATACACTACATCTACTGGTTCCCCTTTATCAACTCTGCTTGGTATATCCTCAAAGAACGCTAGCAAATTTATCAACCATGATTTCCCTTTCACAAAACCATGTTGACTCTGTTTGATTGCTTTAAGCTTTTCTAAATGTCCTGCTATTTCTTCCTTAATAATGGACTCTTGCATTTTCTCAATGACCGATGTTAGGCTGACTGGCCTATAGTTTCCTGATTTTTGTCTCCCTCCCTTCTTGAACAGGGGCATCACATCAGCGGTTTTCCAATCCGCTGGGACCCTCCCAAGATCCAGTGGGTTCTGGAACATTATGACCAACGCCTCCACTATCTCTGCAGCCACTTCCTTGAAAACCCTTGGATGTAGGCCATCAGGTCCTGGTGACTTGTCTGCGTTTAGTCCCATTAGTTTGTCAAATACTTTGTCCCTCGTGATTGAGACTGTTACAAGATCTTTCCTCCCATTAGCTCCTTGCTTATCTGATATCTGTGGGATGTTTATAGTGTCCTCCACCATGAAGACCGATGCAAAATATTGGTTTAATTTATCTGCTATTTCCCTGTTCCCCATCATCAATTCTCAATTCGCATCTTGCAAGGGTCCCACGCTCACTTTAGCTACTCTCTTTCTTTTTATATACCCGTAGAAGCTCTTGCTGTTTGTTTCTGTATTTCTTGCCAATTTACCTTCATAATCAATTTTCTCCCTCTTTATTAGCTTTTTAGTCATCCGCTGCTGGTTCCTAAAAATTCCCAATCCTCTGGCCTACCACTAGTTTTCACTGCTTTGTATGCCTTAGTTTTGATTGGATACCCTCCTTGACAGCCTTTGTTAACCACGGGTGGTTCATCCTTCTCATCGAGTCCTTCTTTTTGACCGGGATAAATTTTTGCTGAGCATTATGAAATATCTGCTTAAATGTCTGCCACTGCTCATCGACTGACCTTTCCCTTAGTCTATTTTCCCTGGCCGCTTTAGACAACTCTTTCTTCATACCTCTGTAATTGACCTTGTTTATGTTGAGGACACTGGTTTGAGACCAGAGTTGCTCGCCCTCAAATTGAATTTGAAATTCTACCATGTTGTGATCGCTACCCCTTAGAGGATCCTTAACTGTGATATCTTTTATTATTCCTACCTCATTACACATTACTAGATCTCAAATAACCTGGTCTCTGGTAGGTTCTGAGTAACAATTCCTGATGCACTCTATTCGTCTTCCATGTTACCTCTGCCAATCTGATTTGTCCAGTCAATATGCATATTACAATGACCCATGACAATTGTAGCGCCCTTCTTACACGCCTCCATTATTTCCCAATTTATATTTTGTCCTACAGTGAGGCAACTCTTCAGGGACCAATAGACAACTCCCACCCGTGCTATTCCATATTCCCATCCAAACTGATTCCACATCACCATCTATTTGCACGTATATCACTATTCACCACCCCACTGATACCTTCCTTTATTAACAAAGCTACCCCACCTCTTTTTCACCTATTTTTCCAGAATGTTGAATACCCTTGAATATTGAGTTCCCAGTCTTGGTCACCCAAGATTCCATGAGTATGGCTATATCAGGCTGTTGCTTGACTGGTCTGTGAGACAGCTCTCCCAATTTTGGCACAAGCCCCCCAGATGCTAGTCTGGAGGACTTTTCAGGGTCGACAGGGCTTGGTTTGCCATTTCTAGTGCCTAGGTTGATGCGGGTGGTCTGTCCTGTTTCATTCTTTTTATTGACTTCGCAGCAGTTAGGTACAACTGAGTGGCTTGCTAGGCCATTTCAGAGGGCATGTAAGAGTCAACCACATTGCTGTGGGTCTGGAGTCACGTGTAGGCCAGACCAGGTAAGGGCAGCAGATTTCCTTTCTTAAAGGGCATTCGTGAACCAGATGGGTTTTTACAATTGGCAAAGGTTTCATGACCATCATTAGACTAGCTTTTTAATTGAATTCAAGTTCCACCTTCTGCTGTGGTGGGATTTGAACCCATTTCCCCAGAGCAATACCTTGGGTTTCTGAGTTACTAGTCCAGTGACAATACCACTACCCCACCACCTCCCCTATGTGTGGAATAAACCTGCAGCTCTGGAGTTCTCTACCAAAAAGCTGATAAGACTAGCTCAATAGAAAATGTCAAAACTCATATTGATAGATTTTTTTTATTAGAAAAGGGTACTGAGAGATATAGAACTGAGGCAGTGAAATTGAGTTAAAATACACATCAATCATGATTTACTTGAATAGCGGACCAGGCTTGAGGGGCTGAATGGCCTACTTTTCCTATTTTCCTAATCTGTTCAGAGTTTTTGTATTTTAAACAGTATTACCTCTGGTAGAGTTCACTGATTGTTTCACAGCAGCTAAACAGATCCATTTCCCAGTAATGTACATCCTGGGCTCCTGATTCCATCTATTCTATTTGTCTGTCACTGCTCTTTCCTTCTGTTCAGTTTATCTGTCACTTCTCTCCCTTACCAGCTACTCCTGGCTTCTCTGCTGCCAATGCAGACACTAGGAATGCACATTCTGATCCCTGACCCTTCCAATTCTAACTCTTTCCTCCGACCCAGTTCTCGGGCTCAAACCTTTGGTCCATCTCTTGTATTCTTCCTTTTGATTCGAGACCCAGTCCTTTCCACCAGATAACCCTGCTAACGTTTACTTAATCATTCGTTTGGAAATCCAAATGAAGTCCAGAATCTTACCTTTCCCAGCCTGCACTGTGGCTCCATGTATAACTTCCCCAGTAACTCTGGATCTTCTTTCACGTGCCCTTCCATTGAATTCCTTGTATTAATTTTCAGTTGTACGATCTTAGTTCAGTTAATGCCAAGCTGGCCTCTTCATCCGAGTTTCTCCAGGACCTTAGTCCATAGTCCTGGTTGACTTGGAAGTGTTGAGGGCGTGCTGGATGGCGGAACCTGCGGTTTTCCCCTGACAGGTTAAATCAATACCCAGTTAGGTGATTGGGATGCAAGTTGAGGACTGCATTAGACAAATGAAGAAGGGCCAGTAGATCTCCTCGTGCTCTGGACAATATTATTTTCTCAACCAATGTAGCCATTCCTGGACTAACTGGTTAATGTTTTCACTGTTGTTTGTGGGAGCTGACTCATACAGACTGACTGCGGTGTCTGTTAATGTGAAGCAGCTCGAACACATTGAGGACCTGTCAGGGAGTCATATCAATGCAAGTCTTCAGAATCTTTGTTTCATTGGTTGTAATATTAATTTTAAATTTGTTTTGATTATTAGTCCATTTGTTACTACGATGATTGTCTGCTTTAAAATTTATTTTCTGAAGTCTGTATGTATTACTTATTGCTTTATTTCATTCATCGTTGCACAATTGCCTCTTAATTTGAAATTTCCATTTATTTTGATGGCTTTGGTTTCCCTGTCAGTTTAAATATTATTTTTCATTCAGCCGCTGAAATTCATCTGTCTCAGCTCAACCTTGGATATTTATACCAGTTCCCAATGCTAAAAGTATGAAAGCTGGAACATAGAATCATAATAGAAAGTAGGCTGTTAAGTTCTTCCCGCCTGTTCAGCCATTCAATAAGATTACGTCTAGCCTGTAGCAAGTTTATAGAATTCTATTCAATATATTACTTCTCCTGCGAGTTTATTCTGTACCTTCTCGTCTCTCTCTCTCTTACAGTTAATTTGGTGGCAATTGTGATCCTGGCCCGAGGAAGATGTGGTCTCTCCAGATGTATCACTCGATACCTGGTGTCCATGGCAGTGACGGATCTCCTGGTCATTATCACAGCTGTGCTTTTGAACCGGATTCCTAGTATCTATTTTCCAGGTAGTTTCCTTTCCATTACCCCCGTGTGCAGTCTCAGCATTGCATTAATTAATGCTTCCAGAGACTGTTCTGTCTGGTTAACAGTCACTTTCACCTTTGATCGATTTGTAGCCATTTGTTGCCAGAAACTGAAAACAAAATATTGCACTGAGAAAACGGCAGCCGTGGTTGTCGGAACGGTCTTTGGTCTGGGCTGTTGAACCAATATCCCCTGGTATTTTATACACGAGCCCATCTACACAATTAACAATGTTCCGTGGTATTGCAGAAAGAAGGATATCCGTTATACTTCACTTGCATGGACAGCATTTGATTGGATTGACCACATTTTAACCCCCTGTCTCCCGTTCTTCCTCATTCTTTTGTTCAATGCTCTGACCATCAGACACATTCTGGCGGCCAGTAGAATACGCAGGAGACTTCGGGCTCACAACAATGGAGAGAATCAGAATGATGCAGAGATGCAGAGCCGGAGAAAGTCCATCATTTTACTCTTTGCTATCTCGGGCAGTTTCATTCTGTTGTGGATGACGTATGTTGTACAATTCTTATATCAGCGATTTTTAAAGAATTATAAAATCAATGGTTTCAATGACCCCAAATTTATTCTCCTGGAAAGTGCAAATATGCTTCAGCTTTTGAGCTGCTGTACAAACACATTTATTTATGCAGTGACTCAGAGGAAATTCAGGGAGCAATTAAATAATATGGTGCAATATCCGCTGACTCTAATCAATAAATTGTTTAAATAATGAAAAGAATAAATTCCAAAAATATTTCTGTGTTATATGAGTAGACATGACCTGATTTATGTTTGGAAAACAAAGATTGATTACTTAATGGCTATAGATTAATGTGAAGTGTAAATATTTCTCCGTTTTGTGACCTACATCATAAATCACAATTTTTATTAGCATAACAATAGCATTCAAACAATGGTGGCACAGTGTTGTGGAATGGGGTTGGTGACCTTTCACCCAATTTACTGGCAGGTGACCTTCCTGTACCAGGGACACAAACATTCCAATTTACTGACAGTCTTTTTTTCTGTGTCAATGGTATAAACATAACAAATTACTGATAGTTAAGCATCAATTTTTGAGTCATTTGACAAAACCTTTACAGGGAGCGAAGTGAATTGTTCCCACACCAGGGGGTGGTCCGAGCACGGCACCAGCCGCATGAAGTCCTCCAAGACATGGGAGATGTACACTTACGAAATGTGGAGATGGTCGATTCGGGAACCTCCTCCTCCAGACATCCATGTGAAGGCACTGGAGTTGGTATGGAGATTCCACCTGATGTCCGCCAAGTCAAGGGAGCTGATCAGTTCCCTCAACTTCTCCAAAGATGCCTGGCTGCGCTGGTGACTGGAATGATCCCTCACATTGGGGGTACAGTTAAAATCACACCTCCCGTAAACCCCCCCCCCCCCACCCCCCCGAGTATGTTGCACTCGTCTTTATCAATAGAGCTCAAGAGAACGGACACTACTTCAAAGAAGCGCGCTGGGCCTGGGCACGTACACGTTCACAAAGTGGAGCGGCACACTATCCAGGCGAACAGTGAGATGGAGCAAGTGGCCCGGCACAAGTTCGCTGACCTCCAAGATCTCCGGCTGAAAAGTCGGGGCCAGCAAAATAGTCACCCCACTAGAAATAGGGATGAGGTGACTCACGTAGACCCCATCCTGCCACTCCAGGAGTCAGGTGGCTTCGTCTCCTGGAACGGTGTGGGTTTGCTGCAGAAAGCTCATCGCATATCTCCCTTCCCTGAGGACTGAGAAATTGTGAAATCTGCAGAGAGGTCCCCTGCTGCCATTGATGTTGAGGCTGGTCATTGTTATCTTCATGTCAAAAATACCCTGAAAGCCATCATCAACACCGTACTGTGAGGAGGGAGACCTCACCTTCCACTCCCCCAAAAACCATTGAGGAACGCTTTAAACCGGCGCCTCTCAACCAGTTTTACACCCGCACCCCTCCCCCACTTCTTGAGGGAGACACGGACAACTGGACAATCAGTGCCAAACTCGACCATCGGCTGAGGGTCAGCTAAACTTTTTTGCGGCAATCCCTGCATGCCACAAAGAAGTCCCGGAGTTCTACAGTGGGGATGAGAGGAGATTTGGTAGGAGGCACGAGAGAGTCCACCACCTCACTGGCGATGGATTCAAGATCATCCTCTGTACCCCACAGCGAGTCCCCATCCTCCTCCGGGTCGTCACCACCAGCGGCCAACACACCAATCGCACACGTTGGGGAATATGTCCCGGCCATGTGAGCTGGTCCCGCCTCTGTCACAATCCCACCCCCATGATCAATGGTGGAGCAGTTTGGGTTCTTCTGTGGAACTGGAGCCTATGGGCGCCAGCAGTTCAGGACCTCCCTCCTCCTCCGTCCCCAGGGCAGTGAGCAGCCCAGGGGTGACGGTAGTTTCCGACTCCACAAATCCAGCTGGAGCCGGACAGGAAATGGAAAGAGGAGGCCATCTCCTGCCCCGTCAGTGTCCACAGGCCCAGCAGACGAGGCAGCATTTTCAACCATAACTGGGTGGGGTACATCCTGGTTGGGAGTGGATTTTAGCTGGGAGGGATGACTCTTCGGGGCCTTGCCCTGCCCTCCACTCAGGACACCCGACCCAGTTGCAGATGGGAAGGCTTCTCCAGAAGCGTCCCCATGCTTCCCCACCACAAGCAGGGTTCCACTTGCTCCTTCAGGAGGACCACATGGACAGGGGTTTCCCCCTCCCCTCCATTCTGAAGGATAGGGAGTTCTTGCCCAGACCTTACGGCCTTGAAATAAAAGCAAAATACTGAAGATGCTGGAAATCTGAAATAATAACAAGAAATGCTGGAAATACTCAGCAGGTCTGGCAGCATCTGTGGAGAGAGAAGCAGAGTTAACGTTTCAGGTCAGTGACCCATCTTCAGTTCTGATGTTGCCAGACCTGCTGAGTATTTCCAGCATTTCTTGCTTTTATTACTTGCGGTCTTGATGGTGGTTGTGGCAGGGGAAACCTGGAGACCTGAACCAGGAGACAGCTCCCCTCCAGCAGATAGGCCCAGCACCTCAGGGCCCTGTATTACCGTTGTGGAGGGATGCCTTCACCTTTTTCCCACTAAGGTGCGGAAGCTCAGAGACCTCTATGTCATCAGAATCCTTCACCTCTGCACGCTCCTTTTGCCTGGTTACTGTGGGCCTGAGACCAGCCCTGGGGCAGGTAAGTTCCCTGGGATTAGGCCTTGGGCTGAGCTCAGGCTCGGATTGTGCCATGGTATCCAGGGGACATGCCTCTCGGTGTTTTTGTTTCTCCTCTTCCTTACAATCGGATGAGTCCCCCTCCTCACCACCAGAGGCCGTGAAAACCCGGGCCTCTGGAACCGACTGAACTGTGTTTGTTGCAGGGATTAGGGGGAGTGGGGGGAAGTCCGGCGGTGCCACCCTGGGACGATGACGTGGAGTTGGCAGCCGGGAGGTTGGGGCAGCCTCATTTGAACATGCCCCACCCCCTTGCAAGCATGGCATCATGCCCCGTCTGAAGTCCAGAAGACGCGGTAGGCCGCCCCCTGGAACTCCACATTTGAAGTGGTCCTCCAACACCTCCTCCCGTGCCAGCTGCATAAATAACTGGTGGCAGAAGGAGGACACATGCTGGAGGCTGTTCTCCCAAAGACTGAGCTGGACTGGGGTGATCCCTGACCTCACTTGGAGCTACGATGTTGTGGCCATTACGGAGACGTGGATATCACAGGGGCAGGAATGGATGTTGGATGTTCTGGGGTTTAGATGTTTCAAAAGGAATAAGGAGGGAGGTAAAAGAGGTGGGGGAGTGGCATTGCTAATCAGGGATAGTATCACAGCTGCAGAAAGGGAGGTCGTCGAGGAGGGTTTGTCTATTGAGTCATTATGGGTGGAAGTCAGAAACAGGAAAGGAGCAGTCACTTTGTTGGGAGCTTTCTATAGACCCCCCAGTAGCAACAGAGACATGGAGGAACAGATTGGGAGGCAGATTTTGGAAAGGTGCAGAAGTAACAGGGTTGTTGTCATGGGTGACTTCAACTTCCCTAATATTGATTGGAACCTCCTTAGTGCAAATAGTTTGGATGGAGCAGTTTTTGTCAGGTGTGTCCAGGAAGGTTTCCTGACTCAATATGTAGATAGGCCGACTAGAGGGCAGACTATGTTGGACTTGGTGCTTGGCAACGAACCAGGCCAGGTGGCAGATCTCTCGGTGGGAGACCATTTCGGTGATAGTGATCACAACTCCCTTACCTTTACTATTGTCATGGAGAGGGACAGGAGCAGACAGGATGGGAAAATATTTAATTGGGGGAGGGGAAATTACAATGCTATTAGACAGGAACTGGGATGCATAAATTGGGAACAGATGTTCTCGGGGAAATGCGCGACAGAAATGTGGAGGTTGTTTAGGGAGCACTTGGTGCGAATGCTGGATAGGTTTGTACCGATGAGGCAGCGAAGGGATGGTAGGGTGAAGGATACTTGGAAGACAAGAGATGTGGAACAGCTACTCAAGAGGAAGAAGGAAGCTGACTTAAGGGTGAGAAAGCAAGGATCAGACAGGGCTTGAGAGGGTTACAAGGCAGCCAGGAAGGAACTGAAGAATGGACTTAGGAGAGCTAGAAGGGGAGATGAAAAAGCCTTGGCGGGTAGGATTAAGGAAAATCCCAAGGCGTTCTACACTTATGTGGAACAGGCTGATATGCTCGAACAGGTTGCGGTTAAGAGGGAGGATATGCTGGAAATTTTGAATGATATGAGGACAGATAAGTCCCCGGGGCCAGACGGGATATACCCAAGGATATTACGGGAAGCGAGGGAAGAGATTGCTGCGCCTTTGGCGATGATCTTTGCGTCCCTACTGTCCGCTGGAGTAGTACCGGATGTTTGGAGGGTGGCAAATGTTGTTCCCTTGTTCAAGAAAGGGAATAGGGATAACCCTGGGAATTATAGACCAGTCAGTCTTATGTCGGTAGTGTGCAAATTATTGGAGAGGATTCTGAGACAGGATTTATGATTATTTGGAAAAGCATGGTTTGATTAGAGACAAAGGGACCACAGAGTGAAGTGTATCATAATTTAGTAAGGATTTAATAAGTATTTATTTATTTTATATCAATTAACTAATTAGTGATAGAAATGTCAGTTAGAGGGGTGAAGTACTTCACCTGTGAGATGTGGGAGGTCCGTGACGCTTCCAGCGTTCCGGGCGACTACATCTGCAGGAAGTGTACCCAGTTGCAGCTCCTCACAGTTGGTTGGAGCGGCAACTGGATGCACTTAGGAGCATGCAGGTGGCGGAAAGTGTCATAGACAGGAGTTTTAGAGAAGTGGTTACTCCCAAAGTGCAAGCAGATAGATGGGTGACCGCTAGAAGGGGCAGGCAATCAGTGCAGGAATCCCCTGTGGCTATTCCCCCTCTCTAACAAGTATACTGTTTTGGATACTGTTGGGGGGGATGGCCTATCAGGGGAAAACAGCAGCAGCCAGAGCAGTGGCACCACGGCTGGCACTGTTGTTCAGCAGGGAGGGACAAAGCGCAGAAGAGCAATAGTTATAGGGGACTCTATAGTCAGGGACACAGATAGGCACTTCTGTGGATGTGGAAGAGACTCCAGGATGGGATGTTGCCTCCCTGGTGCCAGGATCAAGGATGTCTCTGAACGGACAGAGGGCATTCTGAAGGGGGAGGGTGAACAGCCAGAGGTTGTGGTACACATCGGTACCAATGGTATGAAGGGCACTAGCTATGAAGAGAGGTTGAGTAGATTAGGATTATTTTCATTAGAAAGACAGAGGTTGAGGGGGGACCTGATTGAGGTGTACAAAATCATGAGAGGTATAAACAGGCTGGATAGCAAGAAGCTTTTTCCTAGAGTGGGGGATTCAATTACTAGGGGTCACGAGTTCAAAGTGAGAGGGGAAAAGTTTAGGGGGGATATGCGTGGAAAGTTCTTTACCCAGAGGGTGGTGGGTGCCTGGAACGCATTGCCAGCGGAGGTGGTAGACGTGGGCACGATAGCGTCTTTTAAGATGTATCTCGACAGATACATGAATGGGCAGGAAGCAAAGAGATACAGAACCTTAGAAAATAGGTGACAGGTTTAGATAGAGGATCTGGATCGGCGCAGGCTTGGAGGGCCGAAGGGCCTGTTCCTGTGCTGTAATTTTCTTCCTTTTGTTCAATGACACAGGCAGGAAGAGTGATGAGGTCCTGCAGGGGGAGTTTAGGGAGTTAGGTAGTAAGTTAAAAAACAGGACCTCTAGGGTTGTAATCTCTGGATTACTCCCTGTGCCACGTGCCAGTGAGGCTAGAAATAGGAAGATAGTGCAGCTAAACACGTGGCTGAGCAGCTGGTGTAGAAGGGAGGGTTTCAGATATCTGGACCATTGGGATCTCTTCAGGGACAGATGGGACCTGTACAAGAAGGACGGGTTGCATCTAAACTGGAAGGGCATTAATATCCTGGCTGCAAGATTTGCTGGCGTCACTCGGGAGGGTTTAAACTAGTGTGGCAGGGGGGTGGGAACCAGAGCAGTAGGACAGCTAGTGAAGTAAATGAGGAGGACATAGTAAATAAGGCCAGTAGGACTAAGAGGAAGAGCAGGCAGGGAGATGTTGTTGAGCACAGCGGGACTGGTGGTCTGAAGTGCATTTGTTTCAATGCGAGAAATATAACAGGTAAGGCAGATGAACTTAGAGCTTGGTTTAGTACTTGGAAAGGTAAGGATTGGCAGCTAAATGTTCCAGGCTTCAGAAGCTTCAGACAGGATAGAGGGGGATGTAAAAGGGGTGGGGGAGTTGCATTACTGGTTAAGGAAAATATCACAGCTGTACTGCGGGAGGCCACCTCAGAGAAGTCATGCAGCGAGGCAATATGGGTGGAGCTCAGGAATAGGAAGGGTGCAGTCACAATTTTGGGGGTTTACTACAGGCCTGCCAACAGCCAGCGGGAGGTAGAGGAGCAGATATGTAGACAGATTTTGGAAAGATGTAAAGGTAACAGTTATGTAGTGGTGGGTGATTTTAAATTCCCCAATATTGACTGGGACTCACTTAGTGCTAGGGGCTTGGATGGGGCAGAATTTGTGAGGAGCATCCAGGAGGGCTTCTTGAAACAGTATGCAGAAATTCCAACTAGGGATGGGGCCATTCTGGACCTGGTATTGGGGAATGAGCCCAGCCAGGTGGTCGAAGTTTCAGTGGGGGAGCATTTCGGGAGCAGTGACCATAATTCCATAAGTTTTAAGGTACTTGTGGATAAGGATAAGAGTAGTCCTTGGGGGAAGGCTAATTATAACAATATTAGGCAGGAACTGAAGAATTTAGATTGGGGACGGCTGTTTGAGGGTAAATCAACATCTGACATGTGGGAGTCTTTCAAACGTCAGCTGATTAGAATCCAGGACCAGCATGTTCCTGTGAGGAAGAAAGATGAATTTGGCAAGTTTCGGGAAGCTTGAATAACACGGGATATTGTGAGCCTAGTCAAAAAGAAAAAGGAAGCATTTGTAAGGGCTGGAAGGCTAGGAACAGATGAAGCACTTGAGGAATATAAAGACAGTAGGAAGGAACTTAAGCAAGGAGTTAGGAGGTCTAAAAGTGGTCATGAAAAGTCATTGGCAAACAGGATTAAGGAAAATCCCAAGGCTTTTTATACATATATAAAGAGCAAGAGGGTAACCAGGGAAGGGGTTGGCCCACTCAAGGACAGAGATGGGAATCTATGCGTGGAGCCAGAGGAAATGGGTGAGGTGCTAAATGAGTACTTTGCATCAGTACTCACCAAGGAGAGGGACTTGGTGGATGATGAGCCTAGGAAAGGGAGTGCAGATAGTCTCAGTCATCTCATTATCAAAAAGGAGGAGGTGTTGGGTGTCTTGCAAAGCATTAAGGTAGATAACTCCCCAGGGCCTGATGGGATCTACCCTAGAATACTGAGGGAGGCAAGGGAAGAAATTGCTGGGGCCTTGACAGAAATCTTTGCATCCTCATTGGCTACAGGTGAGGTCCCAGAGGACTGGAGAATAGCCAATGTTGTTTCTTTGTTTAATGAAGGGTGGTAAGGATAATCCAGGAAATTATAGGCCGGTGAGCCTTACGTCAGTGGTAGGGAAACTATTAGAGAGGATTCTTCAGGACATGATTTACTCCCATTTGGAAACAAACAAACTTATTAGAAAGAGACAGCATGGTTTTGTGAAGGGGAGTTAGAGTCTTACTAATTTGATTGAGTTTTTTAAGGAAGTGACGAAGATGATTGATGAGGGAAGGGCGGTGTATGTTGCCTCAATGGACTTTAGTAAAGCCTTTGACAAGCTCCCCCATGGCAGACTGGTGCAAAAGGTGAAGTCACAGGGGATCAGAGGTGAGCTGGCAAGATGGATACAGAACTGGCTCAGTCACAAAAGACAGAGGGTAACAGTGGATGGGTGTTTTCCTCAATGGAGGAATGTGACTAGTGGTGTTCCGCAGGGATCAGTGCTGGGACCTTTGCTGTTTGTAGTGTATATAAATGATTTGGAGGAAAATGTAGCTGGTCTGATTAGTAAGTTTGCGGACGACACAAAGGTTGGTGCAGTTGCGGATAATGATGAGGATTGTCAGAGGATACAGCAGGATATAGATCGGTTGGAGACTTGGGCGGAGAAATGGCAGATGGAGTTTAATCCGGACAAATGTGAGGTAATGCATTTTGGAAGGTCTAATGCAGGTGGGAGGTATACAGTAAATGGCAGAACCCTTCGGAGTATTGACAGGCAGAGAGATCTGGGCGTATAGGTCCACAGGTCACTGAAAGTGGCAACGCAGGTGGATAAGGTAGTCAAGAAGGCATACAGCATGCTTGCCTTCATCGGTCGGGGCACAGAGTATAAAAGTTGGCAAGTCATGTTGCAGCTGGACAGAACCTTAGTTCGGCCACACTTGCGTGCAATTCTGGTCGCCACACTACCAGAAGGACATGGAGGCTTTGGAGAGGGTACAGAGGAGGTTTACCAGGATGTTGCCAGGTCTGGAGGACATTAGCTTTGAGGAGAGGTTGGAAAAACCCGGATTGTTTTCACTGGAACGACGGAGGTGGAGGGGCGACATGATAGAGGTTTACAAAGTTATGAGCGGCATGGACAGAGTAGATAGTCAGAAGCTTTTTCCCAGGGTGGAAGAGTCAGTTACTCGGGGACATAGGTTTAAGGTGCGAGGGGCAAAGTTTAGAGGGGATGTGCGAGGCAGGTTTTTTACACAGAGGGTGGTGAGTGCCTGGAACTTGCTGCCAGGGGAGGTGGTGGAAGCAGATACGATAGCGACGTTTAAGAGACATCTTGAGAAATAGATGAATAGGAAGGGAATAGAGGGATATGGGCCCCAGAAGTGCAGAAGGTGTTAGTTTCGGCAGGCATCAAGATCGGCGCAGGCTTGGAGGGCCGAATGGCCTGTTCCTGTGCTGTACTGTTCTTTGTTCTTTGTTCATTACTGGCGATACCAAAGAAGCAGCAAATACAAGAGAACCAATCATCTCAAAGGTTTGATGAACTAGTAATGCTGCAATCATCCATCGACACAGGGGACAATTCAAATGAAGAACTTGAGTCATCCAACAGTTCTACTCAAGCACAGCAGAGTCAGGAGGAAGAACTAAAAGACTCAAAACCTCAAACATCTTCAAAAGAAAAACGCCACAGATTATCAATCCGAAAAGAGGAGTCAGAAACTTGGCATTGAGCTATTACTGGGAAGATTATGTAAATAGACAGTGTGCATCATCGCAGGAAATGATGTAATGTAATATGTACAGAACCTTGTGGAAAGTTGTCGATGAAACCTTAGATACAAGATGTGTAGAATAAACTCCCATAATTTTAACTGTCAGATATATATATTCTGTACTGAGCCTTGATACTTATAAGAATATTACAGGAACCAGGGAATGTGTCCTTGAAAATCACAAATTAGACAATTTCCAGCTGTCTTTTCCTCACTTTCTGCCAAAACCCAGCAGAGAAAACAAAGAGTCAGGTGCCAGAGCTGGATCACTACAGGGTATAAAAGTGAGGGGATAGTGGTGTAAGGGGCAGTCAGGACTGGAGATCAAGCTCAGGGTGCCTGAGGCTCCATCCAGTGGGCTGACCTTGTGTTAGTGACTGTGGACATGCGGGACTTGCATGTTTACTCTAATTGATGGATCAATATAAGATACGGTAAAGGACAGAGAATCTGCTCAGCTTATATTTCTTCATAAGGTATTAAAGTCATTGAGACTGAGCTCACAAAACTACTCGTTAATAAACAACTCTTTACTATTCTGCTTCTCTACTCCTTTTAAATTTTCACCATTTAATGCACATTTCCTTCCTTTTTCTTCCTCCCAATATCTATCATATTACATTTCTTTGCAATAAATTTCATCTGACATCTACCAGCCCCACTTACTGGCCTGTATATTCACACTGTCACTTACATTCCTCTTCACAGTTCCCCAAGTTCCCTATTTTAAAGTCATATGGAGATTTTGATCTTATGCCCATATACCCAAGCCTGCACATGGTCCTTTCTAAGTCCCATTCTCTCTCTCACTCACTATGTATGGACACTGCTGCTGCACTTGCGCCTCTAACTTTTCCTCTCTTGTCCCTCCTACATCTCTAATACACAGCACTTCACAAACACCTCCCACTATGAACTCACTGTGCTGGAATCCACACCAGTCTCCCCATCTGCTCCTTGGATCCTAAAACTACTGAACTCAGGCTGCCCCTCCTTAAATCTACAGAAACTAAGACTGAACACTGATGTCCCTCAGTCCCTTTCCTTATTTACCTCTTGTTTTTTCTTCTTCCTGCCTCCCCCCCACCCTACCGGTTGATTTGTTCCAGATTCTGGGCCTTGGTCCTTGCCCTGGGGTGAACAAGTGGGATGTATTTTGAGACAGGATGTCCCAGCTCTCACCTTAAAGGAACAAGAAGAGGACCAGTTGAGTTGAAAGGCATTTCTTTATGACATCATTGTATTGCTTAGTAACCAACCTCCCTGAGCCCTATTCAGGCTGGGAATGTTTGATGGGACAGTGTAGAGGGAGCATTGAATTTTCATCATATTGGCTCAGAACAACCTTCTCAAGGGCAATTATGGATGGGCAACAAATGCCGACCTTGCCAGTGGTGCCCACATCCTATGAAAAAATAAATTTTTTTAAAATCCTAAATGGCTGAACTCTTGTTGTGAGAGGGTGACCTTGAGTTCTGTAACCCCACCACTGAACATCAAGCTACTGTCTACAGGACTGTCACTGACCTCATCTCCTCCAGAGATCTTCCCTCTACAGTGCCCAACCTCATAGTCCCGCAACCCCAGACAGCCTGCCCCTACCTCCTTCCTAAAATCCACAAACAGGACTGCCCTGGGAGACCCATCATAAAAGCCTGTTCCTGCCCCACTGAACTTATTTCTTCCTATCTCAACTCTATCTTTTCTCCCCTGGTCCAGTCTCTTCCCAACGACATCGATTATTCCTCTGATCCCCTACATTATTTTGACAATTTCCAGTTTCCTGGTCCTAACTGCCTCCTCTTCACTATGGACATCCAATCTCTCGACATTTCTATCCCCCACCAGGACGGTTTGAGGGCTCTCGCTTCTTCCTTGAACAGAGGCCCAACCATTCCCCATCCACCACCACCCTCCTCTGCCTGGCTGAACTTGTTCTCACATTGAACAACTTCTTCTTCAACTCGAATCACTTTGTCAAATAAAAGGTGTTGCTATGGGTACGCGCATGGTTCCTAGTTATGCCTGTCTTTTTGTGGGGTATGTCAAACATTCCTTGTTCCAGTCCTACTCTCGCCCCCTCCCCCAACTCTTTTTCTGGTACGTTGATGACTGTATCAGTGCCGTTTCTTGCTCCCGCCCTGAACTGGAAAACTTTATCAACTTTGCTTCCAATTTTCTCCCTTCTCTCACCTTTACATGGTCCATCTCTGACATTGCCTTATCTTCCTTGATTTCTATGTCTCCATCTCTGGGGATAGACTGTCCACTAATATTATAAATCCATCGACTCCCACAGCTACCTCGAATACACTATCTCACACCCTGCTTCCATTCTCCCAGTTTCTCTGTCTCCAACACATCTGCTCTGATGATGCAGCCTTCCACAACAGCTCTTCTGATATGTCTTCCTTTGTCCTCAACTGAGGGTACCCGCCCCCTCCCCCCAACACTGTGGTTTACAGGGCCCTCAACCGTTTCCAACCCATTTCCCGCACTTCTGCCCTCACCCCTTCCCCTCCCTCTACCCAACCAGCCTACACAGCCAAAGGATCATCCTCTGCCACTTCCGTCACATCCAGCGCAATGCCACTACCAAACGGATCTTCCCCTCCCCTCCCCTGTCAGTATTCCAAAGCGATCGTTCCCTCCGTGACACCTTGGTCCACTCCTCCATTACCCCGACACCTTGTCCCCTTCCCATGGCATCTTCCCATGCAATTGCAGGTGGTGTAATGCATGCCCTTTTACCTCCTCCCTCCTCACTATTTAAGGCCCAAACACTCCTTTCAGGTGTAGCAGTGATTTACTTGTACTTCTTTCAATTTAGTATACTGCATTCGCTGCTCACAAGGCAGTCTCCTCTACACGGGGAGACCAAATGCAGAACACCTCCACTCATCCCAAAAACATGACCCCAAGCTGCCGATCTCTTGCCATTTCAACAGCCCCCCCTACCCCCCTCCAGTCTCATACCCACATCTCTGAGCTGGGCCTGCTCCTGTGTTCCAGTGAACATCAACACAAGCTTGAGGAACAGCACCTCATTTTCCGATTAGGCACGCTACAGCCCAATGGACTGAACATTGAGTTCAATAATTTCAGAGCATGACGGGCCCTTTTTTATTTTTGTTTTATATTATTTAGTTTCATCCTTTTTTTAACCATGTGACTGCCTACTGTTTTTTTCATTTCTGTGCTTCTGGCTAGGACTGGTCATTATTCTGTCATTAACAGTTGTTGTTTGTCATATATATTTATGACTTGGATGTGGATGTAAGGGGTATGATTAGTAAGTTTGCAGATGACACCAAAATTGGTGGTATAGTGGACAGTGAAGAAGGTTGTGTAAGGTTACAACAGGATGTAAATCAACTGGGAAAGTGGGCAAGGGAGTGGCAAATGGAATTTAATGCAAACAAGTGTGAAGTGATGCATTTTGGAAAGTTAAACCAGGGCAGGACATATACAGTGAATGGCAGGGCCCTGGCGAGTGTTGTTGAGCAGAGAGACCTTGGGGTGCAAGTACATAGTTCCCTGAAAGTGGCAACACAGGTAGACAGGGTGGTGAAGGCGTACGGCATGCTTGCCTTCATCGGCCGAGGCATTGAGTACAAGAGTTGGGATGTCATGTTACAGTTGTACATAACATTGGTTAGGCCGCATTTGGAGTAGTGTGTGCAGTTCTGATCGTCACACCACAGGAAAGATGTGATTAAGCTAGAGAGGGTGCAGAAAAGATTCACAAGGATGTTGCCTGGTTTGGAAGGCTTGAGTTATAAAGAGAGATTGCATAGGCTGGGTCTGTTTTCCCTGGAGCGAAGGAGGCTGAGAGGGGACATGATGGAGGTATATAATATTATGAGAGGCATAGATAGGGTAGATAGCCAGAGTCTGTTTCCCATGGTAGGGGTGACTAAAACTAGAGGGCATAGATTTAAGGTCAGAGGGAATAGGTTTAAAGGGGATCAAAGGGGTAAATTTTTCACGCAAAGAATAGTGGGTCTCTGGAATGAGCTGCCTGAGGAGGTGGTGGAGGCAGAAACAGTAGCGACATTTAAGAGGCATCTGGACAGGTACTATGGGTGGCACAGTGGCGCAGTGGTTAGCACCGCAGCCTCACAGCTCCAGCGACCCGGGTTCATTTCTGGGTACTGCCTGTGTGGAGTTTGCATGTTCTCCCTGTGTCTGCGTGGGTTTCCTCCGGGTGCTCCGGTTTCCTCCCACATGCCAAAGACTTGCTGGTTGATAGGTTAATTGGCCATTATAAATTGCCCCTAGTATAGGTAGGTGGTAGGGAAATATAGGGACAATGGGGATGTGGTAGGAATATGGGATTAGTGTAGGATTAGTATAAATGGGTGGTTGATGGTCGGCACAGACTCGGTGGGCCGAAGGGCCTGTTTCAGTGCTGTATCTCTAAACTAAACTTGAATGAGCAAGGCATAGACGGATATGGAATTAATGCAGGCAGGTGGGATTAGTATAGATAGGCATTATGGTCGCCATGGATGCGGTGGGCCGAAGCGCCTGTTTCTATGCTGTACGACTCTATGACTCTATAAAACTGTCTCTGCACTAATGCTTTGTCTTTCAGCACACCATTAGCATACTCTCTTTGCCTTTGCCCCATGACCTTCTTGTCAATTAATCTCGCTGGTTCTTTGTCCTATCACACACCTTCCCTTTTGTTCTCTTTCCCCCAGCCCCCCACCCCCACTTTACTTGCTTAAAACCCATTACATTTCTAACCTTTGCCAGTTCTCATAAAAGGTCACAAATCTGAAATGTTAACTCTGCTTCTCCCTCCACAGATGCTGGCATCTGCTGAGTATTTCCAGCACTTTCTGTTTTTATCACTTTCAGTTCTGGACTGATCAGCCAGGGGAAACATCTTCCCCGCATCCCTTAAGGATTTTATATGTTTCAACAGATCACCTCAAATTCATCAAACGATCATCGAAGCAATATAGCCCTTTGTCTACTTAATCTCACCTCATCGGACAATAGAATCCGTCAGGAGAGCCTTTGTTCCACCCTCTCGCAGGCAAGTATATCCAAAGTGTTATTAATCAAATCCAAGTCTCAACTTTCACAGAGGCTCCATGCGTTTGAGTTTCTGTATGAGTTACTTAATAATTTCATCACAATCCGACCACAGTGGACGTCACTAATTGGAGCTGCCAATGACGATGCTTTTACCCAGCATTCGCCGCGGTAGTGAATGTGCCCTATTCATTGTACAGCAGCCCTGGGCGAACCTGTATCTGGAGCATGCGCAGTGTCACTGTGATTAGGGTTGTGCGAGTGCTGGAGACGCTTTTGCAGCGGGTGAGAGTCGCGGCGCGCAGGGGAGAAATGGAGCCGGCGGGTGAGTGAGTGAGTGGGCTTCAGAAATACCGGGTGTAGGCCGCAAGCCCCGAATAATTAGCTCCAGGTCCTGTGTAGCGGAGCGGCAGCTGCGGGGCTTCTCCCGGTGACAGGCCCTGTTTGAAACTAATAATAAATTAAAAGGAGGGACTCGGTTCCCCGATTGAAGGGAGACCCGGAATATCCGGGAACAGAAACCGAAAACACTGACAGGCTGAGGCGGCTCGGGAGGAGATTGTGGGCGCAGGGGAGGAATTAGCGCCATGGGTGCGCTGGGAAGCTTCGTCAGCGGCCTGAGGCCCCAAACAAGCCTCGTGCTTACACCGCGGTGACAGGCCGGGAGAGTGGTGGCGAAACGCGGGCCGCTTATCTTGCACAGAGGGCATGGTGAGTGGGCGGGGCTTTAGGGCCTGTTCCCAACGAGGTCCCCGGGCCCGGGAGATGGAGCATCCTGGACAACAGGGTTTAAAGCAGCTTCATCCACTCCCAGGCTGTATGTGATGTTTGCAGCCTCGAGGGGTCTATGGGCCGTGGATATATTCAGTGTAAGAGGTTGTTTAGTCACTTAAAGCAACTGCTGCTCAACTCAATGGCCAAAATTCAGAGTAGGAAATGAGGCCATTTGGCCCATAATGTCAAGAACACAAGAAATAGGAGCAGGAGTCGACCATGTGGCCCATCGAGCCTGCTCTGCCATTTAGTACGATTGTGGTTGATGTCAGGCTTCAACTCCACTCTTTTGCCTACTCGCCATATCACTTGATTCCCAGAAAGACCAAAAATCTGTTTCTCCCAGCCTTAAATGTATTCAACGAAGGAGCATCCACAAGACTGTGGGGTAGAGAATTCCAAAGGTTCACAACCCTTTGAGTGAAGTAATTTCTCCTCATCTCAGTGCTAAATGATCAGCGCCTTATCCTGAGACTGTGCGCCTGTGTTCTTGGTTCCCTGACCAGCAGAAACAATATCTCAGCATCTACCCTAACCAGCCCCTTCAGAATCTTGTTTGTTTCAATGAGATCACCTGTCATTCTTCTTAACTCCAGCGAATATATTCCCAATTTACACAACCTCTCATTATAGGACAACCCCTTCATATCAGGGAAAGTTAGCATGCAGGTATAGCAAGCAATTCGGAAAGCCTATGGCATGTTGGTCCTTATTGCAATTTAGTGAACCTGTGCTGTACCACCTCCAATGCAAGTATATCCTTTAAGTGAGACTGAAACTGCACACTGTATTCCAGATGTGGTCTCATCAAAACACTGTACAATTGTAGAAATGTTTTTTTTTATTCCTGTACTCCAATCCTCTTTCAATAAAGGCCTTCCTAATTGCTTGCTACCTGCATGTTAACTTTCTGTGTTCCTTGTACAAGCACCCCCAAGTCTCTGAACATCAACACTTACAAGTTTCACACCTTTTCAAACAATATTCTGCTTTTCTGTTCTTATGACCAAAGTGAATAACTTCACACTTCCCTACATTATACTCTATCTGCCACCTTGTTGCCCACTCATTTAACCTGTCTGTACCTCTTTGCAGCCTCTCTGTGTCCTCCCCACAGCTTACCTTTCCACCTAGATTTATATCATCAGCAAACTAAGGTATATTACTCCCAGTCTCTTCATCTGAGTCATTAATATAGAGTGTAAATAGCTGAGGCCCCAGCATTGATCCTTGCGGCACCTGACTATTCACTGCCTGCCACCTTAAAAATGCCCCATTCATGCCCACTTTGCTTCCTGTCTGTTAACCAGCCCTCTATCCATGCTAATATATTACCTCCGACTCCATGGGCCCTTATCTTGCCTATTAATTTTTTGCGTGGTACCTTACTGAAGCCTTTTGGAATTCCAGGTATACTATATCTACTGGTTCCCTTTTATCTGCCCGACCAGTTACATCCTCAAAAAACTAATAAATTTGTCAAACAGGATTTCCCTTTAGTAAAGCCATGTTGACTTGTTTTAATCATACCATGCTTTTCTAAATGTATTGTTAAGACTGCTTTCATAATAGATTCCAGCATTTTCACAATAACTGATTTTTTTTTTTTAATTTTATTTTTGTTTAGAGGTACAGCACTGAAACAGGCCCTTCGGCCCACCGAGTCTGTGCCGACCATCAACCACCCATTTATACTAATCCTACACTGATCCCATATTTCTACAACATCCCCACCTGTCCCTATATTCCCCTACCACCTACCTGTACCAGGGGCAATTTATAATGGCCAATTTACCTATCAACCTGCAAGTCTTTGGCTGTGGGAGGAAACCGGAGCACCCGGAGAAAACCCGCGCAGACACAGAGAGAACTTGCAAACTCCTCACAGGCAGTACCCAGAATTGAACCCGGGTCACTGGAGCTGTGAGGCTGTGGTGCTAACCACTGCGCCACTGTGCCCACAGTCAGTTAGGCTAACTGACGTGCTGTTCACTGTTTTCTCTCTGCCTCCTTTTTTGAAAAGTAGTGTAACATTTGCCAAAATGTAATCTGATGGGACTGCTCCTGAATCTAAGGAATTTTGGAAATTCATAGCTAGCGCATCCAGTATCTCTTTTAGTAAAGCCTGGTTCGAGTATAAAATTAAAACCTGACCCGAGCCCGACCCGACAACAGCCAACCCGGGCCCTGAGTCCTTTAATTTTTTTTAATACCCAATCCGAACCCGACAATGTAGTTGGGTTTGGTTGGGTAGCCAAGCTTTCCTGCAGAGTGCAGACTGCACTTTTCCCACCTTGATGTCCTGAATGTTCATTTGAAGATTACTTCCCGGAGCAAGGCAGCACTGTCCACGTCCAGCCCAACCCGACTCGAGCCCGAATGCTGGACCCAGAAGAGAGACCCGACCCCGAAACTTCTTGTCTGGTCTGGCTGGGTTGGGTTCGGGTCGGGTAGCTACGCTTTACTCTTTTAGAACCCTAGGGTGTCGGCCATCTGGTCCTGGGGATTTGTCAGATTTTAGTCCCTTAAGTTTCTCCAATGCCCAAAAGCAGAAAAAGAAAGCTTATGATGATCACAAAAAAACTTAATACTTTAGAAAGCCTAGAGGAGTAAAGAAAGTGCAGGGGTGAAGTAAAAAAGGAAATTAGAAAAGCAAAGAGAGGACATGGAAAATTATTGGCAAGTAAAATCAAACAAAACCCAAAGATGTTTTATCAGTACATTAAGAGCAAGAGGATAACTAAGGAAAGGGTAGGGCCTATCAGAGATATACAAGGGAATTTATGTGTGGATACAGAAGATGTGGGCAGGATTCTTAATGAGTTTTTTGTCTCTGTCTTCACAAAGGAGAGTGTTGATGCAAACATTGTCGTTAAAGAAGAGGAGTGTGAAATCTTAAATATGATAAGCATAATGAGAGAGGAAGTACTAGAGGGTCTGATGTCCTTGAAAGTGGATAAATCGCCAGGGCCGGATGGATTGCATCCCAGGTTGTTAAAGGAAGCCAGGAAGGAAATAGCAGATGTGCTGAGGATCATCTTCAAATCCTCACTGGATAGGGGCGAGGTGCCAGAGGATTGGAGGTCTGTGAACGTTATACCATTGTTTGAAAAGGGTGCGAGGGATAGGCCAAATAATTTTTGGCTGGTCAGTCTGACCTCTGTGGTGGGTAAATTATTAGAATCAATTCTGAGGGACAGGATAAACTGCAACTTAGAAAGGCACGGATTAATCGGGGATAATCAGCATGGATTTGTTAGGGGAAGGTCAGGTCTTACTAACTGAATTGAGTTTTTTGAGGAAGTAAGGATGATTGACGAGGCTAGTGCGGTCGATGTGGTCTAAATGGATTTTAGTAAGGCATTTGACAAGGCAGATTGGTCAGTAAACTGAAAGCCCATGGGATGCAGGGAATGTGGCAGGTTGGATCCAAAATTGGCTCAATGACAGGAAACATAGGGTAGTGGTCGACGGATGTTTTTGCGAATGGAAAGCATTTCCAGTCGCGTTCTGCAGGAATCAGTGTTGGGTCCCTTGCTGTTTGTGGTATATATTAATGATTTGGACTTAAGTGTGGGCGGCATGATTGGGAAATTTGCTGATGACACAATAATTGGCCGTGTAGTTGATAATGAAGAGGGTAGCTGTAGACTCCAGAATGATATCAATGGTTTGATATGCATGCTTGCCTTCATTGTTAGGGGAATAGAGTATAAAAATTGGAAAGTTATGTTGTAGCTGTACAGAACCTTAGTTAGGCCACACTTAGAATATTACGTGCAATTCTGGTCGCCACACTACCAGAAGGATGTTGAGGCTTTGGAGAGGGTACAGAGGAGGTTTACCAGGATGTTGCCTGGTCTGGAGGGCATTAGCTATGAGGAGCGGTTGGAAAAACTCGGATTGTTTTCACTGGAACAACGGAGGTGGAGGGGCGACATGATAGAGGTTTACCAAATTATGAGCGGCATGGACAGAGTGGATAGTCAGAAGCTTTTTCCCAGGGTGGAAGAGTCAGTTACTAGTGGACATAGGTTTAAGGTGCGAGGGGCAAAGTTTAGAGGGGATGTGCGAGGCAGGTTTTTTTACACAGAGGGTGGTGAGTGCCTGGAACTTGCTGCCAGGGGAGGTGGTGGAAGCAGATACGATAGCGACGTTTAAGAGACATCTTGACAAATACATGAATAAAAAGGGAATAGAGGGATATGGGCCCCGAAAGTGCAGAAGGTGTTAGTTTCGGCAGGCATCAAGATCGGCGCAGGCTTGGAGGGCTGAATGGCCTGTTCCTGTGCTGTACTGTTCTTTGGTTGTGTGGATGGAAAACTGGTAAATGAAATTCAATCCAGGGAAGTGTGAGGTAAAGCATTTGGGAAGGGAAAACAAAGCGAGGGAATACACAATAAATGGGAGGATATTGAGAGGGGTAGAAGAAGTGAGAGACCTTTGAGCGCATGTCCACAGCTCCCTAAAGGTGGCAGGACAGGTAGATAGAGTGGTGAAGAAGGTACATGGAATGCTTTCCTTTATTGGCCGAGGTATAGAATCCAGAAGCAGGGATGTAATGCTGGAACTTTTAAAATGCTTGTTAGGCTGCAGCTGGAGAATTGCATACAGTTCTGGTCACCACATTACAGAAAGGACATAATTGCTCAGGAGAAAGTACAGAGGAGATTTACAAGAATGTTGCCAAGGCTTGAAAGTTGCAGCTATGAGAAAAGATTTGATAGGCTAGGGTTGTTTTCCTTAGAACAGAGGAGGTTGAGGGGTGACTTAATTGAGGTGTACAAAATTATGAGGGGCCTGGATAGAGTAGACCGGAAGGACCTGTTTCCCCTAGCGGAGAGGTCAATTGCCAGGGGCTACAGATTTAAAGTGATTGGTAGAAGAATTAGAGGGGACATGAGGAAAAACTTCTTCAGCCAGAGGGTGGTGGGTGTCTGGAATTCACTGCCAGGAATGGTGGTGGAGGCAGAAACCCTCAATTCTTTTAAAAGGTACCTGGACATGCACTTGAAGTGCTGTAACCTGCAAGGCTATGGACCAGCTGCTGAAAGGTGATTAGATTAGGCAGCTAGTTTTCTCGGTCAGCACAGACACAGTGGGCTGAATGGCCTCCTTCTGTGCCATAACTTTTCTGTGCTTCTACTTTTTATCTGCTGATGTTAATTTTCTGAATTTGCTCTCTTTTTAGCCCCTAGTTTACTGTCAATTTGTGGTATGAAACTTGTGCCTTCTACTGTGAAGACAGGCACAAAATATTTGTTCAATGTCTCTACCATTTCCTCGTTCCCCACAATAATTTCTTCTGTCTCTGTTTCTAAGGGACTAACGCTTATTTTAACTATTCTCTTCCTTTTTATGTAAAAGCTCTTACAATCTGTTTTTGTATTTATGGCTAGATTACTCTCATTCTATTTGTTTCCCTTTTTATCAGCTTTTTGCTGGCGATTTGCTGGTTTCTAAAATACTCCCAACATTATAAGCCTCTTTTAATCTAATACTATCCTTAAGTTCCTGAGTGAGCCACAGATTAGTCTTTTTGCTGAGTTTTTGTCTTTCAATGGAATGTGTTTTTGTCGAACATTTTGAATTGTTTCTTTAAATGTGTCCGCGTCAGTTGACAAATAACCATCCAGCCTAATCCCCACTTTCCTGCTCTTGGTCTGTAGCCTAGTAGGTTAGGGCACTTCAAGTGCATATCCAAGTACTTTTTAAATGTTATGAGGGCTCCTGCTTCTACCTTCCTCCCATGCAGTGAGTTCCAGATCCACACCACCCTCTGGGTGGAAACAATTTCCCTCGAATGCCCTCTAAACCTCCTACCTCTTACCCTAAATCTATTTCCCCTGGTTATGGTCCCCTGAAACTAGGGTAACAGGGCCTTCCTATCCATTCTATCTAGACTCATAGTTTTATATATTTCAATTCGGTCTCCCCTCAGCCTCCTCTGTTCCAAAGAAAACAATCCTCACTTATCCAATCTTTCCTCATAACTAAAATTCTGTAATCCAGGCAACATCCTTGTAAATCTCCTTTGTACATTCTCTAATGCAGCCACATCTTTCCTATAGTGCGGTGACCAGAACTGCACACAGCACTCCAGCTGTGGCCTAAGCAGTGTTTTATACAGTTCCAGCATAATCTCCCTGAAATAATCACAGAATCGTTATGTGCAGAAGGAGGCCATTCGGCCCATCATGTCCACACCAGCTCTCTGAAAGAGCAACTCCCTCAGTTCCATTCCCCTGCCTTCTCCCCATAACCCCGCACATTCTTCCTTTTCTTATAACTGTCTAATTTTCTTTTGAATACTTCAATTGAACCTGCCTCCAGACCTTAACCACTTGCTGCGTGAAAAAGTTTTTCCTCATATCACTTTTGCTTCTTTTACCAAGTACTTTAAATCTGTGCCCTCTGGTTCTCGATCCTTTCACGAGCGGGAACAGTTTCTCTCTCTTTACTCTGTCCAAACCCCTCATGATTTTGAATACCTATGTCAAATCTCCTCTCAGCCCACTCCTCCAAGAAAAGCAGTCCTAACTTCTCCAATCTATCTTCATAACTGAAATTCCTCATCCCGGGAACCATTCTCGTGAATCTTTTCTGTACTTTCTCCAATGCCCTCACATCTTTCCTCAAGTGCAGCACCCAGAATTAGACGCAATACACTAGCTGAAGCCGAACTACTATCTTATACAAGTTCAACCTCCTTGCTCTTGTACTCTATGCCCCTATTAATAAAGCCCAGAATACTATATGCTTTATTAATCGCTCTCTCAACTTGTCTTGCCACCTTCAATGACTTATGCACATGTACACCTAGGTCCCTCTGCTCTTGCACCCCCTTTAGAATTGTGCCCTTTATTCTATAATGTCTCTCCATGTTCTTCCTACCAAAATGAATCACTTCACATTTCTCTGCATTGAACTTCATCTGCCACCTGTCTGCCCATTCCACTAACTTGTCTGTCCTTTTGAAGTTCTACACTTGTTTGCCTCACAGTTCACAATGCTTCCAAGTTTCTTATCATCTGCAATCTTTGAAATTGTGCCCTGTACATCAAGGTCTAGGTCATTAATATATATCAGGAAAAGCAAGGGTCCAACACCGATCCCTGGGGAACTCCAACACAAACCTTCCTCCAGCCCGAAAAACATCCATTAACCACAACTCTTTGTTTCCTGTCACTCGGCCAATTTCATATGCATGTTGCTTCTGTCCCTTTTATTCCATGAGCTACAAGTTTAACAATAATCTATGCCTCGGCTAACAAAAGCCAAGTATCCCATATGCCTTCTTGATCACTTTATCCACTTACCCACCCACCCTTCAAGGGTCTGAAGACATGTACTCCAAGGTGTCTCTGTTCATAGAACATTTCAGCGCAGTACAGGCCCTTTGGCCCTCAATGTTGCGCCGACCTGTGAAACCATCTGACCTAAACTATTCCATTTTCATCCATATGTCTATCCGATGACCACTTAAATGCCCTTAAAGTTGGCTAAGTTCCTTTATACTTCTCAGTTTCCTACCATTTATTGTGTATTCCCTAGCTGTGTTAGCTGTCTCCAAATGCATTACCTCATAATTCTCTGGATTGAACTCCATTTACCACTGTTCTGCCCACCTGACTAGTCCATTGATATCTTCCTACAGTCTACAGCTTTCTTCCTCATTATCAACCTCATGGTCAATTTTTATATCATCTGCAAACTTCTTAATCATACCTCCTGCATTCAAGTCCAAATCATTTATATATCCCACAAAAAGCAAGGTACCTACTACTTCGGGCTGTGGAACCCCACTGAAAACAGCCCCCCAGTCACAAAAACACCCATCACTTGCTTCCTGCCTTTGAACCAATTTAGGATCCATCTTGCCACTTTGCCTTGGATCCCATGGGCTTTTATTCTCGTGACCAGTCTGCCATGTGGGACCTTATCAAAAGCCTTGATTGCAGTTTAGCCCCACTCCCCTAATCTTTGGTTGTTCACTGTGGAGGAGGGGTGGATAAGTCAGAGGATCTTCTCCTGGACCTGCTTTTGAGTCTGGTTAAAACAGTGATATGTAGGTCCAGGATGCATGAGGACCATGTTGGGGACTGGAGGGGTGTGGGGTCACTCTGGCTGCCAGACTCTCCTCTGTATTCTTGTCGAAAGGGGGCACGCTTGATACCTTCTGCAATCAGTGGCATCTCGGGATACAGAGTGTCCATAGACACTGTTAACAGCATTCTGGCTAAGTTGGGAAGGTTCCCTTTGCTTTGTTGTGATTTTGTTGCTTATTTTGGCTTCTTTTAGTTTGAATGGACCACGTGTTTGAGGGGAATAAGAGAGGAAAGAATGTTCCGTAGAAACTAGAATTGTCTGTTCTGAATTTCTATCCTGTACTGACTTTTGTAAACTTCCTTTACAGGATATTAGAAGGGAAGGATTTGCAGACGGGAAACGCAAAGCAAACATCATGTCAATATCTGACAGAGTCACTTGATTCATCAGGACTTGAATATCATCTGCCTTTGAATGTGGAAGGAGAAATGTTTGTCTGTTCTGTCTATGGGAAAAGATTTCAAACATCAGTGTGATTGAAAAGCACTGAGACACACACACCCGAGTGAGAGTGTTCCACTGCACTGACTGTGGAAAGAGCTTTAACCAGTAACACAGCCTGAAAAAACATTGCACCATTCACAAATGGAGAAACTGTAAACATACTGTGTGTGTGGACGAGGCTTCAACTGATCGTCCAACCTGGAGAGGCACAAGGACACCCGCACCACGGAGAAACCGTGGAAATGTGGAGACTGTGGGAAAGGATTCAATTACCCATCCCTACTGGAAACTCATCGACGCATTCATACTGGAGAGAGGCCATTCACCTGCTCCGTGTGTAAGAAAGGATTCACTCATTCCTCCACCCTACAGAAACATCAGCAAGTTCACACAAGGGAGAGGCCGTTCACTTGCTCCGTCTGTAAGAAGCGTTTCTCTCAGTCATCTACACTGCGGATGCACCAGCGAGCTCACACCGGGGAGAGGCCGTTCACCTGCTCCGTGTGTGGGAAGGGATTCATTAATTCATCCAACCTTCTGGCACACCAGTTGGTTCACACTGAGGAGAAGCCGTTCACCTGCTCAGTGTGTGGTGAGGGATTCACTGAAGCATCTCACCTTTCAAGACACCAGCGCATTCACACTGTAGTGAGGCCGTTCACCTGCTCCATTTGTGGGAAGGGATTTAATCGTTCATCCAACCTTCTGACACACCAGCGAGTTCATACTGGGGAGAAGCCGTTTACCTGCTCTGTGTGTGGGAAGGGATTTAATCGGTCATTCAACCTTCAGACACACCAGCGAGTTCACACTGGAGAGAGGCCATTCATCTGCTCCGTGTGTGGGAAGGGATTCACTACTTCATCTCACCTGCTGAGACACCAGCGAGTTCACAAGTGACTGTAGGGGTTGGATTCTGCTGTTATTGCTGCTGTTAATCACATCCAGGACTGAACCATGTTCATTCTGACAGTTGGGGTTTGTTTCTGCTGATGTTGATAATCCCTGAAACTGGGCAGGAGTTTAATATTTGGATATGTGTCAAATACATTTCGATTTCTTTAAAAAAGAGGAGACTAATTGATGAGCCAGGATCTAATTGAATGGCAGAGCAGGCTCAAGGGGCTGAATGGTCTTTTCCAGTTCCTCTGTACTTTCTCCCCAGACTTCCCCCCTCTCTAACTCTGCTCAAGTGCTTGCTTCCTATTGTAGGGCCTTCTCCCCAATTCTCCCATGACTTTCCATTCATCAGCTGTGTTTCAGTCCGGATTTATTAGGATCATAGGAACAGGAGTTGACTATTTAGCTTGTCGAGCCTATTCTGCAATGCAATGAGGACATGGCTGATCTGCAACCTAACTCCATATAACCATATATTATTTTAATACTCCTTTCCCCAGTCTCTTACAATGTGATTTAAAATTTATGTCATATCTTTAAGGTAGGAAACTGTCCCAAAGTGCATCTGAGAGCATAAAATGACAAATCAGAGAAAAATTGACAATGAACCAAAGAAAGGGATGTTAAGAGGGCTGACTAAAAGTTTGGTCAAAGTTGTAGGTTTTTAGGAGGGGATTTAAAGGCGGAGAGATGTGGACTGGCAGAGAGGTATAGGGAGGGAATTCCATAGCTTGGGGCCGATGACTGAATATGGAAACATAGGAGCAGGAATCGGCCATTCAGCCCGTCGAGCCTGCTCCGCCATTCAATTAGATCATGACTGATCATCTACCTCAGTGTTGATCAACATACGGCCCGCCAAAGGTTTCCATCTGGCCCGCAGGTGTAAACTGTACCCTGGGCCGTTCCTCATCCTCGCCAGGGCTCCGTGACTGGAGCTGGAAATTTCCCATCCCTTTGTCATCTTCTTGCAGACTGACCTTTTCAAAAATATCGCACCGTTCATTTCACAGCTGACAGCTGCTGAAGCAGTAACGCACTTATCAAAAATGTCAGAAAACCCTGAATCTGTCTGCTTCAGCAGCCGTCAGCTGTGAAACTAACAGCGCGATGTTTCCAAACAAACTGACCAACCACAAAGCTGCTGTGCCGAGTGCTTCCGCTCCCTGCAACTGTCGGGGGTGGGGGGAACAGAGAGAGAGAGAGAGGCAGGGGGGGCACAGAGAGAGAGGCAGGGGGGGACAGAGAGAGAGAGGCAGGGGGGGACAGAGAGAGAGAGGCAGGGGGGGACAGAGAGAGAGAGGCGGGGGGGAACAGAGAGAGAGAGGCGGGGGGGAACAGAGAGAGAGAGAGGCGGGGGGGAACAGAGAGAGAGAGAGGCGGGGGGGAACAGAGAGAGAGAGAGAGGCGGGGGGGGGAACAGAGAGAGATAGGCAGGTGGAACAGAGAGAGATAGGCAGGTGGAACAGAGAGAGATAGGCAGGGGGAACAGAGAGAGAGAGAGGCAGGGGGGGAACAGAGAGAGAGAGGCAGGGGGGGAAACAGAGAGAGAGAGGCAGGGGGGGAAACAGAGAGAGAGAGGCAGGGGGAACAGAGAGAGAGAGAGGCAGGGGGAACAGAGAGAGAGAGAGGCAGGGGGGGAACAGAGAGAGAGAGGCAGGGGGGGAACAGAGAGAGAGAGGCAGGGGGGGAACAGAGAGAGAGAGGCAGGGGGGGAACAGAGAGAGAGAGGCAGGGGGGGAACAGAGAGAGAGAGGCAGGGGGGGAACAGAGAGAGAGAGGCAGGGGGGGAACAGAGAGAGAGAGAGGCAGGGGGGGAACAGAGAGAGAGAGGCGGGGGGAAACAGAGAGAGAGAGAGGCGGGGGGGAAACAGAGAGAGAGAGAGGCAGGGGGGAAACAGAGAGAGAGAGAGGCAGGGGGGAAACAGAGAGAGAGAGAGGCAGGGGGGAAACAGAGAGAGAGAGAGGCAGGGGGGAAACAGAGAGAGAGAGAGGCAGGGGGGAAACAGAGAGAGAGAGAGGCAGGGGGGAAACAGAGAGAGAGAGAGAGGCAGGGGGGAAACAGAGAGAGAGAGAGAGGCAGGGGGGAAACAGAGAGAGAGAGAGAGGCAGGGGGGAAACAGAGAGAGAGAGAGAGAGAGGCAGGGGGGAAACAGAGAGAGAGAGAGAGAGAGAGGCAGGGGGGAAACAGAGAGAGAGAGGCAGGGGGGAAACAGAGAGAGAGAGAGAGGCAGGGGGGGAACAGAGCGAGAGAGAGAGCGAGGGGGGCAACAGAGAGAGAGCGAGGGGGCAACAGAGAGAGAGAGCGAGGGGGCAACAGAGAGAGAGAGCGAGGGGGCGAACAGAGAGAGAGAGCGAGGGGGCGAACAGAGAGAGAGAGCGAGGGGGCGAACAGAGAGAGAGAGCGAGGGGGCGAACAGAGAGAGAGAGCGAGGGGGCGAACAGAGAGAGAGAGCGAGGGGGCGAACAGAGAGAGAGAGCGAGGGGGCGAACAGAGAGAGAGAGCGAGGGGGCGAACAGAGAGAGAGAGCGAGGGGGCGAACAGAGAGAGAGAGCGAGGGGGCGAACAGAGAGAGAGAGCGAGGGGGCGAACAGAGAGAGAGAGCGAGGGGGCGAACAGAGAGAGAGAGCGAGGGGGCGAACAGAGAGAGAGAGCGAGGGGGCGAACAGAGAGAGAGAGCGAGGGGGCGAACAGAGAGAGAGAGCGAGGGGGCGAACAGAGAGAGAGAGCGAGGGGGCGAACAGAGAGAGAGAGCGAGGGGGCGAACAGAGAGAGAGAGCGAGGGGGCGAACAGAGAGAGAGAGCGAGGGGGCGAACAGAGAGAGAGAGCGAGGGGGCGAACAGAGAGAGAGAGCGAGGGGGGGAACAGAGAGAGAGAGCGAGGGGGGGAACAGAGAGAGAGAGCGAGGGGGGGAACAGAGAGAGAGATAGGGGGTGGACTGAGAGAGAGGGGGGATTCAAAAGAGATAGGGGACACAGAAAGAGGGGGACACACAAAGTGAGGATGACTTGGTGGGACAAACAACACAGAAAAGGGGGAACACAGGGAAGGAGAGGGAGCAAGAGGGACAGAGGCTGATATTGTACACCCGCCGCCCCCACCCCCCCCCCCACCAAAGAGCAGGGGCTGGGGGTGGGGGGGGGGGCCTAAAATGGAGTGGGAGACTTGGGCCATTCCCGACCCGCTCCCACCTTTGCTGCCATTTTACACGGGACGGCCGCGGCGAGAAACAGCCTGCCAGCCCCAGGCCAATCAAGGTCCTTCAGTGACCAATGAGCGGCCATTTAAGGGCCTCCACCTGCCACCACGGGAATTTTATGGTTGGCAGGCGAGCGGCCCAAGCATGAGAAAAGCTGCTTGAGAAAAGTTGGCCTTGGTGGGGGGAGGGAGAATGGGGCCTCCTGATTGGGCACCTTGTGCCTGACAGAGGGCCACCCCCGATGCCCCTTCCACCCTCAACACCCAACACAAACCCTGCCCGACCCCTCACCTTGCCAGTACCTGACCGATCGCCCCTGGCAAGGCCCCAAAAACCCCTCTCTTTTCTGGGGTCGTCCTTACTCTTCATCTTGGAGCTGGGTGTGATCCCAGAAGTGGCCACCGCTCCCGGTGGTGCTGCTGGGACTAAGCTGCTGGCCCGTTGATTGGCCAGCAGCTTTATTAGGCTGGACTTCCTGCCTCATTGGCATGGAAGTCCCGCCTAAGACCAGTAAAGGGCCTGGGTAGCATATAAATCCGGTCTGGATCCCCAGGCCCGGCAGATGCAAGATTGCCACTGAATGTTTGGTTGGCGGACTGTTCCCGACCGGCAACCGTTAAATTCTGGCCGGAGGGAGAGATCCAGATCACTCCTGACAGATGGATATCTATCCGGAATACTCCGCATCACTACAAGAAGTGTGCGGGCAGATATTGGCTACTTATGCAAGCAAAAAAATGCCAGGTATCTCACTAAATCAGTGTCCAACATAGTGATGAGAAAGTAAGTCAATAAATTAATCTTCTCATTTAAAGCTTCTTCACAAAAATGCACATGTTATTTTGATGAACAGTAAGATAACTTATTAATGCCTTTATCTTTCTGAAATTGTCTCATCAGTCCCCCCATGTAAGACAAAAATATGTATTGTGGCCCCCCCCCAACGGGAAAAGGTTGGACAGCCTTGACCTACCTCGACACCACTTTCTCACACTATCCCCATATCCCTTGATGTCATTAGTATCCAGATAGCTATCAATTTCTGCCTTGAACATGCTCAATGATTGAGCTTCTACAGCAATCTGGGGTAGAGAATTTCCAAAGATTCACCACTCTGAGTAAAGAAATTCCTCCTCATCTCAGTCTTAATGGCCTACCCCTTATTCTGAGACTATGTCTCCCTGTTTCTAGACTCACCAGCCAGAGGAAGCATTCTATCTACATCCAACCTGTCAAAGCTCTATAAGAATTTTGTAAGTTTCAATGAGATCATCTCTCATTCTTCGAAACCCAAGAGAATACAGGCCCAGTTTTCTCAATCTCACCTCATAAGACAATCCCGCCATCCCAGGGGTGACCTCTGTTGCACTCCCTCCTTCATTGTATATCCTTCATTAGATAAGGAGACCAAAACTGTAGATGCTGTCTCACCAAGGTTCTTTACAGTTGCAGAAAGACTTCTGTACTCAAAACCCCTTGTGATGAAGGCCAATATACCATTTGCCTTCCTAATTGCTTGTTGCATCTGCATGTTAGCTTTTAGTGACTTATGAACAAGGACACCCAGGTCCCTTTGGACATCACTTCCCAACCTCTCACCATTTAAGAAATACTCCGTCTTTCTACCAAAGTGGATAACTTCACACTATATTCCATCTGCCATGTTCTTTATTTATTTATTTAGAGATACAGCACTGAAACAGGCCCTTCGGCCCACCGAGTCTGTGCCGACCATCAACCACCCATTTATACTATTCCTACATGAATCCCATATTCCTACCATATCCCCACCTTCCCTCAATTCCCTACCACCTACCTATACTAAGGGCAATTTATAACAGCCAATTTACCTATCAGCCTGCAAGTCTTTGGCTGTTGGAGGAAACCGGAGCACCCGGCGAAAACCCACGCAGTCACAGGTAGAACTTACAAACTCCGCCCAGGCAGTAACCAGAATCGAACCCGGGTCGCTGGAGCTGTGAGGCTGTGGTGCTAACCAATGCGCTGCCCCATTCATTTAGCCTGTCCAAATTCCCCTGAATCCTCAGTGCTGCATCAGCATTCTCTTGTGCTTGTATTAATCTCAGAGTTCCCAGTATCATGAGTTCCCAGAGTCGAAGTGCCCACTGTGGTTTCATCACTTCAGGTGTTTTAATCTGGGGATTTAAACAAAATGACCTAGTCATCACCAGGTGTTGGTTCCTGGTCGACTCATTTCCTCACCTGTATGGGCCGAAAACGTTCTATTGTTTATGGGCTAATAGCTGTGTCTTTTATAATTGTCCCACATCTATCTCATCAAGTCCGTGTCTGTACTGCCGTCGGATTTGCATCTGAGCATGCTGTGCTCGTGCCTGAGTGTTGATCCTTTGAATACCACCCAGACTCCAGTTAACATCATCACCACTCCCAGTCCCCCGAACAATCCATTCTCTAATGTGTTTCGCCACTCCTGGTATCATATGGCATACCAGGTGGTCTCCATGGCCATCTGCTCCCATCCCTAACGTTTTCTCCCCCAATCTGCCCTCTTAAACTGTTTAAATTCCCCTGGCTCTTTAAATCAGTTCATTTTAGCCCTATCTAAAAGTTAACAGTTAGTTTAGTGTATGTTACCTGGGCCCACTGCCCTCCCCCAGCCACACCTGCTCTTTGTTTTCTCAATGAAATTGATCCGGATGAAACTGACGAGAACAGCTGCCGATACTTTAATCTCCGATCCTGCTGTCTTCACAGTCCAGAGTGTCTGCAGCCACGGCATGCGGTAAGTCCATTGAGGTGAAGAAGGAGCTGCGGGACCCGAGAGAAGTCCTGTGAAAAGGTGCCCCGAACACCCAAAACATCCACGAACGGCCCCCCCCGGCCGCAACTTCAAAGCGCCCGCGGGAGATGGCTCGGAGAGCATCTGCAGCGCACTGTCGGCAATGCTGCATGCCTTTATTTAAACCACTGCAAAAAAAAAACCCTTAGCAAATGTAATCACCTCGAAGTCTGCCAAATGATGCTTCACCTCCCGAAGGACGTGGATGAGCTTTCCGGACGTCGATGGTGGGCACTGAGGAAATGGCTTATTACCTGCACCAGATTCCACCCCCCCTCCCCCCCCCCTTTACCCCCCTTCCACCCCCCTCCCCTTCCCTGCTCCACCCTCTCAGCTCACCCCCTCACAACCCCGTCCCAGCCCGCCACCCCCCCCTCGCACCATCTTCACCCCGCACCCCCTTCCCCTGCACCCCCCCCTCCTCCCTCTACCCCTCCCCCTTGCATTCCCTCCTCCCACCGGCACCATCCTACACCTGTGTAGGGGCCCCAACAACCCCACTGCCTTGTGGGCGTCTCGGGAGAGACCAAGGCTAAGGGAGTAAACCCTAACAGAAAATCCGGAGCGGAACCCCGTAGGCGGTCATGTGTCACCTTTGGCATGTTTCCGGCAGTTCCTGCAGCCATACTGGTGCCAAACGTCGTGTCCTGCACTCCTTTGGACCCCACCAGAAAGGCCGAGAGGGGGGTTTTGACGACTGGGCAACTCTCAACCTCCATAAATTTGCCCAGGCATGCGCCATGGAGAGGTCACTCCATAGTTGCCTCACAGCGACTGAAACAACACGGAAGGCAGCAGTTACGGGTTATAAGTCCAGATAAATTGGCGTAGAAACTGGGCGCCACGGGTTGCCTTTGTCGGTGGGAGAGGTCATTGCACCTCACTGGACAGCTACCGCCCGCCTCAAACCGGGCAGCCCCCGGTCAATAAGGTTCTGTCCCGCCACAGTCTGCCTGCTTCAATGGGTGCTTGGAGCTCAGGGTCATTGCCCGAAAGGTGGACTGATACACCGCACCAAACAACATGAAAAAAGGAAAGAAGGTACCAGCCCTTCGCTTTGCAAGCTGGAACGTCAGAACTATGTGTCCTGGCCTGTCGGAAGACCTTACACAAATCAACGATTCTCGGAAGACCGCCATCATTAACAACGAGCTCAGTAGACTCAATGTGGACATTGCAGCACTTCAGGAGACTCGCCTCCCCGCGAGTGGCTCTCTAGCAGAGCAAGACTACACCTTCTTCTGGCAGGGCAGGGATCCTGAAGAACCAAGACAGCATGGAGTGAGCTTCGCCATCAGAAACTCCTTGCTCAGCATGATAGAGCCTCCCTCAAATGGCTCGGAACGCATACTGTCCATCCGACTGCTCACCACCTCTGGTCCAGTACACCTACTCAGCATCTATGCTCCAACACTCTGTTCCGCACCTGAAGCTAAAGACCAGTTCTATGAACAACTCCATAACATCATTAGCAGCATCCCCAACACCGAACACCTATTCCTGCTGGGGGACTTTAATGCCAGGGTTGGGGCCGACCATGACTCATGGCCCTCCTGCCTTGGGCGCTATGGCGTTGGAAGGATGAATGAGAACGGGCAGAGACTGCTTGAGTTGTGTACCTATCATAACCTCTGCATCACCAACTCGTTCTTTCACACTAAACCCTGTCACCAGGTTTCATGGAGGCACCCAAGATCACGTCGTTGGCACCAGCTAGACCTCATTGTCACAAGGCGAGCCGCCTTAAACAGTGTTCAAATCACACGCAGCTTCCACAGTGCGGACTGCGACACCGACCACTCCCTGGTGTGCAGCAAGGTTAGACTCAGACCAAAGAAGTTGCATCATTCCAAGCAGAAGGGCCACCCGCGCATCAACACGAGCAGAATTTCTCACCCACAGCTGTTACAAAAATTTCTAAATTCACTTGTAACAGCCCTTCAAAACACTCCCACAGGGGATGCTGAGACCAAGTGGGCCCACATCAGAGACGCCATCTATGAGTCAGCTTTGACCACCTACGGCAAAAGTGCGAAGAGAAATGCAGACTGGTTTCAATCTCATAATGAAGAGCTGGAACCTGTCATAGCCGCTAAGCGCATTGCACTTTTGAACTACAAGAAAGCCCCCAGCGATTTAACATCCGCAGCACTTAAAGCAGCCAGAAGTACTGCACAAAGAACAGCTAGGCGTTGCGCAAACAACTACTGGCAACACCTATGCAGTCATATTCAGCTGGCCTCAGACACCGGAAACATCAGAGGAATGTATGATGGCATGAAGAGAGCTCTTGGGCCAACCATCAAGAAGATCACCCCCCTCAAATCTAAATCGGGGGACATAATCACTGACCAACGCAAACAGATGGACCGCTGGGTTGAGCACTACCTAGAACTGTACTCCAGGGAGAATGCTGTCACTGAGACTGCCCTCAATGCAGCCCAGCCTCTACCAGTCATGGATGAGCTGGACATACAGCCAACCAAATCGGAACTCAGTGATGCCATTGATTCCCTAGCCAGCGGAAAAGCCCCTGGGAAGGACAGCATTACCCCTGAAATAATCAAGAGTGCCAAGCCTGCTATACTCTCAGCACTACATGAACTGCTATGCCTGTGCTGGGACGTGGGAGCAGTACCCCAGGACATGCGCGATGCCAACATCATCACCCTCTATAAAAACAAAGGTGACCGCGGTGACTGCAACAACTACCGTGGAATCTCCCTGCTCAGCATAGTGGGGAAAGTCTTTGCTCGAGTCGCTCTGAACAGGCTCCAGAAGCTGGCCGAGCGCGTCTACACTGAGGCACAGTGTGGCTTTCGTGCAGAGAGATCGACTATTGACATGCTGTTCTCCCTTCGTCAGATACAGGAGAAATGCCGTGAACAGCAGATGCACCTCTACATTGCTTTCATTGATCTCACCAAAGCCTTTGACCTCGTCAGCAGACGTGGTCTCTTCAGACTACTAGAAAAGATCGGATGTCCACCAAAGCTACTAAGTATCATCACCTCATTCCATGACAATATGAAAGGCACAATTCAACATGGTGGCTCCTCATCAGAGCCCTTTCCTATCCTGAGTGGTGTGAAACAGGGCTGTGTTCTCGCACCCACACTTTTTGGGATTTTCTTCTCCCTGCTGCTTTCACATGCGTTCAAATCCTCTGAAGAAGGAATTTTCCTCCACACAAGATCAGGGGGCAGGTTGTTCAACCTTGCCCGTCTAAGAGCGAAGTCCAAAGTACGGAAAGTCCTCATCAGAGAACTCCTCTTTGCTGACGATGCTGCTTTAACATCTCACACTGAAGAATGCCTGCAGAGTCTCATCGACAGGTTTGCGTCTGCCTGCAATGAATTTGGCCTAACCATCAGCCTCAAGAAAACGAACATCATGGGGCAGGATGTCAGAAATGCTCCATCCATCAATATTGGCGACCACGCTCTGGAAGTGGTTCAAGAGTTCACCTACCTAGGCTCAACTATCACCAGTAACCTGTCTCTAGATGCAGAAATCAACAAGCGCATGGGTAAGGCTTCCACTGCTATGTTCAGACTGGCCAAGAGAGTGTGGGAAAATGGCGCACTGACACGGAACACAAAAGTCCGAGTGTATCAGGCCTGTGTCCTCAGTACCTTGCTCTACGGCAGCGAGGCCTGGACAACGTATGCCAGCCAAGAGCGACGTCTCAATTCATTCCATCTTCGCTGCCTTCGGAGAATACTTGGCATCAGGTGGCAGGACTATATCTCCAACACAGAAGTCCTTGAAGCGGCCAACATCCCCAGCTTATACACACTACTGAGTCAGCGGCGCTTGAGATGGCTTGGCCATGTGAGCCGCATGGAAGATGGCAGGATCCCCAAAGACACATTGTACAGCGAGCTCGCCACTGGTATCAGACCCACCGGCCGTCCATGTCTCCGTTATAAAGACGTCTGCAAACGCGACATGAAATCGTGTGACATTGATCACAAGTCGTGGGAGTCAGTTGCCAGCATTCGCCAGAGCTGGCGGGCAGCCATAAAGACAGGGCTAAATTGTGGCGAGTCGAAGAGACTTAGTAGTTGGCAGGAAAAAAGACAGAGGCGCAAGGGGAGAGCCAACTGTGCAACAGCCCCAACAAACAAATTTCTCTGCAGCACCTGTGGAAGAGCCTGTCACTCCAGAATTGGCCTTTATAGCCACTCCAGGCGCTGCTTCACAAACCACTGACCACCTCCAGGCGCGTATCCATTGTCTCTCGAGATAAGGAGGCCCAAAAGAAAGACCAATATATAACCCCCAATCCCATGTGCTCTAATTTTGTTTACAAACCTCCTCTGTGGGACTTTATAAAAAGCCTTCTGAAAATCCAAATTCCAGAATCGATAGAATTTTGAAAGATAACCACTATCTCTATAGCCATCTCCTTCAACACTCTGGGATGTAGCTCATCTGGTCCAAGGGCATTTATCAACCTTATCAATTTTTCAAGTATTACCTCTTTATTAATACTAATTTTTTTCAGTTCCTCTTTTTCACAAGTCTCTTGGTTCCTTAGTAGGAGATTTTCTGTATCTTCCTCTGTGAAGTAATTGTTTCTCCGCCATTTCTCTATTCTCCATTATAAATTCTCCTGTTTCCACCTGTAATGGACGCATATTTGTCCTTGCTAATCTTTTCCTTTTCAATACCTAAAGAAGATTTTACAGTCTGCCTTTATGTTTCTCGCTAGCTTGTATTAATATTCTCTTTTTCCTTTCTTTATCAGTTTCTTGGTCATCCTTTACTGGATTCTAAATTGCTCCCAGTCCTCAGGCTTGCCACTTTTCTGGCCACTTCCTTTGATCTAATGCAATCCTTCACTACTTTTGTTCGCCATGGTTGATTCATCTTACTTGTTGGGTTTTTGTATCTCAGAAGAATGTATATTTGTTGTAGACCATGTAATACTTCTCTAAATACAAGCCATTGTCCAAAGGCACAGCCAATGGGACAGAGAAAGTGAGGGATGTGTCAGAGGCCAGAGTTGGAGGAATGCAGCGTTCTCTGAGGGTTGTACGGCTGGAGGAGGTTATAGATATAGAGAGGCCTTGAAGGGATTTGAACATGAGATGAGAATTTTACAATACAGGCATTGGTGGACCTGGAGCCATTGTACGTCAGTAAACACGGAGTAATGGACAAGTGGGACTTTGACAGTGGGATAAATGGCAGCTGAGTTTGGATGAGCTGCAGCTTATGCAGGATGTAGGTCAGTCAGAAGAGCATTGAAATAGACAAGCCAGCTGACAACACAGAAGCACTGGAGGGGTCAGGAGACGTGGTGGTGACATAGAGATGGGTGCCATTAGCATCCATTTGGAACCTGAGTCATGTCTTCGGATGATGGCACCAAGGAGCAGAAGATAGATGAGAGATAGAAGGGGGCCCATCAGTAGATCCCTGGGAGACTCCAAAGGTAATGGGGTGGGAAGAGAAGCCATTGCCAGAGATTCTTTGGCGACAATCGGATAGGTCTGAGAGGAGCCAAGTGAGGTCAGTACCACTCAGCTGAACAGTGGAGGAGAGGTGTTGGAGAATGGTGTGGTTGACTGGGAGGTCAAGAAGCATGAGGAGGGATAGTGTCCCACAGTCACAGAGGATGTCCTTTGTGGCATGGATTCGAGCTGTTGCAGTGCTGTGGCAGGAACGGAAACCTGATTGGAAAGGATTAAACATGGAGTTATGGGAAAGGTGGGCACGGATTTGGGAGGTATAAAAACATTCAATGACTTTGGAGAGGAATGAGAGGTTGGAGATGAGATTGTAATTTACAAGGACAGAGGGGTTAAGGGTGGGATTTTGAGGTGGGTGATAATGAAAGTTTTAAAAGGGACCAGGAAATAACTGAGGAAAGGGAACTGTTTACAATGTCAGTTAGCACGCAGGTCAGGAAGGGAAGTTGGTCGATCAGTTTAGTGGGAATGGGGGGAGGGGCGAGAGAGAAGGAGGTGGGTCTCATGGATAAGAAGAGCTTGGAGAGGACATTATGGGAGAGAAACTAGACAAAGACACAGGTTCAGGGAAAGGGAAGAGGGAACTTCCAGGGTGTTTGGCTTGGTGGAGAAGAGGAGGATGTAACTGAATGTATGGTCTCAGTGTTAGTGACATAGAAATCCATGAGCTCTTTGCACTTATTTGAGGTCAGGTGAGAGACGTTTAAGGAGACAGTAGTGGAGAAAAGAAGGTGGGGTTATCTTTGCTTTTGGGACGAATCCTGAAATAGTGAGCAGATTTGTCAGAGGAGAGCAGGGCCAGATAGAGCTTGATGTGTGTTGCAGCCAGCTCTGGCAATGAATGGCTAAACCATTGTGCACCAGATATGTTCCAATTTGAGTTCCTTCGACTTGAGGAAGCAAATATGGAGTGACAAGGGTGGGAGAGATTTTACTGAGGGCAAAGGCAGAAGAGGTTGAGGGAGTGATTGAGCAGATCACCGGTTGCAGAAGTATTGTGACAAATGGCCGGCCAATGGTGGGACAATTGAGAGTTTGAAAGAGCAGTTGTAAGTGACTTGGGCAGAGATTTTTCCAGAGTGGGCGCAGAGGTAGGGGAATGTGAGTGGTGAGGGATACAAGTGAACAGAGCTGGCCTTGCCTGTGGTTAAGAGAATGACGAGGTTGAGGTGTTACTTGGGGTTTTCTGCTTTTCACCAATTTTCCTGCATTTTGTTTAAAGAAAAAATAAACCGATATATTTGAATAAACCCAAAATGGCCAAAATAAACACTGAAAATCATCAAAATTTAATATTAAAAATTATACCGATACTCAATTGAGCCTGCAGTCATGTTCTCCTCGTGTTTTTTCTCAATGGTGGTTTCAGCATTCTGGATATCATGAGTGTGGCCTTCCATGAGGACTGGAGGATAGTGAATAGAATTTGACAAATAATTGGACACAGATCAATGGCTTCAGACTCACAGAATGTGATTAATTTAAAGACAATTTTGTAGTTGTATCAAACAGTGTTGAACTGCCCTGTGCACCACATCCAGGCTCGGAGTTTCCTCAGCATTTTCAGAGAGACATACAATTTTTGCACAACTAATTTACGAAGCTTAAAAGATTGTGTAGATTTGGGTACAAGTGAGATTGTGCTGATGAGAGTTTCAGACTCGCCAACTTTAAGGGCATTTAAGTGGTCATTGGATGTATGGATGAAAATGGAATAGTGTAGGTCAGATGGTTTCACAGGTCGGCGCAACATCAAGGGCCGAAGGGCCTGTACTGCGCTGTAATATTCTAATTCTGGGTATTTTTGTAACTCCATCACTGATGCCACTTCCAACTTGCAATGTGAGAACCAGAACCCACTGAACTAAAATTGATTAAGCGAGTGGGTAAAAATTTGGCAGATGGAGCATAATGTGGGAAAATGTGAGGTTGTCCACTTTGCAGGGAGAATAGAAAAGCAGAATATTATTTACACGGAGAGAGACTGCAGAATGCTGCAGTACAGAGGGATCTGGGTCTCCTTGTACATGAATCATAGAGTTAGCATACAACAAGTAATTCGGAAGGCAAATGGAATGTTGGCATTTATTGCAAGGGGGATGGAGTATAAAAGTAGGGAAGTCTTGCTACAACTGTACAGGTCATTGGTGAGACTGCACCTAAAGTACTGCATACAGTTTTGGTCTCCTTAAGGAGGGATGTACTTGTATTAGAAGCAGTTAAGAGAAGGTTCATGAGGCTGATTCCTGGGATGAAGGGGTTGTGTTATGGTGGAAGGTTGAGCAGATTGGACCTATACTCATTGGAGTTTAGAAGAATGAGAGGCGATCTTATTGAAATGTATAAGATTCTGAGTGGACTTGACAGGATTGCTGCTGAGAGGATATTATCCCTCGTGGGGAAATCCAGGACTAGGAGGTCTCCCTTTTAAGATGGAGATGAGGAGGAATTTCTTTTCTCAGGATCATTAATCTTTGGAATTCTCTTCCCAAAGAACAGTAGAGACTAGGTCATTGAATATATTCAAGGCTGAATTAGACAGATTTTGGATCTACAAGGGAGTCAAGGGTTGTGAGGCAGGCAGGAAAGTGGAGTTAAGAGCACAATCAGATCAGCCATGATCTTATCAAATGGCAGAGCAGGCTTGAGAGGTCAAATGGCCTACTCCTGCTCCTACTACTTATGTTCTTAATGCACATCTGCTCATACTGAGAATCCCAGGGTGGAGAGCTGGGACATCCTGTCTCAAAACACATCCCACTCTGTTCATACTGAGAATCCCAGGGTGGAGAGCTGGGACATCCTGTCTCAAAACACATCCCACCCTGTTCACACTGAGAATCCCAGGGTGGAGAGCTGGGACATCCTGTCTCAAAACACATCCCACCCTGTTCACACTGAGAATCCCAGGGTGGAGAGCTGGGACATCCCATCTCAAAACACATCCCACCCTGTTCATACTGAGAATCCCAGGGTGGAGAGCTGGGACATCCTGTCTCAAAACACATCCCACCCTGATCATACTGAGAATCCCAGGGTGGAGAGCTGGGACATCCTGTCTCAAAACACATCCCACCCTGTTCACACAGAGAATCCCAGGGTGGAGAGCTGGGACATCCCGTCTCAAAACGCATCCCACCCTGTTCATACTGAGAATCCCAGGGTGGAGAGCTGGGACATCCTGTCTCAAAACACATCCCACCCTGTACACACTGAGAATCCCAGGGTGGAGAGCTGGGACATCCCATCTCAAAACGCATCCCACCCTGTTCATACTGAGAATCCCAGGGTGGAGAGCTGGGACATCCTGTCTCAAAACACATCCCACCCTGTTCACACTGAGAATCCCAGGGTGGAGAGCTGGGACATCCTGTCTCAAAACACATCCCACCCTGTTCACACTGAGAATCCCAGGGTGGAGAGCTGGGACATCCCATCTCAAAACACATCCCACCCTGTTCATACTGAGAATCCCAGGGTGGAGAGCTGGGACATCCTGTCTCAAAACACATCCCACCCTGATCATACTGAGAATCCCAGGGTGGAGAGCTGGGACATCCTGTCTCAAAACACATCCCACCCTGTTCACACTGAGAATCCCAGGGTGGAGAGCTGGGACATCCCGTCTCAAAACGCATCCCACCCTGTTCATACTGAGAATCCCAGGGTGGAGAGCTGGGACATCCTGTCTCAAAACACATCCCACCCTGTTCACACTGAGAATCCCAGGGTGGAGAGCTGGGTAATCCCGTCTCAAAACACATCCCACCCTGTTCACACTGAGAATCCCAGGGTGGAGAGCTGGGACATCCCGTCTCAAAACACATCCCACACTCTTCATACTGAGAATCCCAGGGGAAGGAACAAGGCCCAAAGTGTGGAACACAACCAAGAGGAGCAGAGAACAGGAGTAGGGAGAGGGACATCAGTCTTCACTTTTAGAGCCTTAGACTTCAGAAGAGTTCAGTAGTTTTATGATCCAGGGAGAAAACAAGCAGCAGATGGGGAGACTAGTGTGAATTCCAGCACAGTGAGGATGAAAGGGGAGGGAGATTGTGTCAGACCATGTATTAGATGTGTCGGAGGGACAAGGAAAGATCAGAGAAGCAAGTACTGCAGCAGTGTCCATAGAGAGAGAGAGAGAGAGAGAGAGGGGAAGGTGAGGGTTCGAGTGGACCATGAACAGTCTGTTAAACTGTTTATAAAAGCAAAATACTGCGGATGCTGGAAATCTGAAACAAAAACAAGAAATGCTGGAATCACTCAGCAGGTCTGGCAGCATCTGTGGAAAGAGAAGCAGAGTTAACGTTTCGGGTCAGTGACCCTTCTTTGGAACTGACAAATATTAGAAAAGTCACAGATTATAAGCAGGTGAGGTGGGGGTGGGGCAAGAGATAACAAAGGAGAAGGTGTAGATTGGACCAGGCCACATAGTTGACCAAAAGGTCACGGAGCAAAGGCAAACAATATGTTAATGGTGTGTTGAAAGACAAAGTATTAGTACAGATTAGGTGTGAATACACTGAATATTGAACAGCAGCAAGTGCAAACCTGAAAAAAACAGTGGGTAAGCAAACTGAACAAACTAAGATGAAATGAAATAAATGCAAAAAAAGATTGAAAAAAAGGAAGAAAAAATAACTAAAAATGAAAGTAAAATGGGGGGCTGTCATGCTCTGAAATTATTGAACTCAATGTTCAGTCCGGCAGGCTGTAGTGTGCCTAATCGGTAGATGAGATGCTGTTCCTCGAGCTTGCGTTGATGTTCACTGGAACACTGCAGCAATCCGAGGACAGAGATGTGAGCATGAGAGCAGGGGGGAGTGTTGAAATGGCAAGCAACCGGAAGCCGAAGGTCCTGCTTGCGGACTGAGCGGAGATGTTCCGCAAAGCGGTCACCCAGTCTGCGCTTGGTCTCCCCAATGTAGAGGAGATCACATTGTGAGCAGCGAATACAGTATACTACATTGAAAGAAGTACAAGTAAATCGCTGCTTCACCTGAAAGGAGTGTTTGGGGCCTGGGATAGTGAGGAGAAAGGAGGTAAATGGGCAGGTATTACACCTCCTGCGATTGCAGGGGAAGGTGCCCTGGGACGGGGACGAGGTGGTGGGGGTAATGGAGGAGTGGACCAGGGTGTCGCGGAGGGAACGATCCCTTCGGAATGCTGACAGGGGAAGGGAGGGGAAGATGCAACTGGTAGTGGCATCACGCTGGAGGTGGTGAAAATGGCGGAGGATGATCCTTTGGATATGGAGGCTGGTGGGATGAAAAGTGAGGACAAGGGGAACCCTGTTAAACTGTTTGTTTGCTGTGACCATTTTTCCTCCTGTAGCCCAGTGACACAAACAGCCCATTAAACTCCACCAATGTCCTTTGGTCTGGTGAGGTCTCCCTTTGTGAAACATCAGCTGTCGTTAAAGCTTTTCATTCTGACACACTCAGTGTGAAATGAGCTGCAGAACTGCCGACACTGTCAGCTTTAAGGAGATGTTTCCCTTTGGAGATGGGATTGTTCATTGAGTTTGATCAGGGGGATATTGGAGAGGAAGCAGACAGCACGGACATTCCACTGCAGCTGGGATATGTGAGACAATGAGGCTTTCAGGCACTTTATTAAACACGCACACAGCAGAAGTACATTAATCTGATAGGAGATCACTTACACACGAGCAGCCGGCGGTGTGGAGCTTCCTGAGACTGCTCGCTTTCCACCCAGTATTTACAGGAGCTGGGACACGGAAAAGAGTCTCAGTAAAATCAGGGAGATATTTGTTCACACAAACCAGCCCCCCAAAAATACTGATGAAAAGTTCCGATGCAGGGTCACTGACCTGAAACGTTAACTCTGCTTCTCTTTCCACAGATGCTGCCAGACCTGCTGAGTGATTCCAGCATTTCTTGTTTTTATTTCAGATTTCCAGCATCCACAGTATTTTGTTTTTATTTATCTGAGTTATTTCCCCTTCATTTACAGACACTCTGACTGGCTGGGTGATTGACGGGAGCTCCGACCAATAGGAAAAGCGGGAGTCGGGCTGGAGGACTGAGCGGGCAATTGGTCCTGCAACCAATCGGATGTGATGGACGGGGCTTAGCCCGGATCTCCCTCATTGGCTGAAACTCTTAGTCATTTTGAAAGCTGATTTGTCTCAAACTCCAGCAGCAAACTGGCCCTTTCTGTTGTGGTTTTAAACAGATGAAAACCTGTGGGTGTGGAGCAAACATTTCAACAATTGTTAGTGAAATGGATACATTCAGGACAGACAGCAGGGATTATTTGAGGGAATAACACAGTGTAGTGAGAAAGAAAATGCAGTGGATGTTGTGCAGGTGGATTGTCAAAAGGTGTTTGATAAGGTGCTGGACAGGAGGCTTGTTGTTAACAAAAATCTATCAATCTCAGTTTTAAAATTAACATTGATCGAGCATCAATTATCATTTATGGAAGACAGTTCCATACTTCTATCTCCGTTTGTGTGTATAACTGCTCGCTAATTTCACTCCTGAAAAGTTTGCGGTAATTGTTAGACCGCGCCCCATTCTTAGATACGTCAACTCGGAAAACCCCGAATCTGTCCAAAGTTGGAAAACTGCTGTTCCAGATGTCAGCACCTGTCAGCTGTGAAACTGACCGCGAATCGTTAAAAAGCCAGTCTGACAATGGAACATTTCTTATCTGTGAAATGCATCAGCAGGCCAGATGGAAACCTTTAGCAGGCTGGATCCTGGCCTGTTGGGCAGTATGTTGGTCAAACCTGCTCTATATTGAGAAGAGCAATGAATCTGTCCAAAGTTGAGAATTACTGTTCCCGATGTCAGTACCTGTCAGCTGTGAAACTGTCAGTGAATTGTTTTTTAAAAAGTGACCAACCACAAAGCTGCTGTGCTAAGTGCTCCTGCTCCATGAAACCATCAGAGAGAGAGAGAGAGAGAAGGACGGGGTGGGGGGTGGATGCAGAACAAAGGGCATAACCATAAAATTCAAAGTACTTCTTCATAAAAAGGGGCATGGAAATCTGGAGCAATGTCCCCAAAAAAGTTGTTGAGGCTGGGGATCAGTGGAAAATTTCAAAACTGAGATAGATAGGTTTTTGTTTGACATGGCTATTAAGTATTTAAGGAGCCAAGACAGGCAGCTGGAACTAAGAAATGGGTCAACCATGGTCTAATTTAATATCAGACCAGACTCAAGCAGTTGAATGGCCTACTTCCACTCTAGCATTGTAATTAATGGGCACATATGGAGATGACCAATGATCATCTTAGATACAAGAAGCAAAATTAAAGATTTCCTTTCTCTAGGTATAGCCTGCTGACCCTGGCTAACTGATCAGTTGGATATGCAAGGCCAGAGTTCTGACTGATGACATGGCTGGTCATCTCCCTTGTTTTATTGCATTTTTTCTCTCCTGTTTGATCTGGCTAAATTGTGGAGGCGCAATCATTTTTGAAAACTTCCTTGCTGAATTATTGCATTCCTTCAATTTGTGTGAAAAGCTGCTTGAAAAACTGACACTTCTAACTGTCCTCTTATCTGTTCATCCCTGTGGAGCACCATTTGGAGATGCCAACACTAACTGTCCCTTAATAGTTTAGTTTAGTTTAGAGATACAGCACTGAAACAGGCCCTTTGGCCCACCGAGTCTGTGCCGACCATCAACCACCCATTTATACTAATCCTACACTAATCCCATATTCCTATCACATCCCCACCTGTCCCTATATATTTCCCTACCACCTACCTATACTAGGGGCAATTTATAATGGCCAATTAACCTATCAACCTGCAAGTCTTTGGCATGTGGGAGGAAACCGGAGCACCCGGAGGAAACCCACGCAGACACAGGGAGAACTTGCAAACTCCGCACAGGCAGTACCCAGAATCGAACCCGGGTCCCTGGAGCTGTGAGGCTGCGGTGCTAACCACTGCGCAACTGTGCCGCCCACAGGCGGCACATAGGAACATAGAAAAAGGAGGAGGCCATTTCGCCTCTGTTCCTCCGTTCAATGAGATGATCGTTGACCTGTGAGAGAACTCCATATACTCACCTTTGCCTCAAATCCCTGCATACCTTTGGTTAACAAAATTTATCAATCTCAGTTTTAAAATTGACATTGATCTAGCATCAGTTATCGTTTGTGCAAGGGAGTGCCATACTCCTATCTCCGTTTGCATGTGAAAGTGCTCCCTAATTTCACTCCTGACAAATCTGGCGATATTGTTCGACCATGCTCCTCGTCCTAGACTCCTTAACTGGTGGAAATAATTTCTCTCAATCTACCTTAACAGTTTCCCTTAATAACTTGAATAATTCAATCAAATCACCCCTTAAGCTTCTAAATTCCAGGGAATACAACCCTAGTTTGTTTAATCTCTTGCAATTTAAACCTTGGAGTCCAGATATCATTCTAGTAAATCTCTGCTATGCTGCCACCAAGGTCAATATGTCCATCCTAAGGTGTGGTGCCCAGGATGGTTCACAATCCTCCAGGTGTGGTCTAACCAGGGCTCGTAAGCATGACTAACATCCCTTGTATTCTAGTCCTCTAGATACATAGACCAGCATTCTGTTAACCTTTTTGATTTTTTTTTATACCTGTTCATGACATTTTAATGATCATGTACATATTTCTAGCTGTTCACTGTTTCGAGCTTTTCAAAATATTGAAAGCACACTGTTCTATATTTTTTAGATCCAAAGTGACAACCTCACATTTGCCTAAGCTATCATTATCTCTTTGTAATTTTATGCTTTCATCCAGACTGCTTACAATGCTGCCTATCTTTGTGTCATCAGCAAATTTGGAAATGTGGTTTTCTATTGCATCATCTAAGTCATTAATAAATATGATGAATAATTGAGGCCCCTAACACAGGACTCAGTATTCACCTCCTCCATCACTGCTGCACTGTGTCTGCTGTATGTACAGTCTACAAGATGACCAAGGTCTGGCCATGTGGACTCAAGGGCCAAGTAGCAAAATGGATAGAAAGATGGCTATAAAACTTTCCTTACCTCCTAGCCTCGATTTCAGTCTTGTAGCCATCTTTTAATCCATTTTACTGCCTGACTCTTCACACCACACGACCCAACCTTGGTCATGTAGTAGAACTTACATACAGTTATGGATTGCAAGCTGGTTACAAAACAGAAAACAGGGAGTAGGGATTAAGAGTAGCTACTCGGACTGGCAAAAGGTGGGATGTGGTGTTTCACAAGGATCAGTGCTGGGACCACTGTTGTTCATAATTTACATAAATGATTTAGTCATGAGAGTCAAAAGTACAATTTCAAAATTTATCAATGACACCAAATTGGGATGTATAGTTAAATCTGAGGAAGACTGCGATAAAATGCAAGAAGACATAAATAAACCTGCAGAATAAGAGTAATTAGCGAATGAATTTCAATACAGATAAGACAGTTGACGTATTTTGGTTGGAAAAATAAGAAGGCCACATACTACTTGGAAAATAAGAGTCTAAATGTGGTAGAGGAGCAAAGGGATCTTGGAGTACAGATATACAAATCACTAAAAGTAACAAGACATGTTAATGTCATAAGAGAAACAAAATCACTGATGTTTATTTCTAGAAGGATAGAATTGAAAAGCCAAGAATTTATTGCCGCACACACAAGAAGTGCGATGATACAAATTACGGACAAAATATGAAGAGTTATAAAAACTGACTTTGTCTTTTAAGTTATGAACCTTTCTTTTAAAAAGTGAACAATGCTTCAAACTGGCCACCGAAGAAAGAAGAGTTATTGCATTGCATTCCATTCCACCACACCATGTCCCAGAGAGTGGAGTAGAGCGAGAGATGCATTACTCAGCTGCCCCGCTTTTAACCCCACTCTCTCCCAACCATCAAGGGCTGTTGGGCCGAGGATTGGGGCTTTGCATGCTTTTTATCACTGATCTGTCATCACTGCTTTCCTCCATCAGCCTCTTCACCGAGCGACTCCAACCTCCATCACAAGCCATCATGGTGCTGCTCCTTTGATTTCGCTCACCTCCTATCCTTTCTTAATCCTTCCCTCACTGTAAACTCCCAAACCCGCATTCAGTTATGGCCGGGCAGGAATGCCCTCATCTGCTTCTATTCTAATCTATCTAAACATAGCCAGATTTTCACGCTGAATGTCTTCTCTTCCCCCTCCCACATCGTGACCCCTGGTGTCCCAGAAGGAACTATCCTTGGCTCTCCCCTATTTCTCATCTACATGCTGCCCCTCAACAACATCACATGAAAGCATAGTGTTAATGTTCTCTAAACTATAAGAATGCTGATAAGAGTGCACGAGCAGCGAGTCCCTCTGAACTTGCAGCACTCCCTCCTCTCATGGGCAACTCTCACTGTCACTAAAGCTGTTGTTGTTTCACAGGCAGACCTCCACCTAGCAGAGAGGCAACACCAAATGTCTGACAACTCTTCCTCCATCACCCTGGACCATGACCCCACCACCAAACATCAAACCAACATTTCCCAGACCATCATTGGTCTCATCATTTCTTCCTACCTTAACTATTCTCCCCCTTGTCCTGTCTCTTTTGACCTAGATTCATGACTCTTCTGAGTTCCTATTCTCCCAGTTTCTCTGATGCATTGTTCTATTTCACCTCTCACACCAGTGCTACTGATATGGTTTCCTCTTTCCCAACCAAGGATTCCCCTCCAGGGTTGACAGGGGCTTTGACCTTACCAATCCTATTTCCCACACTTATATCCTCACCCTTTCCCCTCCCAGAACCATGACAGAGTTCCCCTTGTCCTCAATTTCCACCCCACTAGTATTTGCATTCATTGTATCGCCCTCTGTCATTTCTGTGGCACAATGCCACCAACAAGCACATCTCTTCCCTTTCAGCTTCTGAAGGGACCATTATCTCTGTGATACCCTGTTTTTTTTATTCATTCATGGGATGTAGGCGTCGCTATCAAGGCCAGCATTTATTGCCAATCCCTAATTGCCTTTGAGAAGGTGATGCTGAGCCATCTTCTTGAACTGCTGCAGTCCTTGGGGTGCTAGTGCTGTTAGGAAGGGAATTCCAGGATTTTGACCCAGCGACAGTGAAGGAATGGCGATATAATTCTAAGTCAGGATATGTGTGACTTGGAAGGGAACTTGCAGGTGGTGATGTTGCCATGCATCTGCTGCCCTTGTCCATCTAGGTGGTAGAGGTCACGGGTTTGGAAGGTGCTGTCTTAGGAGCCTTGGTGAGTTGCTGCAGTTGCATCTTGTAGATGGTACACACTGCTGCCACTGTGCATCGTTGGTGGAGGGAGTGAATGTTTGTAGATGGGGTGCCAATTAAGTGGGCTGCTTTGTATTGGATGGTGTCAAGCTTCTTGAGTGTTGTTGGAGCTGCACCAATCCGGGCAAGTGGAGACTATTCCATCACACTCCTGACTTGTGCCTTGTAGATGGTGGACAGATATTGGGGAGACAGGAGGTGAGTTACTCACCGACAGAATTCCCAGTCTCTAACCTGCTCTTGTAGCCACAGCATTTATGTGGCTTCGCCAGCTCAGTTTCTAGTCAATGTTTTCTTTATTCGTTCATGGGATGTGGGCATCTCTGGCCAGGCCAGCATTTATTGCCCATCCCTAATTGCCCTTGAGAAAGTGGTGGTGAGCTGCCTTCTAGAACCACTGCAGTCCATGTGTGGTAGGTACACCCACAATGCTGTTAGGAAGGGAATTCCAGGATTTTGACCCAGCGATAGTAAAGGAACAGTGATAATATAGTTCCAAGTCAGGATGGTGTGTGGTTGGAGGGGAACTTGCAGGTGGTGATGTTACCATGCATCTGCTGCCCTTGTCCATCTAGGTGGTAGAAGTCACGGGTTTGGAAGGTGCTGTCTAAGGAGCCTTGGTGCATTGCTGCAGTGCATCTTGTAGATGGTACACACTGCTGCCACTGTGCATCGGTGGTGAAGGGAGTGAATGTTGAATGTTGTGAATGGGGTGCCAATGAAGCGGACTGCTTTGTCCTGAATGGTGTTAAGGTTCTTGAGTCTTGTTGGAGCTGCACCCATCCAGGCAAGTGGAGAGTATTTCATCACACTCCTGACTTGTGCCTTGTAGACGGTGGACAGGCTTTGAGGAGTCAGGAGGTGAGTTACTCACTGCAGGATTTCTAGTCTCTGACCTGCTCTTGTAGCCATGGTATTTATATGGCTACTCCAGTTCAGTTTCTGGTCAATGGTAACCCCCAGGATGTTGATAGTGGGGACTTCAGCGATGGTAATGTCAAGAGTAGATGGATAGATACTCTCCTGTTTGAGATGGCCATTGCTTGGCACTTGTGTGGCGAGAATGTTACTTGCCACTTATCAGCTCAAGTTTGGATGTTGTCCAGCCCTTGCTGCGTACGGACACGGGCTGCTTCAGTATCTGAGGAGTAGTGAATGGTGCAATGGAACATTGTGCAATCATCACCAAACATCCCCACTTCTGACCATATGATGGATGGGAGGTCATTGATGAAGCAGCTGAAGATGGCTGTATCTAGGACACTACCCTGAAGACCTCCTGCAGTGATGTCCTATGATTGAGATGATTGACCAACAACCACAACCATCATCCTTTGTGTTGGGTATGATTCCAACAAATGGAGAGTTTCCCCCCCGATTCCTATTGATTCCAGTTTTGCTAGGGCTCCTTGATGCCATACTTGGTCAAATGCTGCCTTGGTGTCCAGAGCAGTCACTGTCCCCTCACCTCTGGAGTTCAGCTCTTTTGTCCATGTTTGGACCAAGACTGTAATGAGGTCAGGAGTTGAGTTGCCCTGGCGGAACCCAAACTGAACGGCAATGAGCAAGGTATTGCTAAACAGGTGTTGCTTAATAGCACTGCCAACAACCTTCCATCAGTTTACTGATGATCGAAATTAGGCTGATGGGGTAGTAATTGGCCAGGTTGGATTTGTCCTGCTTTTTGTGGACAGGACATACTTGGGCAATTGTTCACATTGCCCAGTAGATGCCAGTGTTGCAGCTATACTAGAACAGCTTGGCTCGGGGCGCAGCTAGTTCTGGAGCACAGGTCTTCGGTATTATTGCCGGAATGTTATCCGGGCCCATAGCCTTTGCAGTATCCAGTGATTTCAGCTGTTTCTTGATATCACGTGGAGTGAATCGGATTGACTGAAAACTGGCATCTGTGTAGCTGGGGACCTCAGGAAGAGTCCGAGAGGGATCATCCAATCGGATGTGGATGGATGCAAATACTTCAACCTTGTCTTTTGCACTGATGTGCTGGATCCTCTATCGTTGAGGACTGATGGCTCTAACATCACCCTCAACATTCACTCTGCTTCCCATGGCACTTACCCATGATGTTCCTTGTAAGAAAATCAGCAGTCTGAATTGATCCCAATTGTCAATAATTCAACTCAATCCAAAGTGTTCCAATTATGATTGACTCACACATCTCAATCCAAAATGTATCACCATCTTTTTAGAGGAGGAGAAAGGAAGTGAACTATTTTTTTTAAAAGGAGACATATTTAACAGGAGCTCTGGTATGAACGATATACAATAACTCCCTAACCAAAGGTCCTACCTTTGACTTTCCTCATCCATTAATTTTATAAGTTTAAACGTTTCTTATCTCCATTATAATCATTGTGAAACCCAATTCCTTTTTTCTCTCAACTCGCACTTGGGTGATTCTGAAGTATAGAGTTTCTTTAACAAAAGAGCTCACTTTATGATTCCCTTCTTCTGTCTAGTTTTGCTCCTGTTAGCTCACATCTGCTGGGTTTGTGTTCTAACGGCATCTTCACACTTTTGTCCTTTGGAGAATAATTTCACTGTATGGTGAATTGCAGCCAAGATGGATGCTCGCCTAACGCACACAGTCCAAGCAACACTCACTCGAGCAAATACCTTGAATGATTTTTTTGTTTTTAAATACAAGTACCAACCCATTATAAACAGGATCCTGTGATCCCTGTTGCTGCCAAACTGAAATCATACACTAAGTATCAAACTGGACATTTCTGCTTTGTTGCCACAACACATAGCTGAAGAACACACAGTTGAAGTCGCAGATAACCTTAGATCACTCTAATGGTTGTGAAAATCCTAAATGGCAAATTATGTTCCCTGCCCAGTCACCATTTCTCCAATTATAATTTTAAAAAATGCTGTAAATACTGAACAGGTCAGTCAGCATCTGTTGAGAGAGAAACAGAGTTTCAGGTCAATAACATTTCATTAGAATTGGGAAAAGTTAGAAATATAATTGATTTTAAGCAAGTGAGAGGGGAGAGGGTGGGAATAAGAATAAAAGGGAGGGCCTGTTATAGGCTGGGAGACAGGAGAGATTAAATGACCAAGGGTAGGTGCTGCAAGACAAAAGGGAGTGGGAATGGGGACAAGTAAAGAATCGAAAGATGTGTGTTGAGGAGGTGTGAATGGCAGAATGATGAACAGCTGCCGTCTGAAACAAGAGAAAAGTGAGAGTAAAACAAAAACCTACCATGGAAAAGGAACCAAAATGGGGGCAGCGATTAGTCTGAAATTGTTGAATTCAACATTGAGCCCAGAAGGCTATGAAATGTCTCATTGTGCATTCCTCAAGCTGACGTTGAGCTTCATTGGAACAATGCAGAAGGCCGACGACATAGAGATCAGTGTGAGAGGAAGTTGGAGAATTAAAATCACAGGCTACAGAAACCTCAGGATCACACATCAATACACGACAAAGGGTGCCCTCTGATGAAATTACAGATTGAAAGTTCTGTGCATGCGTGGGTGGGCATGATAAGGATGTCTGCATATGTGCAAATGAGCACATGTGCAGAAATGGCTTTCCAGCTGGGTGTCAGGAATTACAGTGGATCATCTGTTCCGCTATTCCCAGGATATCCTGTCCCATTCACCAATTCCCCCATATCTGGACCATCAACCGTTATTCAACTATTTCTTTGTTACAGGAGTTTTCTGTTGTGCTTCAGACATGGTGTCAGTTGCCATCTACTCAAAAACAACCAATTGCCACTAAATAGTCACCAATTTGTGAATTGACGAAACATTTCCAAATGGACAGATGAGTTGGAATGTGAGGATGAAAATGAACAATTGTTCCCTTTTCTCTCAGAGGTCATCACCCTTTCCTTGTGGAAATATCCACCATCCACTGATCATTAGAAATGAAAACAGACATCAAGAACTTTGCGAAGGTTTGGGAAGCATTCTTTGCTCATTCATTGAAGACAGAAATAATTCCTCATGTTGTGGCCTTTATAAACTGGTTGTCATCTACCTTCTGGTGTAGGGGAAATTAATGACAAAAGGCTTGCCTCCAAGTATTCAAAGACCCACCTACTCCTCGTTAGTGACAGTTCATAGACACGGGATTCTAACTGGTCTGTTAAATACAAACATTTAAATTTGTTCCTTATAAAGTTTCTCCATCCTCAGGGAGCACTGTTACATGTCCAGATGTACCGATTCTGGAGTGCAGCCAGTCTTAAAGTGTTAATGTGCCAAGAATTGCAGGAGGAAGCACCAGAACAGTTTCTTTCAGGTTGCCTGTAGCTCTTAATTGAATAGGAAACTCTGAGCTCCAGTTTTAAAAACAAATAAATCACCCTTACCCTAACATAAGCTGCAAGCCTCAACACAGTGAACATTGATGTGCTAATGCAGGTGTGGAGCGGAGGAAGACATTGACTGTACTTTCTTCAGCATATTTACTGTCGATTTATCATCCAGAAGCACTATGTGACTGTTGGTTGATCAAGAGTTCTGACATAACAGTGGGGAGAATGAACTAGTTAATGTGGGAGGCCTGGAACCTGCTGAAGAAGCAGCTGGCCCGATACGTGAACCCCTCTGTTCTCTCACTGAAATGGAAACCTTTGTATTCTGTTCCTGAAATGTGAACTCTTCTATTCTCTCCCCTAATGCCGACAGACCTGCCAAGTTTCCAGGATAATTTGTTTTCAATTTCCAACCTCGGTTGCTTTTTATTCTGATTTTGTTTTTATGAGACTGCTGTGGGGATACACATCTCTGCAGCATCTGTGGAGAGAGAAACAGAGTTAACACTGCAGTCCTGTGACCTTTCATCGAACTGTATTTGCAACAGTGACTACACTTCAAAAGTACCTCATTGGCTGTACAGTGCTTTGGGACGTCCTGTGATCACAAAAGACGTTACAGTCATGCAGGATCTTTTTTCTGATATATTCTGATTCAGTTCTACATTTACAGGCAGCAAATTGTGGTATTGGATAACAAGGATAAAAATGTTAGTACATCTCAGAGGTTTGAAGCCTGATTAAGGCCATAAGTTGACGGTACAACCAATTATTTTATCCCACTGCTTCGTTTAACAAATGAGGGTTTCACCCTTGTTAATCTAAACCTGTATACAGAATCATAACTGTTTTATAAATAGTAAACAGCCCTATTACCCAATTTCAAATCAATATGTATAGAATCACTTACATTTACAGAAGAAAACCATTGGGCCCATCAATGTATGTGGTGCCTAATTGATAAAGGAAATAGGAAGGAACTCGGGTTTGTATAGCACGTTACACAACCTCAGGACCTCTGAAAGTGAACAGTTGGATTATTTTTGGATTGATAGATCAAGGAATAAAATAATTCCCATAGCCAGGCACTCTCCCCGTCACCCTGTCTCAGTCTAAACTTAATCCTTTTGGCTCATTCTCTCCCCATAGCCCTGCACCAATTCTAAACTATTTCCACTGCCTCGCTCTCCCTCCATAGCCACCTATCAATGCTGAACAAGTCCCAAACTAATCTCAGTCAGAGGTACCCTGAACAATGATGCTACACAGAGATCCCAGAACAATGAACTTTACAATATTAGAAAAGGAGCATAGGATTAAATCAGCAATGGAATTACATCATATTTATTCCAGATTTAATTAGCAGCTGCCAGTCAATACACAATGTAAATGAAGGACACTCTTTCCATTGTCACAGGGCAAGACATGTGATCGACATTGAGTTTACACTCCCATGAGGTTCCTGTTTGTAGCAGAGAAAATCAAGGCCAATCACATGCAAAACTCTTGTCAAGTGATTGAGAAATTGATTTTTAACCATTAGTAAATTGTAATGTTTATGCCATTGGCAGTAAGGACAAACTTATGTACAGATGCATGTTTGTGTCTCTGGTGCAGGAAGGTCACAATCCCATAGTGTACCACACTACTTCTGAAACCACTGTTTACACTAAAATAGGCCATTTTGACCTTAGAGGTCATAAAGCATGGAAATGTTTCCCATTGCGATTTATCATTGTTTAGACAAAATTATTTTTGTTTCCTGGACTGTTGACAGGTGAGATCAATTGTTATAAGGCAGTATTGCTCTTTCAACTTATTGTTTTCTCTGTATAATTAACTTAATGATTATATTCAGTGGATATTTGGTCGCATTCTTTAACTCCACTCTGAATTTACTCTGAATGACTGCATAAATAAACATGTTGGTACAGAAGCTCAGAAGCTGTAGCATATTTCTGGTTTCCTGGAGAATATATTTGGGAACACTAACGCTTTTGATGTTCTGATTATCTGTGACGTGCACATATAAGAACTGTACAACATACGTCCATCCACAGCAGCATTTTGTTTTTATTTGCATTCTTCCATTATTCACATTCTATGATCTTCACACACGATTTTTGCATTCTCCGCTCCCATTCTCCACAGGGTGCAAATTACAAGCATCATAAATCTACCTGTTGCAATGAATTGAAAGGGAGTTGTAGCAAATGTATTGAAATATACTTTATCTGTCACTTTACGAATAGGTTATTAGAAATATGATTAGTTGTACTCTCCTCTTGAAATGAGATTCTCTTCAATATCGAACAAAAATTTAGTTGAAAACCTGATGGACAAACAAAGGAAGATAAGTCACTCGCTAACACACATCCCATGATGCCTATTTTCAGATACACAACAGTCTGCTTTTAAGTAAAATGAAAGCATTTTACAGTGAAACAATTTGGAAAATAGATGTTGGAACCACTCAGCAGGTCTGGCAGCATCTGTGGAAAGAGAAGCAGAGTTAATGTTTCGGGTCAGTGACCCTTCTTCGGAACTGACAAATATTAGAAAAGTCACAGGTTATAAGCAAGTGAGGTGGGGGTGGGGCAAGAGATAACAAAGGAGGTCGAGATTGGACCAGGCCACATAGCTGACCAAAAGGTCATGGAGCAAAGGCAAACAATATGTTAATGGTGTGTTGAAAGACAAAGCATTAGTACAGATTAGGTGTTAACGGACTGAATATTGAACAGCACAAGTGCAAACCTGAAAAAAAACAGTGGGTAAGCAAACTGAACAAACTAAGATGAAGTTTAGTTTAGTTTAGAGATGCAGCACTGAAACAGGCCCTTCGACCCACCGAGTCTGTGCCAACCATCAACCACCCATTTATACTAATCCTACACTAATCCCATATTCCTATCACATCCCCACCTGTCCCTATATTTCCCTATCACCTACCTATACTAAGGGCAATTTATAATGGCCAATTTACCTACCAACCTGCAAGTCTTTTGGCTTGTGGGAGGAAACCGGAGCACCCGGAGAAAACCCACGCAGACACAGGGAGAACTTGCAAACTCCACACAGGCAGTACCCAGAATCAAACCCGGGTCCCTGGAGCTGTGAGGCTGCAGTGCATCATGGGATGTGTGTTAGCGAGTGACTTATCTTCCTTTGTTTGTCCATCAGGTTTTCAATTAAATTTTTGTTGGATATAGAAGAGAATCTCATTTCAAATAAAATAAATGCAAAAAAAGATTGTAAAAAATGAAAAAAAGAAAAAAGAAAAAAATAACTAAAAATGAAAGTAAAATGGGGGGCTGTCATGCTCTGAAATTATTGAACTCAATGTTCAGTCCGACAGGCTGTAGTTTGCCTAATCGATAGATAAGATGCTGTTCCTCGAGCTTGCGTTGATGTTCACTGGAACACTGCAGCAATCCCAGGATAGAGATGTGAGCATGAGAGCGGGGGACTGAGCGGAGATGTTCTGCAAAGCGGTCTCCCCAATGTTAGTTTGTTCAGTTTGCTTACCCACTGTTTTTTTCAGGTTTGCACTTGCTGCTGTTCAATATTCAGTCCGTTAACACCTAATCTGTACTAATGCTTTGTCTTTCAACACACCATTAACATATTGTTTGCCTTTGCTCCATGACCTTTTGGTCAGTTATGTGGCCTTGTCCAATCTACACCTTCTCCTTTGTTATCTCTTTCCCCACCCCCACCTCACTTGCTTATAACCTGTGACTTTTCTAATATTTGTCAGTTCCGAAGAAGGGTCACTGACCCGAAACGTTAACTCTGCTTCTCTTTCCACAGATGCTGCCAGACCTGCTGAGTGGTTCCAGCATTTCGTGTTTTTATTTCAGATTTCCAGCATCCGCAGTATTTTGCTTTTATATTATTATTATGGAAAATAGATGTTATTGTATTTGTCCTTTTCATTGTTCTATTTCTGACAGATTCTGGTATCTGACTTGCACTCATATCTTTTTATTTATTTATTTAGAGATACAGCACTGAAACAGGCCCTTCATCCCACCGAATCTGTGCCAGACATCAACCACCCATTTATACTAATCCTACATTAATCCCATTACCCTCTCACATCCCCACTTTCCTCAATTCCCCTACCACCTACCTATACAAGGGGCAATTTATAATGGCCAATTTATCTAACAACCTGCAAGTCTTTGGCAGTGGGAGAAAACTGAAGCACCCGGCAAAAACCCAAGCAATCACAAGGAGAACTTGCAAACTCTGCACAGGCAGTATCCAGAATTGAACCCGGGTTGTTGGAGCTGTGAGGTTGCAGTGCTAACTACTGCGCCATCCCAAAAGCTGCTAAACACTTGATGTTTCGAAAGTGAACTATTTGTGTTACTACCAAACATAAATAGCAGAGAATGGTTTCGACCCATCGACCTCTGGGTTATGGGCCCAGCACGCTTCCACTGCACCACTCTGCTAACTGTTTTAGTGCAGAAGAAAGGAGGAGTTTGATGTTGACCAGAGCTGTGCTGTATTTCAGTTTGCTCGTCACCTCAGTAGTTTTCTTTGAAGTGATTGTTTAACATGTCTGTCAATTCTTTAGTTTCCATTACTGTATCGCTCACGTCTGTCTTCAAGACTCCCACATTACGTTTAGCCACTCTCTAAGACAGTGGATAATTATGATAATCTGCATCAATAAACCCATGAATTTATGTTGCAGTCTAAACAAAATGCTTCTATGTCTGCCTTGTGACAGGCAAAAATATATTTTTTTCTTCTCTGCATGTCATGAACTATTCCACTTCTCACTTCGTGCACTGTAAGCTGAGTTGGTTAAAAGGTGCTTACAGCTGTTGTTAAATTTAAAAGATTTTAGCCCCTTTCACATGAGAAGAAACATTCATATGGAATACATTCCCACAATTGTTTTCCGCCTGTGTTTTCCCCATTGCTGCTCAAGGGAAGTTTCACTCACATATGTATTCTATAAATGCTGCTCAGAGGTTTCGTTACTGGGGTATAATCTGCCCCTGTTTTCCTGAGCCTGTGCTCAGTGTTTCAGGGGGATTGGCCCTGGTTGTAGTATCTTGCATCACAAGATCGGCAGTAACCCGCTGATTGAGGCTGCATTCACTGCTTTCTGTTGGCAGCAGGTGATTGGAGAGAGTGGCAGCAGAACATTGCTGCTCCTCCCTGCCTCACTCACCAATTTGATACTCATGAATGGGTTTCACTACCTGTCTCCAGCTGTCTTCTCTGGCAGGGGAGAGACCATGATCAGCAGCCCTTGATCCTGCAGGTGGTGTTTTTGTGTTATTTTAGGCTTTTTGGTGGGGGTATAAGTGCCGTCTTTAAGGTATTTTGCCCTTTGGGATAGGAGATCTACTGCAGTTGTTGTTTTCCTGTTGATTGGGTCTTAGTATCTGTCCCGGAAAAGTTTCAAGCAAAAAGTGGCTGCAACCAACACCAGAGCTCCAGGCCAGTGGGTGTGTAACACCATTAGGGTGGTGAAAGATAGCGAAGGAGGTGCACCCATGGACTAGACCTTCTTCATTAAGCGAGTCCTGTTTGACTGCTGTGGATTCCAAGATGCAGATATCTTCTTCCTGCTGGACTTCCCCAGCAGTGGCTACTTTGATGTGATGTTTAAGAATGTGGCGGCAGACATCAGGTTCCTGAAGGTGTTCGAGCAGTGAGGAAACCAGGTGCCGCTGTCGATCCTCACGGCAGAGCTGCTCTTATGCTGCCATTGCAATGGAACCAGGTGGTGACCGTGGTGACCATCCCCATGTTCCTGGTGTGAATGTGCTCACTTTGCTCACCAGGTATGTTAAGGTGGCCAGGAGCAGCACTGCCATCAAAGACCCATTCGGGATTCGAACCTGCAAGCGGCAGGTCAAGGTGACCTTGAAGGTTGATACCAATGGAGCCATCATCCATCCTCCCTCCAGCTTCGCTATTGGGTGACGTTGAGGCTTCTTGGTCTATGCGGGGCAGCCCAGAGTTTGTCGGACCTGCGGCAAATCGGGTCATATGGCGGACAACTGCAGCACAGTCGTCTGCAAGAACTGCAAGCAGGAAGGCCAACAGACCAAGGACTGTAAGCAGAGTAAGTGCTGTAACCTGTGTGGTGAGGCAGGCCACCTCTACAAGACCTGCCCCAAACACTGCCTCGGTTATGCACAGACAGCGAGAACCAAGTAAAGGCTGGAGGAAGGAACAGTGAACGTGCCTGATGCTGCGAAGGAGACCAGAAACCCTCCCCCCAGTGAGGAAAATACTGAGAAGGAGAAGAAAGGGGAGGAAGCTGCAACCAGCGACCCAATACCTACCCCATGCCTGGAAACTCCTCCTCAACGGACAGAATCAATGGAGGAGGAGGCAGCAGAGGGACAAAAGGGTGAGTGGCAAGTGGTCAAGAGAAAAAACACAAAGAGGAAGACCCAAAAAAAAGGAACAGGTCACCACCCAAACCGGTGGCAAGAGGAGGCTAATGTTTGAGACCGACTACAGCAGCTGCTCCTCATCGGACGTGGAAGGGCTGGAAGGACGGCACATGAAAAAGAAGTGGCAGAATGCAAAGGAGCTGGAAAAGAAAGCACCCCCAACTCCGTGGCACTGGAAACAGTGATGGGCCTAGCGCGCCCCAACCCCAAAGCGCTGAACCCAGCGAGATGCGCAGCCCATCCAAGCAAAGTGTCTAGCACACTCCAGCTCCGGGAAGCCGGAAGCAGTGACATCCTTGAGGAGGAACAATGGGTAAAGACACCACCAGCTGAGGACAGTCCAAACATCGCTGCCTGCAAGAGGGCCCGATGTCACTCCAGCAGAACAAACCTCCTGTGAGTGACCAAGAGAGTTTTCTGAGCCCAACGAGTGTGCAACAGTTTGCGCACACTATGGGTATGCAGGCAAATACCCAAGAAACAAATGGACTCATTAGCGAGAGGCAGCATGGTTTTGAGAAGGGGAGGTCGTGTTTCACTAACTTGATCGAGTTTTTTGAGGAAGTGACGAAGATGATTGATGAAGGAAGGGCAGTGGATGTTATCTACATGGACTTCAGTAAAGCCTTTGACAAGGTCCCTCATGGTAGACTGGTACAAAAGGTGAAGTCACATGGGATCAGAGGTGAGCTGGCAAGATGGATACAGAACTGACTCGGTCATAGAAGACAGAGGGTTGCAGTGGAAGGTTGCTTTTCTGAATGGAGGGATGTGACTAGTGGTGTTCCGCAGGGATCAGTGCTGGGACCTTTGCTGTTTGTAGTATATATAAATGATTTGGAGGAAAATGTAGCTGGTCTGATTAGTAAGTTTGCGGACGGCACAAAGGTTGGTGGAGTTGCAGTTAGTGATGAGGATTGTCAGCGGATACAGCAGGATATAGATCGATTGGAGACTTGGGCGGAGAAATGGCAGATGGAGTTCAATCCGGACAAATGTGAGGTAATGCATTTTGGAAGGTCTAATACAGGTGGGAAGTATACAGTAAATGGCAGAACCCTTAGGAGCATTGACAGGCAGAGAGATCTGGGCATATAGGTCCACAGATCACTGAAAGTGGCAACGCAGGTGGATAAGGTAGTCAAGAAGGTATACGGCATGCTTGCCTTCATCGTTCGGGGCATAGAATATAAAAATTGGCAAGTCATGGTGCAGCTGTACAGAACTTTAGTTAGGCCACTCTTGGAATATTGCGTGCAATTCTGGTCACCACACTACGAGAGGAATGTGGAGGCTTTGGAGAGGGTACAGAAGAGGTTTACAGGATGTTGCCTGGTCTGGAGGGCATTAGCTATGAGGAGAGGTTGGATAAACTCGGATTGTTTTCACTGGAACGACGGAAGTCGAGAGGCGGCATGATAGAGGTTTGCAAAGTTATGAGCGGCATGGACAGAGTGGATAGTCAGAAGCTTTTTCCCAGGATGGAAGAGTCAGTTACTAGGGGACATAGGTTTAAGGTGCGAGGGGCAAAGTTTAGAGGGGATATGCGAGACAAGTTTTTTACACAGAGGGTGGTGAATGCCTGGAACTTGCTGCCGGGGGAGGTGGTGGAAGCAGATACAATAGCGACATTTAAGAGGCATCTTGACAAATACATGAATAGGATGGGAATAGAGGGATATGGAGCCCGGAAGTGCAGAAGGTTTTAGTTTAGACAGGCATCAAGATCGGCGCAGGCTTGGAGGGCTGAATGGCCTGTTCCTGTGCTGTAATGTTCTTTGTTCTTTTGTTCTTTGACTGGGACCAACAAGGGCACCTGGTGTGGTAAGCAACATGCAGCTTTAAGTGTGTTTAAAGATTGCTTCTGTTAACGTGTGTACTGCTAAATCCATTACGCAATATGTTTCAGCCTTGGGTTACTTTGCCAAGGAAAAAGCTGACTTACTGCTGGTGCAGGAGTGTGGGATACTGCACCTCAGCACTTACAGGCAATGGCTGCGGTGGTGGTCCCACAGGCCATCGATCTGGTCAGGGGGAAATGATTCCCATTCCTCTTGACTGGCATTCTGCAGCGATGAGGCAATCTCACCATCTCCGAAGTTAAGGAGGTGGTGGGCGGTCGCCTTCTCGTAGCAGATGTAATGTAAAACAGTGCTCCACTCCGGTTGATCAACGTGTACGCACCAGTCCAATACAGCGAGCAGCTGACCATATTCCAGCAGTTCCCACTGCTGTTGGCGATGTCCAGGACGGTCATTCCTGATGGTGACTTCAACTGCATCATCAATACAGCGGGACGATCCAGAAGTGATGACAGAAAACTGGACACTATATCCAGATTCTTAACGGAAGCAGTAAAGGATGTAAAGCTGCATGACATCTTCAGCAAACCTGCAGACTGAGTGCAGCATGGATACACCTGGTCAAGACTGGACAGGTCTGCCCGTTCTCGGATTGACTTGCTGTTTGCGTCCCGTGCATTTACGGTCCGATCCACCGATATCAAACTGGTGTTCTTCATCGACCACTGCCTCCTACTGGGCACTTACAGGACGACAAGCGGGTTGACAAGGGGACAAGGAAGCTGAACGTAAAGCTGCTGACCCCAGAGAACATTGAGGAACTCAAAAGGGATTACAAAGATTGGAGGACCGTGAAACCCCTCTTTGAGTTTCCAGTTCACTGGTGGGAAGTGATCAAGGAGAACATCGAGAGGTTCTTCATCCTCAGAGGGGTTCAGAGGGCGCGAGAGAGACAGAGCGAAATGTCCCGACTCCAGAAAAGAATGCAGAATCTGCTCCGGTTGCAGTCGGTGGGAGTCGAGGTCAAGGAGGACCTCCATGAGGTGAAGAGCGAGCCGGCCTCGCTCTTTGCCACGGAGGCCTCCAAGATCATCTTCCGGTCCAGAGTCCGCTCTGTTGAGCAGGATGAGACGTGCTCGTGTTTCTTCTTCCTAAAGGTACACACAGAGAGCTCTGTGATCAGCAACCTGAAGGAAGAGGATGGCTCGGTAACGTCTTCGCAGACTGATATAACTGAGGATCAGAAAATACTTTTATGCTGGGCTGTACAACGTGAAGCCGACGGACAGCACGGCTTCCCCGCCCTTCTTGTCACCTATCGCGGAGATCTTAGATGACAGTACGCGGGAGAGTCTGGAAAAGCGCGATATCTGGATGTGCTGACAAAGGCCGTCAGGCCGTTCGAGACGAGTAAAACTCCCCGAAGCGACGGCTTACCAATTGTCTTGTTCTCAACTCTGTGGGACTGGATCAGCCTGGAAGTACATGAGTGTATGCTCCTGGCCGGCAGCATGTCAGAATTCGTGAGGAAAGGCATCATCACCCTGATCTACAGTGGAAGGGGGAGAGGGAGGAAATCAGAAATTGGCGTCTCATCTCACTGCTTAATGTAGACTACAAAATTCTGTCCAAGGTCATCACCAATTGGGTCAAGACTGCTCTGGAGTTGGTGATTCACCCCGATCAGACCTGTACTGCACCCGGCAGGAAGATCTCTGATAGCCTCGCGCTACTCAGGGATACGATATGCACGGGACAGGAGGGTGGACACCTGCCTCATCAGCTTGGACCAGGAGAAGGCTTTTGACAGGATATCGCACACGTACATGATGGACGTGCTTTCCAAAATGGCATTTGGTGAGGGAATCCACAATTGGATCAAACTGCTCTGCACAAACATCAGTAGAGCAGTCTCAATCAATGGGTGGGAATCAGAAAGTTTTCCAATCAAATCTGGATTCAGACAGGGCTGTCCTCTCTCCCCTATCTTGTTTGTTTGATGTATCGAACCTTTTGCTGAGTCCATTAGGAAGGATGCGGGCATAAGAGGGGTGACAATCCCAGGCAGCGGAGGCACTCAGGTCAAAGCCTCCCTGTAGATGGACGACATTGTCGTCTTCTGCTCGGATCTGCTGTCTGTTCACAGACTGATGAGCATCTGCGACCAGTTCAAACTGGCCTCAGGAGCCAAAGTAAATCACAGCAAGAGCGAGGCCATGTTCTTTGGGAACTGGGCCGACTGATCCCTTGTCCCCTTCACCGTCAGGTCAGACTACCTGAAGGTGCTGGGGATATAGTTCAGAGGGGCTGGGGCATGCACCAAAAACTGGAAGGAGCGAGCAGCCATGGTGAAATAGAAACTGGTCATGTGGGAGCAGTGTTCTCTCTCCATTGCAGGTATGAACCTGGTCATCAAGTGCGAGGCGCTCATGTTGTTACTGTACGTGGCACAGGTCTGCCCCATACCCCACTGCTGCACCATGCTGGTCACCTGAGCTATCTTTCGCTTTATCTGGAGATTGACCATGGACCATGTCTGCAGGAACATGGCGTTCAAACATCTGGATAAAGGGGGAAAAGCATATCCAATGTCACTTTCATCCTGATGGCCACTTTTGTGTGCGGCTGCATCAAGCTGTGCGTAGAACCCAGTACGCAAACACCAAGTGTCAGTATGTGCTAATATTCTCTCTGTCCCCGGTGCTGTGAAGGATGGGTCTGGCCACATTGCTGTGGAATGTTCCATTGAGTTGGACCGTGCCATACCACCTGTCCCTCGTGGAAAAATCTTTGACCACAAGTCCATTATGCAGTGGTCAGCTCGGAATATCCTCATGGCCCTATGGGAAAAGGAGATGGTGGATCCTGTCAGATGGTTCCCCAAGCAGATTGCCAACGTCATTTGACAGACTGCATCATCATCAGAACTTTCAAACAAGCGGCAAGACATAGCTTGGCTGGTGATGAGAAGAGCCGTCCCTGTCAGATCCTTCCTTCACACCTGGAATCTCACCACCTCTGCATGGTGCCCTCGAGGTGGCTGTGGTGGGGAAGAGACTGTCATCCACCTCCTTTCTGGAATGTGCCTTTGCAAAGCAGGTGTGGAAAGAGATGCAATGGTTTTTGTTGAGGTTCAACAGGAGTCTGTGCTCTAGGGGCTGTTCCCAGAGATAAACATCAACTGCTGCTGGAGGACCACCAACTCGGCGAAAGACACTCCTTGGTCTGCCTGAAACTTGCTGGTCTTCCAGCGCAAAGAGTTGTCCACCACTGAGTGTTGCAGACTGGCACATTCCAAGGTCCAGGACTACATGCTGAGGGACGCACTAAAGCTTGGCGCAGCCGCAGCAAAGGCTCAAAGGGGAAAGGCCACAGTGTAAGGTCCTCCCTCCATAGTGAACCATGGGTCTGGAAACCGTGTAAAACCCCTCGGCCTACATGGACCAAAATATGGCTTTGCTGTGTAATGCATGTAAAATGGAATGGCAAGAGTTGTGAGGAAATTCATGGTCTGTATTGAAGGAATCTGATCTCTATTGCACTTTCTGAAATGTAGAATTTGAACTGTTTTGTAATGTATGTTCTACAGATTTTTATGAATAAATTATATCTTTTTCTGCAGCGAGAATTTCAATCTCTGACTGCAGCATGTTCCACCAACAAAGTATTTGGGAGGCCTCTCAGCAAAGTGCATTCATGTTGAAGCCACACCCCAAATGACATCACAGGCTGAGGACGCGCCCCTTGAGGTCAGTTTTCAGCTCAAGGGCAGGTGAGACTTTTGTAATGATTTTAAATACTTAAAGCAATACAATTTAATTTGTTACAGAAAACACTCCAAGAAAATGTTGTCGAGGAGAATACTGAGATTCAAGCTACTAGGCTAGATGGGATTAAGGTTCACAAGGAGGAGGTGTTATCAATTTTGGAAAGTGTGAAAATAGATAAGTCCCCTGGGCCAGATGGGATTTATCCTAGGATTCTCTGGGAAGCTAGGGAGGAGATTGCAGAGCCTTTGTCCTTGATCTTTATGTCGTCATTGTCAACAGGAATAGTGCCGGAAGACTGGAGGATAGCAAATGTTGTCCCCTTGTTCAAGAAGGGGAGTAGAGACAGCCCTGGTAATTATAGACCTGTGAGCCTTACTTCGGTTGTGGGTAAAATGTTGGAAAAGGTTATAAGAGACAGGATTTATAATCATCTTGAAAAGAATAAGTCCATTAGAGATAGTGAGCACGGTTTTGTGATGGGTAGGTCGTGCCTCATAAACCTTATTGAGTTTTTCGAGAAGGTGACCAAACAGATGGATGAGGGTAAAGCAGTGGATGTGGTGTATATGGATTTCAGTAAGGCGTTTGATAAGGTTCCCCACGGTAGGCTATTGCAGAAAATACGGAAGTATGGGGTTGAAGGTGATTTCGAGCTTTGGATCAGAAATTGGCTAGCTGAAAGAAGACAGAGGGTGGTGGTTGATGGCAAATGTTCATCCTGGAGTTTAGTTACTAGTGGTGTACCGCAAGGATCTGTTTTGGGGCCACTGCTGTTTGTCATTTTTATAAATGACCTGGAAGAGGGTGTAGAAGGGTGGGTTAGTGAATTTGCGGATGACACTAAGGTCGGTGGAGTTGTGGATAGTGCCGAAGGATGTTGTCGGGTACAGAGGGACATAGATAGGCTGCAGAGCTGGGCTGAGAGATGGCAAATGGAGTTTAATATGGAAAAGTGCGAGGTGATTCACTTTGGAAGGAGTAACAGGAATGCAGAGTACTGGGCTAATGGGAAGATTCTTGGTAGTGTAGATGAACAGAGAGATCTTGGTGTCCAGGTACATAAATCCCTGAAGGTTGCTACCCAGGTTAATAGGGCTGTTAAGAAGGCATATGGTGTGTTAGCTTTTATTAGTAGGGGGATCGAGTTTCGGAGCCACGAGGTCATGCTGCAGCTGTACAAAACTCTGGTGAGACCGCACCTGGAGTATTGCGTGCAGTTCTGGTCACCGCGTTATCGGAAGGATGTGGAAGCTTTGGAAAGGGTGCAGAGGAGATTTACTAGGATGTTGCCTGGTATGGAGGGAAGGTCTTCCGAGGAAAGGCTGAGGGACTTGAGGTTGTTTTCGTTGGAGAGAAGGAGGAGGAGAGGTGACTTAATAGAGACATATAAGATAATCAGAGGGTTAGATAGGGTGGATAGTGAGAGTCTTTTTCCTCGGATGGTGATGGCAAACACGAGGGGACATAGCTTTCAGTTGAGGGGTGATAGATATAGGACAGATGTCAGAGGTCGTTTCTTTACTCAGAGAGTAGTAGGGGCGTGGAACGCCCTGCCTGCAGCAGTAGTAGACTCGCCAACTTTAAGGGCATTTAAGTGGTCATTGGATAGACATATGGATGAAAATGGAATAGTGTAGGTCAGATGGTTTCACAGGTCGGCGCAACATCGAGGGCCGAAGGGCCTGTACTGCGCTGTAATGTTCTAATTCAAACCTACTGCAGAATCTTATTTATTTAATTCATTTAGAGATGCAGCACTGAAACAGGCCCTTCGGCCCACCGAGTCTGTTCCAACCAAGAACCACCCATTTATCCTAACCCTGCAGTAATCCCATATTCCCTGCCACCTACTTACACTAGGGGTAATTTACAATGGCCAATTTACCTATCACCTGTAACTCTTTGGCAGTGGGAGGAAACCAGAGCACCTGGCGAAAACCCACACGGTCACAGGGAAAACTTGCAAACTCCACACAGGCAGTACCCAGAATTGAACCCGGATCCCTGGATTTGTGAGGTTGCAGTGTTAACCACTGCGCCACTCAATTATGCAGGGGGGGGGGGGTTTCTTTTAGAAGTATAACATGTTTTAGCATAAAGAAGGATGTCTAAATTAATTATGATATGGAGCGAGATGTTTGGGTTGGAGATTTAATAATTCCAAAAAGCACTTTATTTTAAAAACAAAACTGCCGCAATTATAGCTGGCAGACTTTAGCAACTCAACATAAAAATAGATGTGATGAATGCACAATTCATCATCGTGCTTTAATGCAAATCTCTTAACAAATTACAGCAATCTGACTAGAGCAGATTCAATGGAAATGGGACATTAACAACTTCTTCATAAAAGGTCAAATAACATTGAAATGTTACGAAGCAACAGACGAGTTGTTGGAAATACAATCATATCTACAGATCTGATTTACAACACTTTGCCTTCTAGTCAACAATTCTTCTAACAGATTTTCAGAGAGACAGGGAAATAAATCATCATTCACAACGGCTCCAGAATTTTTGACAGGGATTCATAAATGTTGCATTTCTCCATAGAAATTCAGGATTGTTCCAAGCGCACCCTTTATCCAGATTTAAAGGCAGTATCTCTCGCTGTTAAAGATTGCCAAAATAAATCCATATTCCCCATATCTTCAACATCCAAACATAACTGAACCTCCCTCTGATTTTATTCACCATCTCTCATGCCCAAACATTGCTCATTTCTAGGATTTTGAAGGCTTTTTTAAAATCTTGCATTTACATTTTGAAAAGCTGCACATTTTATAGGAGCAGCTAGAATTCTCTCCCTTGGTCACGGGAATAAAGCAAAGGCTCAGAGTAACAGTTAAGCAGAATGGTTACATTACTTGCATATAGCTTAATGATGTTTATGGATGTGGATGCATTTCCGAGCTAAAGGCCTGCTCGGGTATAAAATTGAAACCCGACCCGGGTCCGACCCGACCACATCCATCCTGAACCCGACCAGGGCCCGAATCTTTAAATTTTTTTCGCGCCCGACCCAACCTGAATATCATAATAAAGTTAATGATATAAAACAGGATATGGTGCTCTACCTTAGAATCATAGAGTTATACAGTACAGAAACAATCCCTTCGGCCCATCGTGTCTGTGCCAGCCATCAAGCACCTAACTCTTCTAATCCCATTTTCCAGCACTTGGCCCGTAGCCTTATATGCTATGGCATTTCAAGTGCTCATCCAAATACTTCTTAAATGTTGCGAGGGTTCCTGCCTCCACCACCTCTTCAGGCAGTGTATTCCAGATTCCAGCCACCCTCTGGCTGAAAAAACTTTTCCGCAAATCCCCTCTAAACCTCCTGCCCCTTACCCTAAATCTATGCCCCCTGGGTATTGACCCCTCTGCTAAGGGAAAAAGTTTCTTCCTAGCTAACCTATCAATGCCCCTCATAATTTTGTATACCTCAATCTCGTCCCCCCTTATCCTTTTCTGCTCTAAGGAAAACAAGCTTAGCCTATCCAGTCTCTCTTCATAGCTGAAATGTTCCAGCCCAGGCAACATCCTGGTGAATCTCCTCTGCACCCTCTCCAGTGTAATCACATCCTTCCTATAGTGTGGTGCCCAGAACTGTACACACTACTCCAGCTGTGACCTAACTAGCATTTTATACAGCTCCATCATAACCTCCCTGCTCTTATATTCTATGCCTCGGCTGATAAAGGCAAGTATGCCTTCCTAACCACCTTATCTACCTGTGCTGCTGCCTTCAGTAATCTATGGACAAGTACACCAAGGTCCCCCGACCCTCTGTACTTCCTAGGGTCCTACCATCCATTGTATATTCCCTTGCCTTGTTAGTGCTCCCAAAATGCATCACCTCACACTTCTCAGGATTAAATTCCATTTGCCACTGCTCCGCCCATCTTACCAGCCCATCTATATTGCCCTGTAATCTAAGGCTTTCCTCCTCACTATTTACGACACCACCAATTTTCGTGTCATCTGCAAACTTACTTATCATTCCTCCTATATTCACGTCTAAATCATTAATGTACACTACAAACAGCAAGGGTCCCAGCACTGATCCCTGTGGTACACCACAGGCTTCCACTCGCAAATACAACCCTCGACCATTACCCTCTGCCTCCTGCCACAAAGCCAATTTTGGATCCACTTTTCCAAAATGGCCTGGATCCCATGGGCTCTTACCTTCTTAACCAATCTCCCATGTGGGACCTTATCAAAAGCCTTACTGAAGTCCATGTAGACTACATCAACTGCTTTACCCTCATCTACACATCTAGTCACCACCTCGAAAAATTCAATCAAGTTAGTTAGACATGATCTCCCCTTGACAAAGCCATGCTGACTATCCCTGATTAATCCCTGACTCTCCAAGTGGAGATTAATCGTGTCCCTCAGAACTTAATCCAACATTTTCCCAATCACTGATGTTAGACTCACCGGCCTGTAATTACCTGGTTTATCCCTGCTACACGTCTAGAGTAATGCTACCACATTCGCTGTCCTCCAGTCCCCTGGTACCTCTCCTGTGGCCAGAGAGGATCTGGAAATTTATGTCAGAGCCCCTGCTATCGCCTCCCTTTCCTCACATAGCAGCCTGGGATACATCTCCTCTGAGCCTGGGGATTTATCCACTTTTAAGCCCGCCGAAACAGCTAATACTTCCTCCCTTTCAATGCTAATATGTTCAAGTATATCACAATCCCCCTTCCAGATCTCTACACCTACATCGTCCTTCTCCATAGTGAACACAGATGAAAGGTAATCATTTAAAACCTCTCCTCCATGTCCTCTGGCTCCACACACAGATTGACACTTTGGTCCCTAATGGGCCCCACCTTGTCCAAATGGTTATACTTGAGATCCTGTTTATCCATTCCAGCAGCAGGCTATTCCTGCAGATGGAGTTGCGGGGAGCCATGGGTGAGCCTGATCCTGTCACCAGGAACCAACATCCCCCACCACCACCCTGCCCCGCCCCCCCCACTTTCACCCATGAGTACTTTGTGGCCGAGTTCATTGGATAGCGATCAGGGGTACAATCCTCATGATTTCCTTACTCCCTCCCTTTTTTAACCAACACGGCTAAAGGGTTTTAGGGCTGTAGAGATTTGGAGTGGTGATAGAGGGGGATGGTGGGTGTGCAAGGGCATGGAGAGATTTGAACATGAGCAACATTATATTCACTGAGTTTAGGAATAGCAGTAAGAAAATGATAATTGGCCTCTGTATTATTTTATTATATTTTATATAATATAAAATATAATAAAATAATACAGAGGCCAATTATCATTTTCTTACTGCTATTCCTAAACTCAGTGAATTCAATACAGAGAGATTGGACTGGAAACTAAATTTCAGTGAAATGAAAGATTGATTGATTGGAAAAATGGCAGATCAGATAGCAGGCTTTCCCAGTGTTGTTTGATTGTTAATGTACAGTACTGCAGATTCCTGGTGCTGTCTGATCATTAGTCTACAGGTGTGCAGATCTGCACTACTGTTTGATTGAAGACTTCTGGTTGATCAGCACAATGGCCAGCACCTCGAATAGCCTACAGAGCAAACAAAAAACAGATATGTAAATGTTGACAAAGTATGTTGAACAATTTCTAGCATTGACATTTAATACAATTTTACATAAAGGCTAGTATCACTTTAACAAAAAAAATTCGTATCCTAGATTATTTGATGTCATGGGTGAATCTCAACCCTTCAAAGTGTTTAGTGTCCATCTATCCTTTGAAATCTTTGTAAGTTTTTGTGGCACTGCCAGATGAATAATCAGCCAGCGCTGCTTGTTAATTGCTTTTACACACTGGACTGTCTTGTTCCTCTATAAGATTACAGTTCAGTCTTAGAAGAGATAAAACAGAAGCCCTGATTTGAAGTATTAAAATGCAAAACAAATAATCTAACAGCGATCAAGTGCGCTTATTTATTTATTGAACATCTTTCTTCCTCGAGTACATAAAATTAAACATCTCAACTCTAGAAGCCAAACTAAGTTTTTGAAGATAACTTTCAAATACACACATTATTTCTCTTTTCTGTCAGAAATATCAGCCTGTCTCTTCCGAGACTTTCAAACGTCTCGACGCCCTCATGATTTTTAAGCAGTCTTCTCATGAGATTCTCCATTTTCTCTCGACAAAGAAAGACTTGCTCTTCTCCAGCACCTTTCACAACCTCAGGACATCCCAAACCATTTTCTACCCAATGAAGGTCTTTGTGAATTGTAGTCACTGTTGCAAAGTAGGAAACGCAGCAGCTATTGCCCACAACAAGCTCCCACAAACCGCACTGTGATAATAACCAGATAAAACAAAAACAAATCATGTCAAAACGTGGATTAAAAAGAAAACAAATAGCCTACTCCAACAAAGCACCCAATAGGCAGTCAGGTGAACATTTGATTTAATAATCTCAGTTACAGACATAGCAAAAAATAGAAAAAAACAAAAGGTCTTTAAATTGTCATGTAAAAAAAGAATAGAGTCAACAGTGGAAGGCTGAAGGGCAGTTCTCTGCTGTTCGATTGTCCTTCCAGCGATGCTGAAGTTCCTCTCACTACTGCTCACCGGAATGCAAACTATACTTCTAGCCAGCCTGGTCAATTTAGGGTATGCAACACTGTGTTCCTTCCACCAGCCCAAAAGATCATGATCGTTTGCCATCGCCAACACAGCAGGCCTCTGTGCTGTGTACTGCTGCACTTCATCATTTGTGTCCACTTCTTCATGAACATTCTCCCATTCAACAAATTCGGTCACTGCTTTTTTGGCAGCTGTAGGTTCATCGTCAACTATTTTCGTTTCCTTCACAAGGTCTTCTGTTTTAAAGTTGTTGATACGTCTGCGCACTTCAGAATAAACTTCTTCCCTATCATACCTGCTCCATGTGTGGGTAAGGATACAACCAGGCCTCCCAGCTGATCACACACCAGTGTCTTCACCAGGAAGTGAAGCCATTTAAATAGTCTGTGGATGGGAAGGGATTCAGTCGTGCATAACAATTGCTGACAAATCAGAGAGTTTACATGTGACTGCACGGGTTGGATTCTGCTGTTATTAATGGTGTTAATTATATCCAGGACTGATTCATATTCTGGATAAATGTCAAATAAAACAAATGTTAATGGATCAGTTTCAACCCTGGCATTGAAAGGCCCAACCAGTGATTTATAAATGATTGGTAAAGCTTCCTTGTTCTTGTACTCTATACCACTATTTATAATGCCCAGGTTCCCACATACACATTTTAACTGCCTTACTAACTTGTCCTCCTTCTTCAAAGATTTGTAGAAGTGCACCACGTTGCTCTGTTTCTGTATCTCCTTTAAAATTAGGCAAATTAGGTTAAGAGATAGGTCAATGGAGATGCAATGGCAGATATCTAAGGGGATATTTCAGAATACACAGAATAGATACATCCCAATGAGAAAGAAAAATTCCAAATCCCCACCATCTGTGGTTCGCTAAAAAAGTTAAAGAGAGAATCAAACTTAAAGAAGATTGGACAGAATATAAAAAGCAGTAAACAGCAAAGAATGGCTAAAAGATTAATAAGGAGAGAAAAATTGGATTATGAGAGAAAGCTAGCTCGAAATATAAAAAGATAATAGAAGTTTTGATAGATATTTAAAAAAGAGTTAACAAAGTGAGCATTGGTCCTATAGAAAGTGACTTTCGGAAATTAGTCATGGAAAGTAAGGAGATGGCGGATGAATTAAACAGGTATTTTGCATCGGTCTTCACTATTGAGGATACAAGTAACATCCCAGAAATGGCTGTAAATCAGAAAATGGAAGGGAGGGATGAACTTAAGAAAATTAGAATCACCAGGGAAGTGGTACTGAGCAAACTGTTGGAGCTGCGGGCTGACAAATCCCTGGGTCCTGATGGACTTCTCCTATGGTCTTAAAAGAAGTGGCTAGTGAGATAGTTGATATGTTGGTTTTAATTTTCCAAAGTTCCCTAGATTCGGGGAAGGTTCCATTAGATTGGAAAATAGTGAATGTAATTCCTTTAGTCAAGAAGGGAGGGAGACAGAAAGCAGGAAACAAGAGGCCAGTTAGTTTAACATCTGTCAGATGGAAAATATTTGAAGCTACGATTAAAGACGTTTTAGCAATGCACTTTAGAAAAATTCAAGATAATCAGGCAGAGTCAACATGGTTTTGTGAAAGGGAAATCATGTTTAACTAATTTATTGCCGTTCTTTGGAGAAGTAACATGTGTTGTGGATAAAGGGAAACCGGTGGATGTACTCTACTTAGATATCCAGAAGGCATTGATAAGGTGCCACAGCTAAGGTTATTGTGGAAAATAAAAGCTCATGGTGCAGGGGGTAAAAATTTTTTATTCATTCATTGAATATGGGCATCGCTGGCGAGGCCAGAATTTATTACCCATCCCTAATTTCCCTTGAGAAGATGGTGGTGAGCTGTCTTCTTGAATTGCTGCAGTCCATGTAGGTTTGGTACAACAACAGTGCTTTTTGGGAGGGAGTTCCAGGATATTGACTCAGTGATAGTGAAGGAACGGTGATATAGTTCCAAGTCAGGATGGTCTGTGGCTTGGAGGGGAACTTGCATATTGGCATGGATAGAAGATTAGCTAGCTAACAGGCAACAGGGAGTAGGCATAAATGGGTTGTTTTCTGACTGGCAAGATGTAACAAGTGGTGTGCCACAGGGATCTGTTCCGGGGCCTCAACTTTTTACAATTTATACAAATGACTTGGATGAAGGGACCGAAGGTATGGTTACTAAATTTGCTTATGGCCCAAAGATAGGTAGGAAAGTAAGTTGTGAAGAGGACATAAGGAGGGTACAAAGGGATATAGATATGTTAAGTGAGTGGGCAAAGATCTGGCAAATAGAATATAATGTGGGAAAATGTTATGTTGCCCATTTTGGCAGGAAAAATTTAAAAAAAGCATAATACCTAATTGGTGACAGATTGCAGAGCTCTGAGATGCAGAGGGATCTGGGTGTCCTAGTGCATGAATAGCAAAAGGTTACTATGCAGGTACAGCAAGTAATTAGGAAAACTAATGGAATGTTATTGTTTATTGCGAGGGGAATTGAATACAAAAGTAGGGAGGTTATGCTACAGTTATTCAGGGCATTGATGAGACCACATCTGGAGTACTGTGTACAGTATTACTCTCCATATTTAAGGAAGGATGTAAAAGCATTGGAAACAGTTCAGAGAAGGTTTACAAGACTAATACCTGGAATGGGTGGGTTGTCTTATGAGGAAAAGTTGGGCAGGTCAGGCTTGTATCCACTGGAGTTTAGAAGAGTAAGAGGCGACTTGATTGAAACATATAAGATCTTGAGGGGTCTTGACTGGGTGGATCTGGAAAGGATGTTTCCTCTTGTGGAAGGAACTAGAACTAGGGGTCACTGTTTAAAAATAAGATGTCGCCCATTTAAGACAGAGATGAGGAGACATTTTTTTCTCTCTGAGGGTCGTGAGTCTTTGGAACTCTCTTCCTCAAACGGCGGTGGAAGTAGAGTCTTTGAATATTTTACAGAAGGGGTAGATAGATTCTTGATAAACAAGGGGGGGTGAAAGGTTATTGAGGGTACGTAGGAATGTGGAGTTGAGGTTACAATCAGATCAGCCATGATCTTATTGAATAGCGGAGCAAGCTCAAGGGGCTCAGTGGCTTACTCCTGCTCCTAATTCATATGTTCGTATGTTTATATGTATGTAAAATTGTAGTATTTGGGTGATATTGTCCCATCGAACTTCTCTGACCAAAGTGCGTCACTTCATGCTTCTTTGCTTTAAATTACATCTGCCGTGCATCAGCCCATTTCACCAGTCTGTCTATGTCCTTCTGAAGTCTGTTCCTATCCTTTTCACTGTTTACGACCTTTCCAAATTTTGTGGCGTCTGCAAACTTTGAAATCCTGAAGACCTGTGCTCCAGAACTTGCCGCGCCCCCTCAGCCAAGCTGTTCCAGTACAGCTACAACACTGGCATCAACTCGGCATCTGGAAAATTACACAGGTATGTCCTGTAATGCAGGACAAGTCCAACCTGGGCAATTATCGCCCCATCAGCCTACTTCCAATCATCAGTAAAGTGATGGAAGGTGTTATTGACAGTGCTATCAAGCGGCACTTGCTTAGCAATAACCTGCTCAGTGACGCTCAGTTTGGGTTCCACCAGGGCCACTCAGCTCCAGACCTCATTACAGCCTTGGTTCAAACATGGACAAAAGAGCTGAACTAAGAGGTGAGGTGACAGTGACTGCCCTTGACATCAAGGCAGCATTTGACCGAGTTTGGCATCAAGGAGCCCGAGCAAAACTGGAATCAATAGGAATCGGGGGAAAATGCTCCACTGTCGTTTGTCATATATATTAATGACTTGGATGTGAATGTAGGGGGCATGATTAGTAAGTTTGCAGATGACACCAAAATTGTTGGTATAGTGGACAGTGAAGAAAGTTGTCTAAGGTTACAACAGGATATAGATCAACTGGGAAATTGGGCAAGGGATTGGCAAATGGAATTTAACGCAGACAAGTGCGAAGATGCATTTTGGGAAGTTAAACCAGGGCAGGACATATACAGTGAATGGCAGAGCCCTGGGGAATGTTGTTGAGCAGAAAGACCTTGGGGTGCAAGTACATCGTTTCCTGAAAGTGGCAACACAGGTAGACAGGGTGGTGAAGAAGGCATATGGCATTCTTGCCTTCATCGGCTGAGGCACTGTGTACAAAAGTTGGGATGTCATGTTACAGTTGTACATAATGTTGGTTCGGCCGCATTTGGAGTACTGTGTGCAGTTCTGGTCGCCGCACGACAGGAAAGATGTGATTAAGCTAGAGAGGGTGCAGAAAAGATTCACAAGGATGTTGCCTGGTTTGGAGGGCTTGAGTTATAAAGAGAGATTGGATAGGCTGGGTCTGTTTTCCCTGGTGCGAAGGAGGCTGAGAGGGGACATGATAGAGGTATATAAAATTATGAGAGGCATAGATACGGTAGATAGAGTCTGTTTCCCATGGTAGCGGTGACTTAAAACTAGAGGGCATAGATTTAAGGTGAGAGGAGGAGGTTTAAAGGGGATCAAAGGGGTAGATTTTTCACACAAAGAACAGTGGGTATCTGGAATGAGCTGCCTGAGGAGGTGGTGGAGGCAGGAACAGTTGGAACATTTAAGAGGCGTCTGGACAGGTACTTGAATGAGTAAGGCACAGAGGGATATGGAATTAATTTGGGCGGCAGAGTGGCGCAGTAGTTAACACTGCAGCCCCGCAGCTCCAGCGACCCGGGTTCAGTTCTGGGTACTGCCTGTGTGGAGTTTGCAAGTTCTCCCTGTGACCGTGTGGGTTTCCACTGGGTGCTCCAGTTTCCTCCCGCAGCCAAAGACTTGCAAGTTGAAAGGTAAATTGGCCATTGTAAGTTGCCCCTAGTGTAGGTAGGTGGCAGGAGTATGGTGGGGATGTGGTAGGGAATATGGGATGAATGTAGGATTAGTATAAATGGGTGGTTGTTGGTTGGCATGGACGCGGTGGGCCCAAGGGCCTGTTTCTATGCTGTATGACTCTGTGGTTGGAGTCATACCTCGCGTAAAGGTTGTGGTTGTTGGAGGTCAATCATCTCAGCTCTAGGATATCACTGCAGGAGTTCCTCAGGGTAGTGTCCTAGGACCAACCATCTTCATTCAGCTGCTTCATCCATGACCTTCCTTCAATCATAAGGTCAGAAGTGGGGATGTTCACTGATGATTGCACAATGTTCAGAACCATTCGTGACTCCTCAGATACTGAAGCAGTCCGTGTAGAAATGCAGCAAGACCCGGACAATATCCAGGATTCGGCTGATAAGTGGCAAGTACCATTTGCACCACACAAGTGCCAGGCAATGACCATCTCCAACAAGAAAGAATCTAACCATCTCCCTTTGACATTCAATGGCATTACAATTGCTGAATTCCCCCACTACCAACATTGTGGGGATTAGCATTGACCAGAAACTGAACGGGAGTAGCCATATAAAAACCATGGCTTCAAGAGCAGGTCAGAGGCTCGGAATCCTACAGTGAGTAACTCACCTTCTGCCTTCCCAAAGCCTGCCCACCATCTACAAGGCACAAGTCAGGAGTGTGATGGAATACAGATGGAGAGTATGAAGATAAAATCCAATACCAGGGTCCTGCGCTTGAACAAGGGGGACTACAATAGAATGAGGGAGGACTTGGCTAAAGTAGACTGGAAACAAAGATTTTATGGTGGGACAGTTGACGAGCAGTGGAGGACTTTCAAAGCAATTTTTCAAAGTGCTCAGCAAAAGTATATTCCAGTGAAAAGGAAGGACTGGAAGAAAAGGGGTAATCTGCCATGGGTGTCTAAGGAAATAAGGGAGGCTATCAAATTGAAAGAGAAGGCATACAAAGTGGCCAAAAACAGCATGAAAATAGAAGACTGGGAAAACTTTAAAGGTCAACAGAAAGCCTCAAAAAGAGCTATAAAGAAAATTAAGATAGAACATGAGAAAAAACTAGCACAGAATATTAAGACTGATAGCAAAAGTTTCTATAAATATATAAAACGAAAAAGAGTGACTAAAGTTAACGTTGGTCCTTTAGAGGATGAGAAGGGGAATTTAGTTATGGGATATGATGAAATGGCCGAGGCATTGAACAGGTATTTTGTATCGGTCTTCACAGTGGAGGACATTGATAACATGCCAGTAATTAAACAAAGAACAAAGATAATTACAGCACAGGAACAGGCCCTTCGGCCCTCCAAGCCTGCGCCGATCCAGATCCAGAATTGACAAAGAGACGAACATAGGTGAGGACCTGGAAACAATCATTATTACGGAAGAGGTAGTGTTGGAGTGGAGCTAATGGAGCTAAGGATTGATAAGTCTCCTGGCCCTGATGGAATGCATCCCAGGGTACTAAAAGAGATGGCGGGAGAAATAGCAGGTGCACTGGCGGTAATTTTCCAAAATTCGCTGGACTCTGGGGTAGTCCCAGCAGATTGGAAAACAGCAGATGTGACGCCACTGTTTAAAAAGGGAGGTAGACAAAAGATGGGGAATTATAGACCGGTTAGCTTAACCTCTGTAGTGGGGAAGATGCTTGAGTCTATTATCAAGGAAGAAATAGCAGGGCATCTCGATAGAAATTGTCCCGTTGGGCAGACGCAGCATGGGTTCATGAAGGGCAGGTCATGCTTGACAAATCTTTTGGAATTCTATGATGACATTACGAGCAAGGTGGACAATGGGGACCCAGTGGATGTGGTGTACCTAGATTTCCAAAAGGCCTTCGACAAGGTGCCGCACAAGAGGCTGCTGCATAAGATAAGGATGCATGGCGTTAGGGGTAAAGTATTAGCATGGATAGAGGATTGGTTGACTAACAGGAAGCAGAGAGTGGGGATAAATGAGTGCTATTCTGGTTGGCAATCAGTCACTAGTGGTGTGCCTCAGGGATCGGTGTTGCGACCGCAATTATTTACTATTTATATAGATGATTTGGAGTTGGGGACCACGTGTAGGGTGTCAAAGTTTGCAGATGACACTAAGATGAGTGGCAGAGCAAAGTGTGCAGATGACTGTGAAACTTTGCAGAGGAACATAGATACATTGAGTGAGTGGGCAAAGGTCTGGCAGATGGAATACAATGTTAATAAATGTAAAGTCATTAATTTCGGTAGGAGTAACAGTAAAAAGAATTATTACTTTAATGGGAGAAGGTTGCAGCATGCTGCTATGCAGAGGGACCTGGGTGTCCTTGTGCATGAATCGCAGAAGGTTGGTCTGCAGGTACAGCAAGTAATTAGGAAGGCAAATGGAATTTTGTCCTTCATTGCTAAAGGGATTGAGTTTAAAAGCAGAGAGGTTATGTTGCAGCTGTATAGGGTACTGGTGAGGCCGCACCTGGAGTAGTGTGTGCAGTTTTGGTCTCCTTACTTGAGAAAGGATGTACTGGCACTGGAGAGGGTGCAGAGGAGGTTCACTAGGTTGATTACGGAGTTAAGGGGTTTGGCTTATGAGGAAAGACTGAGTAGATTGGGATTATATTCATTGGAATTCAGAAGAATGAGGGGATATCTTATCGAAACGTATAGAATTATGAAGGGAATAGATAAGATACAAGTCGAGAGGTTGTTTCCACTGGCAGGTGAAGCTAGGAGAAGAGGGCATAGCCTCAAGATTAGAGGGAGCAGATTTAGGACTGAATTAAGAAGGAACTTCTTCACGCAGAGGGTTGTTAATCTATGGAATTCCTTGCCCAGTGAAGTAATTGATGCTTCTTCAGTAAACGTTTTTAAAGCTAAGGTAGATATCTTTTTGAACAATGAAGGAATTAAGGGATACGGTGAGAGCGCGGGTAAGTGGATCTGAGTCCACGAAAAGATCAGCCATGATCTTATTGAATGGCGGAGCTGGCTCGAGGGGCCGGACGGCCTACTCCTGCTCCTAGTTCTTATGATCTTATGATCTTATGAATACTCTCCACTTGCATGGATGGGTGCAGCTTCAACAACATTCAAAAAGCTCGAAACCATCCAGGACAAAGCAGCCCGCTTAATTGGTACCCCATCCACTAACATTCACTCCCTCCACCACCAATGTGCAATGGCAGCAGTGTTTACCATCTACAAGACGCACTGCAGCAACTCACCAAGGCTCCTCGGACAGCACCTTCCAAAGCCACGACCTCTACCACCTAGAAGGACATGGACAGCAAATGCATGGGAACGCCACCACCTGCAAGTTCCCCTCCAAGCCACACACCATCCTGACTTGGAACTTTCCCACTGTTGCTGGGTCAAAATCCTGGAACTCCTTTCCTAACAGCACTGTTGGTCTACCTACCCCACACGAACTGCAGCGGTTCAGTGCAGGAATCTCCTGTGGCTAATCCCCTGTAAAACAGATATACTGCTATGAATACTGTTGGGGGGAATGGCCTCTCAGGGGAAAGCAGCAACAGCCCAATTCATTGCACCGCGGTTGGCTCTGCTGCACAGGGAGGAGTAAAAAGTGTGGAAATGCAATAGTTATAGGGGATTCAATTGTATGGGGAATAGACAGGCGTTTCTGTGGCCGCAAACGAGACTCCTGGATGGTATGTTGCCTCCCTGGTGCTCGGGTCAAGGATGTCTCAGACCGGTTCCAGGACATTCTGAAGGGGGAGGATCAACATCCAGTGGTCATGGTACACATTGGTACAAATGACATAGGTTAAAAAAAAGGATGAGGTCCTAAAAGCAGAATATAGGGAGTTAAGAAGTCAGTTGAAAAGTAGGACCTCAAAAGGTAGTGATCTCAGGATTACTACCAGTGCCACGTGCTAGTCAGAATAGAAACAGCAAGATATATTGGATGAATACATGGCTGAAGAGATGGTGTGAGGGGGAGGGTTTTAGATTCCTAGGACATTGGGACTGGTTCTGAGGGAGGTGTGACCAGTACAAACTGGATGGGTTACACCTGGGCAGGACCGGGACTGACGTCCTAGGGGGAGTATTTCCTAGAGTGGTTGGGGAGGGTTTAAACTAAAATGGCAGGGGGATGGGAACCATTGCAAGGAGTCAGAGGAGGGGGGATCAAAGACAAGAACAAAAGACAGTAAAGGGAATAAGAAAAGTGATAGGCAGAACAGGGCCACAGTGAAAATAGTGGGACGGGGACAAGTAATGTTAAAAAGATGAGCCTTAAGGCTTTGTGCCTTAACACGCAGAGCATTCGCAATAAAGTGGATGAATTAATCGTGCAAATAGGTGTACACGGGTATGATATAGTCGGGATTACGGAGACATGGCTGCAAGGTGACCAGGGATGGGAAATGAACATCCAGGGGTATTCAGTATTTAGGCAGGACAGATAAAAAGCAAAAGGCAGTGGAGTTGCATTGCTGGTTAAAGAGGAAATTAACGCAATAGTAAGGAAGGATATTAGCTCTGCCGATGTGGAATCTGTATGGATAGAGCTGAGAAACATTAAGGGGCAAAAAACATTAGTGGGGTTGTATATTGTTAGCGGGAATGAATCGAGAAGAATCACTCGACACTCAGGTCTGCTCCAATGTCAAACAGTTTATTTAGTTACGCCAGCGGGGAGCAGGTCACTGGGCTGCCCAGATGCCTCTCCACTGAACAAAGGAAAATCATCCATACTTATACATTTTCAAACAGTTACTCAGCCCATCCTGGCTGGACATGGTCCAATCACAACAATTATAGATCATATACATTGATTATTCGAGCCAATAGAAATGGTTACTAGGCATGGAGGGACTGCACAACTGGCCCATAGACAGATAGGGGATTACTCATGATGTTTTCCATTCCCTCTTATCCATTATCCTTGGTTCTCATGTACACGTACCATCTTATCTTGACCTCGTTACAGGCTGGTACCTTTGTCAGCATTCCACAAGGACATCTGCTTTCCATTTAATGAGTTTTTGTTTGAATTTATGTTACTCAGCTCCTGTGTGGAATGTGGTCAAGTTGGCTAAGCCCCATGATGCCTTGCAACCGCTTCATTGTTCACTAAGATTATACGTTACTGGTTACTCAAATAACATTTAAACAGTATGATATTTACTGCAGGTGCCTCTGCGCTTGGGAATACCCTACAACAATCCCCCCTTTTGGTAGGGAGACTAACCCCAGTCTCCTTAACCGACACCATTTATTGTTTTTTTTTTAACTCTTTAAACTCGCCCGGTATTCCCTGCCTCGGACGTGCTGGCCAGTCACGTGATTTCAGGAATTCCGGTCGTACGATATCACATTAATGTGATCCAAATGACTTATTCCCCTAGATAGACGAATTGTCTCCCTTGCCTTTACTCTAGGTTTTATCCTCCTTCGCTGCACATATCGCCTGCATGATCGGCAGGCCAGTCGGCCCCATGTTATAGCCAGTATCAGCTGTCCCCCAACTAGCACATGAGAAATTATCCGAATCCAGGGGTGGATGTTCACATTCATTCCCCAATCCCAAATATTCTTCCACCAGCTCTGGTTCTGCAGTTCTGTGTCCGTATCTTTCTCTAGCTATTTGATTTTTGTCTGCAGTTGGTGGTAGAGTTTTACGGATTGGCCCTCCCTGAGCCTTAATACCCTCAGTACCTCGGCCAGGTGTGGGATGGGGACTGGTTCTGTTTCCTCGTAATCCTGTAGGTGGTCATGGAGGTATTCAGTGACATTGATGGTTTCGGTACCTCTACGCCGAACATGAATGATTCGGGCTTGCCCTGTCGTGACAGGTCGCAGAGGCATAAAACAGAAATTAGGATATTGTGGAGGTAGGAGCTTTCTGTAGTGGAAACGCAATATTTCCCTTTACCTCCGTATCCTGTTCTTGCGAAATGCATGGGGGCAGGTATGATTTCTACGACACAACCGTCTGTTCGATTAAACCCACATTCATCCAATTCTTCCTGTCCCACTGGGTGTGGACATACTGTAATGTCTCCCCTCTGCTTGCATCCCGTAAGGGAAATTCCATATAGTGTATTGTTCCTGAGTATGGCAGAGGTTTAAGGTAAATAGTAACGGAGGGAGGTGTTACCCCGTACGACCCCAATATTTTCCAATTGGTAGTGGGGAAATGGCCCTGAGTCCCATGTTACTGTGGGATGATCAGAACCAATTCGCTGTCTGGGATCACTGGATATACTCTGGTGAGTCCTTTCAGTGTACAATTGTCCAGTGTCCCTTTCCTCTCTGCTAATCGAGCTAAATGTGGGCTGTCCATCCAATCGGACATCTCCCCCCTTTGGATCTGATCGAGATTGTATCTGTATCTGTCCCAAAATCCATAAGCCATAAGCGTGGCAGAGTTGTCCCTGCCTTAGCTTTCCGGCATCTTCCTTCTCTCTATCGATGAGGTGATTGATGGTCTTGGCATGGGCTTCGAATATCGTAATTCCATCTAATTGTATTCCCATGCCCTCTTCTCCTAGATTGGCCTGATCTGCCTGATTTTCCTCAGCTCTCTCTAAGAGTTCCTTCATTACTCCTTTAAGTCGTTCTACCTTTTCATTTAGACCTTGTATGTTCAGTGAGTTTATGACGGAAGTACCAGTATTGACTCCGGTCGCAACATCGTTAACTACCCCCCTTTTTCTTCTATAAAGCTGATCCTGGCCTCGAAATCTAGTGGCACCCCGGCAGCCTGCTGCATTACAACCTTACTTAATACACTATACATATTTCTCACCTGTTCTGTACAATATTCCGGCATCTGTATTCCCGAGATATTGATCAGGACAGGCACAATTTCATGTTTAACATTATCATATAATATTTCACCTTCGTTAAAAAGCACAATTCCATTCTCTGGTCCTTTAGTGATTGTAGGACGTGGCAATTTCTTGGGTTGGGTGGTGTTTAATACGGGGCGTTTGTGACGGAGGGGGAGGAAAACATCACCCACCTCCTCATAATACCCACATAATCCCATCCCCTTTCTATAGGTAGTCATGGGGGCTGAGGTCCGACAGGTGATGCACACAATATACCGAATGTGCACCCATCAGGGTTTTTTTTTGTTTCACTTCATCGGATGCAGCTGACTCTTGTTGCATCAGTGGAGAACTGGATGCATACTTTATCTTTTCCCGAGTGGACTTGTAACCATGCATTAAAATAAGCTTTATCTCTACTCCAGTTCTTGGCTGTTGGGATACATATACCATCAGTGAAATAATACAAAGCCCCATAGTTCATGTAGTTATGTTCCTCCTGTGTTTGTTGTAGCTTCAGTGCTGCATCAGCATTCTCTTGTGCTTGTATTAATCTCAGAGTTCCCAGTATCATGAGTTCCCAGAGTCGAAGTGCCCACTGTGGTTTCATCACTTCAGGTGTTTTAATCTGGGGATCGAAACAAAATGACCTCGTCGTCACCAGGTGTTAGTTCCTGGTCGACTCATTTCCTCACCTGTATGGGCCGAAAACGTTCTATTGTTTATGGGCTAATAGCTGTGTCTTTTATAATTGTCCCACATCTATCTTGTCAAGTCTGTGTCTGTACTGCCGTCGGATTTGCATCTGAGCATGCTGCGCTCGTGCCTGAGTGGTGATCCATTTGAATACCACCCAGACTCCGGTTAACATCATCACCACTCCCAGTCCCCCGAACAATCCATTCTCTAATGTGTTTCGCCACTCCTGGTATCATATGGCATACCAGGTGGTCTCCATGATAGGCACTATCTCAGGCTCAGCCATCATTCCCTTGATTGTATATTTTTTTCAGTTGGGACCATGTATTTCCATCAGCCCTTCCCTTTACCATTACTTTGTCTCCCACAACAGGCACCTTTGTCTGTTCCTCTTTCATGTCTGTGTCCATAGAATCTCCTGCCTCAGTTCATGCAGTTGTCTGCACAGCTCCTTCACAAATCTTTTAACCCTTTCTCTCGTGGGTCCTACTTCCTCACTACTTGCTACGACGTACCTTGGCCGTCTCATCACCCTTCCTGTCCTTAGTTCAGTTGCTCTACATGTAACAAATCACATCTGCACACTTACACTGGTATTCCAATGTCATGCCACATATTCGCAACTCTCAGGTGATCTTATCAAAAGATCAAATGTCAGCGGTGGGGAGAGGGGGACACTGGTGGTGACTGTCTGAGATTTTTGCATACCTCCCCCTGCAGGGTCCTGATGTCTCAGGTTATGGCCAGACTTTCAAATGTAGCTCTCTTAAAAACTCATATCGCCAAGAGAAAACTATCAATTGCGAGTCTTATCTACACTTTCCTGACTTTCACTGGAAAATTCGAGGCTTCTTGGAAATTAGCTGTTTGAATTCTAATTTCACCATTTGTTTATCCCCAGAATTCCTTTATTAGTTCTTGCATCAGCCAGATCTGATTGCCAATTCCCATTAATTATAATTCTATTTCATTTTGAGCCCTGGAGAACCTTTACAATTAATATTCATAATTCCTTAAAACAGAAATCAAACATTTCCGTTTGATTCCAGGCATTAGTGTATATTGTTTGTGTTTTTTTTTAACCTTAGATGACATTTTAATTCCTTAAATAACTTGCCAAATTAAACTGGATTTTCGACATCTCAGATTATTCCAAATTCAAATAACAGTAAATTTCCCTTTGAATGCTTTAAATAACCACTCATATCAATTTAATTTTGTTTATCGATTCCAATTTCTTATGCCCAGACTTGGTGATATTGCATTTTTTTTTAAAGACAGAAGTGCTTGCAATTATTTCCCCTTCTCAAGCACTTTGTCTCATTGATAAAGATAGTTGCAGCAAGGTTAATTTCTTTGCTTGTCTCCAAGGGGGCGGAGCAAAGCATTCTCAGCTGTGTCTCTTTACGTAGCCTTTTTTCCCCTTTCGAAAAGAACTAAACTCCATTTTAAACGTTTTTTTTGGTATCCTTAGGATTTTCAAACAACAAAATCTTTAGTAACATTATCAACTTCAAAGGAAACCATCTCCATCAGGAAAGACAGCATTTTAGATTAAACTCCAATTGTTTCCAAACTTTTAGCATCTTTTGTAAGAGATTTCTAGTCGAAGGATTTTATACGACCAAGATGATTCCAAATTCCAGTTCACATCAATGAGCATTTGAAGTTTTCCTCAACCTAACAGGTTAGTTAACCTTAACAGTATTAATTTAATACAGACTTATTAACTTATAATACTTATTAACTACACATAGAAAAGAATAGCACGTGCTTTTTTTTTTAAAGATAGGTAAATTACGTCATTTTTCTTCTTTCTTCAGGCGCCTTTTCAAATGACTGAAATAAAACCAAAAACTAAAGAAAAAGTTATTTAACATTCTTACAACAAAAGACATATAACACCAGCTCCTTACACAAACTTTAATCTTTCCTATATCTCCTTTGCTTATCCTTCTCTCCCTTAAAACAATATTCAATCTTTTGACATGTGCTACTTAAAAACAGTCAGTAAAACATGTCTTCAAGTTTAGACTGCAAAATAAAGCAATAGCAGAGTTTCCAATTAAAGCAATGTTTTAAACTTCAAATTGGATTTCTGCCGGACATCTTCAGACCTTCAAGTCTGAAGCTTATCTCTTAGAAAATTGTTCATTGCCTTTTCACAGTTGCAAAACCAACTTTAAAAAAATAAAACTTTAACTTAAAATATAATTCACGTTTATATCCCATTCCTGGGTGCACAATCTTAAATCGAAATGAACACACTCAACAATCACTTTTCACACTCATTCAATTCCAAACAACTTAATCGACTCATGCTTTCAACATTAAAGCCAGACAACAAAGAGTTAACGACAGTCAGTTCTACAGAACACAAGTTGTACAGAACACAAGCTGTACATCCCAGGGACAAACAATTCATTCGTGGACACTTCCAACATTCACACATTCGAATCAAAGACACAGTAACTTGTTTTTACTCTAAAACATAGTCTTTTATGTCACTCTGCCATAAACTTAGTGAATGCTTTTCTTCTTTTTGTCACCACTCCCTTTGTTTTGCGGCAGGGTCGTGGGGATTCCAAACTGAGTCAATCATCTTTCCAATTAGCTTTTTGTGTTTCTCTGCCAGTCGGCAGGCAATGGACACCTCCGGTCCCCACTCGAGCTCTATCTTTTCACAGGCCATACTTGGGTAGGATTAGAACCATTAGAATCTACTCTCAGAGGTCCGCTTTTAATCTCGCGCAACTTGTCGTAGACCGTCTTCTGGCTAACTGTCAGGTCACAAGTCTGTCCGTATTTCATACAACAAGCTTATGATATATATACGCATACATATATTCCAAACCCTTCTCGACAGTGCCTACGTCTCTTAACGAACTACCTACCAACGTTTGACTATTGGTCAGATCCTCTTCACAAACTTAGCATTCGTCGGTCGCGAAACACCACCCGGCCCCGGGATAAGCTTTCAAGATACTCACCCGGTATTCCTGATGGCATCAAAGGACCGCCGAATCCTGTTCTTAAGTTCGGGATCAGGCTCCAGCCAACTCCCCCTTGGCCCCTTTGTTCCCTTTGCCCACTTGATCCTGGCCATCACGTGGGACTCAGTCATCTTCATTCAGGCTCAGGCTGGGTGATTGGGGTATCGGGGTCGCAGAAGAGTTGACTTACACCTGATCCTGCCGACTACGCCAATTGTTAGCGGGAATGAATCCAGAAGAATCACTCGACACTCAGGTCTGCTCCAATATCAAACAGTTTATTTAGTTACGCCAGCGGGGAGCAGGTCACTGGTCTGTCCAGATGCCTCTCCACTGAACAAAGGAAAATCATCCATACTTGTACATTTTTAAACAGTTACTCAGCCCATCCTGGCTGGACATGGTTCAATCACAACGATTATAGATCATATACATTGATTATTAGAGCCAATAGAAGTGGTTACTAGGCATGGAGGGACTGCACAACCGGCCCATAGACAGATAGGGGATTACTCATGATGTTTTCCATTCCCACTTATCCATTATCCTTGGTTCTCATGTACAAGTACCATCTTATCTTGACCTCGTTACAGGCTGGTACCTTTGTCAGCATTCCACAAGGACATCTGCTTTCCATTTAATGAGTCTTTGTTTGAATTTATGTTACTCAGCTCCTGTGTGGAATGTGGTCAAGTTGGCTAAGCCCCATGATGCCTTGCAACCGCTTCATTGTTCACTAAGATTATACGTTACTGGTTACTCAAATAACATTTAAACAGTATGATATTTACTGCAGGTGCCTCTGCGCTTGGGAATACCCTACAACATATATAGACCCCCAAACTGCAGTGGTGATGTTGGGAATGGCATTAAACAGGAAATTACAGATGCATGCGATAAAGGAACATCTGTCATTATGGGTGTCTTTAATCTGCATATAGATTGGGCAAATCAAATTCGTCAAAATACCGCAGAGGAGGAATTCATGGAGTGTCTCTTCTTTGTTGACAATGCTGCATTAACATCTCACATTGAAGAGTGTCTGCAGAGACTCATCGACAGGAGTGCGGCTGCTGCAACGAATTTGGCCTAACCCTCAGCCTGAAGAAAAAGAATATCATGGGACAGGACGTCAGAAATGCTCCATCCATCAATATTGGCGACCACGCTCTGGAGGTGGTTCAAGAGTTCACCTACCTAGGCTCAACTACCACCAGTAACCTGCCTCTCGATGCAGGAATCAACAAGCGCATAGGAAAGGCTTCCACTGCTATGTCCAGACTGGCCAAGAGAGAGCGGGAAAATGGCGTACTGATACGGAACACAAAAGTCCGAGTGTATCAAGCCTGTGTCCTCAGTACCTTGCTCTACGGCAGCCAGGCCTGGACAACGCATGTCAGCCAAGAGCGACATCTCAATTCATTCCATCTTTGCAGCCCACAGAGAATCCTTGGCATCAGGTGGCAGGACCGTATCTCAAACCCAGAAGTCCTCGAGGCAGCCAACAGCCCCAGCATATGCACCCTACTGAGCCAGCGGCACTTGAAATGGCTTGGCCATGTGAGCTGCATGGAAGATGGCAGGATCCCCACGGACACATTGTACAGCGAGCTCATCACGGGTATCAGACCCACTGGCCATCCATGTCTCCGCTTTAAAGACGTCTGCAAACGCAACATGAAGTCCTGTGACATTGATGACAAGTCGTGGGAGTCAGTTGCCAGCAATCGCCAGAGCTGGCGGGCAGCCATAAAGGCAGGGCTAAAGTGTGGCGAGTCAAAGAGACTTAGCAGTTGGCAGCAGTGGAAAAAAGACAGAAGCACAAGGGGAGAGCCAACTGTGTAACAGCCCCGACAACCAATTTTATCTGCAGCACCTGTGGAAGAGTCTGTCACTCTAGAATTGGCCTTTATAGCCACTCCAGGCACTGCTTCAGAAACCACTGACCATCTCCAAGCGCTTACCCATTGTCTCTCGAGGCAAGGAGGCCAAAGAAGAAGAAGAAATGCGGGATGGTTTTCTGGACCAATACATTGAGGAACCAACTGGCGAACAGGCCATCCTGGACTGGGTATTGTGTAATGAGAGAGGAATAATTGACAATCTAGTTGTGCAAGATGCCTTGGGGACGAGCGACCAGAATATGATAGAATTCTTCATCAAGATGGAGAGTGTCATAGTTGATTCTGGAACTAGGGTCCTAAATCTAAATAAAGGAAACTAGGAAGGTATGAGGCGTGAGTTGGCTATTATGGATTGGGCAACATTACTTGAAGGGATGACGGTGGTTAGGCAATGGCAAACATTCAACGAGTGCATGGATGAACTGCGACAATTGTTTATTCCTGTCTGGCACAAAAGTAAAATGGGAAAGGTAACCAAACCATGGCTTACAAGGGAAATTAGAGATAGCATTAGATCCAAGGAAGAGGCATATAAATTTGCCAGAAAAAACAACAGACCTGAGGATTGGCAGCAGTTTAGAATTCAGCAAAGGAGGACCAAGGGATTGATTAAGAAGGGGAAAGAGAGTACAAGAGTAAGCTTATGGGGAACAGAAAAACTGACTGTCAAAATTTCTATCTGTATGTGAAGAGAAAAAGATTGGTGAAGACAAATGTAGGTCCCTTCCAGTCAGAAACAGGGATATTTATTATGGGGAACAAAGAAATGGCTGACCAACTAAATGCATACTTTGGTTCTGTCTTCAAAAAGGAGGACACAAATATCATATCAGAAATGTTGGGGAACACAGGCTATAGTGAGAGGTAGGAACTGAAGGAAATCAGTATTAGTCGAGAAATGCTGTTGGGGAAATTGATGGGACTGAAGGCCAATAAATCCCCAGGGCCTGATAATCTGCATCCCAGAGTATTTAAGGAAGTAGCCCGAGAAATAATGGATGCATTGGTGGTCCTCTTCCAAGATTCTATAGACTCTGGATCAGTTCCAAAAGATTGGAGGGTAGCTAATGTAACCCCACTATTTAAAAAGGGAGGTAGGGAGAAAACAGGGAATTATAGACCAGCCAGCCTAACGTCGGTAGTGGGGAAAATTCTAGAGTCCATTATCAAAGATTTGATAGCAGAGCACTTGGAGAACAGTAGTAGAATCGGGCAGAGATAGTATGGATTTATGAAAGGGAAGTCATGCTTGACAAATCTATGAGGATTCTTCGAGGATGTAACTAGTAGAGTTGATGAGGAGGACCCAGTGGACGTGGTTTATTTGGACTTTAAGAAGGCTTTCGACAAAGTCCCACATAAGAGATTAGCAAATAAAAGTAAAGCTCATGGGATTGGGGGTAGTGTATTGCGATGGATAGAAAATTGGTTGGCAGACAGGAGAGATAGAGTAGGAATAAACAGGTCTTTTTCCGAATGGCAGGCAGTGACTAGTGGGGTACCGCAGGGATCGGTGCCAGGATCCCAGCTATTCACAATATATATTAATGAGTTAGATGAGGGAACTAAATGCAATATCTCCAAATTTGCAGATGACACAAAACTGGATGGGAGGGTGAATTGTGAGGAGGGTGCAGAGAGGCTTCAGGGTGATTTGGACAAGTTAAGTGAGTGGGCAAATGCATGGCAGATGCAGTATAATGTGGATAAATGTGAGGTTATCCACTTTGGCATCAAATACAGGAAGGCAGATTATTATCTGAATGGCTATAAACTGAGAGAGGGGAATATGCAATGAGACCTGGGTGTTCTCGTACACCAGTCGCTGAATGTAAGCATGCACGTGCAACAGGTGGTAAAAAAAGGCAAATAGTATGTTGGCCTTCATAGTGAGAGGATTCGAGTACAGGAGCAGGGATGTCTTCCTGCAATTATACAGGGCCTTGTTGAGGCCACACCTGGAATATTGTGTGCAGTTTTGGTCTCCTTATCTGAAGAAGGATGTTCTTGCTGTAGAGGGAGTGCAGCGAAGGTTTACCAGACTGATTCCAGGGATGGCAGGACTGATGTATGAGGAGAGATTGAGTCGGTTAGGATTATATTCGCTGGAGTTCAGAAGAGTGAGGGGGGGTCTCATAGAAACCTATAAAATTCTAACAGGACTTGACAGGGTAGAAGCAGGAAGGATGTTCCCGATGGTGGGAGAGTCCAGAACCAGGGGTCATAGTCTAAGGATACGGGGTAAACCTTTCAGGACAGAGATGAGGAGAAGTTTCTTCACCCAGAGAGTGGTGAGCCTGTGGAATTCGCTACCACAGAAAGCAGTTGAGGCCAAAACTTTGTATATTTTCAAGAAGGAGTTAGATATAGCTGTTGGGGCAAAAGGGATCAAAGGATATGGGGAGAAATTGAGAACAGGTTACTGAGTTGGATGATCAGCCATGATCGCAATGAATGGTGGAGCAGGCTCGAAGGGCAGAATGGCCTACTCCTGTTCCTATTTTCTATGTGATGCAGGCCCCCACCTGCCAAGAATGAAACACATTAATTTTGCCAAATGAGCATCGCTTTTTAAACTGTCACTGGAGTAAAGAAAGAACTTGTCTTTTCAAACAAAATCGCCAGACCCTTGACTGTAAAGATATTTGCATAGTAACGGACTTGGAAAGGACAAAGGGGCCACTCCCTGCTCCAATTTAATCCACAGTAGACTTTTGATTACCAGACGTTGAAGGTAGAGAGGCTCGCATTCCAGGTTAACTGCTAAAATGGCCGAACACTAAATGGCCGAGTTCGAAAGAGTGCAGGGACAGAGGGACCTGGAGGACCATGTGCATCGATTCTTGAAGGTGCAGGAGAGAGTGGTTAGCAAAGCATGTAGGATCTTGGGCTTCATAAATAGAGTGTTTGGGGACAAAAGCAGGGATGTTATGCTGAACCTTTTTGAAGCTGTGGTTAGGCTACAACTGGAGTATTGTGCCCAGTTCTGGTCACCACAATTTAAGGAAGGATGTGAGAATCCTTGAGAGGGTGCAGAGGTTGACCAGAATTCTTCCAGGCATGATGGAATTTAGCTTCAAGATTAGTTTGGAGAAGCTCGGGTTGTTCTCCTTGGAGCAATGGAGATTGATAGAGGTGAACAAGATTATGATAGAGTTACGTAAGGTAGACAGAGAAAAAGGAAGTGCATTCTGACAAAGTTTTCATGAAATGAATATAACGTGGAAATATTGCCAGGACAAAGGGAGAGTTAAATGGGTTGTTTTTATGATGGTACAAAACAGGCAGGCAGGCCACAGAGTTTAGAGCTGCTCTGATTCCACAACTCAGTCCTGGACCCTCGGGATGGTGGCTGAGTGTTGTGGCTTCTTCTTGTCTCCGCAGTCTACTGGGAGCTCGACGGGGAGCAGCAGGTTGCCTGAGTGCCCGTGAGGCAGTGTTCGAGGCTCAGGGCCTCAATCCGGCCTGTGTCGCCCTCCCGCTGTCACAGCTGGGAAGCAGGAAAGAAGCTCCACCGTGAGCTGGATGGCGACCAGGAGCACAGCGTCAGCCTGGAGACATCGAGGGGGTAGTGCAGGCTGTGGGCTACCCTGCTCGCCAGTGTCGTGACCCCCGCCGGACGCCTCCCCCCTCCCCCCCTCGCACCAGCTTCCCCCACCCCACCCCCATCCCTCACCCCCTCGCACCCCCTTTCCCCTTGCACCGCCTTTCTCCCCGCACCCTTCCCCCCACCCCCTCCCTCTCGCACCCCCACCGCCTCGCACCACCTTCCCCCTCCCCCTTCCCCCCGCACCCCTCCCCCCTCGCACCCCCTTCCCCTTGCACCGCCTTGCGCCCCCTTCCCCCACCACCTCTTCCCTTGCACTCCCCCCTCCCCCACACCCCCTCTCCCCTCACATCCCCTTCCCCATCCCTTCACCCCCACACCCCCTCCCCACTCGCACCTCCTTCCCCCTCCCCCCTCGCAACCCCTTCCTCCACGCCCTGTCCTCTTGCACCCACTTTCCTGCTCCCCTCTTGTGCCCCCGCTCCCACTTCCCCCAGCACCCCCTTCACCCCACCCTCGCACCCCCTCCCCCCTTGCACCCCCTTCCCACCATCCCTTCCCCCTTGCACCCCCTTATCCCTCCCCCTCGCATCCCCCACTCTCCCTTCCCCCCCACAACCCCTTCCCCCCACCTCCTCCCCCCTCGCAATCCCTCCTCCTCGCACCCCCTCCTCCTCGCACAATTTCCCCCCCTTCCCTCTCCCTCTATGAAATCGCACAGTTTACTTGTTAGGGCCCCTGCTCAGGGATACGAGCTAACAACCCCACTGCCTTGTGGGCGTCTTGGGAGAGACCAATGCTAAGGGAGTAAACCCTAACAGAAAATTCAGTGTGGAACCCCAAAGGCGGTCATGTGTCACCTTTGGCATGCTTCTGGCAGCCATACTGGTGCCAAACGTCATGCTCTGCACTCCTTTGGACCCCACCAGGAAGGCTGAGAGTGGGGTTTTGACAATTGGGCAACTCACAACCTCCATACATCCGCCCAGGCATGCGCCATGGAGAGGACACTCCATACTCGCCTCACAGCGACCAAAACAACACGGAAGGCAGCAGTTACAGGTTATATGTCCAGCTCAATTGGCGTAGAGATTGGGCTCCATGGGTTGCCTTTGTCAGTGGGAGAGGTCATCGCATCTCACTGGACAGCTACCATCCGCCTCAAACCGGGCAGCCCCCGGTCAGAAAGGTTCTGTCCCACCACAGTCCACCTGCTTCAATGGGTTCTTGGAGCTCAGGGTCATTGCCCAACAAGTGGACTGTAACACCGCACCAAACAGCATGACAAAAAAAGGAAAGAAAGTACCAAACCTTCGTTTTTCAAGCTGTAACCTTAGAACTACGTGTCCTGGCCTGTCGGAAGACATTACACAAATCAACGAATCTCGGAAGACCGCCATCATTAACAATGAACACAATAGACTCAATGTGGACATTGCAGCACTTCAGGAGACATGCCTCGCTGCGAGCGGATCTCTAAGAGAGCAAGACTACACCTTCTACTGGCAGGGTAGGGATCCTGAAGAACCAAGACAGCATGGAGTGGGCTTCGTCATCAGAAACTCTTTGTTCAGCATGATAGAGCCACCTTCAAATGGCTCAGAACGCATACTGTCCCTCCGACTGCTCACCGCCTCTGACCCAGTACACCTACTCAGCATCTATGCTCCAACACTCTGCTCCCCACCTGAAGTTAAAGACCAGTTCTACCAGGAACTCCATAATATCATTAGTAGCATTCCTAATTCGAACATTTGTTCCTGCTGGGGGACTTTAATGCCAGGGTTGGGGCCAACCATGACTCATGGTTGGGGCCCTCATGCCTTGGGTGCTATGGCATTGGAAGGATGAATGAGTATGGACAGAGACTGCTGGAGTTGTGTACCTATCACAACCTCTGCATCACAACTCGTTCTTTCATACTAAACCCTGTCACCAGGTTTCATGGAGACACCCAAGATCACATCGTTGGCACCAGGTGGACCTCATCGTCACAAGGCGAGCCTCTATAAGCAGTGTCCAAATCACACGCAGCTTCCACAGTGCGGACTGCGACACCGACCACTCCCTGGTGTGCAGCAAAGTTAGACTCAAACCAAAGAAGCTACATCATTCCAAGCAGAAGGGCCGCCCGCGCATCAACACGAACAGAATTACTTAGCCACAGCTCTTACATAAGTTTCTAAATTCACTTGAAAAAGCTCTTCAAAACACTCCTACAGGGGATGCAGAGATGAATTAGGCCCACATCAGAGACACCATCTATGACTCAGCAATGACCACCTTTGGCAAATGTGAGAAGCAGAATGCAGATTGGTTTCAATCTCACTTTGAGGAGCTGGAACCTGTCATAGCCGCTAAGTGCATTGCACTATTGAACTACAAGAAAGCCCCCAGCGAGTTAACATCCGTAGCACTTAAAGTAGCCAGAAGCGCTGCACAAAGAACAGCCAGGCACTGTGCAAATGACTACTGGCAACACCAATGAAGTCGTATTCAGCTGGCCTCCAACACCGGAAACATCAGACGAATGTATGATGGCATTAAGAGAGCTTTTGGGCCAACCATCACGCAGATCGCCCCCCTCAAATCTAAATCAAGGGAAATGATCACTGACCAATGCAAGCAAATGGACCGCTGGGTGGAGCACTACCTAGAACTGTACTCCAGGGAAAATGTTGTCACTGAGACCGTCCTCAATGCAGCCCAGTCTCTGCCAGTCATGGATGAGCTGGGCAAACAGCCAACAAAATCGGAACTCAGTGATGCCTTTGATTCTCTAGCCAGTGGAAAAGCCCCTGGAAAGGATGGCATTACCCCTGAAATAATCAAGAGTGCCAAGCCTGCTATAGTCTCAGAACTCCATGAACTGCTTTGCCTGTGCTGGGATGAGGGAGCAGTACCACAGGACATGCGCAATGCCAATATTATCATCCTCTATAAGAACAAGGGTAACCACAGTGACTGCAACAACTACCGTGGAATCTCCCTGCTCAGCATAGTGGGGAAAGTCTTCACTCAAGTTGTTTTAAACAGGTTCCAGAAGCTGGCCGAGCGTGTCTACCCTGAGGCACAGGGCACAGTGTGGCTTTCGAGCAGAGAGATCCACCATGCTTCACCAGCTACAGGAGAAATGCCGAGAACAACAGATGCCCCTCTACATTGCTTTCCAGGCCTCACCAAAGCCTTTGACCTCGTCAGCAGATGCGGTCTCTTCAGACTACGAGCAAAGATTGGATGTCCACCAAAGCTACTAAATATCATCACCTCATTCCATGATAATATGAAAGGCACAATTCAGCACAGCGGCGCCTCATCAGACTGCTTTCCTATCCTGAATGGCATGAAAAGAGGGCTGTGTTCTCACACCTACACTGTTTGGGATCTTCTTCTCCCTACTGCTCTCACATGCGTTCAAGTCTTCAGAAGAAGGAATTTTCCTCCACACAAGATCAGGTGGCAGGTTGTTCAACCTTGCCCGTCTAAGAGCGAAGACCAAAGTACGGAAAGTCCTCATCAGGGTTCTCCTCTTTGCTGACAATGCTGCATTAACATCTCACACTGAAGAGTGTCTGCAGAGACTCATCGACAGGATTGTGACTGCCTGCAACGAATTTGGACTGACTATCGGCCTCAAGAAAACGAACATCATGGGACAGGATGTCAGAAATGCTCCATCCATCAATATCGGTGACCACCCTCTGGAAGTGGTTCAAGAGTTCACCTATCTAGGCTCAACTATCACCAGTAACCTGTCTCTCAATGCAGAAATCAACAAGCGCATGCGAAAGGCGTCCGCTGCTATGTCCAGACTGGCCAAGAGGGTGTGGGAAAATGGCGCACTGACACGGAACACAAAAGTTTCAAGCCTGTGTCCTCAGTACCTTGCTCTACAGCAGCGAGGCCTGGACAACGTATGTCAGCCAAGAGCGACGTATCAACTCATTCCATCTTCGCTGCCTGGGGAGAATCCTTGGCATCAGGTGGCAGGACCGTATTCCAACGCAGATGTCCTCGAGGCAGCCAACATTCCCAGCTTATACACACTACTAAGTCAGCGGCGCTTGAGATGGCTTGGCCATGTGAGCCACATGAAAGATGGCAGGATCCCCACGGGCACATTGTACAGCGAGCTCGTCACTGGTATCAGACCCACCGGCCGTCCATGTCGCCGCCATGGGGTAGGCGGTGGCGTAGTGGTATTATCACTGGACTAGTAACCCAGAGACCCAGGGTATTTCAGTGGGGACATGGGTTCGAATCCCACCACAGCAGAAGGTAGAATTTGAATGTAATTAATAAATCTGGAATTAAAAGCTAGTCTAATGATGGCCATGAAAGCATTGTCAATTGTAAAAACCCATCTGGTTCACTAATGTCCTTCAGGGAAGGAAATCTGCTCTCCTTACCTGGTCTGGCCTACATGTGACTCCAGACCCACAGCAATGTGGTTAACTGTTACATGCCCTATCAAATGGCCTGGCAAGCCACTCAGTTGTACCTAACCGCTACGACATCTATAAAAAGGAATGAAACCAGACGGACCACCCGGCATCGACCTCGGCACCGGAAATGACAACGGCAAACGCAGCCCAGTCGACCCTGCAAAATCCTCCTTACCAACATCTGGGGGCTTGTGCCAAAGTTGTGAGAGCTGTCCCACAGACTAGTCAAGCAACAGCCTGACATAGTCATACTGACAGAATCATACATTACAGACAATGTCCCAGACACTGCCATCACCATCCCCGGGTATGTCCTGTCCCACCGGCAGGACAGATCCACAAGAGGTAGCGGGACAGTGGTATACAGTAGGGAGGGAGTTGCCCTGGGAGTCCTCAACATTGACTCCAGACCCCATGAATTCTCATGGCATCAGGTCAAACATGGACAAGGTAACCTCCTACTGATTACCACCTACTGCCCTCCCTCAGCTGATGACTCGGCACTCCACCAGATTGAACAGCACTGAGGGTGGCAAGGGCACAAAATGTACTCTTTGTGGAGGTCTCAATGTCCATCACCAAGAGTGGCTTGGCAGCACCACTACTGACTGAGCTGGCCGAGTCCCAAAGGACATAGCTGCTGGACTTGGTATGCGGCAGGTGGTGAAGGAACCAACACGAGGGAAAAACATACCTGACCTCGTCCTCACCAATCTGCCTGCTGCAGGTGCTTCTGTCCATGACTGTATTGGTAGGAGTGACCATCTCACAGTCCTTGTGGAGACGAAGTCCCGCCTTCACATTGAAGATACCGTCCATCGTGTTGTGTGGCACTATCACCGTGCTAAATGGAATAGATTTCGAACAGATCGAGCAATGCAAAACTGGTCATCCATAATTTGCTGTGGGCCATCAGCAGCAGCAGAATTGTACTCAACCACAATCTGTAACCACATGGCCCGGCATATCCCCCACTCTACCATTACCGTCAAGCCAGGAGACCAACCCTGGTTCAATGAAGAGTGCAGGAGAGCATGTCAGAAGCAGCACCAGGCATACCTCAAAATCAGCTGTCAATCTGGTGAAGCTACAACACAGGACTACTTGAATACTAAAACGCGTAAGCAGCTTGCGATAGACAGAGTTAAGCGATCCCATAACCAACGGATCAGATCGAAGCTCTGCAGTCCTGCCACATCCAGCCGTGAATGGCATGGACAATTAAACAACAAACTGGAGGAGGTGGCTCCACAAATATCCCCATCCTCAATGATGGAGGAGGCCAGCACATCAGTGCAAAAGATAAGGCAGAAGCATTTGCAACAATCTTCAGCCAGAAGTGCCGTGTTGATGATCCATCTCGGCCTCCTCCTGAAGTCCCCAGCATTACAGATGCCAGACTTCAGCCAATTCGATTCACTCTGTGTGATATCAAGAATTGACTGAAGGCACTGGATACTGCAAAGGCTATGGGCCCTGACAATATGCCGGCAATAGTACAGAAGACCTGTGCTCCAGAACTTTCCGCGCCCCTAGCCATGCTGTTCCAGTACAGCTACAACACTGGCATCTCCCCTGCAAGGTGGAAAATTGTCCAGGTATGTCCTGTACACAAAAAGCAGGACAGGTCCAACCCGGCCAATTACCGCCCCATCAGCCTACTCTCAATCATCAGTAAAGTGATGGAAGGTGTCATCAACAGTGCCATCAAGCAGTACTTGCTTAGTAATAAACTACTCAGTGACGATCAGTTTGGGTTCCGCCAGGGCCACTCAGCTCCTGACCTCATTCCAGCCTTGGTTCAAACATGGACAAAAGAGCTGAACTCAAGAGGTGAGGTGAAAGTGACTGCCCTTGACATCAAGGCAGCATTTAACAGAGTATGGCATCAAGGAGCCCTAGCAAAACTGAGGTCAGTGGGAATCAGGGGGAAAACCCTACGCTGGCTGGAGTCATACCTAGCGCAAAGGAAGATGGTTGTGATTGTTGGAGGTCAATCATCTGAGCTCCAGGACATCACTGCAGGAGTTCCTCAGGGTACTGTCCTAGGCCCAACCATCTTCAGCTGCTTCATCAATGACCTACCTTCAATCATAAGGTCAGAAGTGGGGATGTTCGCTGATGATTGCACAATGCTCAGCACCATTCGCGACCCCTCAGATACTGAAGTAGTCCGTGTAGAAATCCAGCAAGACCTGGACATTATCCAGCCCTGGGCTGAGAAGTGGCAAGTAACATTCGCGCCACACAAGTGCCAGCCAATGACCATCTCCAACAAGAGAGAATCTAACCATCTCCCCTTGACATTCAACAGCATTACCATCGCTGAATCCTCACTATCAACATCCTAGGGGCAACCATTGACCAGAAACTGAACTGGAGTAGCCATATAAATACCGTGGCTACAAGAGCAGGTCAGAGGCTAGGAATCCTGAGGCGAGTAACCCACCTCCTGACTCCCCAAAGCCTGTCCACCATCTACAAGTCACAAGTCAGGAGCGTGATGGAATACTCTCCACTTTCCTGGATGGGTGCAGCTCCAACAACACTCAAGAAGCTCGACACCATCCAGAACAAAGCAGCCCGCTTGATTGACACCCCATCTACAAACATTCACTCCCTCCACCACCGACGCACAGTGGCAGCAGTGTGTACCATCTACAAGATGCACTGCAGCAATGCACCAAGGCTCCTCAGACAGCACATTCCAAACCCGTGACCTCTACCAACTAGAAGGACAAAGGCAGCAAATACATGGGAACACCACCACCTGCAAGTTCCCCTCCAAGTCACACACCATCCTGACTTGGAACTATATCGCCGTTCCTTCACTGTCGCTGGGTCAAAATCCTGGAATTCCCTTCCTAACTGCACTGTTAGTGTACCTACCCCAAATGGACTGCAGTGGTTCAAGAAGGCAGCTCACCACCACCTTCTCAAGGGCAATTAGAGATGGGCAATAAATGCTGGCCTGGCCAGCGATGCCTACATCCCGTGAATAAATTTTTAAAAAACTTTAAAGAAGTCTGCGAATGTGACATGAAGTCCTGTGACATTGACCACAAGTCATGGGAGTCAGTTGCCAATGATCGCCAGAGCTGGCGGACAACCATAAAGGCAGGGCTAAAGAGTGGCGAGTCGACGAGACTTAGCAGTTGGCAGGAAAAAAGACAGAAGTGCAAGGAGAGAGCCAACTGTGTAACAGCCCCAACAACCAATTTTATCTGCAGCACCTGTGGAAGAGTCTGTCACTCTAGAATTGGCCTTTATAGCCACTCCAGGCACTGCTTCACAAACCACTGACCACCTCTTGGTGCTTAGCCATTGTCTCTCGAGACAAGGAGGCCAAAGAGAGAAGAGAAGACAAAGAAAAGCTGTTCCCATTGGCTGATGGTAAAAATACTTGGTGATCCAGATTTAAGGATTTGAGCAAGAGGTACAGAGAGCTGAAATTTATGTTTGTTTATATTTATATTTATGGGGAGGCGGCGTAGTGGTATTGTCACTGGACTAGAAACCCAGAGACCCAGGGTATTGCTCTTGGGACATGGGTTCAAATCCCACCACAGCAGAAGGTGGAATTTGAATTCAGTTAATAAATCTGGAATTAAAAGCTAGTCTAATGATGGCCACGAAACCATTGTCGATTGTTGTAAAAACACATCTGGTTCACTAATGTCCTTTAGGGAAGGAAATCTGCTGTCCTTACCTGGTCTGGCCTACATGTGACTCCAGACCCACAGCAATGTGGTCGACTCTTACATGCCCTCTGAAATGGCCTAGCTAGCCACTCAGTTGTACCTAACCGCCGTGAAGTTAATAAAAAGGAATGAAACCGGACGGACCACCCGGCATCAACCTAGGCACCGGAAATGACAACGGCAAACCCAGCCCTGTGGACCCTGCAAAGTTCTCCTTACCAACCTCTGGGGGCTTGTGCCAAAGTTAGGAGAGCTGTCCCACAGACTAGTCAAGCAACAGCCTGACATAGTCATTCTCACAGAATCATACCTTACAGACAATGTCCCAGACCCTGCCATCACCATCCCCGGGTATGTCCTGTCCCACCGGCAGGACAGATCCACAAGAGGTGGCGGGACAGTGGTATACAGTAGGGAGGGAGTTGCCCTGGGAGTCCTCAACATCGACTCCAGACCCCATGAAGTCACATGATATCAGGTCAAACATGGGTAAGGAAACCTCCTACTGATTACCACCTACTGCCCTCCCTCAGCTGATGAGTCAGTACTCCTCCATGTTGAACACCACCTGGAGGAAACACTGAGGGTGGCAAGGACATAGAATGTACTCTGGGTGGGGGACTTCAATGTCCATCACCAAGAGTGGCTCGGTAGCCCCACTGCTGACCGAGCTGGTCAAGTACTAAAGGACATAGCTACTAGACTGGGTATGCGGCAGGTGGTGGGGAAACCAACAAGAGGGAAAAACATACCTCGACCTCACCAAACTGCCGCAGATGCATCTGTCCATGACAGTGTTGGTAGGAGTGACTACCGCCCAGTCCTTGTGGAGACGAAGTCCCGCCTTCACATGGAGGATACCATCCATCGTATTTTGTGGCACTATCACCATGCTAAATGGGATAGATTTCGAACAGATCTCGCAATGCAAAACTGGGCATCCATGAGGCACTGTGGGTCATCAGCAGCAGCAGAATTGAACTCAACCACAATCTGTAACCTCATGGCCCGGCATATCCCCCACTCTACCATTAGGAGAGGGCGGCACAGTGGCGCAGTGGTTAGCACCGCAGCCTCACAGCTCCAGCGACAAGGGTTCAATTCTGGGTACTGCCTGTGTGGAGTTTGCAAGTTCTCCCAGTGTCTGCGTGGGTTTCCTCCGGGTGCTCCGGTTTCCTCCCACATGCCAAAGACTTGCAGGTTGATAGGTAAATTGTCCATCATAAGTTGCCACTAGTATAGGTCGATGGTAGGGAAATATAGGGACAGGTGGGGATGTGGTAGGAATATGGGATTAGTGTAGGATTAGTATAAATGGGTGTTTGATGGTCGGCACAGACTCGGTGGGCCGAAGGGCCTGTTTCAGTGCTGTATCTCTAAACTAAACTAAACATTACCATCAAGCCAGGAGACCAACTCTGGTTCAATGAAGAGTGCAGGAGGCCATACCAGGAGCAGCACCAGGCATACCTCAAAATGAGGTGTCAACCTGGTGAAGCTACAACACAGGACTACTTGCGTGCTGAACTGCGTAAGCAGCATGCAATAGACAGAGCTAAGCGATCCCATAACCAACGGATCAGATCTAAGCTCTGCAGTCCTGCCACATCCAGCCATGAATGGTGGTGGACAATTAAACAACAAACTGGAGGAGGTGGCTCCACAAATATCCCCATCCTCAATGTTGGGGGAGCCCAGCACATCAGTGCGAAAGATAAGGCTGAAGCATTTGCAACAATCTTCAGCCAGAAGTGCCGAGTTGATGATCCATCTTGGCCTTCTCCTGAAGTCCCCAGCATCACAGATGCCAGTCTTCAGCCCATTCGATTCACTCCGCGTGATATCAAGAAACGACTGGATACTGCAAAGGCTGTGGGCCCTGACAATATTCTAGCAATAGTACTGAAGACCTGTGCTCCAGAATATGCTGTGCCCGTAGCAGAGCTGTTCCAACACTTTCCACTACCCTGCAATGTGGAAAATTGCTCAGTTATGTCCTGCAGACAAAAAGCAGGACAAGTCCAACCGGCCAATTACCGCCCCATCAGCCTACTCTCAATCATCAGTAAAGTGACGGAAGGTGCCATCAACAGTGCCATCAGGCAGCACTTGCTTCGCAACAACCTGCTCAGTGACGCTCAGTTTGGGTTCCGCCAGGGCCACTCAGCTCCTGACCTCACGACAGCCTTGGTTCAAACATGGACAAAAGAGCTGAACTCAAGCGGTGAGGTGAGAGTGACTGCCCTTGACATTAAGGCAGCATTTGACTGAGTATGGCATCAAGGAGCCCGAGCAAGGCAGGTGGATAAGGTAGTCAAGAAGGCATACAGCATGCTTGCCTTCATCGGTCGGGGCATTGAGTATAAAAATTGACAAGTCATGCTGCAGCTGTACAGAACCTTAGTTAGGCTACACTTGGAATATTGCATACAATTCTGGTCGCCACACCACCAGAAGGATGTGGAGGCTTTGGAGAGGGTACAGAAAAGGTTTACCAGGATGTTGCCTGGTCTGGAGGGTATTAGCTATGAGGCGAGGTTGGATAAACTCGGATTGTTTTCACTGGAACGACGGAGATGGAGGGGCGACATGATGGAGGTTTACAAAGATATGAGTGGCCTGGACAGAGTGGATAGTCAGAAGCTTTTTCCCAGGGTGGAAGAGTCAGTTACTGGGGGACATAGGTTGAAGATGCGAGGGGCAAAGTTTAGAGGGGATGTGCGAGGCAAGTTTTTTGCACAGAGGGTGGTGAGTGGCTGGAACTTGCTGCCAGGCGAGGTGGTGGAAGCAGATACGATAGCGACGTTTAAGAGGCATCTTGATAAATACATAAATAGGATGGGAATAGAGGGATACGGACCCCGGAAGTGCAGAAGGTTTTAGTTTAGACAGGCATCATGATTGGCGCAGGCTTGGAGATCCGAATGGCCTGTTCCTGTGCTGTACTGTTCTTTGTTCTTTGTTCAAATCTGGAGTCAATGGGGATCAGGGGGTAAACTCTCTGCTGGTTGGAGTCATACCTAATGCAAAGGAAGATGGTTGTGGTTGTTGGACGTCAATCATCTGAGCTCCAGGACATCACTGCAGGAGTTCCTCAGGGTAGTGTCCTATGCCCAACCAACTTCAGCTGCTTCATCAATGACGCTCCTTCAATCATAAAGTCAGAAGTGGGGATGTTCGCTGATGATTGCACAATGTTCAGCTCCATTCGCGACCCCTCAGATACTGGAGCAGTCCATGTAGAAATGCAGACCAGGAATCCTGTGACGAGTAACTCACCTCCTCACTCCCCAAAGCCTGTCCACCATCTACAAGGCACAAGTCAGGAGTGTGATGGAATACTCTCCACTTGCCTGGATGGGTGCAGCTCCAACAACACTCAAGAAGCTTGACACTATCCAGGACAAAGCAGCCCGCTTGATTGGCACCCCGTCCACAAACATTCACTCTCTCCACCACTGATGCACAGTGGCAGCAGTGTGTACCATCTACAAGATGCACTGCAGCAACGCACCAAAGCTCCTTAGACAGCACCTTCCAAACCTGCGACCTCTGCCAACTAGAAGGACAAGGGCAGCAGATGCATGGGAACATCACCACCTGCAAGTTTCCCTCCAAGTCACACACCATCCTGACTTGGAACTATATCGCCGTTCCTTCACTGTCACTGGGTCAAAATCCTGGAACTGCCTTCCTAACAGCACTGTGGGTGTACCTACCTCACAAGGACTGCAGCAGTTCAAGAAGGCAGCTCACCACCACCTTCTCAAGGGCAATTAGGGATGGGCAATCAATGCTGGCCTAGCCAGTGATGCCCACATCCCATGAATGAATTAAAAAAAGAAAAAAAAATGTTGCTGCCGCCAAAATAATCACTGGCGGACGTAAACCATGGCGCGCCCACATGTTACAGAGCCACCACAATATTCAGCACAGCGGATCGCCCACTCCAATGAAGTGGAGGGGAAGGGCTGTCCGTCCCCGACAATGACGTCAGGTGCCATTGTGCAGGTGCAGATGCCATTTTTAAATGGCTCAGTTGTAATATTTAAAGAAATTGTGATTTAAAATAGATTTGAAAAACTTAAATGAATGTGTCTAGCCCCTCTCCCATCCCACCAATACCCATATAGTTCATTCCTTTCCCTCTCCCACCTCCTGAAATACCTACCTTGTTCACCTGATCTTCCCCCGCCAATGTTCATACACTATGACTTTACTCCTTCTCACCATCCCCGACACCAATCGAGTAAGTTTGACCCCGCTCTCCCGCTCCCCCTCCCCTCCACTGCACTGAAAGACATCCATGCTCCCCCTCCCCACCAGCGTTCCGCCTCGGATCCCCGCAGGGGAGAGCCTGCCACTGGCAGCATTATTGCTCCGGGACGGATGGTGGGAGCGGGTAAGTAATTAATTCGTTTATTTAAATAAATTTCAGTCTTTAAATGGAGTTCCCGTTGCCGAGTGGTGAGGGGACCACCACAAGGTCTCACCACCACTGGCAATATTGGGCCGGGCCTTCCTGGATTTGAAGCCCGTGGCAGGCCTCTCCCAGAGCCATTTTCCACCCCACTCCGCACCCCCCGCCATGACCCCCGATGTCGGGGGGCGGGGGAGGGGGGTGCTGTAAAATTCAGCCCAGAGTGTGGGATGCACGGAAAATCGTTTTCTACACAGTGAATGGTAAATGACCTGGAACTCGCTGACCATGAGGGTGGAAGTAGAGATGATCAATGATTTCAAAAAGGAATTGGATACGCCCTTGAGGAAAATAAACATGTAGAGCCAAGGGGATAGAGCGGGGGAATGAGACTGAGTGGACCGCTCTTCTGAGAGCTGGCATGGATTTGATTGTCTGAAGGGCATCTTCCTATGCTGTGATGAGTCGATGACCTCATGTGCATGATTGTAGCCTGTGGCTGAGCTGCTGCCAGTTCTGGGCACCGCACTTGAGGAAATACGTGAGGTAATTGGAGAGAGTACCAAAAAGGTTCACGAGAATGGTTTCCAGGGATGAGGCATTTCAGTTATGAAGATAGATTGGAGAAGTTAGGACTGTTTTCCTTGGAGAAGAGAAGGCTGAGAGGTGATTTGATAGAGGTTTTCAAAATCATGAGGGCTCTGGACAGAGTAGATAAAGAGAAACTGTTCCCACGCAGGAAAGGATCGAGAACAAGAGGGCACAGATTTAAAGTATTTGGCAAGAGAAGCAATAGTGATGTGAGGAAAATCTTTGTCACACAGCGAGTGGTTAAGGTCTGGAATGTGCCGCGTGAGAACGTGGTGGAGGCAGGTTCAATTGAAGTATTCAAAAGGGAATTAGACAGTTATATGAAAAGAAAGCATGTGCAAAGTTATGGGGAGAAGGCCGCAGAATGGAACCGAGGGAGTTGCTCTTTCAGAGATCCGGTGTGGATACGATGGGCCGAATGGCCTCCTTCTGCACTCTAACGATTCTGTGATTCTTCGTGCTACTGGCTGCCTCGGTGCTCAGCAGGGAATTGAGCAGTGTTGTGCAGACACCAGATACCGCCAATAATGGTGGAATTAAAGTTTTTTTTTATTCGTGTATGGGGATGTTGGCATTGCTGGCCAGGCCAGCATTTATTGACCATCTTTAGGGTGGTAAAGGTGGTGGTGAGCTGCCTTCTTGAACCGCTGTCGTCCATCTGGGGTTGTTGCACCCACAGTGCTATTAGCAAGGGAGTTCCAGGATTTTGAGCCAGCGACAGTGAGGCGATACAGTTCCAAGTCAGGATGATGTGTGGCTTGGAGTGCAACTTGCAGGTGGTGATGTTCCCATGCATCTGCTGCCCTTGTCCTTCGAGGTGGTAGTGGTCACAGGTTTGGAAAGTGCTGTCTAAGGAGCCTTGGTGCATTGCTGCAGTGCATCTTGTAGATGGTACACACTGCTGCCACTGTGCGTTGGTGGTGGAGGGAGTGAATGTTTGTGGATGGGGTGCCAATCAAGCGGGCTGCTTTGTTCTGGATGGTGTCGAGCTTCTTGAGTGTTGTTGGAGCTGCACCCATCCAGGCAAGTGGAGAGTGTTCCATTACACTCCTGACTTGTGCTTTGTAGATGGTGGACAGACTTTAGGGAGTCAGGAGGTGAGTTACTCACTGCAGGATTCCTAGCCTCTGACCTGCTCTTGTAGTCACGGTATTTATATGGCTACTCCAGTTCAGTTTCTGATGATGAAAAAGGAAATACCAAGTCAGAGCGAGGGATGGAGGCATTAATGATGGAGCTGTGCAGGAGGAGAGAGGCAGCCATGGGTCTGCATGGGTCCTGGAGGCCCTGAAGGACCACCCTGCGAATGTCCAGGCCTGAGGCCTGCAGTCACTACTGTTTGTAAGTTTTTGTATTTTAGTCTGCCTTGCTTTTGCTTTGCTTTTGACTTTTGTTGTGACCGAGGCGGGAGGAGTGAGTGCACTGTTTATTCCAATTCCACTTCCCCATGGGTCACAACATATGTGTAAATTTTGTCCCACTGACCGATACGGTCAACCATAGACTATTATTAATCCACAATAAAACGCAAGAAACCAGGTTTCTTTAATAAACAACAAAATTATCAGTTTATCACAAAACAAGCCTTAACCAGTAATGAAGTAAATCACAAACAGACAGATTGAAATATTAAAGTTCCCTTTTTACCTCAGCCCCTCACACTCACACACACACATCTACACCGGTTAACCGGAAAAATAAAGGGATTTTTGTTTTTCAAGCTCTATTACGGACAAAAAAATCCGTGGGCTGAATTCTTGCCCATTCTTGAAGGAACAGCAGATGAGACACATTGTGTTCCAAAACTAGCATATAGTCTGGACTCCGAGTACACATAGGCAGGTCACTGGGATTTTTTAGAACAGTTCTTTTCAGGTAGCATTGAGAATTAATTTTGCAGGCTTTTCTTGAAAGACAGGATACAGGATGCATTGACACAGGGGACTTCTCAGGGTCTTTTAGAGACGTTCTAGAAAGCGGAGCTGGGTTGTAGTCTTTTCTCCTTCCTTCAGAATTTTCTTCTCTCCTTGGAATTTCTCTTTTCTCCTTGGAACTTCATCTCTCTTTTTATGCAGTTCAATCCCAACTCAAAACACTTCAAAAGCAAAAATGACAACAGGATGGCAACCTTTTGGCCTCCATCAATCTTGATCTGTCACTTCATTGCAAACAACTTCTCCAGGTGTCCACATTTCTCTGGTGTTTATTGAACTGGAAATCAGGTGGTTTCCTAGAAAGGCTTATTACTATTGTTGGAAGTCAGGTGGTTTCCCGGAAAGGCTTGTTTTCCTCACAAGACCTCTCAGTGCTCCTTTTAAAAAACATTTCCAGAGACTGTTTTTCAAAGTCAAGTGGCCTTTACATGACCCTCGTTGAAAATCCCAAAGTTTAACATTTCTTCAATCTTTCGAAAATGAATCCTTAAACAATATATTGAACAAAACACAGAGGCACCTTCGGAACACTTCAAAAAAACTGTATGAAAACCTGGAGTGAATTTTTAAAGGTAACTTTGTAGACACTGATTTAAAACTAAGTGTGATTGTACTCTAATTAAGTCAATTAGCCAATTATATAATCAATGGCAATCAATAATATGAACCTGTTTTTCCCCAAGGAATTTTTCCTTTTGTTTTCATGCTGGTCAGGGTGGGCCATACACAGTTGTTGTTTTGTCCAAACTACTGTTTTCATGAAAATAATGGTAGTTTCCCACTGTTTAAACAGAAGTCAGTTCTTACGGTATTTGATGACCCTTGAACTACAAGCTGGGGCAGTGGATAACCTTGCTAATGGGTGGTCCACAACAGTGTGGTATCAGAAGATGGAGTTTAATTAATGGACAGTAAAACCTAATTGATGGCAGGTGAGAGACACCATCCAAGGATGTGTAAACAGCCTGGGCAGCCTCGTAGTGCCTGGGAGAAGAAAGTCCGATAGAGGCCTTGGAAAGCTGGAATGGAGCCAGAAATTGGACTTAAAGGGGCACAGAACCCAACATTCAGGGCTGCAGCTTGAGTGGACTCATCAACCACTGAAGACTATGGAGGAAGGGATGTCGATGGAGTGACTGTCCAGGGAGTACACCCCCCGCCCACTCCCCCCCACCACCCCATGCAAGGTTCTCCAGACTTGGTGGTGTATGTAAAACATAGAAACATAGAAAACAGGAGCAGGAGGAGGCCATTCGGCCCTTTGAGCCTGCTCCGCCATTCATTATGATCATGGCTGATCATCCAACTCAGTAACCTATTCCCGCTTTCTCTCCAAACCCTTTGATCCCTTTAGACCAAAGAGCTATAGCTAACTCCTGTAGCAAGGGGAATGGTGCCATTTTCGGGAGCAGTCATGAACAGATTAATTTGGAGTTATAGCAGTGTGCTAGAAGTTTTGTCTTTCTTTTCCTTTTCTTTTTAATAAAGTTATCTTTTTTCCTTTTTTATCATCAATAATTGTTTAATAATTACTTTAATTACTGAATTAAATTACTGTTTTTACATGTTATTTGATGTTCAGTCACGGCTCTGAACCTAAGTGAGACACCACAGGGGACTCTCACATCCTACAAATGGAATGGGAGCAATGGCATGGGAGATCAATGCCTGATGTCTGAACCTGGGGACCTGCAGCAGTGTCACAAGCAGTGCAAAACCTCATGTGGGTGGTCAAGGTCATCTTCACATGATATCTCCTGTCCACACACCAGTAACCTGTCATGATTCTGAATGCACCACAACTCCATCACTCTCCCAGCAGCACTTCCTGGCACTCAGGATTTACGCCTAACATCCAAACACTCCACCTCACACTCACAGACCTACCAATGCTTCCAGCCACACACACACCTCTCTCTGCCTCCACGTACCTCCAGACATTCTGTTCTGACAGGAACATCACCCATACAGAGTGCTGTAGACATTCTGCCCTCCACCCTGCAGGGCAAGAGGGCAAACAATAGAAGGGAACAGAACAGGCGGGGCACAAAGATGCCTGCATCTCCAGAGCTTTACGTAGCGATGGCTACGAATCATGGGGCCATCATCTCCAGAGTCCATGTCATCCGGCATCACTGGGAACATTGAGGATAACAGTATGTTCCTGCCATGTGCCCCTCCTCAAAACCCAGCTCACCATCATCCTGCTATCTGACATGATGTGTAAACTGCAGATGGTGTGACCATAGACATCTTGTTTGCCACCTGACTCCCCTTCCTTCACCCCAAACTTCCCCTTCTGATTTCCTGCTTTCAGACACCCAGGAATTACAGTCTGCCCAACCACAGCCTCCCAAGGAGGAGGAGAGGCAGGGAGAGAGGGAGAGAGAGAGGGGGAGCGAGGAATAAAACAGCACAGCTCTAATGAACTGATGAAGATGCCCCGTCATTTGATCTAACACTGGTAAACACCAGCTCAGATACTGGCACTGCCTAGAGCTGGGATCATCGCGTACTGAGTCATTGGTTATGAGTGGGCAGCAGCGAGGTGATGGGTATTGTGTGATTCATTTGCCAGCTTCCCAGCAGGCGAGGTCACAGAAGATTGAACTGCAAAGGAGCTCGATCGGGCCACATACAGGAGAGTGTTCATTACAATACACACTGAGATGCTGGGTACATTGGCTGGTCTGCCAGACAGCTTCCTGTCACTGTCAAGAAATCCAGCTCCAAACTGATGGAGGACATGGTGCAGAGCTTCCCCTCTTTGCTGCTTTCTGTTCTGTTGAGTGAACAATTCCAATTAGAAAGACACCCACAGTGTGATAAAACAAAATTAATCTAACAAAGCGCTGCCTTTTTAAAGGGATCGAAACAATAAACACCCAAACTATAAAAAGGAACTTGTCAAATTGAATGACAATATTATCTTCACTATCGACTGTACAGTCCAGTCTCATTCATCTTTCACCTTCCTGGCAGTCATGTGATACAATGATAATGGAGTTGTTGATGAATCACAGCAATCAATCTCCATCAATTAGTTTACAACAGACAGAGACAAGAGGTGAGGAAAATCCCACTGGTGGAGAGTTTTAGGAATCAGGGATGTTAAAGAGGTCGAGCAGTATCACTTTGCTGGGGTGTGATGCCCCACCAGCTGATTGCTGTGTGGTCCACCGGCATTCCGTTAGTAAAAGATCACAAACGTGTCGGAAGGCTGTGAATCAATGCTATCCTGTCATTCTGCAGACCCAGAGGTATTATCACTACTGGCCCCACACCTGGAGCAGCCTTTGTTTGGTCATGTTATCAAATCAGCTGCTCTCTCTTTGAGGATGCAGCAGAATTCTCTGTAAATTTAGGAACTGACCAAAACCCTTCCAAAAATAATCCAGAGTACATCCAGACACTTGGCAATGGCAAAAGTTCTGTAAAAATTACTTTACCTGCAATTTGAGTTCCTGGTCCTGTAAGGATCTCGAGATCAGTGAACATTTTGCATCTCTGAGCCAGTTGTTTATCGGGTGATGTATTAATATATTACCTGGACCTAACTGGTCCAAATTTGGAATCCTGGGTCACATCAGCGGGTTGGGCTGTGTGAGGTCAGGAACGTGTTGAGTCACTGCCTTGTGGCACACGCAGGGGACACCTCCACATGTCACCTTTTACTAATAGAATGCCGGGCAGTCCTCACAGGAAGCAGTCAGTGGTGCATCGTCTTCCAGCAAAGCGACACTGGACCTCTGCATCACCACTGTAGTGAATTCTGTGCTCCTGGTTCCTAAAGATTTCCATCAATGAGATTTTCCTCACCTCATGCCTGGGTCTGTTATAGACTAATTGACAGAGATTAATTGTGATGATTGGTCAACAACTTCCATTCTCATTGAATCATGTGACTATCAGGATGGTTAAAGACAAACAAGACTGGAGTGTACAGTCGCTAGTGAAGATAATGTTCTCATTCAATTTCAGAAGATTCTTTTTTATAGTTTGGCTGTTTATTGTGTGTATCCCTTTAAAATAGGGACACTTCCGTTGGATTGATTTTATTTTGTTTTATGACACTGGGATGTTGTTCTAATTGGCCAATTAAAAGAGTAGAAGGTGACGAGCTGGTGTTTTGTCTTTTTTCTCCAGCAATTCCACTGTTCCTATGTTTGTGGGAACAGGAATGTGGATGGAGGGCGGTGTCCAGTGAGTGGTGAACAATGGATGGGGACGAAATTCTTATTTCAGAGCGTACCCTACCCTCAAGATCCAAACTACACCCTGGAGGAGTATTGTGATCCCTTCAGTAAACAGGTAAACTTGGTATCCAATAATAGATCAGGGGTTGGATTTGTTGTCTCCAGGGTCCTCGGAGTTGGTGGGACTGCACCAGACCTGAGCCAGTGTGAGGAAGAGAACTGGAACCTAATTGAGAATATGTCACAACACTGAATTGTGTGCTGATGCAGTGTTCCTTATACATTTTTTAAATCATTCAGTGGATAAGTGTACCAGGAAGTGGAGGCTGTGTGTGTCATGGACAAGGAGAGAACTGATTGAAATATAATGTGCAATTCATACTGGATTTTATTATCCATCATTTAAATAATTTAACAATGAGACTCATTGGATATTTCACCCCTTTCTTTAACTCGACTCTGAATTTGCTTTGGGTCCCTCCGTAAATAAACGGGTTGATGCAAGAACTCAAAAGTTGAAGCATATATCCACTTTCCTCCAGAATAAAATTTGAATCTTTGAAATTGGAACCGGAGAAATAACTAAGATTCGCAATTCGGACAAAGAGGAAAGTTATAAAATGCAACAAATATAATAGGATGAAACTACCTGAGATGGCGAAGAGTAAAACAATGGAGTTTCTCCGTTTCTCCATCTCTGGGTCACTCTGATTCTCTCCATTACTGTGGACCCGGAGTCTCCTGCGTGCTCTACTGGCTGCTAGAATGTGTCTGACCGTCAGAGCATTGAGCAGTAAAATCAGAATGAATGGGAGGCAAGGATTTACAATGCGGTGAATCCAGTCATATACAACCCATGCAGCTGATGTGTAAAATATTAGTTTTAGGCTGCAGGGCCAGGGTATATTGTTAATTATATACACAGGTTCATATATAAAATACCAGAAGATATTTTTTAGACAGCTCAGTCTCCAGACTGTACCTATAACCCACACCACTGTTTTCTCAGTGTAATATTTTATTTTAAGCTTCTGGCAACAAATGGCCATAAATCGATCAAATGTGAAAGCGACTGTTACCCAGACAGAACTGTCTATGGCTGCATAGTGCAGAACAACACGGAGACTACATAACGGTGTAATAGACAGGAAACTGACTGCGAAATAAATACCAGCCATCCGGTTTAATATCACTGCAATGATCATGACCAGGAGATCCGTCACTGCCATGGACACCAGGTAGTAAGTGATACGTCTGGAGAGACCACATCTTCCTCGGGACAGGATCACAATCACTGCCAGGTTAGCTGTAACAGAGAGAGAGATAGAAAAAAAGAGGTTGAGAGAGGAGCGTGAAAAGGAAGTGTGAATATGTGAGAGACAGATCGAGAACAGGACAGTTACTGGTCTGACTCCCAACAAAATCCTCATTCATTTTACAGGATTCTGTGTGAAATTTACAGCTTTGACAAATGATGCTGAGTTGGAAACGATCCATTCTGCTCATTTCTGTTTTTAAAGGAAGCATTCGGATGAAAAAGTCTGCGACAGAAGTAACTCTGTCTATTGCCTATTGGTGTTTGCTGGAATTCTCAGTAACGTTTTTACCAAAAGACTGCTTATTTTAAAATCCAGTAGACCTATTGCTGTTTTTCTCATCGAAAGAACTGTGTGACGTCTGCTGCAGCTGAAGTACTTTAAATGCCTATCTATTCAAGACTGTTTCATTGAATTTGCCTGGAGACATCGAGTGGCATCTGATTACTCTACTCTCATCAATTGGGAATGTAACTCACCAGGACCTACAACTCAGCTACTTATTTTATTCCTAAGAAACACCATTTTTAAAAACCTGTTAACCATTGTTAGTTTTTGAATGTATGTGTGTGTGTACATGGGTGGAGGGGTGGGGAGGGGGGGCAACGCTTAGGAAGTTAGAAGGTCTTTAGACACAAGATTTAGTTTATTAATAAATGGTTAATTTGTTGTTGTCTAAAGATTTGGTGTCTTTTATTTTGGGGTTAATAAAGTGTTTAATTTGGCTGTTTTCCGGTTAGGTGGGAAAACTGTAATAATATGCTGCAACCTGTCGAGTATTGGGACTGAATTGACAGTGCATTGCTCCCACCTCAGTCAAAACACCAGAAACAACCTCATCCAATGAATTGATGTAAAACTATTCACAGTTGGAAATTTCAGCAGTCAACTTGCTCAAAAAGATTCTCAAACAGAGGAGCAAACAGACAATTAGAGTTTTCTGACTTTGTGGAGAGGATGTTGATGTGGACTCAGTGATAACTCCAGCGCTTCTCCTGATAATCACCTGGGATCTTCAGTATCGATCGGAACAATCGGAACTGACAGATGGTGAGGTCTCTTTGGGGAAAGGTCCTTCCTACAATGTGGCACTTCCTCAGTACTGCACTGCATTTTCACATAAACAATCAATTTAGCCAACTTAGGGCAGATGGTGGTGTAGTGGTAATGCCACTGGACAGGCTATTACCCTCAGGACATGGGTTCATAGCTTACGATAGTGGCGGTAGAATTTAAACTCAATTAATTGACAAAAATCTAGAATTGAAAGCTAGTCTCATTAATAGTACCATGAAACACTCATTGATTGTTCCATAAGGCCCATCTGGTTCACTCATGTCCTTTACAGAAGAAAATCTGTTGCCCTAACCTGGTCTGGCCAACATGTGACTCCAGACCCACAGCAATGTGGTTGACACTTAACTGCCCACTGAAATTGCCTAGTAAGCCATTCAGTTGTCAAGGACAATTAGGGATGGGCAATAAATGCTGGCCTTGCCAGCAATGCCCACATCCCAGGAAAGGATCAAGAAAAAGGCCAATAGTGAATATTGAAATTAAAACCTTGTGTCTCCGGTACGAGAGATGCTATCAGTTATGCGGGCCTAACTCGTTGTAGAGAACATAATGACAACAGTTTGGGACATTGCCAGGTGCAAGGAGCAGAAGGAAAATCCGGACTTAGAAGCGGTCACAGTAGAACTGTCAGCAGCAGCTAATGTGGAAGAGGAGTGCCTGGCTGAACCAATGAGACTGAGAGCAGAAACACTGGGCTCTGTGAGCTTGGGGCAAGTACAGATCATTCGTAAAACGGCCACTGACACATTCTTGTATTTCTGTCAACAGCTCAATACCGAAAAAATGTCCATTCAATAAATTCATTCATTAAATTCAGTCAGGAATTATTCAATGGTTGAATACTCTCAAACAATGAATGATTTGTGGGAATTAATCTATCGCAGTCAATGTCAATAACACATTTACACTTTGATAACAGTGTGATAATTCACCCACAGTAACAGTGCCAATAACACAATAGAACCACAATTACACAGTGATAACAGTGTGATAATTCACCCACAGTAACACTGTCAATAACACAATAGAACCACATTTACTTTGTAAGATGGCAGCAGTAACTGGGAGAAATTGTATAATTAAAGGGCTGAAATGGTACGCTGGTAAACCATTAACAACAAGAAATTATGTCAGTAAAGGGAAGAAATTGTATTGCTAAAAGAAAAATTAATACCATTAAAATGGAGAAAAACATACTATAAATGGGGAGAATTTATACCAGAGGGTGAAATTGTCCCATTAAAGAAGATAAAATATGTCGTTAAAAGGGTGAAATTTCACCATTGAGGGGGAGAAATTATCACAGTAAAATGGGAGAAATTATTCTGTTAAAGTGGAGAAAGCATGCTATTGAATGGTAGAAAGAATATTGTCAGGTGGAGAAGCGCTACTGGTAAATGGGAGTCGTGATACAGCAAACAAATGAACACAAAAAATAGGAGCAGGAGTAGACCACATGGCCTATTGAGCCTGCCCCGCAATTCAACACGACCACATGCCCTACTTTCAGCTTCAACTGCACCTTCCTGCAGGCTCCCCATATCCCTTGATTCCCTGTGAGACCATAAAGACTGCTTATCTCAGCCTTAAACATATTCAATGATGGAGCATCCACTACCTTTTGGGGTAGAGAATTACAAAGATTCACAGCACTTTGAGTGTAGATTTTTCTCCCCCTATCAGGACTAAATTATACCTCCCTCATCCTGAGACTGTGCCTTGTGTTTCCCAGCCAGGGGAAACAAGCTCGTAGTGGTCCCCCCAGTGTCCAGCTTGTCAAGGCCCTTCAGAATCTTGTATGTTTCTATGAGATCACCTCTCATTCTTCTAACCTCCAGAGTATTTAAGTCCAATTTATTCAGCCTCTCATCACAGGACAACACCCTCATCCCAGGGACCAATCTAGTAAATCTTCACTGTACTGCCTCCAAGGCTAGCATATACTTCCTTAAATATGAAAAACAAAACTTCACACAGTATTCAAGGTGTGATCTCACCAAAGACCTGTACATTTGTAGCAAGACTTGTTTATTCTTGCACTCCAATCCCCTTGCAATAAAGGTCAACATTCCATGTACCTTCCTAATTGCTTGCTATACTTGCATGATAACTTTTTGTGTTCTTTGTATGAGCATACCCAAGTATCTCTGAATATCAACACTTACAAATGTCATGCTTTTTAAAAAATATTCTGGTTTTCTATTCCTCGGACCAAAGTGAATAACCTCACACTTCCCTACATTACACTCCATCTACTACCTTGATGCCCACTCACTTAACCTGTCTATATCTCTTTGCATCCTCCTTCTGTCCTCACAGTTTACATTTCCACATAGCTTTTTATGGTCAGCAATGATTCCCGAACTAATAACTAACTAAAATACTTTACCTGGAAGCCCGACTGCTGCAAGGACGGGATAGTAAATGGCAAACACCAGATTTTTTGCTGATGCGTGCATTTCTATCAGGAGCTCGGAGTACGTTCTGCACTCCACTGAAAGATTGTCACATTTATATCTGATGTCAGGCTCCAGGAAGATAATTAGATGGTTTGATCATTTACCTTAATTACACTAATTGAAACAAACACATTCGTGAAGCTGATGTCAGGCTCATGTTTATGTTTTGATGGAGTGGAATGATTTTCAAGGGATCTGACATGACTCTAAAGTGAAATACTTGAGATTGCAGAATGATCTCAGTGACATTTCATCATAAACAAAAATGAAGACCTAAATAAATGATTGCAATGTGAAAGTGAGTAGTGTACATGAGGAATTATTGGGTTTAACCCCCCCTCAAATGTTGAGTTAAGTGATTTCAGCATGCTCTATGTTCAGATCAGTGCAGTCATGTTCACGATAGACAGGTTCATTCCAGCAAGGGTGCATACAGTCTGGAACATGTTTACTTCAGCACGGTTAAATTCAGTGTGGACAGGACCAATTCCATACTGTTATATCCAATATGGACAGATCTAGGTCCAGGTCAGGTTAAACCCAGGTTATATTCAGTGAGGAAAGTTCCAGTCCAACTCAATTAATTTCAATCTGAAGATAACTGGCTCAGCAAGGTTAAAGACAATGTGAACTTGTCCAGCTTAGTGCTGTTATAGTTTTTCTGGACAGGACAGTAAATTTACATTGAGTTTTGACAAATGCAGTTCAGTTCAGTAACACTCAGTAGGCTGGAGTTTTAATTTAAATTCTGGCTGAAAAGGCGGGGGCGAGCCTGCCTCCGATGGTCCTGGAAGCCATGCAGCAAATTTGCATGGCCCAGTCCCACAATTGGTTTTGAACAGGAACTCTGCCCCTCTGAGGCAGGAAGTCCTGCCTTCAAGAGCTGCCAGCAAATCAGAGGGCCGTCAGCTCCTCAGTCCCAGCAGTACCACTGGGAGCAGTGGCCACTGCTTGGACTGCAGACACCCAGGACCAGCAACAAAGGAGGAGGCCTTGGAGAAGGTGAGTGGGGATCGGGCCTCACTGGGGACTATCGGCTGTGCCCCGGCAAAAGGGGAGTCGGACTGTAGTGTAGGGGGGTGGGGGGGGGATAGTTTTAGTGGGGGAAACCCGTGCTACTGTGGAGCCCAACATGGGATACAGGGTAATCAAAATAGAGAGTGCTGGAAATACTCAGCAGGTTAGGCAGCATCTGTGGAGAGAAGCAGAGTTAACGTTTCAGGTCTGCGTCTTTCAGTCACAATTCTGATGAAAGGTCACAGGCCTGAAACATTAATGCTGCTTCTCTCCATAGATGCTGCCTAACCTGCTCAGTATTTCCAGCACTTTGTTTTTATTTCATATTTCCAGCATCTGCAGTATTTTGCATTTATTTTTATGGGATACAGGGAACCCAATTAGGAGGGCTGCCCACCAGCAGGCAAGGAGGTTGCCAGGTCTTACTGGGCATCCTACTCAGTGCTGAAGTGCCTAGCCACTGCTGGTAATATATCAGCGGTGGCATAAGGAGGCCCTGAAGTGGCAGTTAATTGGCCACTTAAGGGCCTCAATTGGACTGAGGCGGGCAGGCCATTTTCTACATCCCCTGCCACTGGTAAAATAGCAGCAGGGGCAAATAGGCGATGGGCATGACATCCCTTGCATCCCACTGAATTTTACATCCCCTCTGTCCCTCAGCCCATTCCTGGGGGGGTGCAAAATTCCGTCCGTGATCGTTGAGAGGATTTCAGACCTGTGTACAGCATGCTGGGAGAAAGGGACAGTATTTCAGCACTTCTGAGATGCAGTGATCGTCTCACTCTGCAAAAACAAGGTAGAGATGTCTGCCCGTTCAAACTGCAGAGGCATTACCTCACTCGCCATTGCAGGAAAAATCTTGGTCAGAATGTTTCTAATATAGACTCGTTCAGACAATGGCTGAAGAAATCCTCTCAGAAAGTCAGTGCAGATTTACACCCAACAGGGGAACTACAGACATGACTTTTGTGCTGAGACAGATCCAGGAGAAATGTAGAGAACAAAACATGGGCCTGTACGTGACTTTTGCATCTCACCAAGGCATTTGATAGAGTCATCTGGGATGGGTTTTGAAAGGTACTATCCAGATTGAGGTGCCCTCCAAGGTTCTTCATCATTCTCCATCCACTGCATGAAGACCAGGAAATTCAAGTCAAGCAGAATGGAGCCCCCTCAGACAGCTTCCCTATCTCCTATGATATTAAGCAAGGGTGTGTTTTAGCACCGACCCTTTTTTTTACTTTCTTCAGAATAGAAACAGAGTAAGTAGGAGCAGGAGTTGGTCATTCGGCACTTGAAACCTGCTCCGCCATTCATTATGATCATGGCTGATCATCCAACTCAGTAACCTGTTCCCACTTTCGCCCCATATCCTTTGGTTCCTTTAAACCCAAGCACTAGATCTAACTCCTTCTTGAAAACATACAATGTTTTGGCCTCAACTGCTTTCTGTGGTAGCCAATTCCACAGGCTCACCACTGTCTAGGTGAAGTAATTTCTCCTCATCTCAGTCCTGAAAGGTTTACCCCGTATCCTTATACTATGACCCCTGGTTCTGGACTCCCCCACCATCAGGAACATCCTTCCTGCATCTACCTTGTCAAGTCGTGTTAGAATTTTATAGGTTTCTATGAGATCCCCCCTCACTCTTCTGAACGCCAGGAAATATAATCCGAACTGACTCAATCTCTCCTCATACGTCAGTCCCACCATCCCAGGAATCAGTCTGGTAAACCTTCACTGCACTCCCTCTATAGCGAGAACATCCTTCCTTAGATAAGGAGACCAAAACTGCACACAATATTCCAGGTGTGGCCTCACAAAGGCCCTGTATAACTGCAGCAAGACATCCCTGCTCCTGTACTCGAATCCTCTCGCTATGAAGGCCAACATACCATTTGCCTTTTTTACCGCCTGTTGCACCTGCATGCTTACCTTCAGCAACAGGGTGTACGAGCACACCCAGGTCTCATTGCATATTCCCCTCTCTCAGTTTATAGCCATTCAGATAATAATCTGCCTTCCTGTTTTTGCTACCAAAGTGGATAACCTCACATGCAGAATGGAGCCACATTATCCACATTATTTAGCCACATTATACTGCATCTGCCATGCATTTGCCCACTCACTCAACTTGTCCAAATCACCCTGAAGCCTCTCTGCATCCTCCTCACAACTCACCCTCCCACCCAGTTTTGTGTCATCTGCAAATCTGGAGATATTAAATTTAGCTTCCTCATCTAAATCATTAATATATATTGTGAATAGCTGGGGTCCGAGCACCGATCCCTGTGGTACCCCACTAGTCACTGCCTGCCATTCGGAAAAAGACCCATTTATTCCTACTCTTTGTGTACTGTCTGCAAACCAATTTTCTATCCATCGCAATACACTACCCCCATCCCATGCGCTTTAATTTTACACTCTAATTTCGGATGCGGGACTTTGTCGAAAGCCTTCTGAAAGTCCAAATAAACCACATCTACTGGCTCTCCCTCATCAACTCTACTAGTTACATCCTCGAAGAATTCTAGATTTGTCAAGCATAATTTCCCTTTCATAAATCCATGCTGACTCTGTCCTATTCTACCACTGTTCTCCAAGTGCTCTGCTATAAAATCTTTGATAATGGACTCTAGACATTTCCCCACTACTGACGTCAGGCTGACTGGTCTATAATTCCCTGCTTTCTCTCTACTTCCCATTTTAAATAGTGGGGTTACATTAGCTACCTTCCAATCTGTAGGAACTGTTTCAGAGTCTATAGAATATTGGAAGAGGACCACCAATGCATCCACTATTTCTAAGGCCACTTCTTTAAGTACTCTGGGATGCAGACCATCAGGCCCTGGGGATTTATCAGCCTTCAATCCCATCAATTTCCCCAGCACCATTTCCCTACTAATACTGATTTCCTTCAGTTCCTCCCTCTCACTGAGCCCTGTGTTCCCCAGCATTTCTGGTATGATATTTGTGTCCTCCTTTGTGAAGACAGAATCAAAATATGCATTTAGTTGGTCAGCCATTTCTTTGTTCCACATAATAAATACCCCTGTTTCTGACTGTAAGAGACCTGCATTTGTCTTCACCAATCTTTTTCTCTTCACATAACTATAGAAACTTTTACAGTCAGTTTTTATGTTCCCCGCAAGCTTGCTCTCGTACTCTATTTTCCCCTTCTTAATCAATCCCTTGGTCCTCCTTTGCTGAATTCTAAACTGCTCCCATTCCTTAGGTCTGTTGTTTTTCTGGTGAATTTATATGCCTCTTCCTTGGATCTAATGCTATCTCTAATTTCCCTTGTATGCCATAGTTTGGTTACCTTTCCTGTTTTACTTTTGTGCCAGACAGGAATAAACAATTGTTGCAGTTCATCCACATGCTCTTTGAATGTTTGCCATGCCTATCCACCGTCATCCCTTTAAGTAACGTTTCCCAATCCATCATAGCCAACTCGTACTCATACCTTCATAGTTTCCTTTACTAAGATTCAGAACCCTAGTCTCAGAATCAACTACATTGATTCTAGGCGCAGTGGTTAGCACTGCAGCCTCACAGCTCCAGCGACCCGGGTTCAATTCTGGGTACTGCCTGTGTGGAGTTGGCAAGTTCTCCCTGTGTCTGCGTGGGTTTTCTCCGGGTGCTCCGGTTTCCTCCCACAAGCCAAAAGACTTGCAGGTTGGTAGGTAAATTGGCCATTATAAATTGCCACTAGTATAGGTAGGTGGTAGGGAAATATAGGGACAGGTGGGGATGTGGTAGGAATATGGGATTAGTGTAGGATTAGTATAAATGGGTGGTTGATGGTCGGCACAGACTCGGTGGGCCGAAGGGCCTGTTTCAGTGCTGTATCTCTAAACTAAAGTAAACTACTTCACTCTCCAACTTGATGAAGAATTCTATCATATTATGGTTGCTCATCCCCAAGGGGTCTCGCACAACTAGATTGTCAATTATTCCTCTCTCATTACACAATACCCAGTCTAAGATGGCCTGTTCTCTAGTTGGTTCCTCAACGTATAGGTCCAAAAAACCATCCCGTATACACTCCAAGAATTCCTCCTCAATGGTATTGTGACTAATTTGATTTCCCCAATATACATGCAGATTAAAGTTGCCCATAATTGGATGTTCTTTATCACATATGTCTCTAATATCCTGTTTAATGTCATTCCCAACATCACCACTACAGTTTGAGGGTCTACCTACAACCTTCACTAACATTTCTTGCCCCTTAGTGTTTCTTAGCTTTACCCAGACAGATTCGACATTGTTGGAGTTCATATCTTTCCTCACTATTGTGTTAATTTCCTCTTTAACCAGCAATGCAACTCCACCGCCTTTTACTTTTTGTCTGTCCTTCCTAAATACTGAATACCCCTGGATGTTCATTTCCCATCCCTGGTCACCCTGCAGCCATGTCTCCGTAATCCCGACTATATCATACCTGTTTACAACAATTTGCGCAATTAATTCATCCACTTTATTGCGAATGTTCTGCACGTTAAGGCACAAAGCCTTAAGGCTTGACTTTTTAACATTACTTGTCCCCTTCCCACTATTTATCACTGTGACCCTGTTTGATTCTGGCCCTCGATTTCTCTGCCTATCACTTTTCTTATTCCCCTTACTGTCTTTTGTTCTTGTCTTTGATACCCCCTCCTCTGACTCCTTGCAATGGTTCCCATCCCCCTGCCATTTTAGTTTAAACCCTTCCCAACCACTCTAGCAAATGCTCCCCCTAGATCATCAGTCCCAGTCCTGCCCAGTGTAACCCATTCAGTTTGCACTGGTCACACCTCCCCTAGAACCTGTCCCAATGTCCCAGGAATCTAAAACCCTCCCCCTCACACCATCTCTTCAGCCACGTATTCATCTGATATATCCTACTATTTCTACTCTGACTAGCACGTGGCACTGGTAGTAATCCTGAGATCACTATCTTTGAGGTCCTACATTTCAACTTACTTCCTAACTCCCTATATTCTGCTTTTAGGAACTCATCCTTTTTTTTAACCAATGTCGTTTGGACCAATGTGTACCATGACCATTGGCTGTTCACCCTCCCCCTTCAGAATCGCTCTGAGACATCCTTGACCCGAGCACCAGGGAGTAAGATGCTTCAGGAGGCAAAGGCAGGCTTGACAGAGGGCATCTACATCCGCTTCCAAACAGATGGCAGTCTCTTCACCCTGCGGCGATTACTGGTACTTAGCAAAACTTCAGAAGAGCTTATTTTATAGCTTCTGTTTGCTGATGATTGCACCTTTCTGGCACACACAGAGGAGGTAATGCAGCTCATTGTAAACTGTTTCTCTGAGGAAGGAAGTGCCTTTGGCCTTACTATTAGCCTAAGGAAAACAGACATGCTGTACCAACCACGACCCTGAGGAAATTACAATCATCATAGATCAGCATTGACAGCAGCAACCTCAATACAGGAGAACAGTTTACTTATCCAGGTAGCATTGCCTTAGATGATGCCTCTGTCAACAAGGACTGTCCACGGCCAACAGCTCCTTTGGCCCCTCTTGAAGTTTATCTGGTGAAACCATTCACTACACATCTCTACCACAATTCAAGTATGCAGAGCGGTTGTCATCACCACCCTCTTGTATGGGTCAGAATCACGGGTTCTGTATAGAAAACCAATCTGACTGCTGGAGAGTTTCCATCAACACTGTCTTTGATTTATCATGAACATCAACTGGCAGAATTGCATCACAAATAATGAAGTCCTTAACAGAGCCAATCTGCCCAGCATTGATTGCATTCTCTTGCAATGCCAATTATGCTGGCAGGACATATGTCACACATGGAAGATTCTAGAATGCCAAAAGCAGTACTTTATGGTAAGCTATGTGCCACTAAGCGAGCTCGAGATGTACCTCACAAACACTTCAAAGACCAGCTGAAAAGAAAGCTCTCTCTGGCTGACATTGAACATTGTCGGAGCAAGAGGCCGCCGACAGAGACAACTGGTGCACAACAGTCAGGAAAACATCCTATAAGTTTGAAAGAAACAGACTGCTGAGGAAAGGTGCAGACAACAGAGGGAGCCTGCTTGTACCACAGTTCCTCCAAGCCAGGAGGTCTTGTACCCAACTGCTCAAGACTTGCAGATCAAGAATTGGTCTGTTCAGTCACCAACGATCATGTCAACTACCAAAGAGACAAGCCATCCCATAATCTTAGCCTGCAAAGAATCTGCCATTATCGTCAGAGTGCTGGATAGAGAGGATGCCCGAGAGGGGCCAAGGACTGAATCTATTTGATTGAAGCTAAGAAACAGCAGGTACTGTTACATTGCTGGTTATATTCTATAGGCCAGCAACTCCTGCGAAAGATACAGAGGAACAAATTTACAAGGAAATTAGAGACAGGTGCAATTATAGAGTAGTTAAAATGGGGACTTTACTTATCCTAATGTAGACCGGAATTGTAATAGTGTAAAAGCCAGGGAGGAGCAAAAGTTTCTCGAGTGTGTTCAGGAGAATTTTCTACATCAGTCTGTGTCCAGTCTAATGAGGAAGGAGGTATTGTTGGATTTGGTTATGGGGCATGAAATTGGCCAAGTGAATAAAATGTCAGTAGGGGAACACTTAGGGATCAGAGATCAGAGTATAAGATTTAGGTTGACTCTGAAAAAGGACAAGGAGCAATCCAGAGTGAAAATAATCAACCGGGAGAGGGCAAACTTCAATGGGTTGAGAACGGATCTGCCAGGAAGGTAAAACTGTAATGAAACAATGAGCTGCCTTTAAAAAGTAGATAATTCAGGTGCAGTGAAGGTCCAATCCCACAAAGGGAAAAGGTAGGACAAACATGTCCAGAGCTCCCCAGATGATGAAAAAGTTAGCGAGTAAAATAAAGTGGAAAAAGGATGCATATGAAAGACATCAGATGTGTAATACAATTGCAACCAGGCTGAATATTGAAGGTTCAGATGGGAAGTGAAAACATTAAGAGAATCAAAGAGGGAGTAAGAGAAGAGACTGGCAGCTAACTTAAAAGGGAATCCAAATGTCTTCTCCAGGCATATAAACAGTAAAAGGGTGGTAAAAGGAGGAGTGAGAGATATACAAAGGAGATTTATGCATGGAAGTAGGGGCATGGCTGAGGTACTGAATGAATACTTTGCATCTGTCTTTACCAAGGAATAAGATGCTGCCTGAATCATAGTGAAAGAGGGGACACTAGATGGGTTAAAAATTGATAATGTGGATGTATTAGATTGGTTGGCTCTACTTAAAGTTGGTAAGTCACCAGGACCAGATGAGATACATCCAAGGATACCGAGGGAAGTAAGGGTGCAAATTGTAGAGGCACTGGCCATTATCTTCCAATCCTTCTTAGATACAGGGGTGGTGCCAGAGGACTGGAGAATTGAAAATATTACACCCTTATTCAAAAAATGCTGTAAGGATAAACCCAGCAACAACAGCCCAGTCAGTTTAACCTCGGTGGGGGGAAAGCTTCAATACACAGTAATTCGGGAAAACAAATTAACATTTCACTGAGAGATCGATCTATGATGCAGACTCCCTAAAGTTAATATTGATTCTGACAATGCCAACTAGACAGATTTCATTCACAGAAAAACATTTTACAATACAGTATGTGAGTAATTTGAGACATAACATGTGGAAAGTGTATAATATTTGAGAGGAACAGGGAAATTTGGACCTATGATTCCTAAAATTCTCCGGCACTGGGGTTTTCCACGCTTCATATCTGGGTCTGTTTGGACTAATTTATAGAAATTGATTCCTGTGATTAGTCAACAACTCCATTATTATTGATGATGCGACTGTCAGGAGGACACAAAGCAAATTAGACTGGAGTGCACAGTCCATAGTGGAGATAATATTCTCATTTAATTTGCTATGATTTTGATGCTTATTGTTTCTACCCCTTTAAAAATGGGCACTTTTGTTAGATTAATTTTATTTTTTTGATGCAACAGGGGTGGGGACGTGTCGTCCTATTTGGGCAATGAGAAGAGTAAAAGGTGAATGAGATGGTCTTTCGTCTTTTTGTTCCAGCAAGTAGCTGTGAGGCGTTGCCTAGTGATGGGAGAACCAATTAAATATGTAATGATCGAGGTGGGAGGAGTTCACTGTTTGTTCTAGTCCCACTTTCCCACAGATCACAATGTATTATTTTAAATTTTCCCACTTCTCAAAACAGTCAATCATATACTTTATTTTTCCCAGAATAGAACACACTAACCGGGTTTATCTAATGAACAACAAAATTATCAGTTTATTATAAAACAAGTCTTAAGTAGTAATGTAGTAAAGCATAAACACACAGATCAAAATTATTGAAAGTTCCCTTTTTATTACCTTAGTCCCTTCATACTCACACACATGCACATATACACTGGTTAACCGAAAGAAAAGGGATTTTGATAAATTCAGAGCTCTGTTACAGAAAAAAAAACTTGGGCAGATTACTTGCTCGTTTTTGATGAAAACAGAAGATGAGATATAAAAACAAGAAATGCTGGAACCACTCAGCAGGTCTGGCAGCATCTGTGGAAAGAGAAGCAGAGTTAACGTTTCGGGTCAGTGACCCTTCTTCGGAACTGACAAATATTAGAAAAGTCACAGGTTATAAGCAAGTGAGGTGGGGGTGGGGCAAGAGATAACAAAGGAGGTCTAGATTGGACCAGGCCACATAGCTGACCAAAAGGTCACGGAGCAAAGGCAAACAATATGTTAATGGTGTGTTGAAAGACAAAGCATTAGTACAGATTAGGTATTAATACACTGAATATTGAACAGCAGCAAGTGCAAACCTGAAAAAAAACAGTGGGTAAGCAAACTGAACAAACTAAGATGAAATGAAATAAATGCAAAAAAAAAGGTTGTGAAAATGTAAAAAAGAATGTAAAAAAAAAGGGTAGAAAAAATAACTAAAAATGAAAGTAAAATGGGGGGCTGTCATGTTCTGAAATGATTGAACTCAATGTTCAGTCCGGCAGGCTGTAATGTGCCTAATTGGTAGATGAGTTGCTGTTCTTCGAGCTTGCGTTGATGTTCACTGGAACACTGCAGCAATCCCAGGACAGAGATGTGAGCATGAGAGCAGGGGGGAGTGTTGAAATGGCAAGCAACCGGAAGCTCAGGATCCTGCTTGCCGACTGAGCGGAGATGTTCCGCAAAGCGGTCACCCAGTCTGCGCTTGGTCTCCCCAATGTAGAGGAGACCACACTGTGAGCAGCGAATACAGTATACTACATTGAAAGAAGTACAAGTAAATCGCTGCTTCACCTGAGAAGAAGAGATATGTTGTTCCAAAACAGGCAATGTCAGTTCAACGTCATTTATCTTGCTGGAATTTTACATTGGTAGGGAGGCTGGCCCACTGACCAAAATGTCCGGGCCTGGGAGCCACATCAGTATTTACATGGCCCAGGCCCTTAATTGGACTTGGGTGGGACTTCCACCTACTTGAACAAAGAACAAAGAACAGTACAGCACATTCAGCCCTCCAAGCCTGCACCGATCTTGATGCCTGCCTGAACTAACACCTTCTGCACTTCCGGGGTCCATATCCCTCTATTATCTTCCTATTCATGTATTTGTCAAGATGTCTCTTAAACGTCGCTATCGTATCTGCTTCCACCACCTCCCCGGCAGCAAGTTCCAGGCACTCAAAGAGAGTGAATGTATCTAGGACAGGAGGCCATTTGTGACATGAACAAGGACAGCAATAGAGGGAATACGATAGAAATTCATGTTGGATTTTACAATTTTCATCATTTAAATAATTTAGCAATGAGACTCATTGGATATTTCACTCCATTCTTTAACTCCTCCCTGAATTTACTCTGGGTTCCTGCATAAATAAATGGGTTGATGCAAGAACCCAAAAGCTGAAGCATTATTCCACTCTCCTCCAGAATAAAATTTGATTCTTTGAAATTTGAACCGGAAAAGTATTTAACACCCGCTATTCGGACATGGAGAACTCTTATAAAAAATAACAAATATAACAGGATGAAACTACCCGAGATGGCGAAGAGTAAAACAATGGACTTTCTCCGCTTCTCCATCTCTGGATCACTCTGATTCTCTTTATTGCTGTGAGCCCGGAGTCTCCTGCGTGCTCTACTGGCCAATAAAATGTGTCTGACAGTCAGAGCATTGAGCGGTAAAATCAGAATGAATGGGAGACAAGGGGTTAAAATGGTATGAATCCAATCATATGCAGCCCATGCAGATGATGTATAAAATATTAATTTGATGCTGCAGAACCAGGGTATGTTGTTAGTGATGTAATTAGGTTCATATATGAAATACCAGAAGACATTTATCAAACAGCTCAGTGTACAGACCGTTGCTTTAACCCGTGCTGCCGTTTTCTCAGTGCAATATTTTATTTTCACCTTCTGGCAACAAATGGCCATAAATCGATCAAAGGTGAAAGCGACTGTTAACCAGACAGAACAGCTGACGGTTGCATAGTTTAGGACAGAACAGAGATTGCATACAGGTGTGATGGACAGGAAACTGTGTTGGAAATAAATACCAGCAAACCGGTTTAATATCACTGCAGTGATAATGACCAGGAGATCCGTCACTGCCATGGACACCAGGTAGTAAGTGATACACCTGGAGAGACCACATCTTCCTCGGGACAGGATCACAATGACTGCCAGGTTAGCTGTAACAGAGAGAGAGAGAAAGGCTGAGAGAAAGTGGGAGAGTGTATGTGTGTGAGCGAGTGAGAAGAGGAAAGTTACTGGTCCAACTCCCAGCAAAATCAGCCATTTTACAGGATTCTGTGTGAAATTTACAGTTTTGACATGTGATCCTGAGTTGGACACGACTGCTTACATTACAGGCACTTGCTTCTCTGTTTAAAATAATCCTGTGGATTAAAAATATGGGCCTGAATTTTACAGGCACCCCGACGTTGTGGGTCATGGAGGGGGGGGCGGGGGGTGGGGGTGGTGTAGGAAAGTGCCTCCAGCAGAGGCCCGGCTCAGGCCTCAACGCTGTGAAGGCCCAGCCCAATATTACCAGTGGCGGTGAGATCTTGTGGTGGACCCCTGCCGCCGCTCGGCAACGGAAGCCCCATTTAAATATGGAATGTTATTTAAATAAACAAATTCATTACTTCCCAGCTCCCAGAGCGATATTGGTGTCGGTGGCCGACACTTCCTTGCCTTCGGATCCCGATCCAGGGTTTGAAGTGGAACACTGGTGGGGAGGGGGGAGAAGGTATGTTTTTCAGTGAGGGAGGGGATGGGGTCAAACACATCCGATTGGTGAAGGAGATGGTGAGAAAGGGTAAAGTGCATCGTGTATGAACATTGGGTGGGGGGGAAGGTCAGGTGGACAAGGTATTTCGGGGGGCAAATGAATTATATGTTTATTGGAGGGTGGGCGAGGGGTGACAAACATTTCCTTAATTTTTTCAGATCTATTTTAAATCACTATTTCTTTAAATATTACAATTGAAATGTAGAGCATGAAGCCCTTTAAAAATGGCGACAGCGCCTGCACATTGACACCCGACACCATCGCTGGGGACGGACAGCCCGTCCCTCCACATCATTGGATGGGGCGGTCCGCCCTGGCCACTTAAATGAGCTGCCGCAATTAATATCGCATTGTCTCCGCGCCGTGCGGTCCACGCGTTCGGACTGCAATGGTTTACGCCCGCCACTGATTTCGACGGCGGACGTGTAAAATGCAGCCGATGACAGATCAATGACATCAGAATGTTACATAATGAAGGTAACAGAGAACAGAATGCATCGAAAGCTCATGGACATCAAATAGACAGGAAAAATTTTCATGAGTAACATATCATAGATGATACGCTAGAGGGTAAATAACACAAAAACCATTGATAAGTGTGGAAACTTACAAGAGAGCAGGAAAAAGTTGCATTTAAAATGGACCTTATCCTGCTGAGGACGTACAGTGTCCTCATCTGATGAATTACTGCGAAATTATTGAGTCCTGGAAAATACGGAAGTCAACTCGCTCAAAAAGATTCCAAACAGCAAGGAGCGAATGGACAATTGGTGCTTTCTGACTTTACAGAGGGAATATTGGTGAGGACACAGTGATAACTCTCAACTCTTCCTCTGATAGTCACCTGGGATCTTCAGTGTCATCTTCGGTGACCAGAATTGTACGCAATATTCCAAGTGTGGCCTAACAAAGGTTCTGTACAGCTGCAGCATAACTTGCTGATCCCTGCGGAACACCACTAGTCACAACATCACACAACATGTAAGTTTCTAAAGTAGCTGGATAGGATCTGGGATCTAAAGCACTAGGGCACAGTCTCAGGATAAAGGAGCCGATCAGGACTGAGATGCGATGAAATTACTTCACTCCAAGGGTTATAAATCTTTGGAATTCTCGGTCCCAGAGGGTTGTGGATACTATATCATTGAACACATTTAAGCCTCGGATAGGCAGATTTTTGGTCTTTCAAGGAATCAAAGGATATAGTGAGTGGGCAGGAAAGTGGTGTTGAATCCTAAGATCAGCCATGATCATTTTGAATGGTGGAGCAGGCTCGATGGGCCATATGGTCTACTCCTGCTCCTATTTCTTGTGTTCTTGTGAAATCAGAAAGGCAAAGAGAGAGTATGAGAAGAGACTGGCAGCCAACATAACAGGGAATCAAAAAGTCTTCTCTCAGCATTTAAATAGTAAAAGGCTAGTCAGAAGCCGGATCGAGCCGATTGGGAACCAAAAAGAGGATCGATGCTTGGAGGCAGAGGGCATGGCTGAGGTATTAAATGAAGACCTTGCACCAGTATTTACCAAGGAAGAAAATGCTGCCCAAGTCATATTGAAACAGGAGGTAACTGAGATACTGAATGGACTAAAAGTTAATAAGGAAGCTGTATTAGAATGGCTGGCTGTCCTTAAATTTGTTAAGTCACCAGGATCAGATGCATCTGAGGATGCTGAAGGAAGTAAGAGTGGAAATTGCGGAGCTTCTACTGGGCATAACCTTCCAATCCTCCTTGTATATAGGGCTGGTGCCAGAGAACTGGAGAACTGTAAATGTTACAAACTTGTTCAGGAAATGGTGTAAGGATAAAACCAGCAACTACAGGCCAGTCAGTTTAACCTCAGTTGTGGGAAAAATTTAGAGATGACAATCTGGGACAAAATCAACAGGCGCTTGGACAAGTGTCATTGAATTACAGAAAACCAGAACAGATTTATTCAAGGCAAATCATTTATAATAATTGATCGTGTTTTTTTGATGAAGTTACTTGGATGGTTGCTAAGCGTACTCCGGATGTTGTAGTGCATATGGACTGCCAAAAGGCATTTGATAAAGTGTCACAAAATAGACCTGTCAGCAAAGTTGAAGCCCATGGAATAAAAGGGAAAGTTGCAGCCTGGATAGATTGTTGACTGAGTGACCGGATGCAGAGAGTAGTGGAGAATGTCTGTTTACAGAATGGAGGAAGGTATGCAGAGGAGTTTCTCAGACTTCCCTATTAGGATGAAAGCTTGTCTTGATATATATTAATGAGCTCGACTTGGGTTTGCAGGGCACCTGGTAGATTGGCAGACATGTGGCAGATGAAATTTAATGCAGAGAAGTGAGAATTGGTACAGTTTGGTAAGAAGGACCAGGAGAGGCAATACAAAGGCACAATTCTAAAGTGGGTGGAGGAACAGAGAGACCTCGGGTATGTGTGCAAAATATGTTGAAGGTGTGGTTAAAAAGGCAAACGGGATCCTGGGTTTCAGAAATCAAGGCATCGAGTACAAAAGCAAGGCAATTATCATGATCCTTTATAAAAATCTCTTTCGGCCTCAGTGGAAATCTTGTGTCCAATTCTGGCACCGAAACTTAGGAAGGATGTGAAGACTTTAGAGAAGATGCAGCAAAGATTTAGGAAAACGATTCCAGGGGTTAGAGACTTCAAATACGTGGATTGATTGGAGAAGCTGGAATTGTTATCCTTGGAGAAGAGAAGGTTGAGCAGAGCTTTGTTAGCAATGTTCAAAATCAATGGAGGTCGAGAGAGAGAAGATCAGAAGAAGCTGTTCCCATTGGTGGAAGGGTTGAGAGTCAGGGGGCACAGATGTCAGGTAATTGATAAAAGAACCAAAGATGCCATGAGAGAAAACGTTTTTACACAGCAGGAGGTTAGAATCTGGAAGACATTACCTGAGAATTTAGTGCAGGTAGATACTATCGGGAGCTTTTCAAAAGCAAATTGGACAAGCACCTGAAAAAAAAGACTTCGCAGGGTTATGGGAAAAGGTGAGGGAGTGGAACTAGCTGAGATGATTTTGCAGAAGGCTAGCATGGACACAATGGCCGAATGGCCTCTTTCTTTGCTGTAACCATTCTATGATTCTGTGACTCGAAATAGTTCATTCATAAAACAATGTCAATCTCAACAACTCAATGCCGAATATCATCCCCTCCAAATAAAATCACTTATTGTATTCAGTTGGGAATTAGTTATTCATTGAATAATTCCAATCAGTGAATCATTTATGGAAATTACTCAATTACTATCAATGTCAAAAACACAATAAAATGACATTTACACAGTGATAGCAGTGTGATAATTCACCCACAGTAATAACGCAATAGAACTACATTTATACTGTGAGATGGTAGCTGCAAAGTGGAGAAATAATACAGTTAAAACGATGAAAGATTATTGGTCAAGGGAAGTATAATACCCGTAAAGGGGTGAGATTGTATCAATCGTGTGAAGAAGTTGTACCGGTTATGGTCAGTTTCATAAAGGGAACGAATTATGGTATTAATGGGAAGAAATTATATTGGTAACAGGAAGAAATAAACAGGGAAAACACTGGAAATACTCAGCAGGTCTGGCAGCATCTGTGGGAGAAAAACAGAGTTAACATTTCAGGTCAGTGAACTTACATCATAACGTTTTTCCTCAGTAATCTGTTTTTATTTCAGTACTTTCATTTTCTACAGGAAGAAGAAGCACCAATAAAATGGAGAAGTAAAGCTGTTTTAGTGGAATACATGATACTGTAAAAGAGGAAAAGTCATACCAATTCAAAGGGAAATGATATCCCGTTAAAGGGAGAAATTATCCCGGTAAATTAAAGAACGAATGTCAGTACCAAGGAGAAGCCCGACTGGATATTAGATCAGTGACACGGCGAATCAATGTTACCGTAACTAATAACTAAGTCCAATACTTTACCTGCAACTCCGACAGCTGCAAGGATGGGACAGTAAGTGGAAAACAGCAGACCTTTTGGTGATCCATGCATTGCTATTAGAAGCGCGAAGTGCATACTACACTCCCCTCAAAGATTCCCACATTTATCCCTGATATCAGGCTCCAGGGAGGTAATTAGATGGTTTGATCCTTTGTATTATTTACATTAATTGAAACAGAGAGATTAGTGCAGCTGCTGACAGGCTCATGTCTTTGTTTTGATTGAATGGATTGTTTTTAAACTGTACTGGCAGGGCTTTGAAGTGAAATACCCAGAAGGTTCTGCCTGATCCCATTTACATTTTTTCATGAAAGATGATGAAATCTTAATAGGCCCTTGGCCTTAGGCCACACTTCGAATATTGCGTGCAATTCTGGTTGCCACACTACCACACTAGGTTAAAGGTTCGGCCCACGATGTTGTGCCGAACCTTTAACCTACTCTAAGATCAAACTAACTACCTACCCTTCATTCTACTATCATCTATGTACCGATCCAAGAGTCGCTTAAATGCCCCTAACGTATCTGCTTCGACTACCACCGCTGGCAGTGCTTTCCACGCATCCACCACGCTCTGTGTAAAGAACCTACCTCTGACATCTCAAGAACAAAGAAACAAACAAAGATAATTACAGCACAGGAACAGGCCCTTCGGCCCTCCAAGCCTGCGCCGATCCAGATCCTCTCTCTAAACCTGTCACCTATTTTCTAAGGTTCTGTATCTCTTTTCTTCCTGCCCATTCATGTATCTGTCTGGATACATCTTAAAAGACTCCATCGTGCCCGCATCTACCACCTCCGCTGGCAATGTGTTCCAGGTGCCCACCACCCTCTGCGTAAAGAACTTTCCACGCATATCCCCCCTAAACTTTTCCCCTTTCACTTTGAACTCGTGTCCTCTAGTAATTGAAACCCCCACTCTGGGAAAAAAGCCTCTTGCTATCCACCCTGTCTATACCTCTCATGATTTTGTACACCTCAATCAGGTCCCCCCTCAACCTCCGTCTTTCTAATGAAAATAATCCTAATCTGCTCAACCTCTCTTCATAGCTAGCGCCCTCCATACCAGGCAACATCCTGGTGAACCTCCTCTGCACCCTCTCCAAAGCATCCACATCCTTTTGATAATGTGGCGACCAGAACTGTACGCAGTATTCCAAATGTGGCCGAACCAAAGTCCTAGACAACTGTAACATGACCTGCCAACTCTTGTACTCAATGCCCCGTCCGATGAAGGAAAGCATGCCGTATGCCTTCTTGACCACTCTATTTACCTGCGTTGCCACCTTCAGGGAACAGTGAACCTGAACACCCAAATCTCTCTGGACATCAATTTTCCCCAGGACTTTTCCATTTACTGTATAGTTCACTCTTGAATTGGATCTTCCAAAATGCATCACCTCGCATTTGCCCTGATTGAACTCCATCTGCCATTTCTCTGCCCAACTCTCCAATCTATCTATATTCTGCTGTATTCTCTGACAGTCCCCTTCACTATCTGCTACTCCACCAATCTTAGTGTCGTCTGCAAACTTGCTAATCAGTCCACCTATACTTTCCTCCAAATCATTAATGTATATCACAAACAACAGTGGTCCCAGCACGGATCCCTGTGGAACACCACTGGTCACACGTCTCCATTTTGAGAAACTCCCTTCTACTGCTACTCTCTGTCTCCTGTTGCCCAGCCAGTTCTTTATCCATCTAGCTAGTACACCTTGGACCCCAAGCGCCTTCACTTTCTCCATCAGCCTGCCATGGGGAACCTTATCAAACGCCTTACTGAAGTCCATGTATATGACATCGACAGCCCTTCCCTCATCAATCAACTTTGTCACTTCCTCAAAGAATTCTATTAAGTTGGTAAGACATGACCTTCCCTGCACAAAACCATGTTGCCTATCACTGATGAGCCCATTTTCTTCCAAATGGGAATAGATCCTATCCCTCAGTATCTTCTCCAGCAGCTTCCCTACCACTGACGTCAGGCTCACCGGTCTATAATTACCTGGATTATCCCTGCTACCCTTCTTAAACAAGGGGACAACATTAGCAATTCTCCAGTCCTCCGGGACCTCACCCGTGTTTAAGGATGCTGCAAAGATATCTGTTAAGGCCCCAGCTATTTCCTCTCTCGCTTCCCTCAGTAACCTGGGATAGATCCCATCCGGACCTGGGGACTTGTCCACCTTAATGCCCTTTAGAATACCCAACACTTCCTCCCTCCTTATGCCGACTTGACCTAGAGTAATCAAACATCTGTTCCTAACCTCAACATCCGTCATGTCCCTCTCCTCGGTGAGTACCGATGCAAAGTACTCGTTTAGAATCTCACCCATTTTCTCTGAGTCCAAGCATAACATTCCTCCTTTGTCCTTTAGTGGGCCAATCCTTTCTCTAGTTACCCTCTTTCTCCTTATATATGAATAAAAGGCTTTGGGATATTCCTTAACCCTGTTTGCTAAAGATATTTCATGACCCCTTTTAGCCCTCTTAATTCCTCGTTTCAGATTGGTTCTACATTCCCGATATTCTTTCAAAGCTTCGTCTTTCATCAGCCGCCTGCACCTTATGTATGCTTCCTTTTTCCTCTTAGCTAGTCTCACAATTTCACCTGTCATCCATGGTTCCCTAATCTTGCCATTTCTATCCCTCATTTTCACAGGAACATGTCTCTCCTGCGCGCTAATCAACCTCTCTTTAAAAGCCTCCCACATATCACATGTGGATTTACCTTCAAACAGCTGCTCCCAATCTACATTTCCCAGCTCCTGCCGAATTTTGGTATAGTTGGCCTTCCCCCAATTTAGCACTCTTCCTTTAGGACCACTCTCGTCTTTGTCCATGAGTATTTTAAAGCTTACGGAATTGTGATCACTATTCCCAAAGTAGTCCCCTACTGAAACTTCAACAACCTGGCCGGGCTCATTCCCCAACACCAGGTCCAGTATGGCCCCTTCCCGAGTTGGACTATTTACATACTGCTCTAGAAAACCCTCCTGGATGCTCCTTACAAATTCTGCTCCATCTGGACCTCTAACACTAAGCGAATCCCAGTCAATGTTGGGAAAATTAAAATCTCCTATCACCACCACCCTGTTGCTCCTACATCTTTCCATAATCTGTTTACATATTTGTACCTCTATCTCACGCTCGCTGTTGGGAGGCCTGTAGTACAGCCCCAACATTGTTACCGCACCCTTCCTATTTCTGAGTTCTGTCCATATTGCCTCACTGCTCGAGTCCTCCATAGTGCCCTCCTTCAGCACAGCTGTGATATCCTCTTTGACCAGTAATGCAACTCCTCCACCCCTTTTACCTCCCTCTCTATCCCGCCCGAAGCATCGATATCCTGGGATATTTAGTTGCCAATCATGCCCTTCCCTCAACCAAGTCTCAGTAATAGCAATAACATCATACTCCCAGGTACTAATCCAAGCCCTAAGTTCATCTGCCTTACCTACTACACTTCTTGCATTAAAACAAATGCACCTCAGACCACCAGTCCCTTTATATTCATCATCTGCTCCCTGCCTGCTCTTCCCCTTAGTCACACTGACTTCATTATCTAGTTCCTTACAGGCTTTAGTTACTACCTCCTTACTGTCAACTGATCTCCCTGAAACCTTCCTCCAATCACCTTAAAATTATGCCCCCTGGTGATAGCCCTTTCCACCCTGGGAAAAAGTCTCTGACTATCCACCGTATCTATGCCTCTCATCATCTTGTACCCCTCTATCAAGTCACCTCTCATCCTTCTTCGCTCCAATGAGAGAAACCCTAGCTCCCTCAATCTTTTTTCGGAGGACATGCCCTCCAGTCCAGGCAGCATCCTGGTAAATCTCCTCTGCACCCTCTCTAAAGCTTCCACATCCTTCCTATAATGAGGCGACCAGAACTGAACACAGTATTCCAAGTGTGGTCGAACCAGGGCCTTATAGAGCTGCAGCATAACCTCGCGGCTCTTAAACTCAATCCCCCTGTTAATGAAAGCCAACACACCATACGCCTTCTTAACAACCCTATCAACTTGGGTGGCAACTTTGAGCGATCAATGGACATGGACCCCACGATCCCTCTGTTCCTCCACACGACCAAGAATCCTGTCTTTAGGCCTGTATTCAGCATTCAAATTCGACCTTCCAAAATTAATCACTTCACACTTTTCCAGGTTGAACTCCATCTGCCACTTCTCAGCCCAGCTCTGCATCCTGTCAATGTTCCGTTGCAACCTTCAACAGCCTTCCACACTATCCACAACTCCAGCAACCTTCGTGTCATCGGCAAACTTGCTAACCCAGCCTTCCACTTCCTCATCCAAGTCATTTATAAAAATCACAAAGAGCAGAGGTCCCAGAACAGATCCTTGTGGAACACCACTGGTCACCGAACTCCATGCTGAATACTTTCCATCTACTACCACCCTCTGACTTCGATGGGCCAGCCAATTTTGTATCCAGACAGCCAACTTTCCCTGAATCCCATGCCTCCTTACTTTCTGAATGAGCCTACCATGGGGAACCTTATCAAATGCCTTGCTAAAATCCATATACACCACATCTACTGCTCTTCCTTCATCAATGTGTTTTGTCACATCTTCAAAGAATTCAGTAAGGCTTGTGAGGCATGACCTGCCCCTCACAAAGCCATGCTGACTGTCTCTAATCAAACCATGCTTTTCCAATTAATCATAAATCCTGTCTCTCAGAATCCTCTCCAATAATTTGCCCACTACCGACGTAAGACTGACTTGTCTATAGTTCCCAGGGTTATCCCTATTCCCTTTCTTGAACAAGGGAACAACACTTGCCACCCTCCAATCATCCGGTACTACTCCAGTGGACAGTGAAGACGCAAAGATCATCGCCAAAGGTGCGGCAATCTCTTCCCTCGCTTCCCGTAATATCCTTGGGTCTATCCCGTCTGGCCCCGGGGACTTATCTGTCCTCGTATCATTCAAAATTTCCAGCACATCCTCCCTCTTAACCTCAACCGTTTGAGCATATCAGCCTGTTTCACGCTGTCCTCACAAACGACCAGGTCCCTCTCACTAGTGAATATTGAAGCAAAGTATTCATTTGGGAACTCCCCTACCTCCTCCGACTCCAGGCACAAGTTCCCTCCACTATCCCTGATCAGCCCTACCCTCACTTTGGCCATCCTCTTGTTCCTCACATAAGTGTAAAACGCCTTGGGATTTTCCTTAATCCTACCCGCCAAGACTTTTTCATGTCCCCTTCTAGCTCTCCTAAGTCCATTCTTCAGTTCCTTCCTGGCTACCTTGGAACCCTCTCGAGCCCTGTCTGATCCTTGCTTCCTCAACCTTAAGTAAGCTTCCTTCTTCCTCTTGACTAGCTGTTCCACATCTCTTGTCATCCAAGGTTCTTTCACCCTACTATCCCTTCCCTGCCTCATCGGGACAAACCTATCGAGCAGTCGCAGCAAGTGCTCCCTGAACAACCTCCACATTTCTGTTGTATGAGGAGAGGTTGGAAAAACTCGGATTGTTTTCACTGGAACGACGGAGGTGGAGGGGCGACATGATAGAGGTTTACAAAGTTATGAGCGGCATGGACAGAGTGGATAGTCAGAAGCTTTTTCCCAGGGGGGAGGAGTCAGTTACTAGGGGACATAGGTCTAAGGTGCGAGGGGCAAAGTTTAGAGGGGATGTGCGAGGCAGGTTTTTTACACAGAGGGTGGTGAGTGCCTGGAACTTGCTGCCGGGGGAGGTAGTAGAAGCAGATACGATAGCGACATTTAAGAGACATCTTGACAAATACATGAATAGGAAGGGAATAGAGGGATATGGGCCCTGGAAGTGCAGAAGGTGTTAGTTTAGGCAGGCATCAAGATCGGTGCAGGCCTGGAGGGCCGAATGGCCTGTTCCTGTGCTGTACTGTTCTTTGTTCTTTGTTCTTTGAATTATGAAAACAAACCTTGTATGAAAGTAATCCCCAGGTTTAAACCCGTTAATGCTGAGTTATGTGGTTTCAGCACAAGTGAGCAGAGAATTTTAAAACTCCGCACAGGCAGTACCCAGAATTGAACCCGGGTCTCTGGAGCTGTGAGTCTGCAGTGCTAACCACTGCGCCACTGTGCCGCCCATGGGAAATTTTATTCACAGATCAAGGCCCCTCCCCCTCCCCCTCCCCCACCCCCACAAAGGTCATTTCATGTTATTTACATGCAGGAAAACCACTTCTTCCAAATTATCAGTTTTGCCCCTGGACTTTGTAACTTTGCCCCTCATCTCCTTCCCATCATCCCCACAACCAACAGAAAAGGTTTTACCTGCCCCTCCCCCCGCTCCCCCGCCCTAATAATTTCACTTCTCCCCCCCTCCCCACCATTATCTCACCTCAGAACTCCGTACCGAGTTCTGAAGGTGCTTGAGTTGTGGCCAGCGGTCGTAATATCGGCAGGAGATGTCCACTGGGTAGAGGTAAATATATGTAAATTTATTTGCATCGATTTAACCATTTCGATGAAGGTGCTGCCGCAGTTCGGCAGGGAGGCTGCACCGAGGCCTTGCCGCCACCGGTAAAATATGATGGTGCCTTCTTGACGTCAGAGGTCGTGGCAGGCCACCTCTGCAAGTATTTGACAGGGCCCCCCCCCCAACCAAGACATCGAAGGGTTGGTACTAAAGGCCTGCTCGGATATGCAATTAAACCCCGACCCGGGCCTGACCCGACCACATCGAACCCAAACCCGACCCGGGCCCAGTCCTTTGATTTTTCCTGCGCCCGTCCCACCCCGACCTGACCCGACCTGACTACCGGAATGAAGCTAATTATGTCAAAGAGGTTGTGTTGTACCTCAGATCCTCCGTTCCAGCAGCAGGCTATTCCTGCAGAATCGTGCAGATGGAGTTGGGAATCGGAGCTTGATCTCATCACTAACGGCACGCCACCCTCCCCCCGCCCACAACTTTCACACACGAGCACTTAGTTTGTGGCTGAGTTCATTGAATAGTGATCAGGACTCTACACATACTGCACATCTACAGTACTGTTTGATTGATGACTTCTGGTGGTTGATCAGCATACACATAATGGCCAGCACCTCGAGTAGCCACAAAGCAAAAAGTAATTGATATGTTAATGTTGACAAAGTATGTTAAAAAATTTTGAGCATTGACATTCAATTCAATTTTACATAAACATTAGTATCACTTCAAAAAAAAAAAATGTTTTCCCTGTGATATTTGATGTCATGGGTAAATCTCAACCCTCCAAAGCTTTCAGAGTGTCTATCTATCCTTTAAGATCTTTGTTTATCTGGCAGTGCTACAAAAACTTACAATCAGCAAGCGCTGCTTGTTAATTGCTTTTACACACTGGACTGTCTTGTTCCTCGAAAAGATTACAGTTCAGTTTTAGAAGAGATAAAACATCCCAGAGCCCTGGTTTCAAGTCGTAAAATGCAAAACAAATAATCTAACAGCGATCAAATACAGTTATTTATTTATTAAACATCTTTCTTCCAACTCCTTGAGTGCATAAAATTAAAGATCCCAACTCTAGGAGCCGAACTAAGTTTTTGAAGATAACTTTCAAATACACACATTATTTCTCTTTTCTGTTAGAAATATCAGCCTGTCTCTTCCGAGACTTTCAAACAATGTCTTGACGCACTCATGATTTTTAAGCAGTCTTCTCATGAGATTATCCATTTTCTCTCCACAAAGAAAGACTTGCTCTTCTCCAGCACCTTTCACAACCTCAGGACATTCCAAACCACTTTCCACCCAATGAAGGTCTTTGTGAATTGTAGTCACTGTTGGAAAGTAGGAAACGCAGCAGCTATTGCCCACAACAAGCTCCCACAAACCGCACTGTGATAATAACCAGATAAAACAGAAACAAATCATGTCAAAACGTGGATTGAAAAGAAAACAAATAGCCTACTCCAACAAAGCACCCAATAGGCAGTTAGGTGAACCTTTGATTTAATAATCTCAGTTACAGACATGACAAAAAAAAAACAAAAGAACAAAAGGTATTATAAATTGTCATGTAAAAAAAGAATAGAGTCAACAGTGGAAGGCTGAAGGGCAGTTCTCTGCTGTTCGATTGTCCTTCCAGCGATGCTGAAGTTCCTCTCACTACTGCTCACCGGAATGCAAACTATACTTCTAGCCAGCCTGGTCAATTTAGGGTATGCAACACTGTGTTCCTTCCACCAGCCCAAAAGATCATGATCGTTTGCCATCGCCAACACAGCAGGCCTCTGTGCTGTGCACTGCTGCACTTCATCATTTGTGTCCACTTCTTCATGAACATTCTCCCATTCAACAAATTCGGTCACTGCTTTTTTGGCAGCTGTAGGTTCATCGTCAACTATTTTCGTTTCCTTCACAAGGTCTTCTGTTTTAAAGTTGTTGATACGTCTGCGCACTTCAGAATAAACTTCTTCCCTATCATACCTGCTCCATGTGTGGGTAAGGATACAACCAGGCCTCCCAGCTGATCACACACCAGTGTCTTCACCGGGAAGTGAAGCCATTTAAATAGTCTGTGGATGGGAAGGGATTCAGTCGTGCATAACAATTGCTGACAAATCAAAGAGTTTACATGTGACTGCACGGGTTGGATTCTGCTGTTATTAATGGTGTTAATTATATCCAGGACTGATTCATATTCTGGATAAATGTCAAATAAAACAAATGTTAATGGATCAGTTTCAACCCTGGCATTGAAAGGCCCAACCAGTGATTTATAAATGATTGGTAAAGCTTCCTTGTTCTTGTACTCTATACCACTATTTATAATGCCCAGGTTCCCACATACACATTTTAACTGCCTTACTAACTTGTCCTCCTTCTTCAAAGATTTGTAGAAGTGCACCACGTTGCTCTGTTTCTGTATCTCCTTTAAAATTAGGCAAATTAGGTTAAGAGATAGGTCAATGGAGATGCAATGGCAGATATCTAAGGGGATATTTCAGAATACACAGAATAGCTACATCCCAACGAGAAAGAAAAATTCCAAATCCCCACCATCTGTGGTTAGCTAAAAAAGTTAGAGAGAAACAATCTGAAAGAAAAAGGTGGGTGGTTGGCCAGAAGATTGGACAGAATATGAAACAGCAAACAGCAAAGAATGACTGAAAGATTAATAAGGAGAGAAAAATTGGATTATGAGAGAAAGCTAGCTCGAAATATAAAAAGATAATAGAAGTTTTGATTGATATTTAAAAAAGAAGAGTTAACAAAGTGAGCATTGGTCCTCTAGAAAGTGACTTTGGGAAATTAGTCATGGAAAAGAAGGAGATGGCGGATGAATTAAACAGGTATTTTGCATCGGTCTTCACTATTGAGGATACATGTAACATCCCTGAAATGGCTGTAAATCAGAAAATGGAAGGGAGGGATGAACTTAAGAAAATTAGAATCACCAGGGAAGTGGTACTGAGCAAACTGTTGGAGCTGCGGGCTGACAAATCCCTGGGTCCTGACGGACTTCATCCTCGGGTCTTAAAAGAAGTGGCTGGTGAGATAGTTGATATGTTGGTTTTAATTTTCCAAAATTCCCTAGATTTGGGGAAGGTTCCATTAGATTGGAAAATAGTGAATGTAACTCCTTTAGTCAAGAAGGGAGGGAGACAGAAAGCAGGAAACAAGAGGCCAGTTAGTTTAACATCTGTCAGACGGAAAATATTTGAAGCTATTATTAAAGACGTTTTAGCAAGGCACTTAGAAAAATTCAAGATAATCAGGCAGAGTCAACATGGTTTTGTGAAAGGGGAATCATGTTTAACTAATTTATTGGCGTTCTTTGGAGAAGTAACATGTGTTGTGCATAAAGGGGAACCGGTGGATGTACTCTACTTAGATATCCAGAAGGCATTGATAAGGTGCCACATCTAAAGTTATTGTGGAAAATAAAAGCTCATGGTGCAGGGGGTAAAAACATTTTATTCATTCATGGAATATGGGCATCGCTGGCTAGGCCAGAATTTATTACCCATCCCTAATTTCCCTTGAGAAGGTGGTGGTGAGCTGTCTTCTTGAATTGCTGCAGTCCATGTGGGTTTGGTACAACAACAGTGTTTTTTGGGAGGGAGTTGCAGGATTTTGACTCAGTGACAGTGAAGGAACGGTGATATAGTTCCAAGTCAGGATGGTGTGTGGCTTGGAGGGGAACTTGCATATTGGCATGGATAGAAGATTAGCTAGCTAACAGGCAACAGGGAGTAGGCATAAATGGGTTGTTTTCTGACTGGCAAGATGTAACAAGTGGTGTGCCACAGGGATCTGTTCCGGGGCCTCAACTTTTTACAATTTATACAAATGACTTGGATGAAGGGACCGAAGGTATGGTTACTAAATTTGCTTATGGCACAAAGATAGGTAGGAAAGTAAGTTGTGAAGAGGACATAAGGAGGCTACAAAGGAATATAGATATGTTAAGTGAGTGGGCAAAGATCTGGCAAATAGAATATAATGTGGGAAAATGTTATGTTGCCCATTTTGGCAGGAAAAATTTTAAAAAAGCATAATACCTAATTGGTGACAGATTGCAGAGCTCTGAGATGCAGAGGGATCTGGGTGTCCTAGTGCATGAATAGCAAAAGGTTACTATGACAATATGAAAGGCACAATTCAACATGGTGGCTCCTCATCAGAGCCCTTTCCTATCCTGAGTGGTGTGAAACAGGGCTGTGTTCTCGCACCCACACTTTTTGGGATTTTCTTCTCCCTGCTGCTTTCACATGCGTTCAAATCCTCTGAAGAAGGAATTTTCCTCCACACAAGATCAGGGGGCAGGTTGTTCAACCTTGCCCGTCTAAGAGCGAAGTCCAAAGTACGGAACGTCCTCATCAGAGAACTCCTCTTTGCTGACGATGCTGCTTTAACATCTCACACTGAGGAGTGCCTGCAGAGTCTCATCGACAGGTTTGCGTCTGCCTGCAATGAATTTGGCCTAACCATCAGCCTCAAGAAAACGAACATCATGGGGCAGGACGTCAGAAATGCTCCATCCATCAATATTGGCGACCACGCTCTGGAAGTGGTTCAAGAGTTCACCTACCTAGGCTCAACTATCACCAGTAACCTGTCTCTAGATGCAGAAATCAACAAGCGCATGGGTAAGGCTTCCGCTGTTATGTCCAGACTGGCCAAGAGAGTGTGGGAAAATGGCGCACTGACACGGAACACAAAAGTCCGAGTGTATCAGGCCTGTGTCCTCAGTACCTTGCTCTACGGCAGCGAGGCCTGGACAACGTATGCCAGCCAAGAGCGACGTCTCAATTCATTCCATCTTCGCTGCCTTCGGAGAATACTTGGCATCAGGTGGCAGGACTATATCTCCAACACAGAAGTCCTTGAAGCGGCCAACACCCCCAGCTTATACACACTACTGAGTCAGCGGCGCTTGAGATGGCTTGGCCATGTGAGCCGCATGGAAGATGGCAGGATCCCCAAAGACACATTGTACAGCGAGCTCGCCACTGGTATCAAACCCACCGGCCGTCCATGTCTCCGTAATAAAGACGTCTGCAAACGCGACATGAAATCGTGTGACATTGATCACAAGTCGTGGGAGTCAGTTGCCAGCATTCGTCAGAGCTGGCGGGCAGCCATAAAGACAGGGCTAAATTGTGGCGAGTCGAAGAGACTTAGTAGTTGGCAGGAAAAAAGACAGAGGCGCAACGGGAGTGCCAACTGTGCAACAGCCCCGACAAACAAATTTCTCTGTAGCACCTGTGGAAGAGCCTGTCACTCCAGAATTGGCCTTCATAGCCACTCCAGGCGCTGCTTCACAAACCACTGACCACAGAGAAAAAGAAAGAATTATGCAGGTACAGCAAGTAATTTGGAAAGCTAATGGAATGTTATTGTTTATTGCGAGGGGAATTGAATACAAAAGTAGGGAGGTTATGCTACAGTTATTCAGGGCATTGATGAGACCACATCTGGATTACTGTGTACAGTATTACTCTCCATATTTAAGGAAGGATGTAAATGCATTGGAAACAGTTCAGAGAAGGTTTACAAGACTAATACCTGGAATGGGTGGGTTGTCTTATTAGGAAAGGTTGGGCAGGTCAGGCTTGTATCCACTGGAGTTTAGAAGAGTAAGCGGCGACTTGATTGAAACATGTAAGATCTTGAGGGGTCTTGACAGGGTGGATCTGGAAAGGATGTTTCCTCTTGTGGAAGGATCTAGAACTAGGGGTCACTGTTTAAAAATAAGATGTCGCCCATTTAAGACAGAGATGAGGAGAAATTTTTTTCTCTTTGAGTGGCGTGAGTCTTTGGAACTCTGTTCCTCAAAAGGCGGTGCAAGTAGAGTCTTTGAATATTTTACAGAAGGGGTAGATAGATTCTTGATAAACAAGGGGGGTGAAAGGTTATTGAGGGTACGTAGGAATGTGGAGTTGAGGTTACAATCAGATCAGCCATGATCTTATTGAATAGCGGAGCAAGCTCAAGGGGCTCAGTGGCTTACTCCTGCTCCTAATTCATATGTTCGTATGTTTATATGTATGTAAAATTGTAGTATTTGGGTAATATTGTCCCATCGAACTTCTCTGACCAAAGTGCGTCACTTCACGCTTCTTTGCTTTAAATTACATCTGCCGTGCATCAGCCCATTTCAACAGTCTGTCTATGTCCTTCTGAAGTCTGTTCCTATCCTTTTCACTGTTTACGACCTTTCCAAATTTTGTGGCGTCTGCAAACTTTGAAATCCTGAAGACCTGTGCTCCAGAACTTGCCGCGCCCCCTCAGCCAAGCTGTTCCAGTACAGCTACAATACAGGCATCAACCCAGCACTCTGGAAAATTACCCAGGTATGTCCTGTAATGCAGGACAAGTCCAACTTGGGCAATTACCGCCCCATCAGTCTACTCCCAATCATCAGTAAAGTGATCGAAGGTGTCATTGACAGTGCTATCAAGCGGCACTTGCTTAGTAATAACCTGCTCAGTGACGCTCAGTTTGGGTTCCACCAGGGCCACTCAGCTCCTGACCTCATTACAGCCTTGGTTCAAACATGGACAAAAGAGCTGAACTAATAGGTGAGGTGAGAGTGACTGCCCTTGACATCAAGGCAGCATTTGACCGAGTTTGGCATCAAGGAGCCCCAGCAAAACTGGAATCAATAGGAATCGGGGGAAAACGCTCCACTGTTGTTTGTCATATATATTAATGACTTGGATGTGAATGTCGGGGGCATTCATAGTCATCGGGGATTCGATTGTAAGGCTGAAATTTTGCAGCGGCGACAGGGAGAGCGAGGTGGCCGCTGGGTAAGTGAGTTTACAACTTATATAAACTTACCTTTTTGTTTTGGCGGTTTCTTTTTGCAACGCCTGGGAGAGCGAGGTGGCCGCTGGGTAAGTAAGTCCTATATATTTGGGCAGCAGCTGAACCCGAGACACTACACCTGTAGTGTCTCCCACCCGCCCTCCTCCTCTAACCAAAAAATAAGGACTCAGTGGTGTGAAGATAAGGTAAGGCTTTTCCTATTTCTTTTCTTTTCGTGTGATTGGTAAAAACTTTTCGTTCCTTTTTCGTTTATCTAAGTTAAGACTAAGTTAACCTTAAGATTGAAAATGGCAGGAGGTCTCAGACCCGTATTATGCTCCTCTTGCTCAATGTGGGAGCTCAGGGACATGGCTGATGTCCCTGACTCCTTCACGTGCTGGAAGTGTGTCCAGCTGCAGCTCTTGTTAGACCGCATGCCGGCTCTGGAGCTGCGGATGGACTCACTTTGGAGCATCCGCGATGCTGAGGAGGTCGTGGATAGCACGTTTAGCGAATTGGTCACACCGCAGATTAGGATTGCTGAGGGTTAAAGGGAATGGGTGACCAAAAGTCAGAGAAAGAGCAGGAAGCCAGCGCAGGTGTCCCCTGCGGTCATCTCCCTCCAAAACAGGTATACCATTTTGGATACTGTTGAGGGAGATGGCTCACCAGTGGAAGGCAGCAGTAGCCAGGTTCATGGCACCGTGGCTGGCTCTGCTGTTCGGAAGGGCGGGAAAAAGAGTGGAAGGGCTATAGTCATCGGGGATTCGATTGTAAGGGGAGTAGATAGGCGGTTCTGTGGTCAAAACGAGACTCCCGAATGGTATGTTGCCTCCCAGGTGCACAGGTCAGGGATGTCTCAGATCGGCTCCAGAACATTCTGAAGGGGGAGGGTGAACAGCCATTTGTCGTTGTGCACATAGGCACCAATGATATAGGTAAAAAAACGGGATGAGGTCCTACAAGCAGAATTAAGGGAGTTAGGAGCCAAGTTAAAAAGTAGGACCTCAGAGGTAGTAATCTCAGGATTGCTACCAGTGCCACCAGAGTAGAAATGAAAGAATAGTCAGGATGAATGCGTGGCTTGAGAGATGGTGCAGGAGGGAGGGGTTCAGATTTTTGGGACATTGGGACCGGTTCTGGGGGAGGTGGGACTATTACAAATTGGACGGTCTACACCTGGGCCAGACTGGAACCAATGTCCTTGGGGAAGCTTTTGCTAATGCTGTTGGGGAGGGTTTAAACTAATGTGGCAGGGGGATGGGAACCAAATGAGGTCAGTGGACAGTAAGGAGGTAGTAACTAAAGCCTGTAAGGAACTAGATAATGAAGTTAGCGTGACTAAGGGAAAGAGTAGACAGGGAGAAGTTGATGAACGCAAAGGGACTGGTGGTCTGAGGTGCATTTGTTTTAATGCAAGAAGTGTAGTAGGTAAGGCAGATGAACTTAGGGCCTGGATTAGTACCTGGGAGTATGATGTTATTGCTATTACTGAGACTTGGTTGAGGGAAGGGCATGATTGGCAACTAAATATCCCAGGATATCGATGCTTCCGGCGGGATAGAGAGGGAGGTAAAAGGGGTGGAGGAGTTGCAGTACTGGTCAAAGAGGATATCACAGCTGTGCTGAAGGAGGGCACTATGGAGGACTCGAGCAGTGAGGCAATATGGGCAGAACTCAGAAATAGGAAAGGTGCGGTAACAATGTTGGGGCTGTACTACAGGCCTCCCAACAGCGAGCGTGAGATAGAGGTACAAATATGTAAACAGATTATGGAAAGATGTAGGAGCAACAGAGTCGTGGTGATAGGAGATTTTAATTTTCCCAACATTGACTGGGATTCACTTAGTGTTCGAGGTCTAGATGGAGCAGAATTTGTAAGGAGCATCCAGGAGGGTTTTCTAGAGCAGTATGTAAATAGTCCAACTCGGGAAGGGGCCATACTGGACCTGGTGTTGGGGAATGAGCCGGGCCAGGTGGTTGAAGTTTCAGTAGGGGACTACTTTGGGAATAGTGATCACAATTCCGTAAGTTTTAGAATACTCATGGACAAAGACGAGAGTGGTCCCAAAGGAAGAGTGCTAAATTGGGGGAAGGCCAACTATACCAAAATTCGGCAGGAGCTGGGGAATGTAGATTGGGAGCAGCTGTTTGAAGGTAAATCCACATTTGATATGTGGGAGGCTTTTAAAGAGTGGTTGATTAGCGTGCAGGAGAGACATGTTCCTGTGAAAATGAGGGATAGAAATGGCAAGATTAGGGAACCATGGATGACAGGTGAAATTGTGAGACTAGCTAAGAGGAAAAAGGAAGCATACATAAGGTCTAGGAGGCTGAAGAAAGACGAAGCTTTGAAAGAATATCGGGAATGCAGGACCAATCTGAAACGAGGAATTAAGAGGGCTAAAAGGGGTCATGAAATATCTTTAGCAAACAGGGTTAAGGAAAATCCCAAAGCCTTTTATTCATATATAAGGAGCAAGAGGGTAACTAGAGAAAGGATTGGCCCACTCAAGGACAAAGGAGGAAAGTTATGCGTGGAGTCAGAGAAAATGGGTGAGATTCTAAACGAGTACTTTGCATCGGTATTCACCGAGGAGAGGGACATGACGGATGTTGAGGTTAGGGACAGATGTTTGATTACTCCAGGTCAAGTCGGCATAAGGAGGGAGGAAGTGTTGGGTATTCTAAAAGGCATTCAGGTGGACAAGTCCCCAGGTCCGGATGGGATGTATCCCAGGTTACTGAGGGAAGCGAGAGAGGAAATAGCTGGGGCCTTAACAGATATCTTTGCAGCATCCTTAAACACTGGTGAGGTCCCGGAGGACTGGAGAATTGCTAATGTTGTCCCCTTGTCTAAGAAGGGTAGCAGGGAAAATCTAAGTAATTATAGACCGGTGAGCCTGACGTCAGTGATAGGGAAGCTGATGGAGAAGATACTGAGGGATAGGATCCATTCCCATTTGGAAGAATGGGCTTATCAGTGATAGGCAACATGGTTTTGTGCAGGGAAGGTCATGTCTTACCAACTTAATAGAATTCTTTGAGGAACTGACAAAGTTGATTGATGAGGGACGGGCTGTAGATGTCATATACATGGACTTCAGTAAGGCATTTGATAAGGTTCCCCATGGTAGGCTGATGGAGAATGTGAAGTCGCATGGGGTCCAGGGTGTACTAGCTAGATGGATAAAGAACTGGCTGGGCAACAGGAGACAGAGAGTAGCAGTGGAAGGGAGTTTCTCAAAATGGAGACGTGTGACCAGTGGTGTTCCACAGGGATCCGTGCTGGGACCACTGTTGTTTGTGATATACATAAATGATTTGGAGGAAAGTATAGGTGGTCTGATTAGCAAGTTTGCAGACGGCGCTAAGATTGGTGGAGTAGCAGATAGTGAAGGGGACTGTTAGAGAATACAGCAGAATATAAATAGATTGGAGAGTTGGGCAGAGAAATGGCAGATGGAGTTCAATCAGGGAAAATGCGAGGTGATGCATTTTGGAAGATTTAATTCAAAAGTGAACTATACAGTAAATGGAAAAGTCCTGGGGAAAATTGATGTACAGAGAGATTTGGGTGTTCAGGTCCGTTGTTCCCTGAAGGTGGCAACGCAGGTCAATAGAGTGGTCAAGAAGGCATCCGGCATGCTTTCCTTCATCGGACGGGGTATTGAGTACAAGGGTTGGCAGGTCATGTTACAGTTGTATGAGACTTTGTTTCGGCCACATTTGGAATACTGCGTGCAGATCTGGTCGCCACATTACCAAAATGATGTAGATGCTTTGGAGAGGGTGCAGAGGAGGTTAAGCAGGATGTTGACTGGTATGGAAGGCGCTAGCTATGAAGAGAGGTTGAGCAGATTAGGATTATTTTCATTAGAAAGACGGAGGTTGAGGGGGGACCTGATTGAGTTGTACAGAATCATGAGAGGTATAGACAGGGTGGATAGCAAGAAGCTTTTTCCCAGAGTGGGGGATTCAATTACGAGGGGTCACGAGTTCAAAGTGAGAGGGGAAAAGTTTAGGGGGGATATGCGTGGAAAGTTCTTCACGCAGAGGGTGTTGGGTGCCTGGAACGCGTTGCCAGCGGAGGTGGTAGACGCGGGCACGATAGCGTCTTTTAAGATGTATCTAGACAGATACATGAATGGGCAGGAAGCAAAGAGATACAGACCCGAAGAAAATAGGCGACAGGTTTAGATAGAGGATCTGGATCGGCGCAGGCTTGGAGGGCTGAAGGGCCTGTTCCTATGCTGTAATTTTCTTTGTTCTTTGTATGATTAGTAAGTTTGCAGATGACACCAAAATTGTTGGTATAGTGGACAGTGAAGAAGGTTGCCTAAGGTTACAACAGGATATAGATCAACTGGGAAAGTTGGAATTTAACGCAGACAAGTGCGAAGATGCATTTTGGTAAGTTAAACCAGGGCAGGACATATACAGGGAATGGCACGGCCCTGGGGAATGTTGTTGAGCAGAGAGACCTTGGGGTGCAAGTCCATCATTTCCTGAAAGTGGCAACACAGGTAGACAGGGTGGTGAAGAAGGCGTATGGCATGCTTGCCTTCATCGGCTGAGGCACTGTGTACAAAAGTTGGGACGTCATGTTACAGTTGTACATAATGTTGGTTAGGCCGCATTTGGAGTACTGTGTGCAGTTCTGGTCGCCGCACTACAGGAAAGATGTGATTAAGCTATAGAGGGTGCAGAAAAGATTCACAAGGATGTTGCCTGGTTTGGAGGGCTTGAGTTATAAAGAGAGATTGGATAGGCTGGGTCTGTTTTCTATGGAGCGAAGGAGGCTGAGAGAGGACATGATAGAGGTGTATAAAAATATGAGAGGCATAGATAGGGTAGATAGTCAGAGTCTGTTTCCCATGGTAGCGGTGACTTAAAACTAGAGGGCATAGATTTAAGGTGAGAGGGAGGAGGTTGAAAGGGGGTCAAAGGGGTAAATTTTTCACACAAAGAATAGTGGGTATCTGGAATGAGCTGCCTGAGGAGGTGGTGGAGGCAGGAACAGTAGTGACATTTAAGAGGCGTCTGGACAGGTACTTGAATGAGCAAGTCATAGAGGGATATGGAATTAATTTGGGCGGCACAGTGGCGCAGTGGTGAACACTGCAGCCCCACAGCTCCAGCGACCCAGGTTCAGTTCTGGGTACTGCCTGTGCGGAGTTTGCAAGTTCTCCCTGTGACCCTGTGGGTTTCCACTGGGTGCTCCAGTGTCCTCCCGCAGACAAAGACTTGCAGGTTGAAAGGTAAATTGGCCATTGTAAGTTGCCCCTAGTGTAGGTAGGTGGTAGGAGTATGGTGGGGATGTGGTAGGGAATATGGGATGAATGTCGGATTAGTAGAAATGGGTGGTTGTTGGTTGGCATGGATGCGGTGGGCCCAAGGGCCTGTTTCTATGCTGTATGACTCTGTGGTTGGAGTCATACCTCGCGTAAAGGTTGTTGTTGTTGGAGGTCAATCATCTCAGCTCTCGGATATCACTGCAGGAGTTCCTCAGGGTAGTATCCGAGGACCAAACCATCTTCAGCTCCTTCATCAATGACCTTCCTTCAATCATAAGGTCAGAAGTGGGGATGTTCACTGATGATTGCACAATGTTCAGCTCCATTCGCGACCCCTCAGATACTGAAGCAGTCCGTGTAGAAATGCAGCAAGACCCGGACAATATCCAGGATTCGGCTGATAAGTGGCAAGTAACATTTGCACCACACAAGTGCCAGGCAATGACCATCTCCAACAAGAGAGAATCTAACCATCTCACTTTGACATTCAATGGCATTACAATTGCTGAATTCCCCCACTACCAACATCGTGGGGATTAGCATTGATCAGAAACTGAACGGGAGTAGCCATATAAATACCGTGGCTTCAAGATCAGGTCAGAGGCTAGGAATCCTACAGTGAGTAACTCACCTTCTGCCTTCCCAAAGCCTGCCCACCATCTACAAGACACAAGCCAGGAGTGTGATGGAATACAGATGGAGAGTGTGAAGATAAAATCCAATACCAGGGTCCTGCGCTTGAACAAGGGGGACTACAATAGAATGAGGGAGGACTTGGCTAAAGTAGACTGGAAACAAAGATTTTATGGTGGGACAGTTGACGAGCAGTGGAGACTTTCAATGCAATTTTTCAAAGCGCTCAGCAAAAGTATATTCCAGCGAAAAGGAAGGACTGGAAGAAAAGGGGTATTCTGCCATGGGTGTCTAAGGAAATAAGGGAGGCTATCAAATTGAAAGAGAAGGCATACAAAGTGGCCAAAAACAGCATGAAACTTGAAGACTGGGAAAACTTTAAAGGTCAACAGAAAGCCACAAAAAGAGCTATAAAGAAAAGTAAGATAGAACATGAGAAAAAACTAGCACAGAATATAAAGACTGATAGCAAAAGTTTCTAGAAAGATATAAAACGAAAGAGAGTGGCTAAAGTAAACGTTGGTCCTTTAGAGGATGAGAAGGGGAATTTAGTTATGGGATATGATGAAATGGCCGAGGCATTGAACAGGTATTTTGTATCGGTCTTCACAATGGAGGACATTAATAACATGCCAGTAATTGACAAAGAGACGAACGTAGGTGAGGACCTGGAAACAATCATTATTACGGAAGAGGTCGTGTTGGGCAAGTTAATGGTGCTAAGGATTGATAAGTCTCCTGGCCCTGATGGAATGCATCCCAGGGTACTAAAAGAGATGGCGGGAGAAATAGCAGGTGCACTGGCGGTAATTTTCCAAAATTCGCTGGACTCTGGGCTCTCCCAGCAGATTGGAAAACAGCAGATGTGACGCCACTGTTTAAAAAGGGAGGTAGACAAAAGATGGGGAATTATAGACCGGTTAGCTTAACCTCTGTAGTGGGGAAGATGCTTGAGTCTATTATCAAGGAAGAAATAGCAGGACATCTCGATAGAAATTGTCCCGTTGGGCAGACGCAGCATGGGTTCTTGAAGGGCAGGTCATGCTTGACAAATCTTTTGGAATTCTATGATGACATTACGAGCAAGGTAGACAATGGGGACCCAGTGGATGTGGTGTACCTAGATTTCCAAAAGGCCTTCGACAAGCTGCCGCACAAGAGGCTGCTGCATAAGATAAGGATGCATGGCGTTCGGGGTAAAGTATTAGAATGGATAGAGGATTGGTTGACTAACAGGAAGCAGAGAGTGGGGATAAATGGGTGCTATTCTGGTTGGCAATCAGTCACTAGTGGTGTGCCTCAGGGATCGGTGTTGGGACCGCAATTATTTACAATGTATATAGATGATTTGGAGTTGGGGACCACATGTAGGCTGTCAAAGTTTGCAGATGACACTAAGATGAGTGGCAGAGCAAAGTGTGCAGATGACTGTGAAACTTTGCAGAGGAACATAGATCCATTGAGTGAGTGGGCAAAGGTCTGGCAGATGGAATACAATGTTAATCAATGTGAATTCATTCATTTCGGTAGGAGTAACAGTAAAAAGGATTATTACTTGAATGGTAAAAAGTTGCAGCATGCTGCTATGCAGAGGGACCTGGGTGTCCTTGTGCATGAATCGCAGAAGGTTGGTCTGCAGGTGCAGCAAGTAATTAGGAAGGCAAATGGACTTTTGTCCTTCGTTGCTAAAGGGATTGAGTTTAAAAGCAGAGAGATTATGTTGCAGCTGTATAGGGTACTGGTGAGGCCACACCTGGAGTACTGTTTGCAGTTTTGGTCTCCTTACTTGAGAAAGGATGTACTGGCACTGGAGAGGGTGCAGAGGAGGTTCACTAGGTTGATTCCGGAGTTAAGGGGTTTGGCTTATGAGGAGAGACTGAGTAGATTGGGATTATATTCATTGGAATTCAGAAGAATGAGGGGGGATCTTATAGAAACATATAAAATTATGAAGGGAATAGATAAGATACAAGTAGAGAGGATGTTTCCACTGGCAGGTGAAGCTAGGACAAGAGGGCATAGCCTCAAGATTAGAGGGAGCAGATTTAGGACTGAATTAAGAAGGAACTTCTCCACCCAGAGGGTTGTTAATCTATGGAATTCCTTGCCCAGTGAAGTAATTGACGCTTCTTCAGTAAACGTTTTTAAAGCTAAGGGATACGGTGAGAGCGCGGGGAAGTGGATCTGAGTCCACGAAAAGATCGGCCATGATCTTATTGAATCGCGGAGCAGGCTCGAGGGGTCGGATGGCCTACTCCTGCTCCTAGTTCTTATGATCTCATGATCTTATGAATACTCTCCACTTGCATGGATGGGTGCAGCTTCAACAACACTCAAAAAGCTCGAAACCATCCAGGACAAAGCAGCCCGCTTAATTGGTACCCCATCCACAAACATTCACTCCCTCCACCACCAATGTGCAATGGCAGCAGTGTTTACCATCTACAAGATGCACTGCAGCAACTCACCAAGGCTCCTCAGACAGCACCTTCCAACCCACGACCTCTACCACCTAGAAGGACAAGGACAGCAAATGCATGGGAACGCCACCACCTGCAAGTTCCCCTCCAAGCCACACACCATCCTGACTTGGAACTTTCTCACTGTTGCTGGGTCAAAATCCTGGAACTCCTTTCCTAACAGCACTGTTGGTCTACCTACCCCACACGAACTGCAGTGGTTCAGTGCAGGAATCTCCTGTGGCTAATCCCCTGTAAAACAGATATACTGCTATGAATACTGTTGGGGGGAATGGCCTCTCAGGGGAAAGCAGCAACAGCCCAATTCATTGCACCACGGTTGGCTCTGCTGCACAGGGAGGAGTAAAAAGTGTGGGAATGCAATAGTTATAGGGGATTCAATTGTAAGGGGAATAGATAGGCGTTTCTGTGGCCGCAAACGAGACTCCTGGATGGTATGTTGCCTCCCTGGTGCTCGGGTCAAGGATGTCTCAGACCGGTTACAGGACATTCTGAAGGGGGAGGATCAACATCCAGTGGTCATGGTACACATTGGTACAAATGACATAGGTTAAAAAAAAGGATGAGGTCCTAAAAGCAGAATATAGGGAGTTAGGAAGTAAGTTGAAAAGTAGGACCTCCAAGGTAGTGATCTCAGGATTACTACCAGTGCCACCTGCTCGTCAGAATAGAAACAGCAAGATATATTGGATGAATACATGGCTGAAGAGATGGTGTGAGGGGGAGGGTTTTAGATTCCGAGGACATTGGGACTGGTTCTGAGGGAGGTGTGACCAGTACAAACTGGATGGGTTACACCTGGGCAGGACCGGGACTGATGTCCAGGGGGGAGTATTTCCTAGAGTGGTTGGGGAGGGTTTAAACTAAAATGGCAGGGGGATGGGAACCATTGCAAGGAGTCAGAGGAGGGGGGATCAAAGACAAGAACAAAAGACAGTAAAGGGAATAAGAAAAGTGATAGGCAGAACAGGGCCACAGTGAAAAATAGTGGGACGGGGACAAGTAATGTTAAAAAGATGAGCCTGAAGGCTTTGTACCTTAACACGCAGAGCATTCGCAATAAAGTGGATGAATTAATCGTGCAAATGGGTGTTCACGGGTATGATATAGTCGGGATTACGGAGACATGGCTGCAAGGTGACCAGGGATGGGAAATGAACATCCAGGGGTATTCAGTATTTAGGCAGGACAGATAAAAAGCAAAAGGCAGTGGAGTTGCATTGCTGGTTAAAGAGGAAATTAACGCAATAGTAAGGAAGGATATTAGCTCTGCCGATGTGCAATCTGTATGGATAGAGCTGAGAAACATTAAGGGGCAAAAAACGTTAGTGGGTTTGTATATTGTTAGCGGGAATGAATCTAGAAGAATCACTCGACACTCAGGTCTGCTCCAATGTCAAACAGTTTATTTAGTTACGCCAGCGGGGAGCAGGTCACTGGTCTGTCCAGATGCCTCTCCACTGAACAAAGGAAAATCATCCATACTTATACATTTTCAAACAGTTACTCAGCCCATCCTGGCTGGACATGGTCCAATCACAACGATTGTAGATCAAATACATTGATTATTAGAGTCAATAGAAATGGTTACTAGGCATGGAGGGACTGCACAACTGGCCCATAGACAGATAGGGGATTACTCATGATGTTTTCCATTCCCTCTTATCCATTATCCTTGGTTCTCATGTACGCGTACCATCTTATCTTGACCTCGTTACAGGCTGGTACCTTTGTCAGCATTCCACAAGGACATCTGCTTTCCATTTAATGAGTCTTTGTTTGAATTTATGTTACTCAGCTCCTGTGTGGAATGTGGTCAAGTTGGCTAAGCCCCATGATGCCTTGCAACCTCTTCATTGTTCACTAAGATTATACGTTACTGGTTACTCAAATAACATTTAAACAGTATGATATTTACTGCAGGTGCCTCTGCGCTTGGGAATACCCTACAACATATATAGACCCCCAAACTGCAGTGGTGATGTTGGGAATGGCATTAAACAGGAAATTATAGATGCATGCGATAAAGGAACATCTGTCATTATGGGTGACTTTAATCTGCATATAGATTGGGCAAATCAAATTAGTCACAATACCGTAGAGGAGGAATTCATGGAGTGTCTCTTCTTTGTTGACAATGCTGCATTAACATCTCACACTGAAGAGTGTCTGCAGAGACTCATCGACAGGAGTGCGGCTGCTGCAACGAATTTGGCCTAACCTTCAGCCTCAAGAAAACGAATATCATGGGACAGGACATCAGAAATGCTCCATCCATCAATATTGGCCACCACGCTCTGGAAGTGGTTCAAGAGTTCACCTACCTAGGCTCAACTACCACCAGTAACCTGTCTCTCGATGCAGGAATCAACAAGCGCATAGGAAAGGCTTCCACTGCTATGTCCAGACTGGCCAAGAGAGAGTGGGAAAATGGCGTACTGATACGGAACACAAAAGTCCGAGTGTATCAAGCCTGTGTCCTCAGTACCTTGCTCTACGGCAGCCAGGCCTGGACAACGCATGTCAGCCAAGAGCGACATCTCAATTCATTCCATCTTTGCAGCCTACAGAGAATCCTTGGCATCAGGTGGCAGGACCGTATCTCCAACCCAGAAGTCCTCGAGGCAGCCAACAGCCCCAGCATATGCACCCTACTGAGCCAGCGGCTTGGCCATGTGAGCTGCATGGAAGATGGCAGGATCCCCACGGACACATTGTACAGCGAGCTCATCACGGGTATCAGACCCACTGGCTGTCCATGTCTCCGCTTTAAAGACGTCTGCAAACGCAACATGAAGTCCTGTGACATTGATGACAAGTCGTGGGAGTCAGTTGCCAGCAATCGCCAGAGCTGGCGGGCAGCCATAAAGGCAGGGCTAAAGTGTGGCGAGTCAAAGAGACTTAGCAGTTGGCAGCAGTGGAAAAAAGACAGAAGCACAAGGGGAGAGCCAACTGTGTAACAGCCCCGACAACCAATTTTATCTGCAGCACCTGTGGAAGAGTCTGTCACTCTAGAATTGGCCTTTATAGCCACTCCAGGCACTGCTTCAGAAACCACTGACCATCTCCAAGCGCTTACCCATTGTCTCTTGAGACAAGGAGGCCAAAGAAGAAGAAGAAGATGCGGGATGGATTTCTGGACCAATACATTGAGGAACCAACTGGCGAACAGGCCATCCTGGACTGGGTATTGTGTTATGAGAGAGGAATAATTGACAATCTAGTTGTGCAAGATGCCTTGGGGACGAGCGACCAGAATATGATAGAATTCTTCATCAAGATGGAGAGTGTCATAGTTGATTCTGGAACTAGGGTCCTAAATCTAAATAAAGGAGACGAGGAAGGTATGAGGCATGAGTTTTGCTATGATGGATTGGGCAACATTACTTAAAGGGATGACGGTGGTTAGGCAATGGCAAACATTCAAAGAGTGCATGGATGAACTGCGACAATTGTTTATTCCTGTCTGGCACAAAAGTAAAATGGGAAAGGTAACCAAACCATGGCTTACAAGGGAAATTAGAGATAGCATTAGATCCAAGGAAGAGGCATATAAATTTGCCAGAAAAAACAACAGACCTGAGGATTGGCAGCAGTTTAGAATTCAGCAAAGGAGGACCAAGGGATTGATTAAGAAGGGGAAAGAGAGTACGAGAGTAAGCTTACGGGGAACAGAAAAACTGACTGTCAAAGTTTCTATCTGTATGTGAAGAGAAAAAGATTGGTGAAGACAAATGTAGGTCCCTTCCAGTCAGAAACAGGGGTATTTATTATGGGGAACAAAGAAATGGCTGACCAACTAAATGCATACTTTGGTTCTGTCTTCAAAAAGGAGGACACAAATATCATATCAGAAATGTTGGGGAACACAGGCTATAGTGAGAGGTAGGAACTGAAGGAAATCAGTATTAGTCGAGAAATGCTGTTGGGGAAATTGATGGGACTGAAGGCCAATAAATCCCCAGGGCCTGATAATCTGCATCCCAGAGTATTTAAGGAAGTAGCCCGAGAAATAATGGATGCATTGGTGGTCCTCTTCCAAGATTCTATCGACTCTGGATCAGTTCCGAAAGATTGGAGGGTAGCTAATGTAACCCCACTATTGAAAAAGGGAGGTAGGGAGAAAACAGGGAATTATAGACCAGTCAGCCTAACGTCGGTAGTGGGGAAAATTCTAGAGTCCATTATCAAAGATTTTATAGCAGAGCACTTGGAGAACAGTGGTAGAATCGGGCAGAGATAGTATGGATTTATGAAAGGGAAGTCATGCTTGACAAATCTATGAGGATTCTTCGAGGATGTAACTAGTAGAGTTGATGAGGAGGACCCAGTGGACGTGGTTTATTTGGACTTTAAGAAGGCTTTCGACAAAGTCCCACATAAGAGATTAGCATGTAAAAGTAAAGCTCATGGGATTGGGGTAGTGTATTGCGATGGATAGAAAATTGGTTGGCAGCCAGGAAAGATAGAGTAGGAATAAACGGGTCTTTTTCCGAATGGCAGGCAGTGACTAGTGGGGTACCGCAGGGATCGGTGCCAGGATCCCAGCTATTCACAATATATATTAATGATTTAGATGAGGGAACTAAATGTAATATCTCCAAATTTGCAGATGAGACAAAACTGGATGGGAGGGTGAATTGTGAGGAGGGTGCAGAGAGGCTTCAGGGTGATTTGGACAAGTGAAGTGAGTGGGCAAATGCATGGCAGATGCAGTATAATGTGGATAAATGTCAGGTTATCCACTTTGGCATCAAATACAGGAAGGCAGATTATTATCTGAATGGCTATAAACTAAGAGAGGGGAATATGCAACGAGACCTGGGTGTTCTCGTACACCAGTCGCTGAATGTAAGCATGCATGTGCAACAGCTGGTAAAAAAGGCAAATGGTATGTTGGCCTTCATAGTGAGAGGATTTGAGTACAGGAGCAGGGATGTCTTGCTGCAATTATACAGGGCCTTGGTGAGGCCACACCTGGAATATTGTGTGCAGTTTTGGTCTCCTTATCTGAAGAAGGATGTTCTTGCTATAGAGGGAGTGCAGCGAAGGTTTACCAGTCTGATTCCTGGGATGGCAGGGCTGATGTATGAGGAGAGATTGAGTCAGTTCGGATTATATTCGCTGGAGTTCAGAAGAGTGAGGGGGGGTCTCATAGAAACCTATAGAATTCTAACAGGACTTGACAGGGTAGATGCAGGAAGGATGTTCCCGATGGTGGGGGAGTCCAGAACCAGGGGTCATAGTCTAAGGATACGGGGTAAACCTTTCAGGACAGAGATGAGGAGAAGTTTCTTCACCCAGAGAGTGGTGAGCCTGTGGAATTCGCTACCACAGAAAGCAGTTGAGGCCAAAACTTTGTATATTTTCAAGAAGGAGTTAGATATAGCTCTTGGGGCAAAAGGGATCAAAGGATATGGGGAGAAAGTGAGAACAGGTTACTGAATTGGATGATCAGCCATGATCGCAATGAATGGTGGAGCAGGCTCGGAGGGCAGAATGGCCTACTCCTGCTCCTATTTTCTATGTCATGCAGGCCCCCACCTGCCAAGAATGAAACACATTAATTTTGCCAAATGAGCATCGCTTTTTAAACAGTCACTGGAGTAAAGAAAGAACTTGTCTTTTCAAACAAAATCGCCAGACCCTTGACTGTAAAGATATTTGCATAGTAACGGACTTGGAAAGGACAAAGGGGCCACTCCCTGCTCCAATTTAATCCACAGTGGAATTTTGATTACCAGACGTTGAAGGTGGAGTTGCTAGCATTCCAGGTTAACTGCTAAAATGGCCGAACACTAAATGGCCGAGTTCTAAAGAGTGCAGGGACAGAGGGACCTGGAGGACCATGTGCATCGATCCTTGAAGGTGCAGGAGAGAGTGGTTCGCAAAGCATGTAGGATCTTGGGCTTCATAAATAGAGTGTTTGGGGACAAAAGCAGGGATGTTATGCTGAACCTTTTTGAAGCTATGGTTAGGCTACAACTGGAGTATTGTGCCCAGTTCTGGTCACCACAATTTAAGGAAGGATGTGAGAATCCTTGAGAGGGTGCAGAGGTTGACCAGAATTCTTCCAGGCATGATGGAATTTAGCTTCAAGATTAGGTTGGAGAAGCTCGGGTTGTTCTCCTTGGAGCAATGGAGATTGATAGAGGTGAACAAGATTATGATAGAGTTCAGTAAGGTAGACAAAGAAAAAGGAAGTGCATTCTGACAAAGTTTTCATGAAATGAATATAACATGGAAATATTGCCAGGACAAAGGGAGAGTTAAATGGGTTGTTTTTATGATGGTACAAAACAGGCAGGCAGGCCACAGAGTTTAGAGCTGCTCTGATTCCACAACTCAGTCCTGGACCCTCGGGATGGTGGCTGAGTGTTGTGGCTTCTTCTTGTCTCCGCAGTCTACTGGGAGCTCGACGGGGAGGAGCAGGTGGCCCGAGTGCCCGTGAGGCAGTGTTCGAGGCTCAGGGCCTCAATCCGGCCTGTGTCGCCCTCCCGCTGTCACAGCTGGGAAGCGGGAAAGAAGCTCCACCGTGAGCTGGATGGCGACCAGGAGCACAGCGTCAGCCTGGAGATATCGAGGGGGCAGTGCAGGCTGTGGGCTGGCCCGCTCGCCAGGGTCGTGACCCCTGCCGTACGCCTCCCCCCTCCCCACCTCGCACCAGCTTACCCCACCCCACCCCCATCCCTCACCCCCTCGCACCCCCTTTCCGCTTGCAACCCCTTTCTACCCGCCCCCTTCCCACCACCCCCTCCCCCTCGCACCCCCACCCCCTCGCACCACCTTCCCCCCTCGCAACACCTTCCCCCTCGCACCCCACCCCTCGCACCCCCTTCCACACACCCCCTCCCCACCGCCTCCTCCCTTGCACTTCCTTCCCCCTCCCCCTTCCGCCCGCACCCCTCCCCCCTCACACCCCCTACCCTTGCACCCCCTTCCAGCCTTGCGCCCAATTCCCCCACCACCTCTTCCCTTGCACTCCCCCCTCCTCCACACCCCCTCTCCCCTCACATCCCCTTCCCCATCCCTTCACCCCCACACCCCCTCCCCACTCGCACCTCCTTCCCCCTCCCCCCTCGCAGCACCTTCCTCCACCCCCTGTCCTCTTGCACCCACTTTCCTGCTCCCCCCTTGCGCCCCCGCTCCCACTTCCCCCAGCATCCACTTCACCCCACCCTTGCACCCCCTCCCCCCTTGCACCCCCTTCCCACCATCCCTTCCCCCTTGCACCCCCTTATCCCTCCCCCTCGCTTCCCCCACTCTCTCTTCCCGCCGCAACCCCTTCCCCCACCTCCTCCCGCCTCGCACTCACTCCTCCTCGCACCCCCTCCTCCTCGCACCCCCTCCCCCCCTTCCCTCTCCATCTAGGAAATCGCACAGTTTACTTGTTAGGGCCCCTGCTCAGGGATACGAGCTAACAAACCCACTGCCTTGTGGGTGTCTTGGGAGAGACCAATGCTAAGGGAGTAAACCCTAACAGAAAATTCAGTGCGGAACCCCGAAGGCGGTCATGTGTCACCTTTGGCATGTTTCCTGCAGCCAAACCAGTTCAAACGTCATGCTCTGCACTCCTTTGGACCCCACTAGGAAGACTGAGAGGGGGGTTTTGACAATTGGGCAACTCACAACCTCCATACATCCGCCCAGGCATGCGCCATGGAGAGGACACTCCATACTCGCCTCACAGCGACCAAAACAACACGGAAGGCAGCAGTTACGGGTTATAAGTCCAGCTCAATTGGCGTAGAGATTGGGCGCCATGGGTTGCCTTTTGTCAGTGGGAGAGGTCATCGCATCTCACTGGACAGCTGCCACCCGCCTCAAACCGGGCAGCCCCCGGTCAGAAAGGTTCTGTCCCGCCACAGTCCACCTGCTTCAATGGGTTCTTGGAGCTCAGGGTCATTGCCCAACAAGTGGACTGTAACACCGTACCAAACAGCATGACAAAAAAAGGAAAGAAAGTACCAAACATTCGTTTTTCAAGCTGTAACCTTAGAACTACGTGTCCTGGCCTGTCGGAAGACCTTACACAAATCAACGACTCTCGGAAGACCGCCATCATTAACAATGAGTACAATAGACTCAATGTGGACATTGCAGCATTTCAGGAGACACGCCTCCCTGCGAGCGGATCTCTAAGAGAGCAAGACTACACCTTCTACTGGCAGGGTAGGGATCCTGAAGAACCAAGACAGCATGGAGTGGGCTTCGCCATCAGAAACTCTTTGCTCAGCATGATAGAGCCACCTTCAAATGGCTCAGAACGCATACTGTCCCTCCGACTGCTCACTGCCTCTGACCCAGTACACCTACTCAGCATCTATGCTCCAACACTCTGCTCCCCACCTGAAGTTAAAGACCAGTTCTACCAGGAACTCCATAATATCATTAGTAGCATTCCTAATTCGAACATTTGTTCCTGCCGGGGGACTTTAATGCCAGGGTTGGGGCCAACCATGACTCATGGCCCCCATGCCTTGGGTGCTATGGCATTGGAAGGATGAATGAGTATGGACAGAGACTGCTGGAGTTGTGTACCTATCACAACCTCTGCATCACAACTCGTTCTTTCATACTAAACCCTGTCACCAGGTTTCATGGAGACACCCAAGATCACATCGTTGGCACCAGCTGGACCTCATCATCACAAGGTGAGCCTCTATAAACAGTGTCCAAATCACACGCAGCTTCCACAGTGCGCACTGCGACACCGACCACTCCCTGGTGTGCAGCAAGGTTAGACTCAAACCAAAGAAGCTACATCATTCCAAGCAGAAGGGCCGCCCGCGCATCAACACGAACAGAATTTCTTAGCCACAGCTGTTACATAAGTTTCTAAATTCACTTGAAAAAGCCCTTCAAAACACTCCTACAGGGGATGCAGAGATGAATTGGGCCCACATCAGAGACGCCATCTATGACTCAGCAATGACTACCTTTGGCAAATGTGAGAAGCAGAATGCAGATTGGTTTCAATCACACTTTGAAGAGCTGGAACCTGGCATAGTCGCTAAGTGCATTGCACTGTTGAACTACAAGAAGGCCCTCAGCGAGTTAATATCCGTAGCACTTAAAGTCGCCAGAAGCACTGCACAAAGAACAGCCAGGCACTGTGCAAATGTCTACTGGCAATACCAATGCAGTCGTATTCAGCTGGCCTCCAACACCGGAAACATCAGACGAATGTATGATGGCATTAAGAGAGCTTTTGGGCCAACCATCAAGAAGATCGCCCCCCTCAAATCTAAATCAAGGGAAATGATCACTGACCAATGCAAGCAAATGGACCGCTGGGTGGAGCACTACCTAGAACTGTACTCCAGGGAAAATGTTGTCACTGAGAACGTCCTCAATGCAGCCCAGCCTCTGCCAGTCATGGATGAGCTGGGCGAACAGCCAACAAAATCGGAACTCAGTGATGCCTTTGATTCTCTAGCCAGTGGAAAAGCCCCTGGAAAGGATGGCATTACCCCTGAAATAATCAAGAGTGCCAAGCCTGCTATAGTCTCAGAACTCCATGAACTGCTTTGCCTGTGCTGGGATGAGGGAGCAGTACCACAGGACATGCGCAATGCCAATATTATCATCCTTTATAAGAACAAGGGTAACCACGGTGACTGCAACAACTACCGTGGAATCTCCCTGCTCAGCATAGTGGGGAAAGTCTTCACTCAAGTTGTTTTAAACAGGTTCCAGAAGCTGGCCGAGCGTGTCTACCCTGAGGCACAGTGTGGCTTTCGAGCAGAGCGATCCACCATGCTTCACCAGCTACAGGAGAAATGCCGAGTACAACAGATGCCCCTCTACATTGCTTTCATAGATCTCACCAAAGCCTTTGACCTCGTCAGCAGATGTGGTCTCTTCAGACTACGAGCAAAGATTGGATGTCCACCAAAGCTACTAAGTATCATCACCTCATTCCATGACAATATGAAAGGCACAATTCAGCACAGCGGCGCCTCATCAGACTGCTTTCCTATCCTGAGTGGTGTGAAACAGGGCTGTGTTCTCGCACCTACACTGTTTGGGATCTTCTTCTCCTTGCTGCTCTCACATGCGTTCAAGTCTTCAGAAGAAGGAATTTTCCTCCACACAAGATCAGGTGGCAGGTTGTTCAACCTTGCCCGTCTAAGAGCGAAGACCAAAGTACGAGAAGTCCTCATCAGGGATCTCCTCTTTGCTGACAATGCTGCATTAACATCTCACACTGAAGAGTGTCTGCAGAGACTCATCGACAGGATTGCGGCTGCCTGCAACGAATTTGGACTGACTATCAGCCTCAAGAAAACGAACATCATGGGACAGGACGTCAGAAATGCTCCATCCATCAATATCGGTGACCACCCTCTGGAAGTGGTTCAAGAGTTCACCTATCTAGGCTCAACAATCACCAGTAACCTGTCTCTCGATGCAGAAATCAACAAGCGCATGCGAAAGGCGTCCGCTGCTATGTCCAGACTGGCCAAGAGAGTGTGGGAAAATGGCGCACTGACACGGAACACAAAAGTCAGAGTGTTTCAAGCCTGTGTCCTCAGTACCTTGCTCCACAGCAGCGAGGCCTGGACAACGTATGTCAGCCAAGAGCGACGTCTCAACTCATTCCATCTTCGCTGCCTAGGGAGAATCCTTGGCATCAGGTGGCAGGACCGTATTCCAACACAGAAGTCCTCGAGGCAGCCAACATCCCCAGCTTATACACACTATTAAGTCAGCGGCGCTTGAGATGGCTTGGCCATGTGAGCCGCATGAAAGATGGCAGGATCCCCACGTACATATTGTACAGCGAGCTCGTCACTGGTATCAGATCCACCGGCCGTCCATGTCGCCGCCATGGGGTAGGCGGTAGCGTAGTGGTATTATCACTGGACTAGTAACCCAGAGACCCAGGGTATTGCTCTTGGGACATGGGTTCAAATCCCACCACAGAAGAAGGTGGAATTTGAATTCAATTAATAAATCTGGAATTAAAAGCTAGTCTAATGATGGCCATGGAACCATTGTCAATTGTTGTAAAAACCCATCTGGTTCACTAATATCCTTTTGGGAAGGAAATCTGCTGTCCTTACCTGGTCTGGCCTACATGTGACTCCAGACCCACAGCAATGTGGTCGACTCTTACATGCCCTCTGAAATGACCTAGCAAGCCACTCAGTTGTACCTAACCGCTGCGAAGTTCATAAAAAGGAATGAAACCGAACGGACCACCCGGCATCAACCTAGGCACTGGAAATGACAACGGCAAACCCAGCCCTGCGGACCCTGCAAAGTCCTCCTTACTAACATCTGGGGGCTTGTGCCAAAGTTAGGAGAGCTGTCCGACAGACTAGTCAAGCAACAGCCTGACATAGTCATTCTCACAGAATCATACCTTACAGACAATGTCCCAGACCCTGCCATCACCATCCCCGGGTATGTCCTGTCCCACCGGCAGGACAGATCCACAAGAGGTGGCGGGACAGTGGTAGACAGTAGGGAGGGAGTTGCCCTGGGAGTCCTCAACATCGACTCCGGACCCCATGAAGTCGCATGATATCAGGTCAAACATGGGTAAGGAAACCTCCTGCTGATTACCACCTACTGCCCTCCCTCAGCTGATGAGTCAGTACTCCACCATATTGAACAGCACTTGGAGGATGCACTGAGGGTGGCAAGGGCATAGAATGTACTCTGGGTGGGGGACTTCAATGTCCATCACCAAGAGTGGCTCGGTAGCCCCACTGCTGACCGAGCTGGCCAAGTACTAAAGGACATAGCTACTAGACTGGGTATGCGGCAGGTGGTGGGGGAACCAAAAAGAGGGAAAAACATACCTCGACCTCACCAAACCGCTGCAGATGCATCTGTCCATGACAGTGTTGGTAGGAATGACTACCGCACAGTCCTTGTGGAGACGAAGTCCCGCCTTCACATTGAGGATACCATCCATCGTATTTTGTGGCACTATTACCATGCTAAATGGGATCGATTTCGAACAGATCTAGCAATGCAAAACTGGGCATCCATGAGGCACTGTGGGTCATCAGCAGCAGCAGAATTGAACTCAACCACAATCTGTAACCTCATGGCCCGGCATATCCCCCACTCTACCATTAGTAGAGGGCGGCACAGTGGCGCACTGGTTAGCACCGCAGCCTCACAGCTCCAGCGACAAGGGTTCAATTCTGGGTACTGCCTGTGTGGAGTTTGCAAGTTCTCCCAGTGTCTGCGTGGGTTTTCTCCGGGTGCTCCGGTTCCCTCCCACATGCCAAAGACTTGCAGGTTGATAGATAAATTGGCCATTATAAATTGCCCCTGGTATAGGTAGGTGGTAGGGAAATATAGGGACAGGTGGGGATGTGGTAGGAATATGGGATTAGTGTAGGATTAGTATTAATGGGTGTTTGATGGTCGGCACAGACTCGGTGGGCCGAAGGGCCTGTTTCAGTGCTGTATCTCTAAACTAAACTAAACATTACCATCAAGCCAGGAGACCAACTCTGGTTCAATGAAGAGTGCAGGAGGCCATACCAAAAGCAGCACCAGGCATACCTCAAAATGGGGTGTCAACCTGGTGAAGCTACAACACAGGACTACTTGCGTGCTGAACTGCGTAAGCAGCATGCAATAGACAGAGCTAAGCGATCCCATAACCAACGGATCACATCTAACCTCCGCAGTCCTGCCACATCCAGCCGTGAATGGTGGTGGACAATTAAACAACAAACTGGAGGAGGTGGCTCCACAAATATCCCACTGATGGGGGAGCCCAGCACATCAGTGCGAAAGATAAGGCTGAAGCATTTGCAACAATCTTCAGCCAGAAGTGCCGAGTTGATGATCCATCTTGGCCTTCTCCTGAAGTCCCCAGCATCACAGATGCCAGTCTTCAGCCCATTCGATTCACTCTGTGTGATATCAAGAAACGACTGGATACTGCAAAGGCTGTGGGCCCTGACAATATTCTAGCAATAGTACTGAAGACCTGTGCTCCAGAATATGCTGTGCCCCTAGCTGAACTGTTCCAACACTTTCCACTACCCTGCAATGTGGAAAATTGCTCAGGTATGTCCTGCAGACAAAAAGCAGGACAAGTCCAACCGGCCAATTACCGCCCCATCCGCCCACTCTCAATCATCAGTAAAGTGATAGAAGGTGTCATCAACAGTGCCATCAGGCAGCACTTGCTTAGCAACAACCTGCTCAGTGACGCTCAGTTTGAGTTCCGCCAGGGCCACTCAGCTCCTAACCTAATTGCAGCCTTGGTTCAAACATGGACAAAAGAGCTGAACTCAAGAGGTGAGGTGAGAGTGACTGCCCTTGACATCAAGGCAGCATTTGACTGAGTATGGCATCAAGGAGCCCTTGCAACGCAGGTGGCTAAGGTAGTCAAGAAGGCATACGGCATGCTTGCCTTCATCGTTCGGGGTGTAGAGTATAAAAATTGGCAAGTCATGCTGCAGCTGTACAGAACCTTAGTTAGGCCACACTTGGAATATTGCATACAATTCTGGTCGCCACTTGACCCGAAGGGTGTGGAGGCTTTGGAGAGGGTACAGAAAAGGTTTACCAGGATGTTGCCTGGTCTGGAGGGTATTAGCTATGAGGAGAGGTTGGATAAACTCGGATTGTTTTCACTGGAACGACGGAGATGGAGGGGCGACATGATGGAGGTTTACAAAGTTATGAGTGGCCTGGACAGAGTGGATAGTCAGAAGCTTTTTCCCAGGGTGGAAGAGTCAGTTACTGGGGGACATAGGTTGAAGATGCGAGGGGCAAAATTTAGAGGGGATGTGCGAGGCAAGTTCTTTCCACAGAGGGTGGTGAGTGGCTGGAACTTGCTGCCAGGCGAGGTGGTGGAAGCAGATACGATAGCGACGTTTCAGAGGCATCTTGACAAATACATGAACAGGATGGGAATAGAGGGATACGGACCCCGGAAGTGCAGAAGGTTTTAGTTTAGACAGGCATCATGATTGGCGCAGGCTTGGAGATCCGAATGGCCTGTTCCTGTGCTGCACTGTTCTTTGTTCTTTGTTCAAATCTGGAGTCAATGGGGATCAGGGGGTAAACTCTCTGCTGGTTGGAGTCATACCGAATGCAAAGGAAGATTGTTGTGGTTGTTGGAGGTCAATTATCTGAGCTCCAGGACATCACTGCAGGAGTTCCTCAGGGTAGTGTCCTATGCCCAACCAACTTCAGCTGCTTCATCAATGACGTTCCTTCAATCATAAAGTCAGAAGTGGGGATGTTCGCTGATGATTGCACAATGTTCAGCACCATTCGCGACCCCTCAGATATTGAAGCAGTCCATGGAGAAATGCAGACCAGGAATCCTGTGGCGAGTAACTCACCTCCTCACTCCCCAAAGCCTGTCCACCATCTACAAGGCACGATTCAGGAGTGTGATGGTATACTCTCCACTTGCCTGGATTGGTGCAGCTCCAACAACACTCAAGAAACTTGACACCATCCAGGACAAAGCAGCCCGCTTGATTGGCACCCCGTCCACAAACATTCACTCTCTCCACCACTGATGCACAGTGGCAGCAGTGTGTACCATCTACAAGATGCACTGCAGCAACGCACCAAAGCTCCTTAGACAGCACCTTCCAAACCTGCGACCTCCGCCAACTAGAAGGACAAGGGCAGCAGATGCATGGGAACACCACCACCTGCAAGTTTCCCTCCAAGTCACACACCATCCTGACTTGGAACTATATCGCCGTTGCTTCACTGTCACTGGGTCAAAATCCTGGAACTCCCTAACAGCACTGTGGGGGTACCTACCCCACATGTACTGCAGCAGTTCAAGAAGGCAGCTCACCACCAGCTTCTCAAGGGCAATTAGGGATGGGCAATCAATGCTGGCCTAGCCAGTGATGCCCACATCCCATGAATGAATTAAAAAAAGAAAATAAAATGTTGCTGCCGCCAAAATAATCACTGGCGGATGTAAACCACGGCGCGCCCACATGTTGCAGAGCCACCACAATATTCAGCACAGCGGATCGCCCACTCCAATGAAGTGGAGGGGACGGGCTGTCCGATCCCGACAATGACGTCAGGTGCCATTCTGCAGGTGCGGATGCCATTTTTAAATGGCTCAGTTGTAATATTTAAAGAAATTGTGATTTAAAATAGATTTGAAAAACTTAAATGAATGTTTCTAGCCCCTCTCCCATCCCACCAATACCCATATAATTCATTCCTTGCCCTCCCCCGCCTCCTGAAATACCTAAAATAAAAGCAAAATACTGCGGATGCTGGAAATCTGAAACAAAAACAGGAAATGCTGGAATCGCTCAGCAGGTCTGGCAGCATCTGTGGAAAGAGAAGCAGAGTTAACGTTTCGGGTCAGTGACCCTTCTTTGGAACTGACAAATATTAGAAAAGTCACAGATTACAAGCAAGTGTGGTGGGGGTGGGGCAAGAGATAACAAAGGAGAAGGTGCAGATTGGATCAGGCCACATAGCTGACCAAAAGGTCACGGAGCAAAGGCAAACAATATGTTAATGGTGTGTTGAAAGACAAAGCATTAGTACAGATTAGGTGTGAATACACTGAATATTGAACAGCAGCAAGTATTTAAATGGAGCTCCCGGCGCCGAGCGGTGAGGGGACCACCACAAGGTCTCACCACCACCAGGATGAGGAATTTCAGTTATGAAGATAGATTGGAGAAGTTAGGACTTTTTTTTTAGTTTTTAGAGATACAGCACTGAAACAGGCCCTTCAGCCCACCGAGTCTGTGCCGACCATCAACCACCCATTTTATACTAATCCTACACTAATTCCACATTACTACCACATCCCCACCTCTTCCTATATTTCCCTACCACCTACCTATACTAGGGGCAATTTATAAAGGCCAATTAACCTATCAACCAGCAAGACATTTGGCTTGTGGGAGGAAACCGGAGCACCCGGAGGAACCCCACGCAGACACAGGGAGAACTTGCAAACTCCACACAGGCAGTACCCAGAATTGAACCCGGGTCGCTGGAGCTGTGAGGCTGCGGTGCTAACCACTGTTTTCCTTGGAGAAGAGAAGGCTGAGAGGTGATTTGAGAGAGGTTTTCAAAATCCTGAGGGCTCTGGACAGAGTAGATAAAGAGAAACTGTTCCCACGCAGGAAAGGATCGAGAACAAGAGGGCACAGATTTAAAGTATTTGGCAAGAGAAGCAATAGTGATGTGAGGAAAAACTGTGTCACACAGCGAGTGGTTCGGGTCTGGAATGTGCTGCCTGAGAACGTGGTGGAGGCAGGTTCAATTGAAGTATTCAAAAGGGAATTAGACAGTTATATGAAAAGAAAGCATGTGCAAAGTTATGGGGAGAAGGCCGAAGAATGGAACCGAGGGAGTTGCTCTTTCAGAGATCTGGTGCGGATACGATGGGCCGAATGGCCTCCTTCTGCACTCTAACTATTCTGTGATTCTTCGTGCTACTGGCTGCCTCGGTGCTCAGCAGGGAATTGAGCAGTGTTGTGCAGACACCAGATACCACCAATAATGGTGGAATTAAAGTTTTTTTTTTATTCGTGTATGGGGATGTTGGCATTGCTGGCCAGGCCAGCATTTATTGACCATCTTTAGGGTGGTAAAGGTGGTGGTGAGCTGCCTTCTTGAACCGCTGTAGTCCATGTGGGTTTGTTGCACCCACAGTGCTATTAAGCAGGGAGTTCCAGGATTTTGCGCCAGCGACAGTGAGGCGATATAGTTCCAGGTCAGGATGATGTGTGGCTTGGAGGGCAACTTGCAGGTGGTGATAGACATAGAACACAGAACATTACAGCGCAGTACAGGCCCTTCAGCCCTCGATGTTGCACCGACTTGTGAAACCATTTGACCTACACTATTCCATTTTCATTCATATGTCTATCCAATGACCACTTAAATGCCCTTAAAGTTGGCGAGTCTACTACTGTTGCAGGCAGGGCATTCCACGCCCCTACTGCTCTCTGAGTAAAGAAACTACCTCTAACATCTGTCCTATATCTATCACCCCTCAACTTAAAGATATGTCCCCTCGTGTTTGCTATCACCATCCGAGGAAAAAGACTCTCACTATCCACCCAATCTAACCCTCTGATTATCTTATGTGTCTCCTTCAAGTCACCTCTCCTCCTCCTTCTCTCTAACGAAAACAACCTCAAGTCCCTCAGCCTTTCCTCGTAAGACCTTCCCTCCATACCAGGCAACATCCCAGTAAATCTCCTCTGCACCCTTTCCAAAGCTTCCACATCCTTCCTATAATGCGGTGACCAGAACAGAGTTTTGTACAGCTGCAACATGACCTCGTGGCTCCGAAACTCGATCCCCCTACTAATAAAAGCTAACACACCATATGCCTTCTTAACAGCCCTATTAACCTGGGTGGCAACTTTCAGGGATTTATGTACCTGGACACCAAGATCTCTCTGCTCATCGACACTACCAAGAATCTTCCCATTAGCCCAGTACTCTGCATTCCTGTTGCTCCTTCCAAAGTGAATCACCTCACACTTTTCCGCATTAAACTCCATTTGCCATCTCTCAGCCCAGCTCTGCAACCTATCTATGTCCCTCTGGAAGCTACAACATCCTTCGTCACTACCCACAACTCCACCGACCTTAGTGTCATCCGCAAATTTACTAACCCACCCTTCTACACCCTCTTCCAGGTCATTTATAAAAATGACAAACAGCAGTGGCCCCAAAACAGATCCTTGCGGTACACCACTAGTAACTAAACTCCAGGATGCACATTTGCCATCAACCACCACCCTCTGTCTTCTTTCAGCTAGCCAATTTCTGATCCAAAGCACTAAATCACCTTCAATCCCATACTTCCGTATTTTCTGCAATAGCCTACCATGGGGAACCTTATCAAACGCCTTACTGAAATCCATATACACCACATCCACTGCTTTACCCTCATCCACCTGTTTGGTCACCTTCTCGAAAAACTCAATAAGGTTTGTGAGGCACGACCTACCCTTCACAAAACCGTGCTGACTATCGCTAATGAACTTATTCTTTTCAAGATGATTATAAATCCTATCTCTTATAACCTTTTCCAACATTTTACCCACAACCGAAGTAAGGCTCACAGGTCTATAATTACCAGGGCTGTCTGTACTCCCCTTCTTGAACAAGGGGACAACATTTGCTATCCTTCAGTCTTCCGGCACGATTCCTGTCGACAATGACGACATAAAGATCAAGGACAAAGGCTCTGCAATCTCCTCCCTGGCTTCCCAGAGAATCCTAGGATAAATCCCATCTGGCCCAGGGGACTTAACTATTTTCACACTTTCCAAAATTGCTAACACCTCCTCCTTGTGAACCTCAATCCCATCTAGCCTTGCAGTCTGTATCTCAGTATTCTCCTCGACAACATTTTCTTTCTCTACTGTAAATACTGACGAAAAATATTCATTTAACGCTTCCCCTATCTCCTCTGATTCCACACACAACTTCCCACTACTGTCCTTGATTGGCCCTAATCGAACTCTTGTCATTCTTTTATTCCTGATATACCTATAGAAAGCCTTAGGGTTTTCCCTGATCCTATCCGCCAATGACTTCTCGTGTCCTCTCCTTGCCCTTCTAAGCTCTCCCTTTAGATCCTTCCTGGCTAGCTTGTAACTCTCAAGCGCCCTAACTGAGCCTTCACGTCTCATCCTAACATAAGCCGCCCTCTTCCTCTTGACAAGCGCTTCAACTTCTTGAGTAAACCACGGCTCCCTCGCTCGACAACTTCCTCCCTGCCTGACAGGTACATACTTATCAAGGACACGCATTAGCTGCTCCTTGAATAAGCTCCACATTTCGATTGTGCCCATCCCCTGCAGTTTCCTTCCCCATCCTACGCATCCTAAATCTTGCCTAATCGCATCATAATTTCCTTTCCCCCAGCTATAAATTCTTGCCCTGCGGTATATACCTGTCCCTGCCCATCGCTAAGGTAAACCTAACCGAATTGTGATCACTATCACCAAAGTGCTCACCAACTTCTAAATCTAACACCTGGCCGGGTTCATTACCCAGTACCAAATCCAATGTGGCATCGCCCCTGGTTGGCCTGTCTACATACTGTGTCAGAAAACCCTCCTGCACACACTGGACAAAAACTGACCCATCTAAAGTACTCGAACTATAGTATTTCCAATCAATATTTGGAAAGTTAAAGTCCCCCATAACAACTACCCTGTTAATCTCGCTCCTGTCGAGAATCATCTTCGCTATCCTTTCCTCTACATCTCTGGAACTATTCGGAGGTCTATAGAAAACTCCCAACAGGGTGACCTCTCCTCTCCTGTTTCTAACCTCGGCCCATCCTACCTCAGTAGATGAGTCCTCAAACGTCCTTTCTGCCGCCGTAATACCCTCCTTGATTAACAATGCCACAACGCCCCCTTTTACCATCTTCTCTGTTCTTACTGAAACATCTAAATCCCGGAACCTGCAACATCCATTCCTGTCCCTGCTCTACCCATGTCTCCGAAATGGCCAAAACATCGAGATCCCAGGTACCAACCCATGCTGCAAGCTCGCCCACCTGATTCCGGATGCTCCTGGCGTTGAAGTAGACACACTTTAAACCAAGTTCTTGCTTGCCAGTGCACTCTTGCGTCCTTGTAACCTTATCCCTGACCTCACTACTCTCAACATCCTGTACACTGGAACTACAATTTAGGTTCCCATCCCCCTGCTGAATTAGTTTAAACCCCCCCGAAGAGCACTAGCAAATCTCCCCCCCAGGATATTGGTACCCCTCTGGTTCAGGTGAAGACCATCCTGTTTGTAGAGGTCCCACCTACCCCAGAAAGAGCCCCAATTATCCAGGAAACCAAAACCCTCCCTCCTACACCACCCCTGCAGCCACGTGTTGAACTCCTCTCTCTCCCTATTCCTCGCTTCGCGAGCACGTGGCACGGGCAACAACCCAGAGATAACAACTCTGTTTGTTCTCGCTCTAAGCTTCCACCCTAGCTCCCTGAATTTCTGCCTTAAATCCCCATCTCTCGTCCTACCTATGTCGTTGGTGCCTATGTGGACCACGACTTGGGGCTGCTCCCCCTCCCCCTTAAGGATCCCAAAAACACGATCTGTCTTGGTTCTTCAGGATCCCTACCCTGCCAGTAGAAGGTGTAGTCTTGCTCTCTTAGAGATCTGCTCGCAGGGAGGCGTGTCTCCTGAAGTGCTGCAATGTCCAAATTGAGTCTATTGTGCTCATTGTTAATGATGGCGGTTTTCCGAGAGTCGTTGATTTGTGTAAGGTCTTTCGACAGGCCAGGACACGTAGCTCTAACGTTACAGCTTGAAAAACGAAGGTTTGGTACTTTCTTTCCTTTTTTTGTCATGCTGTTTGGTGCGGTGTTACAGTCCACTTGTTGGGCAATGACCCTGAGCTCCAAGAACCCATTGAAGCAGATGGACTGTGGCGGGACAGAACCTTTTTGACCGGGGGCTGCCTGGTTTGAGGCGGGTGGTAGCTGTCCAGTGAGATGCGATGACCTCTCCCACTGACAAAGGCAACCCATGGCGCCCAATCTCTACGCCAATTGAGCTGGACTTATAACCCGTAACTGCTGCCTTCCATGTTGTTTTGGTCGCTGTGAGGCGAGTATGGAGTGTCCTCTCCATGGCGCATGCCTGGGCGGATGTATGGAGGTTGTGAGTTGCCCAATTGTCAAAACCCCCCTCTCAGCCTTCCTAGTGGGGTCCAAAGGAGTGCAGAGCATGACGTTTGGCACCGGTTTGGCTGCCAGAAACATGCCAAAGGTGACACATGACCGCCTTCGGGGTTCCGCACTGAATTTTCTGTTAGGGTTTACTCCCTTAGCATTGGTCTCTCCCAAAACGCCCACAAGGCAGTGGGGTTGTTAGCTCGTATCCCTGAGCAGGGGCCCTAACAAGTGTTAGAACATTACAGCGCAGTACAGGCCCTTCGGCCCTCGATGTTGCGCCGACCTGTGAAACCATCTGACCTACACTATTCCATTTTCATCCATAAGTCTATCCAATGACCACTTAAATGCCCTTAAAGTTGGCGAGTCTACTACTGCTGCAGGCAGGGCGTTCCACGCCCCTACTACTCTCTGAGGAAAGAAACTACCTCTAACATCTGTCCTATATCTATCATCCCTCAACTTAAAGCTATGTCCCCTCGTGTTTGCCATCACCATCCGAGGAAAAAGACTCTCACTATCCACCCTATCTTAGTTACTCATTTTTGTTACATCTCGAGTATGGCTCTGAGCCTAAGTGAGACACCACAGGGGACTCTCACGTCCTACAAATGGAATGGGAGCAATGGCATGGGAGATCAATGCCTGGTGTCTGACCCTGGGGACTTGCAGCAGTGTCACAAGAAGTGCAATAACCTCATGTGGGTGGTCAAGGTCATCTTCACATGATATCTCCTGTCCACACACCAGCAACCTGTCATGATTCTGAATGCACCACAACTCCATCACTCTCCCAGCAGCACTTCCTGGCACTCAGGATTTACGCCTAACATCCAAACACTCCACCTCACACTCACAGACCTACCAATGCTTCCAGCCACACACACACCTCTCTCTGCCTCCACTTACCTCCAGACATTCTGTTCTGACAGGAACATCAACCATACAGAGTGCTGTAGACATTCTGCCCTCCACCCTGCAGGGCAAGAGGGCAAACAATAGAAGGGAACAGAACAGGCGGGGCACAAAGATGCCTGCATCTCCAGAGCTTTACGTAGCGATGGCTACGAATCATGGGGCCAGCATCTCCACAGTCCATGTCATCCGGCATCACTGGGAACATTGAGGATAACAGTATGTTCCTGCCCTGTGCCTCTCCTCAAAACCCAGCTCACCATCATCCTGCTATCTGACATGATGTGTAAACTGCAGATGGTGTGACCATAGACATCTTGTTTGCCACCTGACTCTCCTTCCTTCACCCCAAACTTCCCCTTCTGATTTCCTGCTTTCAGTCACCCAGGAATTACAGTCTGCCCAACCACACCCTCCCAAGGAGGAGGAGAGGCAGGGAGAGAGGGAGAGAGAGAAGGCAGGGAGAGAGAGAGGGGGAGAGAGGAATAAAACAGCACAGCTCTAATGAACTAATGAAGATGCCCCGTCATTTGATCGAACACTGGTAGACACCAGCTCAGATACTGGCACTGCCTAGAGCTGGGATCATCACGTACTGAGTCATTGGTTATGAGTGGGCAGCAGCGAGGCCATGGGTATTGTGTGATTCATTTGCCAGCTTCCCAGCAGGCGAGGTCACAGAAGATTGAACTGCAAAGGAGCTTGATCGGGCCACATACAGGAGAGTGTTTATTACAATACACACTGAGATGCTGGGTACATTGGCTGGTCTGCCAGACAGCTTCCTGTCACTGTCAAGAAATCCAGCTCCAAACTGATGGCGGACATGGTGCAGAGCTTCCCCTCTTTGCTGCTTTCTGTTCTGTTGAGTGAACAATTCCAATTACAAAGACACCCACAGTGTGATAAAACAAAATTAATCTAACAAAGCGCTGCCTTTTTAAAGGGATAGAAACAATAAACACCCAAACTATAAAAAGGAACTTGTCAAATTGAATGACAATATTATCTTCACTATCGTCTGTACAGTCCAGTCTCATTCATCTTTCACCATCCTGGCAGTCATATGATACAATGATAATGGAGTTGTTGATGAATCACAGCAATCAATCTCCATCAATTAGTTTACAACAGACAGAGACAAGAGGTGAGGAAAATCCCACTGGTGGAGAGTTTTAGGAATCAGGGATATTAAAGAGGTCGAGCAGTATCACTTTGCTGGGGTGTGATGCCCCACCAGCTGCTTCCTGTGTGGTCCACCGGCATTCCGTTAGTAAAAGATCACAAACGTGTCGGAAGGCTGTGAATCGATGCTATCCTGTCATTCTGCAGACCCAGAGTTATTATCACTACTGGCCCCACACCTGGAGCAGCCTTTGTTTGGTCATGTTATCAAATCAGCTGCTCTCTCTTTGAGGATGCAGCAGAATTCTCTGTAAATTTAGGAACTGACCAAAACCCTTCCAAAAATAATCCAGAGTACATCCAGACACTTGGCAATGGCAGAAGTTCTGTAAAAATTACTTTACCTGCAATTTGAGTTCCTGGTCCTGTAAGGATCTCGAGATCAGTGTCCATTTTGCATCTCTGAGCCAGTTGTTTATAGGGTGATGTATTAATATATTACCTGGACCTAACTGGTCCAAATTTGGAATCCTGGGTCACATCAGCGGGTTGGGCTGTGTGAGGTCAGGAACGTGTTGAGTCACTGCCTTGTGGCACACGCAGGGGACACCTCCACATGTCACCTTTTACTAATAGAATGCCGGGCAGTCCTCACAGGAAGCAGTCAGTGGTGCATCGTCTTCCAGCAAAGCGACACTAGACCTCTGCATCACCACTGCAGTGAATTCTGTGCTCCTGGTTCCTAAAGATTTCCATCAATGGGACTTTCCTCAACTCATGCCTGGGTCTGTTATAGACTAATTGACAGAGATTAATTGTTATGATTGGTCAACAACTTCCATTCTCATTGAATCATGTGACTATCAGGATGGTTAAAGACAAACAAGACTGGAGTGTACAGTCGCTAGTGAAGATAATGTTCTCATTCAATTTCAGAAGATTCTTTTTTATGGTTTGGCTGTTTATTGTGTGTATCCCTTTAAAATAGGGGCACTTCTGTTAGATTGATTTTATTTTGTTTTATGACACTGGGATGTTGTTCTAGTTGGCCAATTAAAAGAGTAGAAGGTGACGAGCTGGTGTTTTGTCTTTTTTCTCCAGCAATTCCACTGTTCCTATGTTTGTGGGAACAGGAGTGTGGGTGGAGGGCGGTGTCCAGTGAGTGGTGAACAATGCATGGGGACGAAATTCTTATTTCAGAGCATATCCTACCCTCAAGATCCAAACTACACCCTGGAGGAGTATTGTGATCCCTTCAGTAAACAGGTAAACTTGGTATCCAATAATAGATCAGGGGTTGGATTTGTTGTCTCCAGGGTCCTCGGAGCTGGTGGGACTGCACCAGACCTGAGCCAGTGTGAGGAAGAGAACTGGAACCTAATTGAGAATATGTCACAACACTGAATTGTGTGCTGATGCAGTGTTCCTTATACATTTTTAAAATCATTCAGTAGATAAGTGTACCAGGAAGTGGAGGCTGTGTGTGTCATGGACAAGGAGAGAACTGATTGAAATATAATGTGCAATTCATACTGGATTTTATTATCCATCATTTAAATAATTTAACAATGAGACTCATTGGATATTTCACCCCTTTCTTCAACTCGACTCTGAATTTGCTTTGGGTCCCTCCGTAAATAAACGGGTTGATGCAAGAACTCAAAAGTTGAAGCATATATCCACTTTCCTCCAGAATAAAATTTGAATCTTTGAAATTGGAACCGGAGAAATAACTAAGATTCGCAATTCGGACATAGAGGAAAGTTATAAAATGCAACAAATATAATAGGATGAAACTACCTGAGATGGCGAAGAGTAAAACAATGGAGTTTCTCCGTTTCTCCATCTCTGGGTCACTCTGATTCTCTCCATTACTGTGGACCCGGAGTCTCCTGCGTGCTCTACTGGCTGCTAGAATGTGTCTGACAGTCAGAGCATTGAGCAGTAAAATCAGAATGAATGGGAGGCAAGGATTTAAAATGCGGTGAATCCAGTCATATACAACCCATGCAGCTGATGTGTAAAATATTAATTTTAGGCTGCAGAGCCAGGGTATATTGTTAATTATATACACAGGTTCATATATAAAATACCTGAAGATATTTTTTAGACAGCTCAGTATACAGACTGTTCCTATAATCCACATCACTGTTTTCTCAGTGTAATATTTTATTTTAAGCTTCTGGCAACAAATGGCCATAAATCGATCAAATGTGAAAGCGACTGTTACCCAGACAGAACTGTCTATGGCTGCAAAATACAGAACAACACGGAGACTACATAACGGTGTAATAGACAGGAAACTGCCTGGGAAATAAATACCAGCAATCCGGTTTAATATCACTGCAATGATCATGACCAGGAGATCCGTCACTGCCATGGACACCAGGTAGTAAGTGATACGTCTGGAGAGACCACATCTTCCTCGGGACAGGATCACAATCACTGCCAGGTTAGCTGCAACAGAGAGAGAGACAGTAAAAAAGAGGTTGAGAGAGGAGAGTGAAAAGGAAGAGTGAATATGTGAGAGACAGATCGAGAACAGGACAGTTACTGGTCTGACTCCCAACAAAATCCTCATTCATTTTACAGGATTCTGTGTGAAATTTACAGCTTTGACACATGATCCTGAGTTGGAAACGATCCATTCTGCTCATTTCTGTTTTTAAAGTAAGCATTCGGATGAAAAAGTCAGTCGAATGACATTGAAATGTAAAATTTAAAAAAAAAACAGATCAACAGGGCATCAGAAACCCATCAAAACCAACGTGGGAACATCAAATAGAGAAGAAATGTAACATGACAGAAACCTGTTGCAGAAGATATTTAAGAGGGTACATAATACAACAAAAGACATTAAATGTGGAAAGTAACAAGAAAGTAAGAAAAAAAACTTGTACCAAATATGGATTGTATTCCACAGATGACCACTGTCATGGAAGTGTTTTTTTTCTCTTCAAAACAGTGTGCCTTTAAGACTCTGTTTAAAAACAGTGTGCCTTTTAAAACTAAGAGGGCACGCTTTGCCAGCTGCACCTGTTTCCAAGGCCACATTAGGAGAGAAAGGAGATCACATGGTGTACTGTAACTTTTAAATGTGGGTAATGACTGGTTTTAACCGATTTGAACTGGAGTAAAATGAAGCATGCTGTACCCTGATGGAAGAAACTATCTGTTTCTCAGCAGAAAAATCTACATTGAGCTCAGGACTGTGTTTGCCAAAGGAGTCAAAAATCCCTGAAAAAGAACAATTTGCATTGTTGGAGCTAGTAAATTCTCTTTTACTTTGAAACTCTAAGATGTCTGCTACAGAAGTAACTCTGTCTATTGCCTATTGGTGTTTGCTGGGATTCTCAGTAAAGTTTTTACCAAAAGACTGCTTATTTTAAAATCCAATAGACCTATTGCTGTTTTTCTCATCGAAAGAACTGTGTGACGCCTGCTGCAGCTGAAGTACTTTAAATGCCTATCTATTCAAGACTGTTTCATTGAATTTGCCTGGAGACATCGAGTGGCATCTGATTACTCTACTCTCATCAATTGGGAATGTAACTCACCAGGACTTACAAGTCAGCTACTTATTTTATTCCTAAGAAACACCATTTTTAAAAACCTGTTAACCATTGTTAGTTTTTGAATGTATGTGTGTGTGTACATGGGTGGAGGGGTGGGGAGGGGGCAACGCTTAGGAGGTTATAAGGTCTTTAGGCACAAGATTTAGTTTATTAATAAATGGTTAATTTGTTGTTGTCTAAAGATTTGGTATCTTTTATTTTGGGGTTAATAAAGTGTTTAATTTGGCTGTTTTCCAGTTAGGTGGGAAAACTGTAATAATATGCTGCAACCTGTCGAGTATTGGGACTGAATTGACAGTGCATTGCTCCCACCTCAGTCAAAACACCAGAAACAACCTCATCCAATGAATTAATGTAAAACTATTCACGATTGGAAATTTCAGCAGTCAACTTGCTCAAAAAGATTCTCAAACAGAGGAGCAAACAGACAATTAGAGTTTTCTGACTTTGTGGAGAGGATGTTGATGTGGACTCAGTGATAACTCCAGCGCTTCTCCTGATAATCACCTGGGATCTTCAGTATCGATCGGAACAATCGGAACTGACAGATGGTGAGGTCTCTTTGGGGAAAGGTCCTTCCTACAATGTGGCACTTCCTCAGTACTGCACTGCATTTTCACATAAACAATCAATTTAGTCAACTTAGGGCAGATGGTGGTGTAGTGGTAATGCCACTGGACAGGCTATTACCCTCAGGACATGGGTTCATAGCTTACGATAGTAGCGGTAGAATTTAAACTCAATTAATGAACAAAAATCTAGAATTGAAAGCCAGTCTCAGTAATAGTACCATGAAACTCTCATTGATTGTTCCATAAGGCCCATCTGGTTCACTCATGTCCTTCACAGAAGAAAATCTGTTTCCCTAACCAGGTCTGGCCAACATGTGACTCCAGACCCACAGCAATGTGGTTGACACTTAACTGCCCACTGAAATTGCCTCGTAAGCCATTCAGTTGTCAAGGACAATTAGGGATGGGCAATAAATGCTGGCCTTGCCAGCAATGCCCACATCCCAGGAAAGGATCAAGAAAAAGGCCAATAGTGAATATTGAAATTAAAACCTTGTGTCTCCGGTACGAGAGATGCTATCAGTTATGCGGGCCTAACTCGATGTAGAGAACATAATGAAAACAGTTTGGGACATTGCCAGGTGCAAGGAGCAGAAGGAAAATCCGGACTCAGAAGCGGTCACAGTAGAACTGTCAGCAGCAGCTAATGTGGAAGAGGAGAGCCTGGCTGAACCAGTGAGACTGAGAGCAGAAACACTGGGCTCTGTGAGCTTGGGGCAAGTACAGATCATTCGTCAAACAGCCACTGACACATTCTTGTATTTCTGTCAACAGCTCAATGCCTAAAAGAAGTCCATTCAATAAATTCATTCATTAAATTCAGTCAGGAATTATTCAATGGTTAAATACTCTCAAACAATGAATCATTTGTGGGAATTAATCTATCGCAGTCAATGTCAATAACACAATAGAACTACATTTACACTTTGATAACAGTGAGATAATTCACCCACAGTAACAGTGTCAATAACACAATAGAAGCACAATTACACAGTGATAACAGTGTGATAATTCACCCACAGTAACAGTGTCAATAACACAATAGAACCATAATTACACAGTGATAACAGTGTGATAATTCACCCACAGTAACACTGTCAATAACACAAGAGAACCACATTTACTTTGTGAGATGGCAGCAGTAACTGGTAGAAATTGTATAATTAAAGGGCTGAAATGGTACGCTGGTAAACCATTAACGACAAGAAATTATGTCAGTAAAGGGAAGAAATTATATTGCTAAAAGAAAAATTAATACCATTAAAATGGAGAAAAACATACTATAAATGGGGAGAATTTATACCAGAGGGCGAAATTGTCCCATTAAAGAAGATAAAATATGTCGTTAAAAGGGTGAAATTTCACCATTGAGGGGGAGAAATTATCACAGTAAAATGCAAGAAATTATTCTGTTAAAGTGGAGAAAGTATGCTATTGAATGGTAGAAAGAATATTGTCAGGTGGAGAAGCGCTACTGGTAAATGGGAGTCGTGATACAGCAAACAAATGAACACAAAAAAATAGGAGCAGGAGTAGACCACATGGCCTATTGAGACTGCCCCGCAATTCAACACAACCACATGCCCTACTTTCAGCTTCAACTGCACCTTCCTGCAGGTTCCCATTATCCCTTGATTCCCTGAGAGACCAAAAAGACTGCTTATCTCAGCCTTAAACATATTCAATGATGGAGCATCCACAACCCTTTGGGGCCGAGAATTACAAAGATTCACAACACTTTGAGTGTAGATTTTCCTCCCCCTATCAGGACTAAATTATAGTTCAATAATCCTGAGACTGTGCCTTGTGTTTCCCAGCCAGGGGATTCCCCAGCCAGGGGAAACAACCTGGTAGTGGTCCCCCCAGTGTCCAGCTTGTCAAGCCCCTTCAGAATCTTGTATGTTTCTATGAGATCACCTCTCATTCTTCTAACCTCCAGAGTATTTAAGTCCAATTTATTCAGCCTCTCATCACAGGACAACACCCTCATCCCAGGGACCAATCTAGTAAATCTTCACTGTACTGCCTCCAAGGCTAGCATATACTTCCTTAAATATGAAAAACAAAACTTCACACAGTATTCAAGGGGTGATCTCACCAAAGACCTGGACAGTTGTAGCAAGACTTGTTTATTCTTGCACTCCAATCCCCTTGCAATAAAGGTCAACATTCCATGTACCTTCCTAATTGCTTGCTATACTTGCATGATAACTTTTTGTGTTCTTTGCATGAGCATACCCAAGTATCTCTGAATATCAACACTTACAAATGTCATGCTTTTTAAAAAATATTCTGCTTTTCTATTCCTCGGACCAAAGTGAATAACCTCACACTTCCCTACATTACACTCCATCTACTACCTTGATGCCCACTCACTTAACCTGTCTATATCTCTTTGCATCCTCCTTCTGTCCTCACAGTTTACATTCCCACATAGCTTTTTATAGTCAGCAATGATTCCCGAACTAATAACTAACTAAAATACTTTACCTGGAAGCCCGACTGCTGCAAGGACGGGATAGTAAATGGCAAACACCAGATTTTTTGCTGATGCGTGCATTTCTATCAGGAGCTCGGAGTACGTTCTGCACTCCACTGAAAGATTGTCACATTTATATCTGATGTCAGGCTCCAGGAAGATAATTAGATGGTTTGATCATTTACCTTAATTACACTAATTGAAACAAACACATTCGTGAAGCTGATGTCAGGCTCATGTTTATGTTTTGATGGAGTGGAATGATTTTCAAGGGATCTGACATGACTCTAAAGTGAAATACTTGAGATTGCAGAATGATCTCAGTGACATTTCATCATAAACAAAAATGAAAACCTAAATAAATGATTGCAATGTGAAAGTGAGTAGTGTACATGAGGAATTATTGGGTTTAACCCCCTCAAATGTTGAGTTAAGTGATTTCAGCATGCTCTATGTTCAGATCAGCGCAGTCATGTTCACGAAAGACAGGTTCATTCCAGCAAGGGTGCATACAGTCTGGAACATGTTTACTTCAGCACGGTTAAATTCAGTGTGGACAGGACCAATTCCATACTGTTATATCCAATATGGACAGATCTAGGCCCAGGTCAGGTTAAACCCAGGTTATATTCAGTGAGGAAAGTTCCAGTCCAACTCAATTAATTTCAGTCTGAAGATAACTGGTTCAGCAAGGTTAAAGACAATGTGAACTTGTCCAGCTTAGTGCTGTTATAGTTTTTCTGGACAGGACAGTAAATTTACATTGAGTTTTGACAAATGCAGTTCAGTTCAGTAACACTCAGTAGGCTGGAGTTTTAATTTAAATTCTGGCTGAAAAGGCGGGGGCGAGCCTGCCTCCGATGGTCCTGGAAGCCATGCAGCAATTTTGCATGGCCCAGTCCCACAATTGGTTTTGAACAGGACCTCTGCCCCTCTGAGGCAGGAAGTCCTGCCTTCAAGAGCTGCCAGCAAATCAGAGGGCCGTCAGCTCCTCAGTCCCAGCAGTACCACTGGGAGCAGTGGCCACTGCTTGGACTGCACACACCCAGGGCCAGCAACAAAGGAGGAGGCCTTGGAGAAGGTGAGTGGGGATCGGGCCTCACTGGGGACTATCGGCTGTGCCCCGGCAAAAGGGGAGTCGGACTGTAGTGTAGGGGGGTGGTGGGGGGATAGTTTTAGTGGGGGAAACCCGTGCTACTGTGGAGCCCAACATGGGATACAGGGTAATCAAAATAGAGAGTGCTGGAAATACTCAGCAGGTTAGGCAGCATCCGTGGAGAGAAGCAGAGTTAACGTTTCAGGTCTGCGACCTTCAGTCACAATTCTGATGAAAGGTCACAGGCCTGAAACATTAATGCTGCTTCTCTCCATAGATGCTGCCTAACCTGCTGAGTATTTCCTGCACTTTGTTTTTATTTCATATTTCCAGCATCTGCAGTATTTAGCATTTATTTTTATGGGATACAGGGAACTCAATTAAGAGGGCTGCCCACCAGCAGGCAAGGAGGTTGCCAGGTCTTACTGGGCATCCTACTCAGTGCTGATGTACCTATCCACTGCTGGTAATATATCAGCGGTGGCACAAGGAGGCCCTGAAGTGGCAGTTAATTGGCCACTTAAGGGCCTCAATTGGCCTGGGGCGGGCAGGCCATTTTCTACATCCCCTGCCACTGGTAAAATAGCAGCAGGGGCAAATAGGCGATGGGCATGACATCCCTTGCATCCCACTGAATTTTACATCCCCTCTGTCCCTCAGCCCATTCCTGGGGGGGTGCAAAATTCTGTCCGTGATCATTGAGAGGATTTCAGACCTGTGTACAGCATGCTGGGAGAAAGGGACAGTATTTCAGCACTTCTGAGATGCAGTGATTGTCTCACTCTGCAAAAACAAGGTAGAGATGTCTGCCCGTTCAAACTGCAGAGGCATTACCTCACTCGCCATTGCAGGAAAAATCTTGGTCAGAATGTTTCTAATATAGACTTGTTCTGACAATGGCTGAAGAAATCCTCTCAGAAAGTCAGTGCAGATTTACACCCAACAGGGGAACTACAGACATGACTTTTGTGCTGAGACAGATCCAGGAGAAATGTAGAGAACAAAACATGGGCCTGTACGTGACTTTTGCATCTCACCAAGGCATTTGATAGACTCATCTGGGATGGATTTTGGAAGGTACTACCCAGATTGAGGTGCCCTCCAAGGTTCTTCATCATTCTCCATCCACTGCATGAAGACCAGGAAATTCAAGTCAAGCAGAATGGAGCCCCCTCAGACAGCTTCCCTATCTCCTATGATATTAAGCAAGGGTGTGTTTTGGCACCGACCCTTTTTTTTACTTTCTTCAGAATAGAAACATAGAAAATAGGAGCAGGAGTTGGTCATTCGGCCCTTGGAACCTGCTCCGCCATTCATTATGATCATGGCTGATCATCCAACTCAGTAACCTGTTCCCACTTTCGCCCTATATCCTTTGGTTCCTTTAAAACCAAGCACTAGATCTAACTCCTTCTTGAAAACATACAATGTTTTGGCCTCAACTGCTTTCTGTGGTAGCCAATTCCACAGGCTCACCACTGTCTAGGTGAAGAAATTTCTCCTCATCTCAGTCCTGAAAGGTTTACCCCGTATCCTTATACTATGACCCCTGGTTCTGGACTCCCCCACCATCAGGAACATCCTTCCTGCATCTACCTTGTCAAGTCGTGTTAGAATTTTATAGGTTTCTATGAGATCCCCCCTCACTCTTCTGAACGCCAGGAAATATAATCCGAACTGACTCAATCTCTCCTCAAACGCCAGTCCCACCATCCCAGGAATCAGTCTGGTAAACCTTCACTGCACTCCCTCTATAGCGAGAACATCCTTCCTTAGATAAGGAGACCAAAACTGCACACAATATTCCAGGTGTGGCCTCACAAAGGCCCTGTATAACTGCAGCAAGACATCCCTGCTCCTGTACTCGAATCCTCTCGCTATGAAGGCCAACATACCATTTGCCTTTTTTACCGCCTGTTGCACCTGCATGCTTACCTTCAGCAACAGGGTGTACGAGCACACCCAGGTCTCATTGCATATTCCCCTCTCTCAGTTTATAGCCATTCAGATAATAATCTGCCTTCCTGTTTTTGCTACCAAAGTGGATAACCTCACATGCAGAATGGAGCCACATTATCCACATTATTTAGCCACATTATACTGCATCTGCCATGCATTTGCCCACTCACTCAACTTGTCCAAATCACCCTGAAGCCTCTCTGCATCCTACTCACAATTCACCCTCCCACCCAGTTTTGTGTCATCTGCAAATTTGGAGATATTAAATTTAGCTCCCTCATCTAAATCATTAATATATATTGTGAATAGCTGGGGTCCGAGCACCGATCCCTGTGGTACCCCACTAGTCACTGCCTGCCATTCGGAAAAAGACCCATTTATTCCGACTCTTTGTTTCCTGTCTGCCAACCAATTTTCTATCCATCGCAATGCACTACCCCCAATCCCATGCGCTTTAATTTTACACTCTAATTTCGGATGCGGGACTTTGTCAAAAGCCTTCTGAAAGTCCAAATAAACCACATCTACTGGCTCCCCCTCATCAATTCTACTAGTTACATCCTCGAAGAATTCTAGATTTGTCAAGCATAATTTCCCTTTCATAAATCCATGCTGACTCTGTCCAATTCTACCACAGTTCTCCAAGTGCTCTGCTATAAAATCTTTGATAATGGACTCTAGAAATTTCCCCACTACTGACGTCAGGCTGACTGGTCTATAATTCCCTGCTTTCTCTCTACTTCCCATTTTAAATAGTGGGGTTACATTAGCTACCTTCCAACCTGTAGGAACTGTTTCAGAGTCGATAGAATATTGGAAGAGGACCACCAATGCATCCACTATTTCTAAGGCCACTTCTTTTAGTACTCTGGGATGCAGACCATCAGGCCCTGGGGATTTATCAGCCTTCAATCCCATCAATTTCCCCAACACTATTTCCCGACTAATACTGATTTCCTTAAGTTCCTCCCTCTCACTAAACCCTGTGTTCCCCCAACATTTCTGGTATGATATTTGTGTCCTCCTTTGTGAAGACAGAATCAAAATATGCATTTAGTTGGTCAGCCATTTCTTTGTTCCCCATAATAAATTCCCCTGTTTCTGACTGTCAGAGACCTACATTTGTCTTCATCAATCTTTTTCTCTTCACGTAACTATAGAAACTTTTACAGTCAGTTTTTATGGTCCCCGCAAGATTGCTCTCGTACTCTATTTTCCCCTTCTTAATCAATCCCTTGGTCCTCCTTTGCTGAATTCTAAACTGCTCCCCATCCTCAGGTCTGTTGTTTTTCTGGTGAATTTATATGCCTCTTCCTTGGATCTAATGCTATCTCTAATTTCCCTTGTATGCCATGGTTTGGCTACCTTTCCTGTTTTACTTTTGTGCCAGACAGGAATAAACAATTGTTGCAGTTCATCCACATGCTCTTTGAATGTTTGCCATTGCCTAACCACCGTCATCCCTTTAAGTAACGTTTCCCAATCCATCATAGCCAACTCGCACTCATACCTTCATAGTTTCCTTTACTAAGATTCAGGACCCTAGTCTCAGAATCAACTACATCACTCTCCAACTTGATGAAGAATTCTATCATATTATGGTTGCTCATCCCCAAGGGGTCTCGCACAACTAGATTGTCAATTATTCCTCTCTCATTACACAATACCCAGTCTAAGGTGGCCTGTTCACTAGTTGGTTCCTCAACATATTGGTCCAGAAAACCATCCAAGAATTCCTCCTTAATGGTATTGGGACTAATTTGATTTCCCCAATATATATGCAGATTAAAGTCGCCCATAATTGGATGTTCTTTATCACATATGTCTCCAATATCCTGTTCAATGTCATTCCCAACATCACCACTACAGTTTGAGGGTCTATATACAACCTTCACTAACATTTCTTGCCCCTTAGTGTTTCTTAGCTTTACCCAAACAGATTCCACATTGTTGGAGTTCATATCTTTCCTCACTATTGTGTTAATTTCCTCTTTAACCAGCAATGCAACTCGACCGCCTTTGACTTTTTGTCTGTCCTTCCTAAATACTGAATACCCCTGGATGTTCATTTCCCATCGCTGGTCACCCTGCAGCCATGTCTCCGTAATCCCGACTATATCATACCCGTTTACATCAATTTGCGCAATTAATTCATCCACTTTATTGCGAATGTTCTGCACGTTAAGGCACAAAGCCTTAAGGCTTGTCTTTTTAACATTACTTGTCCCCTTCCCACTATTTTTCACTGTGACCCTTTTTAATTCTGGCCCTTGATTTCTCTGCCTATCACTTTTCTTATTCCCCTTACTGTCTTTTGTTCTTGTCTTTGATCCCCCCTCCTCTGACTCCTTGCAATGGTTCCCATCCCCCTGCCATTTTAGTTTAAACCCTTCCCAACCACTCTAGCAAATGCGCCCCCTATGATCATCAGTCTCAGTCCTGCCCAGTGTAACCCATCCAGTTTGTACTGGTCACACCTCCCCTAGAACCGGTCCCAATGTCCCAGGAATCTAAAATCCTCCCCCTCCCACCATCTCTTCAACCACGTATTCATCTGATATATCCTACTATTTCTACTCTGACTAGCACGTGGCACTGGTAGTAATCCTGAGATCACTATCTTTGAGGTCCTACGTTTCAACTTACTTCCTAACTCCCTATATTCTGCTTTTAGGAACTCATCCTTCTTTTTAACCAATGTCGTTTGTACCAATGTGTACCATGACCATTGGCTGTTCACCCTCCCCCTTCAGAATCGCTCTGAGACATCCTTGACCCTAGCACCAGGGAGTAAGATGCTTCAGGAGGCAAAGGCAGGCTTGACAGAGGGCATCTACATTTTCTTCCAAACAGATGGCAGTCTCTTCAACCTGCGGCGATTACTGGTACTTAGCAAAACTTCAGAAGAGCTTATTTTATAGCTTCTGTTTGCTGATGATTGCACCTTTCTGGCACACACAGAGGAGGTAATGCAGCTCATTGTAAAATGTTTCTCTGAGGAAGGAAGTGCCTTTGGCCTTACTATTAGCCTAAGGAAAACAGACGTGCTGTACCAACCACGACCCTGAGGAAATTACAATCATCACAGATCAGCATTGACGGCAGCAACCTCAATACAGGAGAACAGTTTACTTATCTAGGTAGCATTACCTTAGATGATGCCACTGTCAACAAGGACATAGACAATCAACTGTCCACGGCCAACAACTCCTTTGGCCCCTCTTGAAGTTTATCTGGTGAAACCATTCACTACACATCTCTACCACAATTCAAGTATACAGAGCGGTTGTCATCACCACCCTCTTGTATGGGTCAGAATCACGGGTTCTGTATAGAAAACCAATGTGACTGCTGGAGAGTTTCCATCAACACTGTCTTTGATTTATCATGAACATCAACTGGCAGAATTGCATCACAAATAATGAAGTCCTCAACAGAGCCAATCTGCCCAGCATTGATTACATTCCCTTACAATGCCAATTATGCTGGGAGGGCATTTGTCACACATGGAAGATTCTAGAATGCCAAAAGCAGTACTTTATGGTAAACTATGTGCCACTAAGCGAGCTCGAGGTGCACCTCACAAACACTTCAAAGACCAGCTGAAAAGAAAGCTCTCTCTGGCTGACATTGAACATTGTCGGAGCAAGAGGCCGCCGACAGAGGCAACTGGTGCACAACAGTCAGGAAAACATCCTATAACTTTGAAAGAAACAGATGCGAGGCTGCTGAGGAAAGGTGCAGACAACAGAGGGAGCCTGCTTGTACCACAGTTCCTCCAAGCCAGGAGGTCTTGTACCCAACTGCTCAAGACTTGCAGATCAAGAATTGGTCTCTTCAGTCACCAACGATCATGTCAACTACCAGAGAGACAAGCCATCCCATAATCTTAGCCTGCAAAGAATCTGCCATTATCATCAGAGTGCTGGATAGAGAGGATGCCCGAGAGGGGCCAAGGACTGAATCTATTTGATTGGAGCTAAGAAACAGCAGGTACTGTTACATTGCTGGTTATATTCTATAGGTCAGCAACTCCTGCGAAAGATACAGAGGAACAAATTTACAAGGAAATTAGAGACAGGTGCAATTATAGAGTAGTTGAAATGGGGACTTTACTTATCCTAATGTAGACTGGAATTGTAATAGTGTAAAAGCCAGGGAGGGGCAAAAGTTTCCGAGTGTGTTCAGGAGAATTTTCTACATCAGTATGTGTCCAGTCTAATGAGGAAGGAGGTATTGTTGGATTTGGTTATGGGGCATGAAATTGGCCAAGTGAATAAAATGTCAGTAGGGGAACACTTAGGGATCAGAGATCAGAGTATAAGATTTAGGTTGACTCTGAAAAAGGACAAGGAGCAATCCAGAGTGAAAATAATCAACCGGGAGAGGGCAAACTTCAATGGGTTGAGAACGGATCTGCCAGGAAGGTAAAACTGTAATGAAACAATGAGCTGCCTTTAAAAAGGAGCTAATTCAGGTGCAGTGAAGGTCCAATTCCACAAAGGGAAAAGGTAGGACAAACATGTCCAGAGCTCCCCAGATGATGAAAAAGTCAGCGCGTAAAATAAAGTAGAAAAAGGATGCATATGAAAGACATCAGGTGTGTAATACAATTGCAACCAGGCTGAATATTAAAGGTTCAGATGGGAAGTGAAAACATTAAGAGAATCAAAGAGGGAGTAAGAGAAGAGACTGGCAGCTAACTTAAAAGGGAATCCAAATGTCTTCTCCAGGCATATAAACAGTAAAACGGTGGTAAAAGGAGGAGTGAGAGATATACAAAGGAGATTTATGCATGGAAGTAGGGGCATGGCTGAGGTACTGAATGAATACTTTGCATCTGTCTTTACATAGGAATCAGATGCTGCCTGAATCATAGTGAAAGAGGGGACACTAGATGGGCTAAAAATTGATAATGTGGATGTATTAGATTGGTTGGCTCTACTTAAAGTTGGTAAGTCACCAGGACCAGATGAGATACATCCAAGGATACCGAGGGAAGTATGGGTGCAAATTGTAGAGGCACTGGCCATTATCTTCCAATCCTTCTTAGATACAGGGGTGGTGCCAGAGGACTGGAGAATTGAAAATATTGCACCCTTATTCAAAAAATGCTGTAAGGATAAACCCAGCAACAACAGCCCAGTCAGTTTAACCTTGGTGGTGGGAAAGCTTCAAGACACAGTAATTCGGGGAAACAAATTAACATTTCACTGAGAGATCGATCTATGATGCAGACTCCCTAAAGTTAATATTGATTCTGACAATGCCAACGAGACAGATTTCATTCACAGAAAAACATTTTACAATACAGTATGTGAGTAATTTGAGACATAACATGTGGAAAGTGTATAATATTTGAGAGGAACAGGGAAATTTGGACCTATGTTTCCTAAAATTCTCCGGCACTGGGGTTTTCCACGCTTCATATCTGGGTCTGTTTGGACTAATTTATAGAAATCGATTCCTGTGATTAGTCAACAACTCCATTATTATTGATGATGCGACTGTCAGGAGGACACAAAGCAAATTAGACTGGAGTGCACAGTCCATGGTGGAGATAATATTCTCATTTAATTTGCTATGATTTTGATGCTTATTGTTTCTACCCCTTTAAAAATGGGCACTTTTGTTAGAATAATTTTATTTTTTTGATGCAACGGGGGTGGGGACGTGTCGTCCTATTTGGGCAATGAGAAGAGTAAAAGGTGAATGAGATAGTCTTTTGTCTTTTTGCTCCAGCAAGTAGCTGTGAGGCGTTGCCTAGTGATGGGAGAACCAATTAAATATGTAATGATCGAGGTGGGAGGAGTTCACTGTTTGTTCTAGTCCCACTTTCCCACAGGTCACAACATATTATTTTTAATTTTCCCACTTATCGATACGGTCAATCATATACTTTATTTTTCCCAGTACCGAACACACTAACCGTGTTTCTCTAATGAACAACAAAGTTATCAATTTATTATAAAACAAGTCTTAACTAGTAATGAAGTAAAGCATAAACACACAGATCAAAATATTTAAAGTTCCCTTTTTTTACCTTTGTCCCTTTTTCACTCACACATACACTGTTTAACCAAAGAAAAATAAAAAAGATTTTTATAAATTCAGAGCTCTGTTACAGACAAAAAATCTTGGGCAGATTACTTGCTCATTTTTGAAGAAAACAGCTGATGAGATATTAGAATTAGAATTAGAACATTACAGCGCAGTACAGGCCCTTCGGCCCTCGATGTTGCGCCGACCTGTGAAACCATCTGACCTGCACTATTCCATTGTCATCCATATGTCTATCCAATGACCACTTAAATGCCCTTAAAGTTGGCGAGTCTACTACTGTTGCAGGCAGGGCGTTCCACGTCCCTACTACTCTCTGAGTAAAGAAACTACCTCTAACATCTGTCCTATATCTATCACCCCTCAATTTAAAGCTATGTCCCCTCGTGTTTGCCATCACCATCCGAGGAAAAAGACTCTCACTATCCAATATGTTGTTCCAAAACTGGCATACAGTCGAACTCCTGAGTACACTTAAATAGGTCACTCGGATCTCCAGAACAATTTTTGTCAGGCTGTGTTGAGAAGTAATTTTTCAGATATTCTTCAAAGACAGGATGTGAGCTGAATTAACACCATGGACTTCTCAGCGTCCTTCAGAGATATTGGAAAATGAAGCTGGGTTGTGGTCTTCTCTCCTTTTTACTCTTCTTCAACAGACTTGAATTTATCTGCCACTCACTCCAGAAGGTAAAACACACATGCTGGGCTGAAATTTACAAGCCCTCTGACATCAGTGGTTGTGGTGGGGGGCCCCAGAAACATTTCTGTGATAGGCCCGCCATGATTCATGACGTCGGGTATGTCCTCTGATGCGGCCACTTGCCACTCGGCACCCCAATTAACATATGTAAAGTGCTACTTACTTTGCCTGCTTATGCATCCTGCTGCCTGTCGTTTCACAGTTCTGTATTTTTCATTGAACAGGCAGCTGCTATGTGTCATCCCATTCACAAATGTGAAAAGCCGGCAGGACAGGAGTCATCGGACACAGTGCAGGTAAGTCTGGATATACCAGGATCTCAACTCTGCATGCTAGTGGTGGGATCTCTGTACACTGTTGTCGGAGAGGTAGGAGGGCGGGATGGTGTTACAGGAGGAACAGCTCTGCAGCCATGAAGTGAGGTACTGCGTTACCTCCCTTCATAAACGGTGTCCGCTCTGTGCCATTGTTTGTCTGTGTGAGTGAAGGAGCGATGGCATTCCAGTTACCCTGTGTGGGGAAGGTGCCAAAAACAGTAGGCATGGAAAGGTGATCTGGCTGGTGGGGCAATCGATGCAGCTGTTACAATCTGAACATGGTCATGCTGTGCCACTCTTAAGGGGAGCTAAAATGGGCAATGCCATGCCATGGTACATAGTTGATGCATGAAAGCATCTGATGTACCAGTCAACATCAATGGCTGCCCTGTTCGGAACCTTCGAAGAAGTGAAGGAACCGAGTTTAATTGTCACATGGAGATGGGAGTTCCTCAAATGTAGGAGTCATGACAGCTCTCTGGGAAACATGCACAAACATGCATGATTCTTATCCTAAGGTCACAAGCTAATGGCACGTTTGAAGAGTGGAAGCCTTTGCGATTGACTTCCTATATTCAATGATCTGTTTGTTGTGAGGATCCATATGCACTGCAGGCAAAACCACCAGGCAGGTGCAGCCCACATACAGGCCCCCATCATGAGCAGCAGCAGCCCCCAAGGAGAGCTCGCCAATACAGATTGCTGCACAACTACAGGTCCCGAATGACAGACCTGCAGATTTCAGAGTGCCAGTATCAGAGGCAACTGGGGATGTCGAGACGGACAGTGATTCATCTCCGTGCCCTGCTCAACGATGACCTGCAGCCCATAGGCATAGGTGCACATTCTATGCCTGTGGCCATCAAAGTGATAGCGGCTTTTTTAGACCTCTGCATCATTTCAGGGGCCCACTGGAGACCTTCATGTGTCACTCAATCAGCAGTGCACTGCTGCATCAGGGAGGTCACTGATGCTCTTTGCTGGAGGGCTGGTGACTTCACGACGGACCCTGGGAGCCAGTTCCAGAGGGCCACCGGTTGCGGCTCCATTGTGGGATTCCCACAGGTGCGAGGGGACATAGACTGCACCCATGTGCAGCACCACACGGACTGCACCACAGCATAAGGTGGAATTTGAATTCAATTAATAAATCTGGAATTATAAAGCTAGTCTAATGATGGCCATGAAACCATTGTCGATTGTTTTAAAAACACATCTGGTTCACGAATGTCCTTTAGGGAAGGAAATCTGCTGTCCTTACCTGGTCTGGCCTACATGTGACTCCAGACCCACAGCAATGTGGTCGACTCTTACATGCCCTCTGAAATGGCCTAGCAAGCCACTCAGTTGTACCTAACCGCCGCGAAGTTAATAAAAAGGAATGAAACCGGACGGACCACCCGGCATCAACCTAGGCACCGGAACTGACAACGGCAAACCCAGCCCTGTGGACCCTGCAAAGTCCTCCTTATTAACATCTGGGGGCTTGTGCCAAAGTTAGGACAGCTGTCCCACAGACTAGTCAAGCAACAGCCTGACATAGTCATTCTCACAGAATCATACCTTACAGACAACGTCCCAGACCCTGCCATCACCATCCCCGGGTATGTCCTGTCCCACTGGCAGGACAGATCCACAAGAGGTGGCAGGAGAGTGGTATACAATAGGGAGGGAGTTACCCTGGGAGTCCTCAGCATCGACTCTGGACCCCATGAAGTCTCATGGCATCAGGCTAAACATGGACAAGGAAACCTCCTGTTGATTACCAACTACTGCCCTCCCTCAGCTGATGAGTCAGTACTCCTCCATGTTAAACAGCACTTGAAGGAAGCACTGACGGTGGCAATGGCACAGAATGTACTCTGGGTGAGGGACTTCAATGTCCATCACCAAGTGTGGCTCGGTAGCACCACTACTGACCGAGCTGGCCGAGTCCTAAAGGACATATCTGCTAGACTGGGGATGCGGCAGGTGGTGAGGGAGCCAACAAGAGGGCAAGAGGGGGAAACATACTTGACCTCGTCCTCACCAATTTGCCTGCCGCAGATGCATCTGTCCGTGACATTATTGGTAGGAGTGGACCACCGCACAGTTGTTGTGGAGACCAAGACCCGATTTCACATTGAGGATGCCCTCCTTCGTGTTGTGTGGGACTACCACCGTGCTAAATGGGATAGATTTCGAACAGATCCAGCAATGCAAATCTGGGCATCCATGAGGCGCTGTGGGGCATCAGCAACAGCAGAATTGTACTCAACCACGATCTGTAACCTCATGGCCCGGCATATCTCTCACTCTACCATGACCATCAAGCCAGGAGACCAACCTTGGTTCAATGAAGAGTGCAGGAGGGCATGCCAGGTGCAGCACCAGGCATACCTCAAAATGAGGTGTCAACCTGGTGAAGCGACAACACAGGGCATTCTGCGTGCTGAACTGCGTAAGCAGCATGCGATAGACAGAGCTAAGCGATCCCATAACCAACGGATCAGATCTAAGCTCTGCAGTCCTGCCACATCCAGCCGTGAATGGTGGTGGACAACTAAACAACAAACTGGAGGAGGTGGCTGCAAAAATATCCCCATCCTCAATATTGGGGGAGCCCAGCACATCAGTGCGAAAGATAAGGCTGAAGCATTTGCAACAATCTTCAGCCAGAAGTGCCGAGTTGATGATCCATCTCGGCCTCCTCCTGAAGTCCCCAGCATCACAGGTGCCAGACATCAGCCAATTCTATTCACTTTGCGTGATATCAAGAAACGACTGAAGGCACTGGATACTGCAAAGCTATGGGCCCTGTCATTCTGGCAATAGTACTGAAGACCTGTGCTCCAGAACTTGCCGCGCCCCTAGCCAAGCTGTTCCAGTATAGCTACAACACTGGCATCTACCCGGCAATGTGGAAAATTACCCAGGTCTGTCCTGTACACAAAAAGCAAGACAAGTCCAACCCAGCCAAGTACTGCCCCATCAGCCTACTCTCAATCATCAGTTAAGTGATGGAAGGTGTCATCAACAGTGCCATCAAGCGGCACCTGCCTAGCAATAACCTGCTCAGTGACGCTCAGTTTGGGTTCCGCCAGGGCCACTCAGCTCCAAGACCTCATCATAATCTTGGTTCAAACATGGACAAAAGAGCTGAACTCAAGAGGTGAGGTGAGAGTGACTGCCCTTGACACCAAGCCAGCATTTGACCAAGTATGGCATCAAGGAGCCCTAGCACAACTGAGGTCAATGGGAATCAGGGCGAAAAACCTCCGCTGGTTGAAGTCATACCTAGTGCAAAGAAAGATGGCTGTGGTTGTTGGAGGTCAATCATCTGAGCTCCAGGACATCACTGCAGCAGTTCCTCAGGCCCAACCATCTTCAGCTGCTTTATCAATGACCTTCCTTCAATCATAAGGTCAGAAGTGGGGATGTTCACTGATGATTGCACAATGTTCAGCACCATTCGTGACTCCTCAGATACTGAAGCAGTCCGTGTAGAAATGCAGCAATCTTGGACAATGTCCAGGCTTGGGCTGATAAGTGGCAAGTAACATGCGCCCAACACAAGTGCCAGGCAATGACCATCTCCAACAAGAGAGAATCTAACCATCTCCCCTTGACATTCAATGGCATTACCATCGCTGAATCCCCCACTATCAACATCCTAGGGGTTGCCATTGACCAGAAACAGAACTGGAGTAGCCATATAAATACTATGGCTACAAGAGCAGGTCAGAGGCTAGGAATCCTGCGGCGAGTAACTCACCTCCTGACTCCCCAAAGCCTGTCCATCATCTACAAGGCACAAGTCAGGAGTGTGATGGAATACTCTCCACTTGCCTGGATGGGTGCAACTCCAACAACACTCAAGAAGCTTGACACCATCCAGGACAAATCAGCCCACTTGATTGGCACCTCTTCCACAAACATTCACTCCCTCAACCAGCGATGCACAGTGGCTGCACTGCAGCAATGCACCAAGGCTCCTTAGACAGCACCTTCCAAACCCGCGACCTCTACCAACTAGAAGGACAAGGGCAGAAAATGCATGGGAACACCACCAGCTGCAAGTTCCCCTCCAAGTCACACACCATCCTGACTTGGAACTATATCGCCGTTCCTTCTCTGTCGCTGTGTCAAAATCCTGGAACTCCCTTCCTAACAGCACTGTGGGTGTTCCTACCCCAAATGGACTGCAGTGGTTCAAGAAGGCAGCTCACCACCACCTTCTCAAGGGCAATTAGGGATGGGCAATAAATGCTGGCCTGGCCAGCAACACCCACATCCCATGAATGAATTTTTAAAAAATGTGGCCATCAAGGATCCCGCCGGGCAACCAGCTGCATACGTAAACCATAAGGGCTTCCACTCAATCAACGTGCAGCTCGTATGTGATCACCAGAAACACTTCATGCAAATCTGTGTTCACTTTCCAGGAAGTTGCCATGACACCTTCATCCTGCATCAATCCCAGCTGGTGCTGCTGCACACTGAACTGGCTCAGTTGGAGGGGTGGCTTCCTGGAGACAAGGGCTATCCCTTACAGATATGGCTCCTGACACCAGTGAGACACCCTCAGCACTGCTGCAGAAGAGCGATATAATTCCAGACATGGAGCTACAAGAGCCACCATTGAGCTGCCAATCCGCATGCTGAACATACGCTCCTGCTGCCTGCATAGATTAGGTGATACCTTGAACTACGAACTGGAAAGGGTAGCTCATATCGTTGCTGTCTGCTTTGCTCTGCACAACTACACACTCAATAGTAGGAAGGCCATGCAGGATGAGGAGGGACATGAGCAGGACTCCTCCTTGGACGATGAGAACACTGAGGATTTACAGCAGGAAAGTTGTATGGAGGACAGTGAGCAGCCAGGCGACACATCCAGGGCGAGCAGCGAACAAGGGATGCATGGTCACGCCTTATTGATCAGAGGTTCTCTATGACATAGAAACCACCATGTGCTCTGCAAGCCACACTGCATCCTCGTTCACCTGTTGTGCAGCAGTCCACATCTGCAACATATTTATCTCCACCATTATTATTAGCAGCAGACTGAGCCATTGTTCATGTTATTACATCCGTGGAGACGCACATGAGTGATACTGACATAGCAATGATGTTATTCCATACATTGGCACTTCTGAAAGGCCAGTGATGTAACGGGAGGAGACACGATCGGTATATGCTGGCAAACTTCATTCACGCTGTAAAAACAACACAGATGTTGTGAAGAAGATTTAGAGATTGAACTTTTTACAGTGTTGTGTCACCTGTGCAGACCCATTTGTGTCACCGTGTTTTTTGGAAACCCTTGCAGGTGTTCCTTCATGGTGCCACTTCTGTGCTAGCAGTCTGACTAGAGGAAGGCTGCTGATCAGATTGCCCTTTGGCTGCCCTTTGTCATATTTCAGGTTTGCAATGCAGCTCGAAGAGAAACATCATTTCCTGGTTCCATAATAATTCAATTCCAGTTACCTGTCTTTTCACATAACAGTTAGCGATGTAATGAATACAGATTCCAAATGTATATTAGTCTGCAGCTTTTCACATGCAGGAAATTATAAGGCAATAGTATGTGGATATTATTAAATGACACTTGTATTTCTAAGAGTGTATTTGCCTTTTATGATACAATTCAGACCCGCTTTCTGATATGTACAAAAGTAAGAATGTTCACCCAGGTGCAGCAAGCCTACAAGAACAAATGTTACACCTTTTCGATTTAGAGATACAGCACTGAAACAGGCCCTTCGGCCCACCGAGTCTGTGCCGACCATTAACCACCCATTTATACTAATCCTACACGAATCCCATATTCCTATCACATCCTCACCTGTCCCTATATTCCCCTGCCACCTACCTATACTAGTGACAATTTATAATGGCCAATTCACCTATCAACCTGCAAGTCTTTTGGCTGTGCGAGGAAACTGGAGCACCCGGAGGAAACCCACGCAGACACAGGGAGAACTTGCAAACTCCACACAGGCAGTACCCAGAATTGAACCCGGGTCGCTGGAGCTGTGAGGCTGCGGTGCTAACCACTGCGCCACTGTGCCACCCTGAGTGGAAGAAGAGGATTTCAACTGCACAGGGCACTGGGACAAAGCAGAGTAAGCATGTGGCAGAAATGCAGAAACTGATGGAGGAACTCAGCAGGTCTGGCAGCATCTGTGGAGAGACAAACAGTTAACTTTCAGGTTTGTGACCTTGGTCACAGAGTTCACTCTGCTTCTCTCTTCACAGATGCTGTTGGACCTGCTGAGTTTCTCCAGCACTTTCTGCTTTTCTGCCAGATTGCCAGCATCCGCAGTATTCTGTGCTGAGGTAAGTATTTGCTGTTATTTCGGTCAAAGATTCAACTCTGGTTATTCTTGCTCCCAATATGTGTGTCTCTGGCATTAGGAAACATGGGCTGAATTCTATTTCTCCAAGCTTTAGCAGATTCTCTGGTTTGATATCAATCAAATAATCCTGAATCCTAAAAGTTGACTTCCACAATATAAAGTAACCTACGTATTTGGCAGCTGTCAGGAAGCAGGTTCTGGGGTGTTTTAAATCGGCTCCAGCACCTGCTTCTCAGATGAGCCAATGTCAGTCACGGTGCCAGATGTCCCGCCCCGTGCCAGGTAATTTGAGGGGGGGGGGGCGTCGCCATGTCGATATGAGCTGATTCACAGAATCACAGAATCATTACAGTGCAGAAGGAGGCCATTCGGCCCATTGTCCCAGCACTGGCTCTCTGAAAGAGCAACTCCCTCAGTTCCATTCCCCTGCCTTCTCTCCATGACCCTGCACATTCTTACTTTCATATAACTATCTAATTTCCTTTTGAATGCTTCAATTGAACTTGCCTCCAACACGTTCTCAGGTAGTCCATTCCAGACCTTAACCACTCGCTGCGTGAACAAGTTTTTCCTCAGGTCACTTTTGCTTCTCTGACCAAATACTTTAAATCTTTGTCCTTTTGTTCTCGATCCTTTCACGAGTGGGAACAGTTTCTCGCTATCTACTCTGTCCTGACCCCTCATGATTTTGAATACTTCTATCAAATCACCTCTCAGCCTTCTCTTCTCCAAGGAAAACAGTCCAAACTTCTCCAATCTCTCTTCATAACTGAAATTCCTCATCCCTGGAACCATTCCCATGAATCTAATATTGTGGCGGCTCAGTGACAGGCAGTTCGCCGCTTCCAAGCGCCACCGCAATCTGCGACCTACTCGTAAAATTCAGCCCTCTGACCAACAAGCAAAACGCTCATGGGGTTTCTACCATTTCAGAATGTATCCTGCCCTCAAGATTCAAATCATTCAAGGAGAATATTGTGGCCCCTTCATTAAAAAGTGAAACCTCATTTCAAATAATAGTTCAGAGGCCGGACTCTCTGGCCGGAATTTTATGTTGAGCAGGAGGCCTTGCCCAATGACCAAAAAGTCGGGAGTGAACCTGCTTCCACCAGGCCTGGGAACCACATTAGGATTTTACATGGTCCAGGACCTTAACTGGACTTGGGGGGGACTTCCACCTTCTTGAGACAGGAAATCCAGTCTCCAAGAGCTGCCAATCAATCAGCGGACCAACAGCTCTCAGTCCCAGCAGTGTTACCAGGAGAGGTGTCCACTGCTGGGACTGCACCCTGCCAACAGCAGCGAAGTGGATATCGACCCCAGCAGATAGGTACACTTTGGAGCCTTGATGGGGACAATCAGCTAGGCTCCGGCGATGCAAAAGGGGTTGGTTGGGGGGTGGTGGGTGGATGGGAACTTTATTTAAGTGGGGGCATTTGGGGCTTCAGAGGGGGGAGCCTCCATGGGGCACAAGGTGCCTGATCAGGAGGCCCAACCCCAACCCACAGGGAGGCCACTAGGTTTTACCTTTATGCTCCCATGCCTGCTACCAGCTCACTCCAGTGGGGGGCATAAAGTTCCAGCGTGAATATAGGGATATGCCAGGGTCCTGGGGGCTGGTGGGACTGCACCAGATCTGAGTCAACACAAGCAAGAAAACTGGAAACCAAGAACAGGCCACAACACTGAATTGTCCACTGATACAGAGTTCCGATACAGTCTTTGTTAAAAATCACACAATGGGTAAGGATCTCAAAGTGAGTGACTGTGTCGAGGAGAGGAGGCCATTTGTGACATGAACAAGGACAGCAACAGAGGGAATACAATAGAAATTCATGTTTTGCTATTTTCATCATTTAAATAATTTAACAATTAGAATCATTGGATATTTCACCCCATTCTTTAACTCCTCCCTGAATTTATTCCGGGTCATAGAGTCATAGAGTCGTACAGCATAGAAACAGGTCATTCGGCCCACCATGACAATCATAATGCCTATCTATAATAATCCCATCTGCCTGCATTAATTCCATATCCCTCTATGCCTTGCTCATTCAAGTACCTGTCCAGACGCCTCTTAAATGTCGCTACTGTTCCTGCCTCCACCACCTCCTCAGGCAGCTCATTCCAGATACCCACTATTCTTTGTGTGAAAAATTTACCCTTTTGATCCCCTTTAAACCTCCTCCTCCTCACCTTAAATCTATGCCCTCTAGTTTTAGTCACCCCTACCATGGAAAACAGACTCTGGCTATCTACCCTATCTATGCCTCTCATAATTTTATACACCTCTATCATGTCCCCTCTCAGCCTCTTTCACTCCAGGGAAAACAGACCCAGCCGATCCAATCTCTCTTTATAACTCAAGCCCTCCAAACCAGGCAACATCCGTGTGAATCTTTTCTGCACCCTCTCTAGCTTAATCACATCTTTCCTGTAGTGCGGCGACCAGAACTGCACACAGTACTCCAAATGCGGCCTAACCAACGTCATGTACAACGGTAACATGACGTCCCAACTCTTGTACTCAATGCCTCGGCCAATGAAGGCAAGCATGCCATATGCCTTCTTCACCACCCTGTCTATTTGTGTTACCACTTTCAGGGAACTATGTACTTGCACCCCAATGTCTCTCTGCTCAACAACACTCCTCAGGGCCCTGCCATTCACTGTATATGTCCTGCCCTGGTTTAACTTCCCAAAATGCATCACTTCACACTTGTCTGCGTTAAATTCCATTTGCCAATCCCTTACCCACTTTCCCAGTTGATCTATATCCTGTTGTAACCTGAGACAACCTTCTTCACTGTCCACTATGCCACCAATTTTGGTGTCATCTGCAAACTTACTAATCATGCCCCTTACATTCACATCCAAGTCATTAATATATATGACAAACAACAGAGGGCCCAGCACTGATCCCTACGGCACACACTGGTCACCGGCCTCCAATCTGAAAAACAACCCTCCACTACCACCCTCTGCCTCCCATCACCAAGCCTATTTTGTATCCAAATTGCTAGCTCACCCTGGATCCCATTTGTTTGAACGTTCTGGACCAGCCTACCATGCGAGACCTTGTCAAAGGCCTTGCGAAAGACAATGTGGACAACGTCCATCACCCTAGCCTCGTCTATCCTCTTGGTTACCTCTTCGAAAAACTCAATCGAATTCGTGAGACATGATTTCCCACGCACAAAGCCATGCTGACTATCCCTAATCAGACCATGCCTTTCCAGATGCATATAAATCCTGTCTCTCAGAATCCCTTCCAATAACTTTCCCACTGCTGATGTAAGGCTCACCAGCCTGTAGTTCCCTGGCTTATCCCTGCTGCCCTTCTTAAATAAAGGCACAACATTAGCTATCCTCCAATCTTCCGGTACATCACCCGTGGCTAACGATGATTCAAAAATCTCTGCCAGGGCCCCAGCAATCTCCTCCCTTGCTTCCCATAGCATCCTAGGATACACCTGGTCAGGCCCTGGGGATTTATCCACCTTGATATGCTTCACAACCTCCAACACCTCCTCCTTTGTAATGTTGATATGCTTCAGGATATTGCTGTTCCCTCCCTTGAACTCATTAGCTTCCATGATCTTCTCCATGGTAAATACAGGCAAGAAATATTCATTTCAGACTTCACCCATTTCCTGTGGCTCCACACGTAGATTACCACACTGATCCTGCATAAATAAACGGGTTGATGAAAGAACCCAAAAACTGAAGCAATCCGCTTTCCTCCAGAATAAAATTTGATTCATTGAAATTTGAACCCGAGAAATACCTAACACCTGCTATTCAGACACAGAAAATCATTATAAAAAATAACAAATATAACAGGCTGAAACTGCCCGAGATGGCGAGGATTAAAATGATGGACTTTCTCCGCTTCTCCATCTCTGGGTCACTCTGATTCTCTCTATTGCTGTGAGCCCGGAGTCTCCTGCGTGCTCTACTGGTTGATAGAATGTGTCTGACAGACAGAGCATTGAGCAGTAAAATCAGAATGAAGAGGAGACAATGGGTTCAAATGATGAAAATCCAGTATTATGCAGTTCATATATTAATTTGATGCTGCAGAACCAATGTATATTTATATGAATTATATGAGTAAGAATAAAACAAAAACTTAGGTTCATACATGAAATGTGCAAAGACATTTTTTAAGCAGCTCAGTGTACAGATCGTTGCTTTTAAAGGTCGACTCGGGTCTGCAAATGAAGTCCGACCCAAGACTGACAGAACCACATCCGACCTGACCATTTTTTCCCGTGCCTGACCCGACCTGACCACCGGAATGTTTAGTTAATCAACTTCTGTTCTTCACTTTTTAAGCTTGTGCAGATCGGTTAACAAAAACTGTAACTAGGCTTGAACTTTTGTTTAAAAAGTACATTAAGATTGGAGTCATGTACCGGAGGTGGAGATAGACGATGACAGACCCGGCCTGACCCGACCCGAGCCCGAATGCTGGACCCGGAAGAGTGACCTAGCCTGACCTGAACCCAACACCTGTCGTCGGGTCCGTCGGGTTCAGGTTGGGCAGTCATGCTCCAGTTACTATAACTCGTGCTGCTGTTTTCTCAGTGCAATATTTTATTTTCATCTTCTGGCAACAAATGGCCATAAATCGATCAAAGGTGAAAGCGACTGTTAACCAGACAGAACAGCTGATGGTTGCATAGTTTAGGACAGAACGGAGACTGCATACGGGTGTGATGGACAGGAAACTGAGTGGGAAATAAATACCAGCAATCCGGTTTAATATCACTGCAGTGATCAGGACCAGGAGATCCGTCACTGCCATGGACACCAGGTAGTAAGTGATACATCTGGAGAGACCACATCTTCCTCGGGACAGGATCACAATCACTGCCAGGTTAGCTGTCACAGAGAGAGACAGAAAGGCTGAGAGAAAGTGGGAGAGTGTATGTGTGTGAGCGAGTGAGAAGAGGAAAGTTACTGGTCCAACTCCCAGCAAAATCAGCCATTTTACAGGATGCTGTGTGAAATTTACTGTTTTATTGTAAGATACAGCACTGAAACTTCGGCCCAGTGAGTCTGTGCTGGCCAGGAACCACCCACTTACGCTAACCCTACAGTAATCCCATATTCCCTACCATCCACCTACACTAGTGACAATTTACAATGACCAATTTACCTATTACCTACAAGTCTTTGCCTGTGGGAGGAAACCGGAGCACCCGGAAAAATCCCACATGGTCACAGAGAGAACTTGCAAACTCCACACAGGCAGTACCCAGAATTGAACCCGGGCCGCTGGAGCTGTGAGGCTGCTGTGCTAACCACTGTGCCACTGTGCCACCCACAGTGACATGTGATCCTGAGTTGGACACGACTGCTTACACTGCAGGCAATTGCTTCTGTGTTTAAAACAAGCATGCGGATTAAAAATATGGGCCTGAATTTGACAGGCACCCCGACGTGAGGGGGTCGTGGTGGTGGGCGGGGGGGGGCCGGAAAATGCCTCTGGCAGAGGCCCGGCACACGTCTCGATGCCATGAAGTCCCGGCCCGATATTGCTGGTGTTGGCAAGGCCTAATGGTGGCCGTAATAACGACGGGAGATGGCCTCTGGGAAAAGGTAAGTATGTGTAAATTTATTTCATTGATTTAACCATTTTAACGAGGGCGCTAACACCAACCGGCGGGAAGTCCTCACTGAGGCATTGCTGCAGCCAGTCGAATGTGCAGCAGAGCCTTCTCGGCATCAAGAGTTGTGGTGGGCCAAACCAGCAAGGATTTTACAGGACCCCCCCCCCACCCCCCCTCCAAGACACAGTGGCGCAGTGGTTAGCACCGCAGCCTCACAGCTCCAGCGACCCGGGTTCAATTCTGGGTACTGCCTGTGTGGAGCATGCAAGTTCTACCTGTGTCTGCGTGGGTTCCCTCTGGCTGCTCCGGTTTCCTCCCACATGCCAAAGACTTGCAGGTTGATAGGTTAATTGGCCATTAGCAATTGCCCCTAGTTTCGGAAGGCGGTAGGGAAACATAGAGACATGTGGGGATATGGCAGGAATATGGGATTAGTGTAGGATTAGTATAAATGGGTGGTTGATGGTCGGCACGGTGGGCCGAAGGGCCTGCTTCAGTGCTGTATTTCTAAACTAAAAGACGTCAAGGTAAAATTCAGCCCTCAGTGGGTACTGGTCAAGTTCAGCACGGTTACATTCAGTGTGTGCTGGTCAAGTTCAGCATGGTTACATTCAGTGTGTACTGGTCCAGTTCAGCACGGTTACATTCAGTGTGTACTGGTCAAGTTCAGCATGGTTACATTCAGCGTGTACTGGTTCAGTTCAGCATGGTTACATTCAGTGTGGAAAAGTCCAGTTCAGCTCGGTTAAATTCAGTGTGCACTGGTCCAGTTCAGCTCGGTTACATTCAGTGTGGAAAAGTCCAGTTCAGCTCGGTTAAATTCAGTGTGTACTGGTCCAGTTCAGCTCGGTTACATTCAGTGTGGAAAGGTCCAGTTCAGCACGGTTACATTCAGCGTGTTCTGGTCCAGTTCAGCACGGTTACATTCAGTGTGGCAAGGTCCAGTTCGGCACGGTTACATTCAGTGTGGAAAAGTCCAGTTCAGCACGGTTACATTCAGCGTGTACTGGCCCAGTTCAGCACGGTTCCATTCAGTGTGTACTGGTCCAGTTCAGCTCATTTACATTCAGTGTGTACAGGTCCAGTTCAGCACATTTTCATTCAGTGTGTCCAGGTCCAGTTCATCATGGTTACATTCAGTGTGAACAGTCCCAGTTCAGCATGGTTACATTCAGAGTGAACAGGCCCAGTTCAGCACAGTTACATTCAGTGTGGACAGGTCCAGTTCAGCATGGTTACATTCAGTGTGAACAGTCCCAGTTCAGCATGGTTACATTCAGAGTGAACAGGCCCAGTTCAGCATGGTTACATTCAGAGTGACCAGGCCCAGTTCAGCACAGTTACATTCAGTGTGGACAGGTCCAGTTCAGCACGTTTACATTCAGTGTAAACAGTCCCAGTTCAGCACAGTTACATTCAGTCTGGACAGGTCTAGTTCAGCACAGTTACATTCAGTGTGAACAGTCCTAGTTCAGCAGTTACATTCAGTCTGGACAGGTCTAGTTCAACACGGGCTGGTTTCTGTTCTCATCCTGAAGGCAGGTAGGCTGGGGTGGGCGGGGTCAGCGATTCGGGGTAGGATCGTCCGCCACGGAACCCGATGCTTTAATGCCGGGTCCTGATATTCCCAGAGGCGGCGAAGTTCTGTGGCAGCACCTCAGCCTCTCTGCGACAGATCCGATCTTTAAATATGTTAAATTCCTACAGGGTATGATAAGGCAGAAAAGGAAAGCTTATGTCCAACACCGAGAACTCAATACTACGGAAAACCCAGAGGAGTATAGAAAGTGCAGAGATGAAATCAAAAAGGAAATTAGGAAAGTAAAGGGAGGACATGAAAGAATATTGGCAAGTAAAATCAAGGTGAACCCAAAGATATTTTATCAACACATTTAGAGTAAGAGGATAACTCAGGAGAGAGTCGGGCCCATAAAAGACCAAAAAGGTCACCTATGTGCATGAGCGGAAGATATTGGTATAGTTCTTAATGAATACTTTGAGTCTGTCTTCACAAAAGAGGGGGACCATGCGGTTATTGTAGTTAAGGAGGTAGAGTGTGAAGTATTGGATGTGATAAACATAAGGAGAGAGGAAGTATTAATGGGATTAGCATCCTTGAAAGTTGAGAAATCACCAGGGCCAGATGAAATGTTAAAAGAAGCAAGAGAGGAAACAAGCGAGGGTCAGACCATCATTTTCCAGTCCTCACTGGATACAGCTATAGTATCGGAGGATTGGAGAATTGTTAAGGTTGTACCTCTGTTTAAAAAGGAAGCAAAGGGTAGACTGAATAATTACAGGCCAGTCAGTCTAAACTCAGTGGTGGGCAAATTATTGGAATCTATTCTGAGAGACAGGATAAACTGTCACTTAGAAAGGCACAGGCGAATCAAGGACAGTCAGCGTGGATTTGTTAAGGGAAGATCTTGTTTGACCAACTTGATCGAATATTTTGAAGAAATAGCAAGGAAGATAGATGAGGGTAGTGCAGTTGATGTGGTCGACATGGATTTTAGCAAGGCTTTTGACAAGGTCCCACATGGTAGACTGGTTTAAAAAATAAAATTTCATGGGATCCAGGGAATTGCGGCAAGGTGGATACAAAATGTGCTGAGTGGCAGGAAACAAAGGGTAATTGTTGACGGCTGTTTTAGTGACTGGAGGGCTGTTTCCAGTGGCGTTCTGTGGGCTCAGTAATGAGTCCTCTGCTTTTTGTGGTGTATATTAACAATTTAGATGTAAATGTAGGGGGCATGATCAAGAAGTTTGCGGATGACACAAAGATTGGCCGTGTGGTAGATAGCGAGGAGGATAGCTGTCGGCTGCAGAAAGATATTGATGGTCTGGTCAGATGGGCAGAAAAGTGGCAAATGGAATTCAACCTGGAGAAGTGTGAGGTGATGCATTTGGGGAGGTCAAACAAGGCAAAGGAATACATGATTAATGGGAAAATACTGAGAAGTGTAGGGGAAGTAAAGGACCTTGGAGTGAATGTCCACAGATCCCTGAAGGTAGCAGGACAGGTTGATAAGGTGGTTAAGAAAGCATATGGAATCCTTTACTTTATTAGCCAAGGTGTAGAATACAAGAGCAGGGAGGTTATGCTGGAACTGTATAACTCATAGTTTTAGCTACAAGTTGAGTACTGTGTGCAGTTCTGGTCACCTCGTAACAGAAAGGATGTAATTGCACTAGAGAGGGTACAGAGGAGATTTACGAGGATGTTGTCAGGACTGGAAAGATATGAGGCAAGATTGGATAGGCTGGTGTTGTTCTCCTTGGAACAGAGAAGGCTGAGGGGAGATCAGATTGAAATGTACAACATTTTGAGGGGCCTGGATAGAGTGGAGGTGAAGGGTCTATTCACCTTAGCTGTGAGGTCAGTGATAAGGGGGCCGAGATTTAAAGTGATCGGCAGAACAATTAGAAGGGAGATGAGGAATGACTTTTTCACCCAGATGGTGGTGGGAATCTGGAACTCACTGCCTGAAAGGGTAGTTGAGGCAGAGACCCTCAGCTCATTCAAAAGGAGTCTGGATATGCACCTCAACTGCTGTAAGCTGCAGGGCTATGAACCAATTGCTGGAAGGTGGGATTAGAATAGGTTGATCGCTTTTCAGCCAGCACAGACACGATGGGCCAAGTGGCCTCTTTCTGTGCCTTCAGCTTTCTAGGATTCTGTGATTTACCATTTTGCATGAATTAGAATGGAATTCGCTACATACCTACCAGCCGTTGACAATCTTCTGTTTGATATGCGGCATTCATGTCCCTTCACTTTCCCATCCTTGACAAGCTGGCGCCACCGAGGCGAGAGTCCTCGGTACCTGCAAAGGTTGGGTAAGTGATGCCTTAATACCCTGTTGAATATTTTCAACAGCAGACATTGAGATAAGGTTAATCCGCAGATGTGAGGGGACGGGGGAGCTCTGCAAGTGAATACCATTGAGGTGGGAAGGGGGATCTCTGCAAGTAGACGCACTGTTTCTGTCGGCGGTGGGGGGGGGGTGGGGGCGCGGGGGGCTGAACTGGGAAACTGTATCGGTTGTTTTTGTCGGGGGTCCAGTGCAGGCAACACAAACGGTATTCTGATTGTCATGTTGGCTCACAATTATTTAAAAATTGAGAGGGCAACGTCAAGCCATACCATTGAGCTCATGCCGGAACACTGCTGAAGCAGGAATTAACACAAATCTCTGCCCAGATAGGTGTACTTGACCTTTTGAAGGAATCTGAAGTTACCAGGAACATAGAGATGGGTATGATGCACCTTGTTTTCCTGGATCCCCTTGCAGTAATGAGGCATCACCACATCAGGGGACCCAAGAGGCAGCTGCGGCTCAAGAGGAAGCTCCCAGACGTGAGCAGCAGCAGCCACTGCGATGCAAACGAGCCCAGAGACATCAGCGAGTCTATAGGACGTGGATGACACACCTGCAGAGGTCTGAGTGCCAGAGATGACTATGGATGACCAAAGAGGCCATCAGACATCTCTGCACACTGCTGAATAATGATTTGCAACCAATGGGCTTCATTCATTTAATACATTCCATTGATGCACAATAACCCAGCAAGGAAAGTGTTCCAACCAAGGCTAATGAAAGAAATCAAGGATTGTATTAGAGCAAAGGAGGAGGTGTATAAAGATGCCAACAAACTGGTAAACCTGAGGATTGGGAATATTTCAGAATTCTGCAAATGAGGATCAAGTATAAGATTAAGAAATGGAAAAAAATGAGAGAAAACTAGTGAGAAACATAAAAACAGACTGTAAACGCTTCTAGAAATCTGTAAAAAGGAAAAGGTTAGCAAAAACAATTGTGGTCCCTTACAAGCAGAGTGAGAAGAATTTATAATGGGGTATAAGGAAATGGCAGAAAAACTAAATAAAAACTTTGTGTCTGTCTTCATGGAGTAAAACACAAAAAACCTTCCAGAAATAATGGAGAATGAAGGGACTAGTGTAAATGAGGAATGGCAAGATATTAATATTAGTCCAAAAACAAGCACTGGAGAAATTAATGGGACATAAAGTAAATAAATCCCTTGGACCTGATGATCTACATCCTAGAGTGTTGAAAGAGGTGGCTGTAGGGATAGTAGATGTATTGGTGGTCATCTTTCAAAATTCTGTAGATTCTGGAATGCTTCCTGCAGATTGGAACTTGGGAATTGTAACCCCATTATTTAAGAAAGGAGGGAGAGAGAAAACACGGAACTACAGACCTGTTATCCAAACATCAGTAGTCGGGAATATGTTAGAATCTACAATAAAGTATGTGATAACAGGACACTTAGAAAATAATGGTAGGATTGGACAGAGTCAACATGGATTTATGTTAATTAATTAACATTCCCAAAGGAATGTGAGGCTGAAGCGCAGTCGAATCTTGAGTAGCAGCTGCCTTAAACATTCAAACAAGGGCTGCAACCTCGCCCACTTCATATAAACATGGACCCTGGGAATCTGCATGTACCTAACTTGTGTTGTACCTGCTTTGGGAGAGGTGGAGTCAAGTGTACAGAGTTTGATTCTGTGTATGCTAAACACAGAAGGCAAGAATGTGAGGAATGTGAAATCTGTCTGTCAGAGACATCCCAGTGTTACATGGTTCTGATACTTGCTGTGTATTTAAGGCATTTACCTGTTTAAACAGCTCTGGCCAGTGACCTGCGTCTTCCCTCAACCCCTGAGTACCCAACATCAGGCAAATGTTTTATTATTACCTATATTATTTTATTACCTATACTAGTGACAATTTATAATGGCCAATTTACCTACCAACCTGCAAGTCTTTTGGCTTGTGGGAGGAAACCGGAGCACCCGGAGAAAACCCACGCAGACACAGGGAGAACTTGCAAACTCCACACAGGCAGCACCCAGAATCGAACCCGGGTCCCAGGTGCTGTTAGGCTGCAGTGCTAACCACTGTGCCACTGGGTCTAGGGCTTCACTCTCAGCCTTTACCTGGTTTAACCGTAACAGGGTTTAATTTTTAACAATACTGTGTTTTAGCTCCCCGTCAGTGAATCCTTGTTCACTGCTCTCCCATTGTAAGGCAAAGAAATCAACCAGACAGGTTTTCTCAGACTTAAACAGGAAAAGTGTAATTTTATTACCCTTAAAATTCAAATTCGATTAAAACTACTACAAATACGCGATCTGACTGTGCCAGCATGCTGGCATGCTGTAGGACAAAGTATAAATCGGGAAATAATGAAGGCATGCATGAAGGGCGCTACAATTGTCATGGTGATTTTAATCTGCATTTTGACTGGACAAATCAGATTGGCAGAGGTAACATGGAAGATGAATGTGTAGAGTGCATCAGGGATTGTTACTTAGAGCAATACGTTGCAGATCCTACCCGGGAACAGGCTATTTTACATCTAATAATGTGTAATGAGGTAGGATTAATAAGAGATATCGCAGTTAAGAATCCTCTGGGGAGTAGCGATCACAACATGGTAGAATTTCATATTCAGTTTGAGGGCGAGCAACTCGGGTCTCAAACCAGTGTCCTCAACATAAACAAGGGCAATTACAGAGGTATGAAGAAAGAGTTGTCTAAAGCGGGTTGGGGAAATAGACAAAGGGGAAGGTCAGGAGATGAGCAGTGGCAGACATTTGCCCACTCACTCAACCTATCTATATCCCCTTGCAGATTCCTTATGTCCTCATCACAACATGCCGTCCCACCTATTTTTGTATCATCAGCAAATCTGGATATTTTACACTCTGCTCCCTCCTCCAAGTCATTAATACAGGTAGCAAATAATTGAGGCCCTGGGACAGATCCTTGAGTCACTCCAGTAGTTACATCTTTCCAATCTGAAAAATATCCATTAATCCCGACTCTCTGGCCGCTGAATAATTTGCTTCCGAGAATTCTATGGGAAATCATGGAGAAAGTTGCACGGCCATGGTTATAAATCCAGGAGAAATTATTGAATACTGTGGAGGTACCGGGAGACTAGATAAAGGCGCATTCTACACTCTTTTATTAAAAAAAGAAAGCAGCAAAAGTGTCTCAGGAAACTACAGACCATGGAATTAGAGGTACACTGTGGGTAAAGTTATGGAAACACATTAAATATAAGATCATGGAGCATTTGGATATAAATATAATCTTATAATATTGTCAATAAGTGCTCATGAAGTGGTGGCCTTGCCAATCTAGTTCACTCATTTTCATGAGCGTTTGTGAAAGGGGCTTGATAGGGGTAAGGGGGTGGATGTGGTGCACTTGGATTTCTATCAGCCTTTTATACACTTCCTCTGGAAAGAATAGTACTGAAAAGAAATATAGCAGGAATCAGTGGAAATGTTTTACAAGGGATTGGTAATTGGTTGATCACTGGGGCCGAGAGTGTGGTGGTAGTGATTGCCATTGGCCTGGGAGAATGTATCCCACAGAGATCTGTTTTCAACCTCTTTAGATTAACATCTTTATAAACAATCAGCAACTCGGAATCACAAGAACAATGGTTACATTTTCAGAATAAACAAAGCTGATGAAAGTGGTAGACTGCAAAGCTGAAGTGGATAAGCTACAGGTGGATTTGGAATTGGGTAGACAGGCCACAGGTAGCATTTAACGTTACTTAAAGGGATGACGGTGGATAGGCAATGGCAAACATTTAAAGAGCGCTTGGATGAACTGCAACAACTGTTTAATCCTGCCTGGCACAAAAGTTAAGCGGGAAAAGTAGCCAAACCATGGCTTACAAGGGAAATTAGATATAGCATTAGATCCAAGGAAGAGGCATACAAATTTGCCAGAAGAAACAACAGACCTGAGGATTGGGAGCAGTTTAGAATTCAGCAAAGGAGGACCAAGGGATTGATTAAGAAGGGGAAAATAGAGTACAAGAATAAGCTTGCGGGGAACATAAAAACTGACTTAAAAGTTTCTGTAGGTATGTGAAGAGAAAAAGGTTGGTGAAGACAAATGTAGGTCCCTTACAGTCAGAAACAGGTGTATTTATTATGGGGAACAAAGAAATGGCTGAAAAACGAAATGCTTTCTTTGGTTCTGTCTTCACAAAGGAGGACACAAATATCATACCAGAAATGTTGGGGAACACAGGGTTTAGTGAGAGGGAGGAACTGAAGGAAATCAGTATTAGTAGAGAAATGGTGTTGGGGAAGTTGATGGGATTGAAGGCTGATAAATCCCCAAGGCCTGATAATATACATCCCAGAGTACCTAAGGAAGTGGCCCTAGAAATAGTGGATGCATTGGTGGTCATCTTCCAAGATGCTATAGACTCTGGAACAGTTCCTACAGATTGGAAGGTAGCTAATGTAACCCCACTATTTAAAAAGGGAGGTAGGGAGAATACAGGGAATTATAGACCAGTTAGCCTGACGTTGGTTTTAGGGAAAATTCTCGAGTCCATTATCAAAGATTTTATAGCAGTGCACTTGGAGAACAGTAGTAGAATCGGACAGAGTCAGCATGGATTTACGAAAGGGAAATCATGCTTGACAAATCTACGAGAATTCTTCGAGGATGTAACTAGTAGAATTGATGAGGGGGAGCCAGTGGATGTGGTTTATTTGGACTTTCAGAAGGCTTTTGACAAAGTCCCACATCAGAGATCAGCGTGTAAAATTAAAGCGCATGGGATTGGGGGTAGTGTATTGCGATGGATAGAAAATTAGTTGGCAGACAGGTAGCATAGAGTAGGAATAAACGGGTCTTTTTCCGAATGGCAGGCAGTGACTAGTGGGGTATCACAGGGATCAGTGCTAGGATCCCAGCCAATCACAATATATATTAATGATTTAGATGAGGGAACTAAATGTAATATCTCCAAATTTGCAGATGACACAAAACTGGGTAAGAGGGTGAGTTGTCAGGAGGATGCAGAGAAGCATCAGGTTGATTTGGACAAGTTGAGTCACTGGGCAAATGCATGTCAGATGCAGTATAATGTGGATAAATGTGAGGTTATCCACGTTGGTCCTCTGAGGTGGAAACGAACCAGCGACCTTGCTCTACGGCAGCGAGGCTTGGACAATGTATGTCAGCCAAGAGCGACGTCTCAATTCATTCCATCTTCGCTCTCTCCGGAGAATCCTTGACATCAGGTGGCAGGACTGTATCTCCAACACTGAAGTCCTCGAGGCGGCCAACATCCCCAGCATACACACCCTACTAAGCCAGCGGCGCCTGGGATGGCTTGGCCATGTGAGCCGCATGGAAGATGGCAGGATTCCCAAGGACACATTGTACAACGGACTCGTCACTGGTATCAGACCCACCGGCTGTCCATGTCTCCTCTTTAAAGACGTCTGCAAATGCGACATGAAGTCCTGTGACATTGGTCACAAGTCGTGGGAGTCAGTTGCCAGCGATCGCCAGAGCTGGTGGGCAACCATAAAGGCTTGGCTAAAGTGTGGCGAGTCGAAGAGACTTAGCAGTTGGCAGGAAAAAAGACAGAGGCACAAGGAGAGAGCCAACTGTGTAACAGCCCCGACAACCAATTTTATCTGCAGCACCTGTGGAAGAGTCTGTCACTCTAGAATTGGCTTTATAGCCACTCCAGGCACTGCTCCACAAACCACTGACCACCTCCAGGCGCTTACCCATTGTCTCCCGAGACAAGGAGGCCAAAGATGAGATGAAGATGATCCACTTTGGTAGCAAAAACAGGAAGGCATATTATTCTCTGAACGGCTATAAACTGAGAGAGGGGAATATGTAATGGGACCTGCGTGTTCTCGTACACCAGTTGCTGAAGGTAAACATGCAGGTCCAACGGGTGGCAAAAAAGGCAAATGGTATGTTGGCCTTCATAGCGAGAGGATTCGAGTACAGGAGCAGGGATGCCTTGCTGCAATTATACAGGGCCTTGGTGAGGCCACACCTGGAATATTGTGTGCAGTTTTGGTCTCCTTATCTGAGGAAGGATGTTCTTGTTATTGAGGGAGTGCAGCGAAGGTTCACCAGACTGATTCCTGGGATGGCGGGACTGACGTCTGAGGAGAGATTGAGTCAGTTAGGATTATATTCGCTGGAGTTCAGAAGAGTAAGGGGGGGTCTCATAGAAACCTATAAAATTCGAACAGAAATTGACAGGGTAGATGCAGGAAGGATGTTCCCGATGGTGGGGGAGTCCAGAACCAGGGGTCATAGTCTAAGGATACGGGGGTAAACCATTCAGGACTGAGATGAGGAGAAATTTCTTCACCTCGAGAGCGGTGAGCCTGTGGAATTCGCTACCACAGAAAGCAGTTGAGGCCGAAACATTGTAGGTTTTCAAGAAGGAGTTAGATATAGCTCTTGGGGCGAAAGGGATCAAAGGATATGGGGGGAAAGCGGGAGCAGGTTACTGAATTGGATGATCAGCCATGATCATAATGAATGGTGGAGCAGGTTCGAAGGGCCGAACGGCCTACTCCTGCTCCTATTTTCTATGTTTCCATGTCAAGTAGATAAATGCAAAGTATGTCACATGGAGACAAGAAATCCAGGAAGGGAATATCAGTGAAAGGAAAATAAATTACATGGAAAATGAAAGAGATCTGAGGTTTCTGATTGACAATAAAGTGAAGCTATTGCAACAATGAGTGAAGATAATCAGACGCTTGGATGTATTAAAAGGTCACTTTTGAGCTGAGATAGTGAGTAATCCTGCCACTTTGGTACAACTGCTCTTACATTAATGTGAACCATTCTGGACACCACAGGATATTGCAGCTATTGAATAGACACAGAATAGAGTAACTGAGATTGAGGTAACACTTATCTCCTGTAAGAACTCCATCCCATTCTCCCAGTCTCTCGGTCTCTGATGCATCTGTTCTCAGGATGCAACCTTCCACAACAGTGCTTCTGACATGTCTTCCTTTTGCCTCAACTGAGCGTTGCCCCCACTGTGGTTAATCGGGCCCCTGACTGTGTCTGACCCATTTCCAGCACTTCTGCCCTCACCCCTTCCCCTTCCTCAGCGACAGGTTTCCCCTTGTCCTCACTTTCCATCCCACCCGCCTCCACGTCCAAAAGATCATCCTCCTCCATTTCCGCCACATCCTCCGTGATGTCACCACCAAACACACCTTCCACTCCCCTCCCCTCCCCGTCAGCATTCTGAAGAGATTGTTCCCTCCGCAACACTCTGGTCCACTCCTCCATCACCCCCGACACCTTGTCCCCTTCCCACTGCACTTTCCCCTGCAATCACAGGAGGAGTAATACCTCCCCTTTTACCTCCTCTCTCCTCACTATCCAAGGCCCCAGACACTCCTTCCAGGTGAAGCAGTGAATTACTTGTACTTCCTTCAATTTAGTATACTGTATTTGCAGCTCACAATGCGGTCGCCTCTACATTGGGGAGACAAAATGTAGATTGGGTGACCGCTTTGTGGAACACCTCCACTCAGTCCGAAAGCATGACCCTGAACTTCCGGTTGCTGGCCATTTCAACACCCACCCACCCCCACTCTCCCCACCACCTTGCTCTCATACCAACATTTCTTTCCTTGTCCTGCTGCAGTGTTCCAGTGAACATCAACGCAAACTTGAGGAACAGCACCTGATCTTTCGATTGGACACTCTACAGCCTTGCAGACTCAACATTGAGTTCAACAATTTCAGAGCATGACTGGCTTTTTTTATATTATTTCTTTTTTTTATTATTTGATTTTTTTTTAAGCATGTGCCTGTTTTTCATGTTGTGCTTTTGGATCCAGCTGCTCATTATTCTTTCATGAACACTCTCTCTGGACTAATGCTTTAGAACATAAGAACATAAGAAATAGGAGCAGGAGTAGGCCATCAACACCTCAAGCCTGCCCACCATTCAATAAGATCATGGCTGATCTGCCCCAGACCTCAATTGCTCTTTCGTGCCCGTTCGTAATAGCCCTCAACTCCCCGAAATGTCAAAAATCTATCTACCTCCTCTTTAAATACTTTCAGTGATCTGGTCTCCACAACTCTATGGGATAGAGCATTCCAGACACTCACTACCCTGTTGGGCGGCACAGTGGCGCAGTGGTTAGCACTGCAGCCTCACAGCTCCAGTGACCCGGGTTCAATTCTGGGTACTGCCTGTGTGGAGTCTGCAAGTTCTCCCTGTGTCTGCGTGGGTTTCCTCCGGGTGCTCCGGTTTCCTCCCACATGCCAAAGACTTGCAGGTTGATAGGTTAATTGGCCATTATAAATTGCCCCTAGTATAGGTAGGTGGTAGGGAAATATAGGGACAGGTGGGGATGTGGTAGGGATATGGGATTAGTGTAGGATTAGTATAAGTGGGTGGTTGATGGTCGGCACAGACTCGGTGGGCCGAAGGGCCTGTTTCAGTGCTGTATGTCTGAACTAAACTAAACTACCCTCTGAGAGAAGAAATTCCTTGGCATCTCAGTTTTAAATGAGTGTCCCCTTATTCTGTAACTATGTCCCCTAGTTTGAGATTCCCCCACTAGTGGAAATATCTTCTCAACATCTACCCTGTCGAGCCCCCTCGGAATCTTGTACATTTCAATAAGATCATCCCTCATTCTTCTGGACTCTATTGAATAAAGGCCTAACCTGTTTAGCAGTTCTTGATAAGTCAACCCCTTCATTCCAGGAATCAACCTAGTGAATCTCTTTTGAACTGCCTCCAATGCCAGTATATCCTTTCTTAAATACGGGGACCAAAACTGTACACAGTACTCCAGGTGCAGCCTCACCAACACCCTGTACAGTTGTGACAAGACTTCCCTATTTCTAAACTTCAACCCCCTAGTAATAAAGGCAAAAATTCCATTTACCTTCTTAATTACTTACTACATCTGCATGCTAACTTTTTGTGTTTCATGCACAAGAACACCCAGATCCCTCTGTGCTGCACTTTTTTGGAGTCTCTCTCCATTTAAATAATAGTCTGTCTTTTTATTCTTCCGACCAAAGTGCATGACCTCACATTTTCCTATATTAAACTCCATCTGCCAAGTTTTTGTGCACTCACTCAACCTATCTATATCCCTTCACAGATTCCTTATGTCCATATCACAATCTGACCGCCCACCTATTTTTGTATCGTCAGCAAATTTGGATATGTTACACTCTGTCCCCTCCAAGTCATTAATATAGACAGTAAATAATTCAGGCCCTAGGACTGATCCTTGTAGCACTCCACTAGTTACCACTTTCCAACCTGAAAAAGACCCATTAATCCCGACTCTCTGTCTTCTGTGAGTTAACCAATCCTCAATCCATGCTAATACATTACCCCCAATACCGTGAGCTCCTATCTTGTGCAACCATCTTGTTTGTGGCACCTTATCAAATGCCTAAATACACTACATCTACCAGTTCCCCTTTATCAACTCTGCTTGTTATATCCTCAAAGAACTCTAGCAAATTTGTCAAACATGATTTCCCTTTCACAAAACCATGTTGATTCTGTTTGATTGCGTTAAGCTTTTCTAAATGTCCTGCTATTTCTTCCTTAACAATAGACGCTAGCATTTTCCCAATGACCGATGTTAGGCTGACTGTCCTATAGTTTCTTGCTTTTTGTCTCCCTCCCTTCTTGAATAGGGGCATTACATTAGCGGTTTTCCAATCCACTGGGACCTCCCGGAATCCTGGAAGTTCTGGAATATTTCGACCAACGCCTCCACTATCTCTGCAGCCACTTCTTTGAAAACCCTTGGATGTCGGCCATCAGGTCCTGGCGACTTGTCTGATGTATTCCCATTATTTGGTCAAATACTTTGTCCCTCATGATAGAGACTGTTACAGGATCTTTCCTCCCATTAGCTCCTTGCTTATCTGATATCTGTGGAATGTTTATAGTATCCTCCACCATGAAGACCGATGCAAAATTCAGTTTCAGTTTCAAAAGGGCGGCACAGTGGTTAGCACTGCAGCCTCACAGCTCCAGCAACCCGGGCTTGATTCTGGGTACTGCCTGTGCGGAGTTTGCAAGTTCTCCCTGTGACCGCGTGGGTTTTCGCCGGGTGCTCCGGTTTCCTCCCACGGCCAAAGACTTGTAGGTTGATAGATAAATTGTCCATTGTAAATTGGCCCTAGTGTAGGTAGGTAGTGTGGGGATGTGATAGGAATATGGGATTAATGTAGGATTAGTATAAATGGGTGGTTGATGGTCAGCACAGACTCAGTGGGCCGAAGGGCCTGTTTCAGTGCTGTATCTCTGAATAACAATAAATAAAATATTGGTTTAAATTATCTGCCATTTCCCTGTTTCCCGTTATCAATTCTCCAGCCACATCTTCCAAGGGTCCCACGATCACTTTAACTACTCTCTTTCTTTTTATATACCCGTAGAAGCTCTTGCTGTTTGTTTTTATATTTCTTGCCAATTTACTTTCATAATCAATTTTCTCCCTCTTTATTAGCTTTTTCGTCATTCGCTGCTGGTTCCTAAAACATTCCCAATCCTCTGACCTACCACTCGTTTTTGCCGCTTTGTATGTCTTAGTTTTTGATTGGATACTCTCCTTAACAGCCTTTGTTAACCACGGGTGATTCATCCTTCTCATCGAGTCCTTCTTATTGACCAGGATAAATTTTTGCTGAGCATTATGAAATATCTGCTTAACTGTCTGCCACTGCTCATCCACTGACCTTCCCCTTAGTCTATTTCCCCAGCCCACTTTAGACAACTCTTCATACCTCTGTAATTACCCTTGTTTAAGTTGAGGACACTGGTTTGAGACCCGAGTTGCTCGCCCTCAAACTGAATTTGAAATTTTACCATGTTGTGATCGCTACCCCCTAGAGGATCCTTAACTACAATATCTCTGATTAGTCCTACCTCATTACACATTACTAGATCTAGAATAGCCTGTTCCTGGGTAGGTTCTGCAATCTATTGCTCGAAGCAACAATCTCTGATGCACTCTACAAATTCGTCATCCATGTTACTTCTGCCAATCTAATTTGTCCAGTCAATATGCAGATTAAAATCACCATGACAATTGTAGCGCCCTTCTTACATGCATCCATTATTTCCCAATTTATACTTTGTCCTCCAGTGAGGCAACTCTTCGGGGGCCTATTGATGACTCCCACCCGTGACTTCTTCCCCTTGCTATTCCTTATTTCCACCCAAACTAATTCCACATCACGATCTATCGCACCTACATCACTACTCACCACTGCACTGATAACTTCCTTTATTAACAAAGCTTCCTTACCTCCTTTTCCTTTTTGCCTATTTTTCCAGAATATCGAATACCCTTGAATATTGATTTCCCAGTCTTGGTCACCCTGCAACCATGTCTCTGTAATAACTATCAAGTTATATTCATTAATTTCTATTTGTGCATCAATTCCTCTATCTTGTTACAAATGCAGCATGCATTCAGATAAAGAGCCTTAAGCTTTGATTTTTTGCCATTATCACTCATTCTGGTTCTAATTTCTGCTGCACTTTTCTGCTTATATTTTCTGCTTCTTCCTGTCACACTTTGATTAGCGTTTGTCTCTTCAATGCCCTGCACCTCTGCTCTCTCGTTTCTTTTTGAATTTTTAAACTTCTCTTCAATTGAACCCTTCCCCACACTAATTAGTTTAAAGTCCTATCTACAACCCTAGTTATACGATTCGCTAGGACACTGGTCCCAGCATGTTCAAATGAAGCCCATCCCAACGGAACAGCTCTCTCTTTCCCCAGTACTGGTGCCAGTGCCCCATGAATTGGAACCCATTTCTCCCACGCCAATCTTTGAGCCACGTGTTTACCTCTCTAATCTTATTTACCCTACACCAAATTGCATGTGGCTCAGGTAGTAATCTGGAGATTATTACCTTTGTGGTTCTGCTTTTTAATTTAGCCCTGAGCTGCTCATAGTCCCTCAGCAGAACCTCTTTCTTAGTCCTACCTATGTCATTGGCACCTACGTAGACCATGACAACTGGATCCTTCCCCTCTCACTCAAAGTTCCTCCCCAGCCCAGTAGAGATGTCCTTTAACCTTGGTACCAGGTAGGCAGCACAGCCTTCAGGACTCCCTGTCTTTACTGCAGAGAACAGTATCTATTCCCCGAACTATGCTATCCAGTAATCCAAATACATTTCTCTTTTCTCCCCCCACTTGAATGGTACTCCTAACCACGGTGCTGTGGTCAGTTTGCTCATCCTCCTTGCAGTCTGTGCCCTCGTCCACACTGGCAGCAAGAATCTCGTACCTATTGGATAAAGGCACTGGCTGAGGCTCCTCGAAAGCTAAATTCTGGATCCCCATACCTGCCTCAATTGCAGTCACACCCTCCTGTCCCTGACCACAGTCCAAATTTGATGTGATTAATCGAAGCGGTGTGGCTTTCTCCTCAAACACAGTGTCCAGCTAACTCTCCCCCTCCGTGTTGTGTTTCAGTGTCTGCAGCTCGGACTCCTGCTCATCAACTCTGAGCCGAAGCTCCTCCAGGGGGCAAAACTTGCTGCAGATGTGGCCAACGTGGATTGCACCGGCGTCCACCAGCTCCCACGTACTACAGCTGCAACACATCGCCTGCCCAGCCATTTCTATTCTATTTATTTCATTAATTTGTATATTAAATATTTTAAAAGTGAATTTCTTAACTGTACTCTTCAGCTGTAATAACGTCTCTTGATTTAAACCACTTGGCCAAAAAGAGAACGGAAGAGATGCCCATCAATCACTTACCTGTTTTCCTGTGACGCCACACTTCAGCTCTGACGGGTAGAGACAGGTAGAAGGAGCTCTCTGCTGTTGGTTTTTATCTCTCACTGCCACTACCCTTCTCGAGCAGGTCCACTCTCCGTGTGCTGGGCCTCCCTCTCTGCTGCTGGTTTTTATCTCTCACTGCCACTGCCCTTCTCGAGCAGGTCCACTCTCCGTGTGCTGGGCCTCCCTCTCTGCTGATGGTTTTTATCTCTCACTGCCACTGCCCTTCTCGAGCAGGTCCACTCTCCGTGTGCTGGGCCTCCCTCTTTGCTGCTGATTTTTATCTCTCACTGCCACTGCCCTTCTCGAGCAGGTCAGCTCTCCGTGTGCTGGGCCTCCCTCTCTGCTGCTGATGTTTATCTCTCACTGCCACTGCCCTTCTCGAGCAGGTCCACTCTCCGTGTGCTGGGCCTCCCTCTCTGCTGCTGGTTTTTATCTCTCACTGCCACTGCCCTTCTCGAGCAGGTCCACTCTCCGTGTGCTGGGCCTCACTCTCTGCTGCTAGTTTTTATCTCTCACTGCCACTGCCCTTCTCGAGCAGGTCCGCTCTCCGTGTGCTGGGCCTCCTTCTCTGCTGCTGGTTTTTATCTCTCGCTGCCACTGCCCTTCTCGAGCAGGTCCACTCTCCGTGTGCTGGGCCTCCCTCTCTGCTGCTGGTCTTTATCTCTCACTGCCACTGCCCTTCTCAAGCAGGTCCACTCTCCGTGTGCTGGGCCTCCCTCTCTGCTGCTGATTTTTATCTCCCACTGCCACTGCCCTTCTCGAGCAGGTCCGCTCTCCGTGTGCTGGGCCTCCCTCCCTGCTGCTGGTTTTTATCTCTCACTGCCACTACCCTTCTCGAGCAGGTCCACTCTCTGTGTGCTGAGCCTCCCTCTCTGCTGCTGGTTTTTATCTCTCACTGCCACTGCCCTTCTCGATCAGGTCCACTCTCCATGTGCTGGGCCTCCCTCTCTGCTGCTGGGTTTTATCTCTCACTGCCACTGCCCTTCTCGATCAGGTCCACTCTCCGTGTGCTGGGCCTCCCTCTCTGCTGCTGGTTTTTCTCTCTCACTTCCACTGCCCTTCTCGAGCAGGTCCACTCTCAGTGTGCTGGGCCTCCCTCTCTGCTGCTGGTTTTTCTCTCTCATTTCCACTGCCCTTTTCGAGCAGGACCGCTCTCCGTGTGCTGGGCCTCCCTCTCTGATGCTGGTTTTGATCTCCCACTGCCACTGCCCTTCTCGAGCAGATCCGCTCTCCTTGTGCTGGGCCTCCTTCGCTGCTGCTGGTTTTTCCCTCCCACTGCCACTGCCCTTCTCAAGCAGGTCCGCTCTCCATGTGCTGGGCCTCCCTCTCTGCTGCTGGTTTTTCCCTCCCACTGCCACTGCCCTTCTCAAGCAGGTCTGCTCTCCATGTGCTGGGCCTTCCTCTCTGCTGCTGGTTTTTCCCTCCCTCTGCCACTGCCCTTCTCAGTACATGGACAATTACTTGAAAATCAGCTTCTTCCCCTGTACTGTGGAGGCTGAAAAAGCAAAAAGGAAAAGAAAGAGACCAAAGAGCACCGCCTTCCTTTCGTCAGTAAAATCCCTCACACACAACTCACAGCCTTCCTCTCTGTCCAACAGCACAATTCTCATTAATTATTAATTATTATTCAATTACACAAACTGAAACCTTACTAGTACCAACCTTAACACTCACAAGGTAGCTATTTTCGGGTTTAAAAAGAAAATAACTTTTTTTCTGATTTTTTTCCCGCTGTTTACAGGCAAAAAGAGCTGTTACTTACCAACCAATGAGCTTACAGATTTCCCGTGGTTTCACTCAGTTTTCTTCAGCACGCGCCAACACAGTGAGAGAGAAAGAGAGAGAGAGAGAGAGAGAAAGAGAGAACGAGAGAGAAAGAGAGAAACAGAGAAAGAGAGAGAGAAAGAGAGAAAGAGAAAGAGAGAGAGAGAGAGAAAGAGAGAGAGAGAGAAAGAGAAAGAGAGAAAGAGAGAGAGAGAAAGAGAGAGAGAGAAAGAAAGAGAGAGAGAGAGAAAGAGAGAGAGAGCGAGTGAGCAACCACTGTCTGCTGCTCCGCTCCCAGGTGAGTAAGGGCCTCAAGCTCCCATCTTGATTTTTTTTGCTCCTGCTCAGGTTTGCTTCCTCCTGGATCCGCTGTCTACCGCTCCACTCCACTTCCAGGTGAGTCAAACACTTTGTCTTTCACCTTCACCATGAACAGTCTCTTAACTTTGGTTAATGATATCTTTGTTCTATAATCTCTCCTGCCCTAGCACACACCTTCCCTTTTGTTCTCTTCCTCATCTTCCCCCCATCACACCCACCTCCCGCCCCCACTTCACTGACTTAAAACCAAATACTTTTCTAACCTTGAGGTCGGGATCTATGGTGGGGGGCGGGGGTGCTGAAGATGGCCCCAGATGAGGCCCGCTACCAACCCCGATGCTGGCTGGGCCCACTCGATCCTCCCAGCAGTGGTGAGACACCATGCCACCACCACCCCCACCGCACAGTGACTGGATCACAATTAGCATGTGCAAATCAATAAAATTATTACATTTACATGTACTGACCCATAATCTCGATGTCCTCACGTTCGACATGCCTTCGGATCCTCGTCCGGGTAAACGAGGTGCAACACTGGTGGGGTGGGGGGAGGAGGGAAATTTCTCAGTGCGGGGCGTGGGGGAGGCAGAGTCAAATTAACATCATGGATGTAGGGGATGGTGGGAAGGATTGTAGTTTAAAGTTAGTGCAGCTTAGTTGTTGGGGGGGGGGGCGGGGGGAGTGTCAGATGGTGAAGGTAAGTGTTTTGTGGGGGAAAGGACAAATGGTTAATTTAATTGTTGTTGGGGTGGGAGTTGGGCAAAAGAAATGTATTTATGTAATTGTATTGAATATTTCTCTAAATATTAAAATAAGTCAGTAGGGTTGACTGCCCTTTAAAAATGGTGTCAGTGTCTGCGCACAGGCAGCTGACACCATTGCCAGGGACGGACAGCTCATCCCCTCTACATGATCAGTGGGGAGGTGGATGGTCCGCCCCGGATATTTAAATGAGCCGCTGTGTTTGAGCTCCTCGTGGCTCTTTGGCGAGCGACCCGTTCAGGCGAGCTGCCATTTTTGAAGCTCACCGCTGAGATCGGCAGCAAGTTTATAAAATCCAGCCCATTAATTCTACTTCTCTCTCCAGAGATGCTGCCTGAGCTGCTGAGTATTTCCAGCACTTTCTGTTTTTATTTCAGAATGATTGAGGGTCTGGATGGATTGGATTGTGAGGAATGATTATGTCGATGAAGCATGTTCTCATTGGAAAAGAGAATGTTGAAAGGTGATATGATTGTTGCTTTTAAGCTTTTAAAGGGTCGAGATTGAGTTATTTAATCTTGCCCAGAACAGGTGAACCAGAGGTCAAGGTCTGTGATTGAAGGAGATAAATTAATAACCAATCTGCTGAAACAATGGGCGGAATTTTATTCTCCCACCACTGGTAGCAGTGGCGGGCGATAAATATGATAGCCTGCATGTACCGCCATGCCGCCACGATCTACCACGCTGAAGCTCAAGAAAATATACCAGTCAGGCCAAATCCCCCAATCACATGGAGGGGGCGGGTTCTGTAACTCCAGCAATGGTATCAGCTGCCTGTGCACTGGCACTGGCGTCATTTTTAAATGTTAGCCAGATCTGCCGCTAAATTTAAATATTGAAAACTGTACCAATCCCAGTACTCCGCAATAAAATATTGCCCCTTCCCCCCAAAATAACACTGATAAAAATTACCCTCTCCGTCACAAAAAGACTTACATCCAAGACTTGACCTTTATCATGCAAACTGTTCAAAGTGCAGAGGTCACCCCTTTGCCCCCTCCCCTCCACTATTAATGCACATTTGACCCCATAACCCTTCCCCCACACTACACTGAAAATCCTATGTGCCCCCTTCCCCACCTCGGTGGTGCCAGCTTTCCCTTTATGGATAAGTAAATGCGCGTGAGTGTCAGCCGCCACTGGGAAGATCCTGGGCACCAGGTGAGATCACTGACAATTTTATTTAAATGTATTCATTTTCTTAATTTACATATTCAAAGTTGGGTCCCATTGGGAGGGTACGTCAGAGAGCATCGCCATCGCTGGGAAGGTGGGGCCCGGTTCCGTGTTGGCCACTGCTGGTACAATCTTCCTGCACCCCCCCACACCCCACGACCACTGCCACGGATCCTTACGTCTCAACAAAATACATCCCAATATTTCACTGAGAGATCGATCTATGAAGCAGACTCCCGATTGTTAATATTGATTTTTACAATGACAACTAGACAGATTTCATTCACAGAAAATCATTTTACAATACAGTATGTGAGTAAGTTGAGACATAACATGTGGAAAGTGTATAATATTTGAGAGGAACAGGGAAATTTGTTTCCCAACGTTTCCTAAAATTCTCCAACACTGGGGTTTTCCAGGCTTCGTATCTGGGTCTGTTTAGATTAATTTATAGAAATTGATTCCTGTGATTAGTCAACAACTCCATTATTATTGATGATGCGACTGTCAGGAGGACACAAAGCAAATTAGACTGGAGTGCACAGTCCATAGTGGAGATAATATTCTCATTTAATTTGTTAAGTTTCGTTTCTCGGATTTTGATGCTTATTGTTTCTACCCCTTTAAAAAGGGGCACTTTTGTTAGATTAATTTTAATTTTTGATGACACAGAAGTGGGGACGTGTCGTCCTATTTGGGCAATTGGAAGAGTAAAAGGTGAATGAGATGGTCTTTTGTCTTTTTGCTCCAGCAAGTAGCTGTGAGGCGTTGCCTAGTGATGGGAGAACCAATTAAATATGTAATGATCGAGGTGGGAGGAGTTCACTGTTTGTTCTAGTCCCACTTACCCACAGGTTACAATGTATTATTTTAAATTTTCCCACTTCTCGAAACAGTCAATCATATACTCCATTTTTCCCAGAATAGAACACACTAACCGGGTTTATCTAATGAACAACAAAATTATCAGTTTATTATAAAACAAGTCTTAAGTAGTAATGTAGTAAAGCATAGTCACACAGATCAAAATTATTTAAAGTTCCCTTTTTTTTTACCTTAGTCCCTTTACGCTCACACACATGCACATATACACTGGTTAACCGAAAGAAAAGGGATTTTTATAAATTCAGAGCTCTGTTACAGAAAAAAAAACTGAAGCAGATTACTTGCTCGTTTTTGATGAAAACAGAAGATGAGATGTGTTGTTCCAAAACTGGCAATGTCAGTTCAACGTCATTTATCTTGCCGGAATTTTACATTGGGAGGGAAGCTGGCCCACTGACCAAAATGTCCGGGCCTGGGAGCCACATCAGTATTTTACATGGCCCAGGCCCTTAATTGGACTTGGGTGGGACATCCACCTACTTGAACAAAGAACAAAGCACAGGAACAGGCCATTCGGCCCTCAAAGCCTGCACCGATCTTGATGCCTGCCTGAACTAACACCTTCGGCACTTCCGGGGTCCGTATCCCTCTATTACCTTCCTATTCATGTATTTCTCAAGATGTTTCTTAAACGTCGCTATCGTATCTGCTTCCACCACCTCCCCGGCAGCAAGTTCCAGGCACTCAAAGAGAGTGAATGTATCTAGGACAGGAGGCCATTTGTGACATGAACAAGGACAGCAATAGAGGGAATACGATAGAAATTCATGTTGGATTTTACTATTTTCATCATTTAAATAATTTAACAATGAGACTCATTGGATATTTCACTCCATTCTTTAACTCCTCCCTGAATTTACTCTGGGTTCCTGCATAAATAAATGGGTTGATGCAAGAACTCAAAAGCTGAAGCATTATTCCACTCTCCTCCAGAATAAAATTTGATTCTTTGAAATTTGAACCGGAAAAGTATTTAACACCCGCTATTCGGACATAGAGAACTCTTATAAAAAATAATAAATATAACAGGATGAAACTACCCGAGATGGCGAAGAGTAAAACAATGGACTTTCTCCGCTTCTCCATCTCTGGATCACTCTGATTCTCTTTATTGCTGTGAGCCCGGAGTCTCCTGCGTGCTCTACTGGCCGATAAAATGTGTCTGACAGTCAGAGCATTGAGCAGTAAAATCAGAATGAATGGGAGACAAGGGGTTAAAATGGTATGAATCCAATCATATGCAGCCCATGCAGATGATGTATAAAATATTAATTTGATGCTGCAGAACCAGGGTATGTTGTTAGTGATGTAATTAGGTTCATATATGAAATACATGAAGACATTTTTCAAACAGCTCAGTGTACAGACCGTTGCTATAACCCATGCTGCCGTTTTCTCAGTGCAATATTTTATTTTCACCTTCTGGCAACAAATGGCCATAAATCGATCAAAGGTGAAAGCGACTGTTAACCAGACAGAACAGCTGACGGTTGCATAGTTTAGGACAGAACAGAGACTGCATACAGGTGTGATGGACAGGAAACTGAGTGGGAAATAAATACCAGCAATCCGGTTTAATATCACTGCAGTGATAATGACCAGGAGATCCGTCACTGCCATGGACACCAGGTAGTAAGTGATACACCTGGAGAGACCACATCTTCCTCGGGACAGGATCACAATGACTGCCAGGTTAGCTGCAACAGAGAGAGAGAGAAAGGCTGAGAGAAAGTGGGAGAGTGTATGTGTGTGAGCGAGTGAGAAGAGGAAAGTTACTGGTCCAACTCCCAGCAAAATCAGCCATTTTACAGGATTCTGTGTGAAATTTAAAGTTTTGACATGTGATCCTGAGTTGGACACGACTGCTTACATTACAGGCACTTGCTTCTCTGTTTAAAATAATCCTGTGGATTAAAAATATGGGCCTGAATTTTACAGGCACCCCGACGTTGTGGGTCATGGAGGGGGGGGCGGGGGGTGGGGGTGGTGTAGGAAAGTGCCTCCAGCAGAGGCCCAGCTCAGGCCTCAACGCTGTGAAGGCCCAGCCCAATATTACCAGTGGCGGTGAGATCTTGTGGTGGACCCCTGCCGCCGCTCGGCAACGGAAGCCCTATTTAAATATGGAATGTTATTTAAATAAACAAATTCATTACTTCCCAGCTCCCAGAGCGATATTGGTGTCGGTGGCCGACACTTCCTTGCCTTCGGATCCCGATCCAGGGTTTGAAGTGGAACACTGGTGGGGAGGGGGGAGAAGGTATGTTTTTCAGTGAGGGAGGGGATGGGGTCAAAAACATCCGATTGGTGAAGGAGATGGTGAGAAAGGGTAAAGTGCATCGTGTATGAACATTGGGTCGGGGGAAGGTCAGGTGGACAAGGTATTTCGGGGGGCAAATGAATTATATGTTTATTGGAGGGTGGGCGAGGGGTGAGAAACATTTCCTTAATTTTTTCAGATCTATTTTAAATCACTATTTCTTTAAATATTACAATTGAAATGTAGAGCATGAAGCCCTTTAAAAATGGCGACAGCGCCTGCACATTGACACCCGACAACATTGCTGGGGACGGACAGCCCGTCCCTCCACATCATTGGATGGGGCGGTCCGCCCTGGCCACTTAAATGAGCTGCCGCAATTAATATCGCAGTGTCTCCGCGCCGTGCGGTCCGGGACAAAATCAACAGGCACTTGGACAAGTGTCGTTTAATTACAGAAAACCAGAACAGATTTATTCAAGGCAAATCATTTATAATAATTGATCATGTTTTTTTGATGAAGTTACTTGGATGCTTGCTTAGCGTACTCCGGATGTTGTAGTGCATATAGACTGCAAAAAGGCATTTGATAAAGTGTCACAAAATAGACATGTCAGCAAAGTTGAAGCCCATGGAATAAAAGGGAAAGTGGCAGCCTGGATAGATTGTTGGCTGAGTGACCGGATGCAGAGAGTAGTGGAGAATGTCTGTTGACAGAATGGAGGAAGGTATGCAGAGGAGTTTCCCAGACTTCCCTATTAGGATGAATGCTTGTCTTGATATATATTAATGACCTAGACTTGGGTTTGCAGGGCACCTGGTAGATTGGCAGACACGTGGCAGATGAAATTTAATGCAGAGAAGTGAGAATTGGTACAGTTTGGTAAGAAGGACCAGGAGAGGCAATACTCGGGCACAATTCTAAAGTGGGTGAAGGAACAGAGAGACCTCGGGTATGTGTGAAAAATTTGTTGAAGGTGTGGTTGAAAAGGCAAACAGGATCCTGGGTTTCAGAAATCAAGGCATCGAGTACAAAAGCAAGGCAATTATCATGATCCTTTCTAAAAATCTGTTTTGACCTCAGTGGAAATCTTGTGTCCAATTCTGGCACCGAAACTTAGGAAGGATGTGAAGACTTTAGAGAAGATGCAGTAAAGATTTAGGAAAATGATTCCAGGGATTAGAGACTTCAGATACGTGGATTGAGTGGAGAAGCTGGAATTGTTATCCTTGGAGAAGAGAAGGTTGAGCAGAGTTCTGTTAGCAATGTTCAAAATCATGAGAGGTCGAGAGAGAGAAGATCAGAAGAAGCTGTTCCCATTGGTGGAAGGGTTGAGAATCAGGGGGCACAGAAGTCAGGTAATTGGCAAAAGAACCAAAGACGACATGAGAGAAAACGTTTTTACACAGCAGGAGGTTAGAATCTGGAAGACATTACCTGAGAATTTAGTGCAGGTAGATACTATCGGGAGCTTTTCAAAAGCAAATTGGACAAGCACCTGAAAAAAAAGACTTTGCAGGGTTATGGGAAAAGGTGAGGGAGTAGAACTAGCTGAGATGATATTGCAGAAGGCTAGCATGTACACAATGGCCGAATGGCCTCTTTCTTTGCTGTAACCATTCTATGATTCTATGACTCTAAATAGTTCATTCATAAAACAATGTCAATCTCAACAACTCGATGCCTAATAACGTCGCCTCAAAAAAGAATCACTTATTGTATTCAGTTGGGAATTAGTTATTCCTTGAATAATTCCAATCAGTGAATCATTTATGGAAATTACTCAATCACTGTCAATGTCAAAAACACAATAAAATGACATTTACACAGTGATAGCAGTGTGATAATTCACCCACAGTAATAACGCAATAGAACTACATTTATACTGTGAGATGGTAGCTGCAAAGTGGAGAAATAATACAGTTAAAACGATGAAAGATTATTGGTCAAGGGAAGTATAATACCCGTAAAGGGGTGAGATTGTATCAATCGTGTGAAGAAGTTGTACTGGTTATGGTCAGTTTCATAAAGGGAACGAATTATGGTATTAATGGGAAGAAAGTATATTGGTAACAGGAAGAAATAAACAGGGAAAACACTGGAAATACTCATCAGGTCTGGCAGCATCTGTGGGAGAAAAACAGAGTTAACATTTCAGGTCAGTGAACTTACATCATAACGTTTTTCCTCAGTAATCTGTTTTTATTTCAGTACTTTCATTTTCTACAGGAAGAAGAAGCATCAATAAAATGGAGAAGTAAAGCTGTTTTAGTGGAATACATGATACTGTAAAAGAGGAAAAGTCATACCAATTCAAAGGGAAATGATATCCCGTTAAAGGGAGAAATTATCCCGGTAAATAAAAGAACGAATGTCAGTACCAAGGAGAAGCCCGACTGGATATTAGATCAGTGACACGGCGAATCAATGTTACCGTAACTAATAACTAAGTCCAATACTTTACCTGCAACTCCGACAGCTGCAAGGATGGGACAGTAAGTGGAAAACAGCAGACCTTTTGGTGATCCATGCATTGCTATTAGAAGCGCTAAGTGCATACTACACTCCCCTCAAAGATTCCCACATTTATCCCTGATATCAGGCTCCAGGGAGGTAATTAGATGGTTTGATCCTTTTTATTATTTACATTAATTGAAACAGAGAGATTAGTGCAGCTGCTGACAGGCTCATGTCTTTGTTTTGATTGAATGGATTGTTTTTAAACTGTACTGGCAGGGCTTTGAAGTGAAATACCCAGAAGGTTCTGCCTGATCCCATTTACATTTTTTCATGAAAGATGATGAAATCTTAATAGGCCCTTGGCCTTAGGCCACACTTCGAATATTGCGTGCAATTCTGGTTGCCACACTACCACACTAGGTTAAAGGTTCGGCCCACGATGTTGTGCCGAACCTTTAACCTACTCTAAGATCAAACTAACTACCTACCCTTCATTCTACTATCATCTATGTACCGATCCAAGAGTCGCTTAAATGCCCCTAACGTATCTGCTTCGACTACCACCGCTGGCAGTGCTTTCCACGCATCCACCACGCTCTGTGTAAAGAACCTACCTCTGACATCTCAAGAACAAAGAAACAAACAAAGATAATTACAGCACAGGAACAGGCCCTTCGGCCCTCCAAGCCTGCGCCGATCCAGATCCTCTCTCTAAACCTGTCACCTATTTTCTAAGGTTCTGTATCTCTTTTCTTCCTGCCCATTCATGTATCTGTCTGGATCCATCTTAAAAGACTCCATCGTGCCCGCATCTACCACCTCCGCTGGCAATGCGTTCCAGGTGCCCACCACCCTCTTGCGTAAAGAACTTTCCACGCATATCCCCCCTAAACTTTTCCCCTTTCACTTTGAACTCGTGTCCTCTAGTTTTTGAAACCCCCACTCTGGGAAAAAGCCTCTTGCTATCCACCCTGTCTATACCTCTCATGATTTTGTACACCTCAATCAGGTCCCCCCTCAACCTCCGTCTTTCTAATGAAAATAATCCTAATCTGCTCAACCTCTCTTCATAGCTAGCGCCCTCCATACCAGGCAACATCCTGGTGAACCTCCTCTGCACCCTCTCCAAAGCATCCACATCCTTTTGATAATGTGGCGACCAGAACTGTACGCAGTATTCCAAATGTGGCCGAACCAAAGTCCTAGACAACTGTAACATGACCTGCCAACTCTTGTACTCAATGCCCCGTCCGATGAAGGAAAGCATGCCGTATGCCTTCTTGACCACTCTATTTACCTGCGTTGCCACCTTCAGGGAACAGTGAACCTGAACACCCAAATCTCTCTGGACATCAATTTTCCCCAGGACTTTTCCATTTACTGTATAGTTCACTCTTGAATTGGATCTTCCAAAATGCATCACCTCGCATTTGCCCTGATTGAACTCCATCTGCCATTTCTCTGCCCAACTCTCCAATCTATCGATATTCTGCTGTATTCTCTGACAGTCCCCTTCACTATCTGCTACTCCACCAATCTTAGTGTCGTCTGCAAACTTGCTAATCAGTCCACCTATACTTTCCTCCAAATCATTAATGTATATCACAAACAACAGTGGTCCCAGCACGGATCCCTGTGGAACACCACTGGTCACACGTCTCCATTTTGAGAAACTCCCTTCTACTGCTACTCTCTGTCTCCTGTTGCCCAGCCAGTTCTTTATCCATCTAGCTAGTACACCTTGGACCCCAAGCGCCTTCACTTTCTCCATCAGCCTGCCATGGGGAACCTTATCAAACGCCTTACTGAAGTCCATGTATATGACATCGACAGCCCTTCCCTCATCAATCAACTTTGTCACTTCCTCAAAGAATTCTATTAAGTTGGTAAGACATGACCTTCCCTGCATATCACATGTGGATTTACCTTCAAACAGCTGCTCCCAATCTACATTTCCCAGCTCCTGCCGAATTTTGGTATAGTTGGCCTTCCCCCAATTTAGCACTCTTCCTTTAGGACCACTCTCGTCTTTGTCCATGAGTATTTTAAAGCTTACGGAATTGTGATCACTATTCCCAAAGTAGTCCCCTACTGAACCTTCAACAACCTGGCCGGGCTCATTCCCCAACACCAGGTCCAGTATGGCCCCTTCGCGAGTTGGACTATTTACATACTGCTCTAGAAAACCCTCCTGGATGCTCCTTACAAATTCTGCTCCATCTGGACCTCTAACACTAAGCGAATCCCAGTCAATGTTGGGAAAATTAAAATCTCCTATCACCACCACCCTGTTGCTCCTACATCTTTCCATAATCTGTTTACATATTTGTACCTCTATCTCACGCTCGCTGTTGGGAGGCCTGTAGTACAGCCCCAACATTGTTACCGCACCCTTCCTATTTCTGAGTTCTGTCCATATTGCCTCACTGCTCGAGTCCTCCATAGTGCCCTCCTTCAGCACAGCTGTGATATCCTCTTTGACCAGTAATGCAACTCCTCCACCCCTTTTACCTCCCTCTCTATCCCGCCCGAAGCATCGATATCCTGGGATATTTAGTTGCCAATCATGCCCTTCCCTCAACCAAGTCTCAGTAATAGCAATAACATCATACTCCCAGGTACTAATCCAAGCCCTAAGTTCATCTGCCTTACCTACTACACTTCTTGCATTAAAACAAATGCACCTCAGACCACCAGTCCCTTTATATTCATCATCTGCTCCCTGCCTGCTCTTCCCCTTAGTCACACTGACTTCATTATCTAGTTCCTTACAGGCTTTAGTTACTACCTCCTTACTGTCAACTGATCTCCCTGAAACCTTCCTCCAATCACCTTAAAATTATGCCCCCTGGTGATAGCCCTTTCCACCCTGGGAAAAAGTCTCTGACTATCCACCGTATCTATGCCTCTCATCATCTTGTACCCCTCTATCAAGTCACCTCTCATCCTTCTTCGCTCCAATGAGAGAAACCCTAGCTCCCTCAATCTTTTTTCGTAGGACATGCCCTCCAGTCCAGGCAGCATCCTGGTAAATCTCCTCTGCACCCTCTCTAAAGCTTCCACATCCTTCCTATAATGAGGCGACCAGAACTGAACACAGTATTCCAAGTGTGGTCGAACCAGGGCCTTATAGAGCTGCAGCATAACCTCGCGGCTCTTAAACTCCATCCCCCTGTTAATGAAAGCCAACACACCATACGCCTTCTTAACAACCCTATCAACTTGGGTGGCAACTTTGAGCGATCAATGGACATGGACCCCACGATCCCTCTGTTCCTCCACACGACCAAGAATCCTGTCTTTAGGCCTGTATTCAGCATTCAAATTCGACCTTCCAAAATGAATCACTTCACACTTTTCCAGGTTGAACTCCATCTGCCACTTCTCAGCCCAGCTCTGCATCCTGTCAATGTTCCGTTGCAACCTTCAACAGCCTTCCACACTATCCACAACTCCAGCAACCTTCGTGTCATCGGCAAACTTGCTAACCCAGCCTTCCACTTCCTCATCCAAGTCATTTATAAAAATCACAAAGAGCAGAGGTCCCAGAACAGATCCTTGTGGAACACCACTGGTCACCGAACTCCATGCTGAATACTTTCCATCTACTACCACCCTCTGACTTCGATGGGCCAGCCAATTTTGTATCCAGACAGCCAACTTTCCCTGAATCCCATGCCTCCTTACTTTCTGAATGAGCCTACCATGGGGAACCTTATCAAATGCCTTGCTAAAATCCATATACACCACATCTACTGCTCTTCCTTCATCAATGTGTTTTGTCACATCTTCAAAGAATTCAGTAAGGCTTGTGAGGCATGACCTGCCCCTCACAAAGCCATGCTGACTGTCTCTAATCAAACCATGCTTTTCCAATTAATCATAAATCCTGTCTCTCAGAATCCTCTCCAATAATTTGCCCACTACCGACGTAAGACTGACTTGTCTATAGTTCCCAGGGTTATCCCTATTCCCTTTCTTGAACAAGGGAACAACATTTGCCACCCTCCAATCATCCGGTACTACTCCAGTGGACAGTGAAGACGCAAAGATCATCGCCAAAGGTGCGGCAATCTCTTCCCTCGCTTCCCGTAATATCCTTGGGTATATCCCGTCTGGCCCCGGGGACTTATCTGTCCTCGTATCATTCAAAATTTCCAGCACATCCTCCCTCTTAACCTCAACCTGTTTGAGCATATCAGCCTGTTTCACGCTGTCCTCACAAACGACCAGGTCCCTCTCACTAGTGAATATTGAAGCAAAGTATTCATTTGGGAACTCCCCTACCTCCTCCGACTCCAGGCACAAGTTCCCTCCACTATCCCTGATCAGCCCTACCCTCACTTTGGCCATCCTCTTGTTCCTCACATAAGTGTAGAACGCCTTGGGATTTTCCTTAATCCTACCCGCCAAGACTTTTTCATGTCCCCTTCTAGCTCTCCTAAGTCCATTCTTCAGTTCCTTCCTGGCTACCTTGTAACCCTCTCGAGCCCTGTCTGATCCTTGCTTCCTCAACCTTAAGTAAGCTTCCTTCTTCCTCTTGACTAGCTGTTCCACATCTCTTGTCATCCAAGGTTCTTTCACCCTACTATCCCTTCCCTGCCTCATCGGGACAAACCTATCGAGCAGTCGCAGCAAGTGCTCCCTGAACAACCTCCACATTTCTGTTGTATGAGGAGAGGTTGGAAAAACTCGGATTGTTTTCACTGGAACGACGGAGGTGGAGGGGCGACATGATAGAGGTTTACAAAGTTATGAGCGGCATGGACAGAGTGGATAGTCAGAAGCTTTTTCCCAGGGGGGAGGAGTCAGTTACTAGGGGACATAGGTCTAAGGTGCGAGGGGCAAAGTTTAGAGGGGATGTGCGAGGCAGGTTTTTTACACAGACGGTGGTGAGTGCCTGGAACTTGCTGCCGGGGGAGGTAGTGGAAGCAGATACGATAGCGACATTTAAGAGACATCTTGACAAATACATGAATAGGAAGGGAATAGAGGGATATGGGCCCTGGAAGTGCAGAAGGTGTTAGTTTAGGCAGGCATCAAGATCGGTGCAGGCTTGGAGGGCCGAATGGCCTGTTCCTGTGCTGTACTGTTCTTTGTTCTTTGTTCTTTGAATTATGAAAACAAACCTTGTATGAAAGTAATCCCCAGGTTTAAACCCGTTAATGCTGAGTTATGTGGTTTCAGCACAAGTGAGCAGAGAATTTTAAAACTCCGCACAGGCAGTACCCAGAATTGAACCCGGGTCTCTGGAGCTGTGAGGCTGCAGTGCTAACCACTGCGCCACTGTGCCGCCCATGGGAAATTTTATTCACAGATCAAGGCCCCTCCCCCTCCCCCTCCCCCTCCCCCACCCCCACAAAGGTCATTTCATGTTATTTACATGCAGGAAAACCACTTCTTCCAAATTATCAGTTTTGCCCCTGGACTTTGTAACTTTGCCCCTCATCTCCTTCCCATCATCCCCACAACCAACAGAAAAGGTTTTACCTGCCCCTCCCCCCGCTCCCCCGCCCTAATAATTTCACTCCTCCCCCCCTCCCCACCATTATCTCACCTCAGAACTCCGTACCGAGTTCTGAAGGTGCTTGAGTTGTGGCCAGCGGTCGTAATATCGGCAGGAGATGTCCACTGGGTAGAGGTAAATATATGTAAATTTATTTGCATCGATTTAACCATTTCGATGAAGGTGCTGCCGCAGTTCGGCAGGGAGGCTGCACCGAGGCCTTGCCGCCACCGGTAAAATATGATGGTGCCTTCTTGACGTCAGAGGTCGTGGCAGGCCACCTCTGCAAGTATTTGACAGGGCCCCCCCCCCAACCAAGACATCGAAGGGTTGGTACTAAAGGCCTGCTCGGATATGCAATTAAACCCCGACCCGGGCCTGACCCGACCACATCGAACCCAAACCCGACCCGGGCCCAGTCCTTTGATTTTTCCTGCGCCCGTCCCACCCCGACCTGACCCGACCTGACTACCGGAATGAAGTTAATTATGTCAAAGAGGTTGTGTTGTACCTCAGATCCTCCGTTCCAGCAGCAGGCTATTCCTGCAGAATCGTGCAGATGGAGTTGGGAATCGGAGCTTGATCTCATCACTAACGGCACGCCACCCTCCCCCCGCCCACAACTTTCACACACGAGCACTTAGTTTGTGGCTGAGTTCATTGAATAGTGATCAGGACTCTACACATACTGCACATCTACAGTACTGTTTGATTGATGACTTCTGGTGGTTGATCAGCATACACATAATGGCCAGCACCTCGAGTAGCCACAAAGCAAAAAGTAATTGATATGTTAATGTTGACAAAGTATGTTAAAAAATTTTGAGCATTGACATTCAATTCAATTTTACATAAACATTAGTATCACTTCAAAAAAAAAAAATGTTTTCCCTGTGATATTTGATGTCATGGGTAAATCTCAACCCTCCAAAGCTTTCAGAGTGTCTATCTATCCTTTAAGATCTTTGTTTATCTGGCAGTGCTACAAAAACTTACAATCAGCAAGCGCTGCTTGTTAATTGCTTTTACACACTGGACTGTCTTGTTCCTCGAAAAGATTACAGTTCAGTTTTAGAAGAGATAAAACATCCCAGAGCCCTGGTTTCAAGTCGTAAAATGCAAAACAAATAATCTAACAGCGATCAAATACAGTTATTTATTTATTAAACATCTTTCTTCCAACTCCTTGAGTGCATAAAATTAAAGATCCCAACTCTAGGAGCCGAACTAAGTTTTTGAAGATAACTTTCAAATACACACATTATTTCTCTTTTCTGTTAGAAATATCAGCCTGTCTCTTCCGAGACTTTCAAACAATGTCTTGACGCACTCATGATTTTTAAGCAGTCTTCTCATGAGATTATCCATTTTCTCTCCACAAAGAAAGACTTGCTCTTCTCCAGCACCTTTCACAACCTCAGGACATTCCAAACCACTTTCCACCCAATGAAGGTCTTTGTGAATTGTAGTCACTGTTGGAAAGTAGGAAACGCAGCAGCTATTGCCCGCAACAAGCTCCCACAAACCGCACTGTGATAATAACCAGATAAAACAGAAACAAATCATGTCAAAATGTGGATTAAAAAGAAAACAAATAGCCTACTCCAACAAAGCACCCAATAGGCAGTTAGGTGAACCTTTGATTTAATAATCTCAGTTACAGACATGACAAAAAAAAAACAAAAGAACAAAAGGTATTATAAATTGTCATGTAAAAAAAGAATAGAGTCAACAGTGGAAGGCTTAAGGCCAGTTCTCTGCTGTTCGATTGTCCTTCCAGCTACACTGAAGTTCCTCTCACTACTGCTACTGCTTGCGGGTATACTTCTAGCCAGCCTGGTCAATTTAGGGTATGCAACACTGTGTTCCTTCCACCAGCCCAAAAGATCATGATCGTTTGCCATCGCCAACACAGCAGGCCTCTGTGCTGTGTACTGCTGCACTTCATCATTTGTGTCCACTTCTTCATGAACATTCTCCCATTCAACAAATTCGGTCACTGCTTTTTTGGCAGCTGTAGGTTCATCATCAACTATTTTCGTTTCCTTCACAAGGTCTTCTGTTTTAAAGTTGTTGATACGTCTGCGCACTTCAGAATAAACTTCTTCCCTATCATACCTGCTCCATGTGTGGGTAAGGATACAACCAGGCCTCCCAGCTGATCACACACCAGTGTCTTCACCGGGAAGTGAAGCCATTTAAATAGTCTGTGGATGGGAAGGGATTCAGTCGTGCATAACAATTGCTGACAAATCAGAGAGTTTACATGTGACTGCACGGGTTGGATTCTGCTGTTATTAATGGTGTTAATTATATCCAGGACTGATTCATATTCTGGATAAATGTCAAATAAAACAAATGTTAATGGATCAGTTTCAACCCTGGCATTGAAAGGCCCAACCAGTGATTTATAAATGATTGGTAAAGCTTCCTTGTTCTTGTACTCTATACCACTATTTATAATGCCCAGGTTCCCACATACACATTTTAACTGCCTTACTAACTTGTCCTCCTTCTTCAAAGATTTGTAGAAGTGCACCACGTTGCTCTGTTTCTGTATCTCCTTTAAAATTAGGCAAATTAGGTTAAGAGATAGGTCAATGGAGATGCAATGGCAGATATCTAAGGGGATATTTCAGAATACACAGAATAGCTACATCCCAACGAGAAAGAAAAATTCCAAATCCCCACCATCTGTGGTTAGCTAAAAAAGTTAGAGAGAAACAATCTGAAAGAAAAAGGTGGGTGGTTGGCCAGAAGATTGGACAGAATATGAAACAGCAAACAGCAAAGAATGACTGAAAGATTAATAAGGAGAGAAAAATTGGATTATGAGAGAAAGCTAGCTCGAAATATAAAAAGATAATAGAAGTTTTGATTGATATTTAAAAAAGAAGAGTTAACAAAGTGAGCATTGGTCCTCTAGAAAGTGACTTTGGGAAATTAGTCATGGAAAAGAAGGAGATGGCGGATGAATTAAACAGGTATTTTGCATCGGTCTTCACTATTGAGGATACATGTAACATCCCTGAAATGGCTGTAAATCAGAAAATGGAAGGGAGGGATGAACTTAAGAAAATTAGAATCACCAGGGAAGTGGTACTGAGCAAACTGTTGGAGCTGCGGGCTGACAAATCCCTGGGTCCTGACGGACTTCATCCTCGGGTCTTAAAAGAAGTGGCTGGTGAGATAGTTGATATGTTGGTTTTAATTTTCCAAAATTCCCTAGATTTGGGGAAGGTTCCATTAGATTGGAAAATAGTGAATGTAACTCCTTTAGTCAAGAAGGGAGGGAGACAGAAAGCAGGAAACAAGAGGCCAGTTAGTTTAACATCTGTCAGACGGAAAATATTTGAAGCTATTATTAAAGACGTTTTAGCAAGGCACTTAGAAAAATTCAAGATAATCAGGCAGAGTCAACATGGTTTTGTGAAAGGGGAATCATGTTTAACTAATTTATTGGCGTTCTTTGGAGAAGTAACATGTGTTGTGCATAAAGGGGAACCGGTGGATGTACTCTACTTAGATATCCAGAAGGCATTGATAAGGTGCCACATCTAAAGTTATTGTGGAAAATAAAAGCTCATGGTGCAGGGGGTAAAAACATTTTATTCATTCATGGAATATGGGCATCGCTGGCTAGGCCAGAATTTATTACCCATCCCTAATTTCCCTTGAGAAGGTGGTGGTGAGCTGTCTTCTTGAATTGCTGCAGTCCATGTGGGTTTGGTACAACAACAGTGTTTTTTGGGAGGGAGTTGCAGGATTTTGACTCAGTGACAGTGAAGGAACGGTGATATAGTTCCAAGTCAGGATGGTGTGTGGCTTGGAGGGGAACTTGCATATTGGCATGGATAGAAGATTAGCTAGCTAACAGGCAACAGGGAGTAGGCATAAATGGGTTGTTTTCTGACTGGCAAGATGTAACAAGTGGTGTGCCACAGGGATCTGTTCCGGGGCCTCAACTTTTTACAATTTATACAAATGACTTGGATGAAGGGACCGAAGGTATGGTTACTAAATTTGCTTATGGCACAAAGATAGGTAGGAAAGTAAGTTGTGAAGAGGACATAAGGAGGCTACAAAGGAATATAGATATGTTAAGTGAGTGGGCAAAGATCTGGCAAATAGAATATAATGTGGGAAAATGTTATGTTGCCCATTTTGGCAGGAAAAATTTTAAAAAAGCATAATACCTAATTGGTGACAGATTGCAGAGCTCTGAGATGCAGAGGGATCTGGGTGTCCTAGTGCATGAATAGCAAAAGGTTACTATGACAATATGAAAGGCACAATTCAACATGGTGGCTCCTCATCAGAGCCCTTTCCTATCCTGAGTGGTGTGAAACAGGGCTGTGTTCTCGCACCCACACTTTTTGGGATTTTCTTCTCCCTGCTGCTTTCACATGCGTTCAAATCCTCTGAAGAAGGAATTTTCCTCCACACAAGATCAGGGGGCAGGTTGTTCAACCTTGCCCGTCTAAGAGCGAAGTCCAAAGTACGGAAAGTCCTCATCAGAGAACTCCTCTTTGCTGACGATGCTGCTTTAACATCTCACACTGAGGAGTGCCTGCAGAGTCTCATCGACAGGTTTGCGTCTGCCTGCAATGAATTTGGCCTAACCATCAGCCTCAAGAAAATGAACATCATGGGGCAGGACGTCAGAAATGCTCCATCCATCAATATTGGCGACCACGCTCTGGAAGTGGTTCAAGAGTTCACCTACCTAGGCTCAACTATCACCAGTAACCTGTCTCTAGATGCAGAAATCAACAAGCGCATGGGTAAGGCTTCCGCTGTTATGTCCAGACTGGCCAAGAGAGTGTGGGAAAATGGCGCACTGACACGGAACACAAAAGTCCGAGTGTATCAGGCCTGTGTCCTCAGTACCTTGCTCTACGGCAGCGAGGCCTGGACAACGTATGCCAGCCAAGAGCGACGTCTCAATTCATTCCATCTTCGCTGCCTTCGGAGAATACTTGGCATCAGGTGGCAGGACTATATCTCCAACACAGAAGTCCTTGAAGCGGCCAACACCCCCAGCTTATACACACTACTGAGTCAGCGGCGCTTGAGATGGCTTGGCCATGTGAGCCGCATGGAAGATGGCAGGATCCCCAAAGACACATTGTACAGCGAGCTCGCCACTGGTATCAAACCCACCGGCCGTCCATGTCTCCGTAATAAAGACGTCTGCAAACGCGACATGAAATCGTGTGACATTGATCACAAGTCGTGGGAGTCAGTTGCCAGCATTCGTCAGAGCTGGCGGGCAGCCATAAAGACAGGGCTAAATTGTGGCGAGTCGAAGAGACTTAGTAGTTGGCAGGAAAAAAGACAGAGGCGCAACGGGAGTGCCAACTGTGCAACAGCCCCGACAAACAAATTTCTCTGTAGCACCTGTGGAAGAGCCTGTCACTCCAGAATTGGCCTTCATAGCCACTCCAGGCGCTGCTTCACAAACCACTGACCACAGAGAAAAAGAAAGAATTATGCAGGTACAGCAAGTAATTTGGAAAGCTAATGGAATGTTATTGTTTATTGCGAGGGGAATTGAATACAAAAGTAGGGAGGTTATGCTACAGTTATTCAGGGCATTGATTAGACCACATCTGGATTACTGTGTACAGTATTGGTCTCCATATTTAAGGAAGGATGTAAATGCATTGGAAACAGTTCAGAGAAGGTTTACAAGACTAATACCTGGAATGGGTGGGTTGTCTTATTAGGAAAGGTTGGGCAGGTCAGGCTTGTATCCACTGGAGTTTAGAAGAGTAAGCGGCGACTTGATTGAAACATGTAAGATCTTGAGGGGTCTTGACAGGGTGGATCTGGAAAGGATGTTTCCTCTTGTGGAAGGATCTAGAACTAGGGGTCACTGTTTAAAAATAAGATGTCGCCCATTTAAGACAGAGATGAGGAGAAATTTTTTTCTCTTTGCGTGTCGTGAGTCTTTGGAACTCTGTTCCTCAAAAGGCGGTGCAAGTAGAGTCTTTGAATATTTTACAGAATGGGTAGATAGATTCTTGATAAACAAGGGGGGTGAAAGGTTATTGAGGGTACGTAGGAATGTGGAGTTGAGGTTACAATCAGATCAGCCATGATCTTATTGAATAGCGGAGCAAGCTCAAGGGGCTCAGTGGCTTACTCCTGCTCCTAATTCATATGTTCGTATGTTTATATGTATGTAAAATTGTAGTATTTGGGTAATATTGTCCCATCGAACTTCTCTGACCAAAGTGCGTCACTTCACGCTTCTTTGCTTTAAATTACATCTGCCGTGCATCAGCCCATTTCAACAGTCTGTCTATGTCCTTCTGAAGTCTGTTCCTATCCTTTTCACTGTTTACGACCTTTCCAAATTTTGTGGCGTCTGCAAACTTTGAAATCCTGAAGACCTGTGCTCCAGAACTTGCCGCGCCCCCTCAGCCAAGCTGTTCCAGTACAGCTACAATACAGGCATCAACCCAGCACTCTGGAAAATTACCCAGGTATGTCCTGTAATGCAGGACAAGTCCAACTTGGGCAATTACCGCCCCATCAGTCTACTCCCAATCATCAGTAAAGTGATCGAAGGTGTCATTGACAGTGCTATCAAGCGGCACTTGCTTAGTAATAACCTGCTCAGTGACGCTCAGTTTGGGTTCCACCAGGGCCACTCAGCTCCTGACCTCATTACAGCCTTGGTTCAAACATGGACAAAAGAGCTGAACTAATAGGTGAGGTGAGAGTGACTGCCCTTGACATCAAGGCAGCATTTGACCGAGTTTGACATCAAGGAGCCCCAGCAAAACTGGAATCAATAGGAATCGGGGGAAAACGCTCCACTGTTGTTTGTCATATATATTAATGACTTGGATGTGAATGTCGGGGGCATTCATAGTCATCGGGGATTCGATTGTAAGGCTGAAATTTTGCAGCGGCGACAGGGAGAGCGAGGTGGCCGCTGGGTAAGTGAGTTTACAACTTATATAAACTTACCTTTTTGTTTTGGCGGTTTCTTTTTGCAACGCCTGGGAGAGCGAGGTGGCCGCTGGGTAAGTAAGTCCTATATATTTGGGCAGCAGCTGAACCCGAGACACTACACCTGTAGTGTCTCCCACCCGCCCTCCTCCTCTAACCAAAAAATAAGGACTCAGTGGTGTGAAGATAAGGTAAGGCTTTTCCTATTTCTTTTCTTTTCGTGTGATTGGTAAAAACTTTTCGTTCCTTTTTCGTTTATCTAAGTTAAGACTAAGTTAACCTTAAGATTGAAAATGGCAGGAGGTCTCAGACCCGTATTATGCTCCTCTTGCTCAATGTGGGAGCTCAGGGACATGGCTGATGTCCCTGACTCCTTCACGTGCTGGAAGTGTGTCCAGCTGCAGCTCTTGTTAGACCGCATGCCGGCTCTGGAGCTGCGGATGGACTCACTTTGGAGCATCCGCGATGCTGAGGAGGTCGTGGATAGCACGTTTAGCGAATTGGTCACACCGCAGATTAGGATTGCTGAGGGTTAAAGGGAATGGGTGACCAAAAGTCAGAGAAAGAGCAGGAAGCCAGCGCAGGTGTCCCCTGCGGTCATCTCCCTCCAAAACAGGTATACCATTTTGGATACTGTTGAGGGAGATGGCTCACCAGTGGAAGGCAGCAGTAGCCAGGTTCATGGCACCGTGGCTGGCTCTGCTGTTCGGAAGGGCGGGAAAAAGAGTGGAAGGGCTATAGTCATCGGGGATTCGATTGTAAGGGGAGTAGATAGGCGGTTCTGTGGTCAAAACGAGACTCCCGAATGGTATGTTGCCTCCCAGGTGCACAGGTCAGGGATGTCTCAGATCGGCTCCAGAACATTCTGAAGGGGGAGGGTGAACAGCCATTTGTCGTTGTGCACATAGGCACCAATGATATAGGTAAAAAAACGGGATGAGGTCCTACAAGCAGAATTAAGGGAGTTAGGAGCCAAGTTAAAAAGTAGGACCTCAGAGGTAGTAATCTCAGGATTGCTACCAGTGCCACCAGAGTAGAAATGAAAGAATAGTCAGGATGAATGCGTGGCTTGAGAGATGGTGCAGGAGGGAGGGGTTCAGATTTTTGGGACATTGGGACCGGTTCTGGGGGAGGTGGGACTATTACAAATTGGACGGTCTACACCTGGGCCAGACTGGAACCAATGTCCTTGGGGAAGCTTTTGCTAATGCTGTTGGGGAGGGTTTAAACTAATGTGGCAGGGGGATGGGAACCAAATGAGGTCAGTGGACAGTAAGGAGGTAGTAACTAAAGCCTGTAAGGAACTAGATAATGAAGTTAGCGTGACTAAGGGAAAGAGTAGACAGGGAGAAGTTGATGAACGCAAAGGGACTGGTGGTCTGAGGTGCATTTGTTTTAATGCAAGAAGTGTAGTAGGTAAGGCAGATGAACTTAGGGCCTGGATTAGTACCTGGGAGTATGATGTTATTGCTATTACTGAGACTTGGTTGAGGGAAGGGCATGATTGGCAACTAAATATCCCAGGATATCGATGCTTCCGGCGGGATAGAGAGGGAGGTAAAAGGGGTGGAGGAGTTGCAGTACTGGTCAAAGAGGATATCACAGCTGTGCTGAAGGAGGGCACTATGGAGGACTCGAGCAGTGAGGCAATATGGGCAGAACTCAGAAATAGGAAAGGTGCGGTAACAATGTTGGGGCTGTACTACAGGCCTCCCAACAGCGAGCGTGAGATAGAGGTACAAATATGTAAACAGATTATGGAAAGATGTAGGAGCAACAGAGTCGTGGTGATAGGAGATTTTAATTTTCCCAACATTAACTGGGATTCACTTAGTGTTCGAGGTCTAGATGGAGCAGAATTTGTAAGGAGCATCCAGGAGGGTTTTCTAGAGCAGTATGTAAATAGTCCAACTCGGGAAGGGGCCATACTGGACCTGGTGTTGGGGAATGAGCCGGGCCAGGTGGTTGAAGTTTCAGTAGGGGACTACTTTGGGAATAGTGATCACAATTCCGTAAGTTTTAGAATACTCATGGACAAAGACGAGAGTGGTCCCAAAGGAAGAGTGCTAAATTGGGGGAAGGCCAACTATACCAAAATTCGGCAGGAGCTGGGGAATGTAGATTGGGAGCAGCTGTTTGAAGGTAAATCCACATTTGATATGTGGGAGGCTTTTAAAGAGTGGTTGATTAGCGTGCAGGAGAGACATGTTCCTGTGAAAATGAGGGATAGAAATGGCAAGATTAGGGAACCATGGATGACAGGTGAAATTGTGAGACTAGCTAAGAGGAAAAAGGAAGCATACATAAGGTCTAGGAGGCTGAAGAAAGACGAAGCTTTGAAAGAATATCGGGAATGCAGGACCAATCTGAAACGAGGAATTAAGAGGGCTAAAAGGGGTCATGAAATATCTTTAGCAAACAGGGTTAAGGAAAATCCCAAAGCCTTTTATTCATATATAAGGAGCAAGAGGGTAACTAGAGAAAGGATTGGCCCACTCAAGGACAAAGGAGGAAAGTTATGCGTGGAGTCAGAGAAAATGGGTGAGATTCTAAACGAGTACTTTGCATCGGTATTCACCGAGGAGAGGGACATGACGGATGTTGAGGTTAGGGACAGATGTTTGATTACTCCAGGTCAAGTCGGCATAAGGAGGGAGGAAGTGTTGGGTATTCTAAAAGGCATTCAGGTGGACAAGTCCCCAGGTCCGGATGGGATGTATCCCAGGTTACTGAGGGAAGCGAGAGAGGAAATAGCTGGGGCCTTAACAGATATCTTTGCAGCATCCTTAAACACTGGTGAGGTCCCGGAGGACTGGAGAATTGCTAATGTTGTCCCCTTGTCTAAGAAGGGTAGCAGGGAAAATCTAAGTAATTATAGACCGGTGAGCCTGACGTCAGTGATAGGGAAGCTGATGGAGAAGATACTGAGGGATAGGATCCATTCCCATTTGGAAGAATGGGCTTATCAGTGATAGGCAACATGGTTTTGTGCAGGGAAGGTCATGTCTTACCAACTTAATAGAATTCTTTGAGGAACTGACAAAGTTGATTGATGAGGGACGGGCTGTAGATGTCATATACATGGACTTCAGTAAGGCATTTGATAAGGTTCCCCATGGTAGGCTGATGGAGAATGTGAAGTCGCATGGGGTCCAGGGTGTACTAGCTAGATGGATAAAGAACTGGCTGGGCAACAGGAGACAGAGAGTAGCAGTGGAAGGGAGTTTCTCAAAATGGAGACGTGTGACCAGTGGTGTTCCACAGGGATCCGTGCTGGGACCACTGTTGTTTGTGATATACATAAATGATTTGGAGGAAAGTATAGGTGGTCTAATTAGCAAGTTTGCAGACGGCACTAAGATTGGTGGAGTAGCAGATAGTGAAGGGGACTGTTAGAGAATACAGCAGAATATAAATAGATTGGAGAGTTGGGCAGAGAAATGGCAGATGGAGTTCAATCAGGGAAAATGCGAGGTGATGCATTTTGGAAGATTTAATTCAAAAGTGAACTATACAGTAAATGGAAAAGTCCTGGGGAAAATTGATGTACAGAGAGATTTGGGTGTTCAGGTCCGTTGTTCCCTGAAGGTGGCAACGCAGGTCAATAGAGTGGTCAAGAAGGCATCCGGCATGCTTTCCTTCATCGGACGGGGTATTGAGTACAAGGGTTGGCAGGTCATGTTACAGTTGTATGAGACTTTGTTTCGGCCACATTTGGAATACTGCGTGCAGATCTGGTCGCCACATTACCAAAATGATGTAGATGCTTTGGAGAGGGTGCAGAGGAGGTTAAGCAGGATGTTGACTGGTATGGAAGGCGCTAGCTATGAAGAGAGGTTGAGCAGATTAGGATTATTTTCATTAGAAAGACGGAGGTTGAGGGGGGACCTGATTGAGTTGTACAGAATCATGAGAGGTATAGACAGGGTGGATAGCAAGAAGCTTTTTCCCAGAGTGGGGGATTCAATTACGAGGGGTCACGAGTTCAAAGTGAGAGGGGAAAAGTTTAGGGGGGATATGCGTGGAAAGTTCTTCACGCAGAGGGTGTTGGGTGCCTGGAACGCGTTGCCAGCGGAGGTGGTAGACGCGGGCACGATAGCGTCTTTTAAGATGTATCTAGACAGATACATGAATGGGCAGGAAGCAAAGAGATACAGACCCGAAGAAAATAGGCGACAGGTTTAGATAGAGGATCTGGATCGGCGCAGGCTTGGAGGGCTGAAGGGCCTGTTCCTATGCTGTAATTTTCTTTGTTCTTTGTATGATTAGTAAGTTTGCAGATGACACCAAAATTGTTGGTATAGTGGACAGTGAAGAAGGTTGCCTAAGGTTACAACAGGATATAGATCAACTGGGAAAGTTGGAATTTAACGCAGACAAGTGCGAAGATGCATTTTGGTAAGTTAGACCAGGGCAGGACATATACAGGGAATGGCACGGCCCTGGGGAATGTTGTTGAGCAGAGAGACCTTGGGGTGCAAGTCCATCATTTCCTGAAAGTGGCAACACAGGTAGACAGGGTGGTGAAGAAGGCGTATGGCATGCTTGCCTTCATCGGCTGAGGCACTGTGTACAAAAGTTGGGACGTCATGTTACAGTTGTACATAATGTTGGTTAGGCCGCATTTGGAGTACTGTGTGCAGTTCTGGTCGCCGCACTACAGGAAAGATGTGATTAAGCTATAGAGGGTGCAGAAAAGATTCACAAGGATGTTGCCTGGTTTGGAGGGCTTGAGTTATAAAGAGAGATTGGATAGGCTGGGTCTGTTTTCTATGGAGCGAAGGAGGCTGAGAGAGGACATGATAGAGGTGTATAAAAATATGAGAGGCATAGATAGGGTAGATAGTCAGAGTCTGTTTCCCATGGTAGTGGTGACTTAAAACTAGAGGGCATAGATTTAAGGTGAGAGGGAGGAGGTTGAAAGGGGGTCAAAGGGGTAAATTTTTCACACAAAGAATAGTGGGTATCTGGAATGAGCTGCCTGAGGAGGTGGTGGAGGCAGGAACAGTAGTGACATTTAAGAGGCGTCTGGACAGGTACTTGAATGAGCAAGTCATAGAGGGATATGGAATTAATTTGGGCGGCACAGTGGCGCAGTGGTGAACACTGCAGCCCCACAGCTCCAGCGACCCAGGTTCAGTTCTGGGTACTGCCTGTGCGGAGTTTGCAAGTTCTCCCTGTGACCCTGTGGGTTTCCACTGGGTGCTCCAGTGTCCTCCCGCAGACAAAGACTTGCAGGTTGAAAGGTAAATTGGCCATTGTAAGTTGCCCCTAGTGTAGGTAGGTGGTAGGAGTATGGTGGGGATGTGGTAGGGAATATGGGATGAATGTCGGATTAGTAGAAATGGGTGGTTGTTGGTTGGCATGGATGCGGTGGGCCCAAGGGCCTGTTTCTATGCTGTATGACTCTGTGGTTGGAGTCATACCTCGCGTAAAGGTTGTTGTTGTTGGAGGTCAATCATCTCAGCTCTCGGATATCACTGCAGGAGTTCCTCAGGGTAGTATCCGAGGACCAAACCATCTTCAGCTCCTTCATCAATGACCTTCCTTCAATCATAAGGTCAGAAGTGGGGATGTTCACTGATGATTGCACAATGTTCAGCTCCATTCGCGACCCCTCAGATACTGAAGCAGTCCGTGTAGAAATGCAGCAAGACCCGGACAATATCCAGGATTCGGCTGATAAGTGGCAAGTAACATTTGCACCACACAAGTGCCAGGCAATGACCATCTCCAACAAGAGAGAATCTAACCATCTCACTTTGACATTCAATGGCATTACAATTGCTGAATTCCCCCACTACCAACATCGTGGGGATTAGCATTGATCAGAAACTGAACGGGAGTAGCCATATAAATACCGTGGCTTCAAGATCAGGTCAGAGGCTAGGAATCCTACAGTGAGTAACTCACCTTCTGCCTTCCCAAAGCCTGCCCACCATCTACAAGACACAAGCCAGGAGTGTGATGGAATACAGATGGAGAGTGTGAAGATAAAATCCAATACCAGGGTCCTGCGCTTGAACAAGGGGGACTACAATAGAATGAGGGAGGACTTGGCTAAAGTAGACTGGAAACAAAGATTTTATGGTGGGACAGTTGACGAGCAGTGGAGACTTTCAATGCAATTTTTCAAAGCGCTCAGCAAAAGTATATTCCAGCGAAAAGGAAGGACTGGAAGAAAAGGGGTATTCTGCCATGGGTGTCTAAGGAAATAAGGGAGGCTATCAAATTGAAAGAGAAGGCATACAAAGTGGCCAAAAACAGCATGAAACTTGAAGACTGGGAAAACTTTAAAGGTCAACAGAAAGCCACAAAAAGAGCTATAAAGAAAAGTAAGATAGAACATGAGAAAAAACTAGCACAGAATATAAAGACTGATAGCAAAAGTTTCTAGAAAGATATAAAACGAAAGAGAGTGGCTAAAGTAAACGTTGGTCCTTTAGAGGATGAGAAGGGGAATTTAGTTATGGGATATGATGAAATGGCCGAGGCATTGAACAGGTATTTTGTATCGGTCTTCACAATGGAGGACATTAATAACATGCCAGTAATTGACAAAGAGACGAACGTAGGTGAGGACCTGGAAACAATCATTATTACGGAAGAGGTAGTGTTGGGCAAGTTAATGGTGCTAAGGATTGATAAGTCTCCTGGCCCTGATGGAATGCATCCCAGGGTACTAAAAGAGATGGCGGGAGAAATAGCAGGTGCACTGGCGGTAATTTTCCAAAATTCGCTGGACTCTGGGCTCTCCCAGCAGATTGGAAAACAGCAGATGTGACGCCACTGTTTAAAAAGGGAGGTAGACAAAAGATGGGGAATTATAGACCGGTTAGCTTAACCTCTGTAGTGGGGAAGATGCTTGAGTCTATTATCAAGGAAGAAATAGCAGGACATCTCGATAGAAATTGTCCCGTTGGGCAGACGCAGCATGGGTTCTTGAAGGGCAGGTCATGCTTGACAAATCTTTTGGAATTCTATGATGACATTACGAGCAAGGTAGACAATGGGGACCCAGTGGATGTGGTGTACCTAGATTTCCAAAAGGCCTTCGACAAGCTGCCGCACAAGAGGCTGCTGCATAAGATAAGGATGCATGGCGTTCGGGGTAAAGTATTAGAATGGATAGAGGATTGGTTGACTAACAGGAAGCAGAGAGTGGGGATAAATGGGTGCTATTCTGGTTGGCAATCAGTCACTAGTGGTGTGCCTCAGGGATCGGTGTTGGGACCGCAATTATTTACAATGTATATAGATGATTTGGAGTTGGGGACCACATGTAGGCTGTCAAAGTTTGCAGATGACACTAAGATGAGTGGCAGAGCAAAGTGTGCAGATGACTGTGAAACTTTGCAGAGGAACATAGATACATTGAGTGAGTGGGCAAAGGTCTGGCAGATGGAATACAATGTTAATCAATGTGAATTCATTCATTTCGGTAGGAGTAACAGTAAAAAGGATTATTACTTGAATGGTAAAAAGTTGCAGCATGCTGCTATGCAGAGGGACCTGGGTGTCCTTGTGCATGAATCGCAGAAGGTTGGTCTGCAGGTGCAGCAAGTAATTAGGAAGGCAAATGGACTTTTGTCCTTCGTTGCTAAAGGGATTGAGTTTAAAAGCAGAGAGATTATGTTGCAGCTGTATAGGGTACTGGTGAGGCCACACCTGGAGTACTGTTTGCAGTTTTGGTCTCCTTACTTGAGAAAGGATGTACTGGCACTGGAGAGGGTGCAGAGGAGGTTCACTAGGTTGATTCCGGAGTTAAGGGGTTTGGCTTATGAGGAGAGACTGAGTAGATTGGGATTATATTCATTGGAATTCAGAAGAATGAGGGGGGATCTTATAGAAACATATAAAATTATGAAGGGAATAGATAAGATACAAGTAGAGAGGATGTTTCCACTGGCAGGTGAAGCTAGGACAAGAGGGCATAGCCTCAAGATTAGAGGGAGCAGATTTAGGACTGAATTAAGAAGGAACTTCTCCACCCAGAGGGTTGTTAATCTATGGAATTCCTTGCCCAGTGAAGTAATTGACGCTTCTTCAGTAAACGTTTTTAAAGCTAAGGGATACGGTGAGAGCGCGGGGAAGTGGATCTGAGTCCACGAAAAGATCGGCCATGATCTTATTGAATCGCGGAGCAGGCTCGAGGGGTCGGATGGCCTACTCCTGCTCCTAGTTCTTATGATCTCATGATCTTATGAATACTCTCCACTTGCATGGATGGGTGCAGCTTCAACAACACTCAAAAAGCTCGAAACCATCCAGGACAAAGCAGCCCGCTTAATTGGTACCCCATCCACAAACATTCACTCCCTCCACCACCAATGTGCAATGGCAGCAGTGTTTACCATCTACAAGATGCACTGCAGCAACTCACCAAGGCTCCTCAGACAGCACCTTCCAACCCACGACCTCTACCACCTAGAAGGACAAGGACAGCAAATGCATGGGAACGCCACCACCTGCAAGTTCCCCTCCAAGCCACACACCATCCTGACTTGGAACTTTCTCACTGTTGCTGGGTCAAAATCCTGGAACTCCTTTCCTAACAGCACTGTTGGTCTACCTACCCCACACGAACTGCAGTGGTTCAGTGCAGGAATCTCCTGTGGCTAATCCCCTGTAAAACAGATATACTGCTATGAATACTGTTGGGGGGAATGGCCTCTCAGGGGAAAGCAGCAACAGCCCAATTCATTGCACCACGGTTGGCTCTGCTGCACAGGGAGGAGTAAAAAGTGTGGGAATGCAATAGTTATAGGGGATTCAATTGTAAGGGGAATAGATAGGCGTTTCTGTGGCCGCAAACGAGACTCCTGGATGGTATGTTGCCTCCCTGGTGCTCGGGTCAAGGATGTCTCAGACCGGTTACAGGACATTCTGAAGGGGGAGGATCAACATCCAGTGGTCATGGTACACATTGGTACAAATGACATAGGTTAAAAAAAAGGATGAGGTCCTAAAAGCAGAATATAGGGAGTTAGGAAGTAAGTTGAAAAGTAGGACCTCCAAGGTAGTGATCTCAGGATTACTACCAGTGCCACGTGCTAGTCAGAATAGAAACAGCAAGATATATTGGATGAATACATGGCTGAAGAGATGGTGCGAGGGGGAGGGTTTTAGATTCCGAGGACATTGGGACTGGTTCTGAGGGAGGTGTGACCAGTACAAACTGGATGGGTTACACCTGGGCAGGACCGGGACTGATGTCCAGGGGGGAGTATTTCCTAGAGTGGTTGGGGAGGGTTTAAACTAAAATGGCAGGGGGATGGGAACCATTGCAAGGAGTCAGAGGAGGGGGGATCAAAGACAAGAACAAAAGACAGTAAAGGGAATAAGAAAAGTGATAGGCAGAACAGGGCCACAGTGAAAAATAGTGGGACGGGGACAAGTAATGTTAAAAAGATGAGCCTGAAGGCTTTGTACCTTAACACGCAGAGCATTCGCAATAAAGTGGATGAATTAATCGTGCAAATGGGTGTTCACGGGTATGATATAGTCGGGATTACGGAGACATGGCTGCAAGGTGACCAGGGATGGGAAATGAACATCCAGGGGTATTCAGTATTTAGGCAGGACAGATAAAAAGCAAAAGGCAGTGGAGTTGCATTGCTGGTTAAAGAGGAAATTAACGCAATAGTAAGGAAGGATATTAGCTCTGCCGATGTGCAATCTGTATGGATAGAGCTGAGAAACATTAAGGGGCAAAAAACGTTAGTGGGTTTGTATATTGTTAGCGGGAATGAATCTAGAAGAATCACTCGACACTCAGGTCTGCTCCAATGTCAAACAGTTTATTTAGTTACGCCAGCGGGGAGCAGGTCACTGGTCTGTCCAGATGCCTCTCCACTGAACAAAGGAAAATCATCCATACTTATACATTTTCAAACAGTTACTCAGCCCATCCTGGCTGGACATGGTCCAATCACAACGATTGTAGATCAAATACATTGATTATTAGAGTCAATAGAAATGGTTACTAGGCATGGAGGGACTGCACAACTGGCCCATAGACAGATAGGGGATTACTCATGATGTTTTCCATTCCCTCTTATCCATTATCCTTGGTTCTCATGTACGCGTACCATCTTATCTTGACCTCGTTACAGGCTGGTACCTTTGTCAGCATTCCACAAGGACATCTGCTTTCCATTTAATGAGTCTTTGTTTGAATTTATGTTACTCAGCTCCTGTGTGGAATGTGGTCAAGTTGGCTAAGCCCCATGATGCCTTGCAACCTCTTCATTGTTCACTAAGATTATACGTTACTGGTTACTCAAATAACATTTAAACAGTATTATATTTACTGCAGGTGCCTCTGCGCTTGGGAATACCCTACAACATATATAGACCCCCAAACTGCAGTGGTGATGTTGGGAATGGCATTAAACAGGAAATTATAGATGCATGCGATAAAGGAACATCTGTCATTATGGGTGACTTTAATCTGCATATAGATTGGGCAAATCAAATTAGTCACAATACCGTAGAGGAGGAATTCATGGAGTGTCTCTTCTTTGTTGACAATGCTGCATTAACATCTCACACTGAAGAGTGTCTGCAGAGACTCATCGACAGGAGTGCGGCTGCTGCAACGAATTTGGCCTAACCTTCAGCCTCAAGAAAACGAATATCATGGGACAGGACATCAGAAATGCTCCATCCATCAATATTGGCGACCACGCTCTGGAAGTGGTTCAAGAGTTCACCTACCTAGGCTCAACTACCACCAGTAACCTGTCTCTCGATGCAGGAATCAACAAGCGCATAGGAAAGGCTTCCACTGCTATGTCCAGACTGGCCAAGAGAGAGTGGGAAAATGGCGTACTGATACGGAACACAAAAGTCCGAGTGTATCAAGCCTGTGTCCTCAGTACCTTGCTCTACGGCAGCCAGGCCTGGACAACGCATGTCAGCCAAGAGCGACATCTCAATTCATTCCATCTTTGCAGCCTACAGAGAATCCTTGGCATCAGGTGGCAGGACCGTATCTCCAACCCAGAAGTCCTCGAGGCAGCCAACAGCCCCAGCATATGCACCCTACTGAGCCAGCGGCTTGGCCATGTGAGCTGCATGGAAGATGGCAGGATCCCCACGGACACATTGTACAGCGAGCTCATCACGGGTATCAGACCCACTGGCTGTCCATGTCTCCGCTTTAAAGACGTCTGCAAACGCAACATGAAGTCCTGTGACATTGATGACAAGTCGTGGGAGTCAGTTGCCAGCAATCGCCAGAGCTGGCGGGCAGCCATAAAGGCAGGGCTAAAGTGTGGCGAGTCAAAGAGACTTAGCAGTTGGCAGCAGTGGAAAAAAGACAGAAGCACAAGGGGAGAGCCAACTGTGTAACAGCCCCGACAACCAATTTTATCTGCAGCACCTGTGGAAGAGTCTGTCACTCTAGAATTGGCCTTTATAGCCACTCCAGGCACTGCTTCAGAAACCACTGACCATCTCCAAGCGCTTACCCATTGTCTCTTGAGACAAGGAGGCCAAAGAAGAAGAAGAAGATGCGGGATGGATTTCTGGACCAATACATTGAGGAACCAACTGGCGAACAGGCCATCCTGGACTGGGTATTGTGTTATGAGAGAGGAATAATTGACAATCTAGTTGTGCAAGATGCCTTGGGGACGAGCGACCAGAATATGATAGAATTCTTCATCAAGATGGAGAGTGTCATAGTTGATTCTGGAACTAGGGTCCTAAATCTAAATAAAGGAGACGAGGAAGGTATGAGGCATGAGTTTTGCTATGATGGATTGGGCAACATTACTTAAAGGGATGACGGTGGTTAGGCAATGGCAAACATTCAAAGAGTGCATGGATGAACTGCGACAATTGTTTATTCCTGTCTGGCACAAAAGTAAAATGGGAAAGGTAACCAAACCATGGCTTACAAGGGAAATTAGAGATAGCATTAGATCCAAGGAAGAGGCATATAAATTTGCCAGAAAAAACAACAGACCTGAGGATTGGCAGCAGTTTAGAATTCAGCAAAGGAGGACCAAGGGATTGATTAAGAAGGGGAAAGAGAGTACGAGAGTAAGCTTACGGGGAACAGAAAAACTGACTGTCAAAGTTTCTATCTGTATGTGAAGAGAAAAAGATTGGTGAAGACAAATGTAGGTCCCTTCCAGTCAGAAACAGGGGTATTTATTATGGGGAACAAAGAAATGGCTGACCAACTAAATGCATACTTTGGTTCTGTCTTCAAAAAGGAGGACACAAATATCATATCAGAAATGTTGGGGAACACAGGCTATAGTGAGAGGTAGGAACTGAAGGAAATCAGTATTAGTCGAGAAATGCTGTTGGGGAAATTGATGGGACTGAAGGCCAATAAATCCCCAGGGCCTGATAATCTGCATCCCAGAGTATTTAAGGAAGTAGCCCGAGAAATAATGGATGCATTGGTGGTCCTCTTCCAAGATTCTATCGACTCTGGATCAGTTCCGAAAGATTGGAGGGTAGCTAATGTAACCCCACTATTGAAAAAGGGAGGTAGGGAGAAAACAGGGAATTATAGACCAGTCAGCCTAACGTCGGTAGTGGGGAAAATTCTAGAGTCCATTATCAAAGATTTTATAGCAGAGCACTTGGAGAACAGTGGTAGAATCGGGCAGAGATAGTATGGATTTATGAAAGGGAAGTCATGCTTGACAAATCTATGAGGATTCTTCGAGGATGTAACTAGTAGAGTTGATGAGGAGGACCCAGTGGACGTGGTTTATTTGGACTTTAAGAAGGCTTTCGACAAAGTCCCACATAAGAGATTAGCATGTAAAAGTAAAGCTCATGGGATTGGGGTAGTGTATTGCGATGGATAGAAAATTGGTTGGCAGCCAGGAAAGATAGAGTAGGAATAAACGGGTCTTTTTCCGAATGGCAGGCAGTGACTAGTGGGGTACCGCAGGGATCGGTGCCAGGATCCCAGCTATTCACAATATATATTAATGATTTAGATGAGGGAACTAAATGTAATATCTCCAAATTTGCAGATGAGACAAAACTGGATGGGAGGGTGAATTGTGAGGAGGGTGCAGAGAGGCTTCAGGGTGATTTGGACAAGTGAAGTGAGTGGGCAAATGCATGGCAGATGCAGTATAATGTGGATAAATGTCAGGTTATCCACTTTGGCATCAAATACAGGAAGGCAGATTATTATCTGAATGGCTATAAACTAAGAGAGGGGAATATGCAACGAGACCTGGGTGTTCTCGTACACCAGTCGCTGAATGTAAGCATGCATGTGCAACAGCTGGTAAAAAAGGCAAATGGTATGTTGGCCTTCATAGTGAGAGGATTTGAGTACAGGAGCAGGGATGTCTTGCTGCAATTATACAGGGCCTTGGTGAGGCCACACCTGGAATATTGTGTGCAGTTTTGGTCTCCTTATCTGAAGAAGGATGTTCTTGCTATAGAGGGAGTGCAGCGAAGGTTTACCAGTCTGATTCCTGGGATGGCAGGGCTGATGTATGAGGAGAGATTGAGTCAGTTCGGATTATATTCGCTGGAGTTCAGAAGAGTGAGGGGGGGTCTCATAGAAACCTATAGAATTGTAACAGGACTTGACAGGGTAGATGCAGGAAGGATGTTCCCGATGGTGGGGGAGTCCAGAACCAGGGGTCATAGTCTAAGGATACGGGGTAAACCTTTCAGGACAGAGATGAGGAGAAGTTTCTTCACCCAGAGAGTGGTGAGCCTGTGGAATTCGCTACCACAGAAAGCAGTTGAGGCCAAAACTTTGTATATTTTCAAGAAGGAGTTAGATATAGCTCTTGGGGCAAAAGGGATCAAAGGATATGGGGAGAAAGTGAGAACAGGTTACTGAATTGGATGATCAGCCATGATCGCAATGAATGGTGGAGCAGGCTCGGAGGGCAGAATGGCCTACTCCTGCTCCTATTTTCTATGTCATGCAGGCCCCCACCTGCCAAGAATGAAACACATTAATTTTGCCAAATGAGCATCGCTTTTTAAACAGTCACTGGAGTAAAGAAAGAACTTGTCTTTTCAAACAAAATCGCCAGACCCTTGACTGTAAAGATATTTGCATAGTAACGGACTTGGAAAGGACAAAGGGGCCACTCCCTGCTCCAATTTAATCCACAGTGGAATTTTGATTACCAGACGTTGAAGGTGGAGTTGCTAGCATTCCAGGTTAACTGCTAAAATGGCCGAACACTAAATGGCCGAGTTCTAAAGAGTGCAGGGACAGAGGGACCTGGAGGACCATGTGCATCGATCCTTGAAGGTGCAGGAGAGAGTGGTTCGCAAAGCATGTAGGATCTTGGGCTTCATAAATAGAGTGTTTGGGGACAAAAGCAGGGATGTTATGCTGAACCTTTTTGAAGCTGTGGTTAGGCTACAACTGGAGTATTGTGCCCAGTTCTGGTCACCACAATTTAAGGAAGGATGTGAGAATCCTTGAGAGGGTGCAGAGGTTGACCAGAATTCTTCCAGGCATGATGGAATTTAGCTTCAAGATTAGGTTGGAGAAGCTCGGGTTGTTCTCCTTGGAGCAATGGAGATTGATAGAGGTGAACAAGATTATGATAGAGTTCAGTAAGGTAGACAAAGAAAAAGGAAGTGCATTCTGACAAAGTTTTCATGAAATGAATATAACATGGAAATATTGCCAGGACAAAGGGAGAGTTAAATGGGTTGTTTTTATGATGGTACAAAACAGGCAGGCAGGCCACAGAGTTTAGAGCTGCTCTGATTCCACAACTCAGTCCTGGACCCTCGGGATGGTGGCTGAGTGTTGTGGCTTCTTCTTGTCTCCGCAGTCTACTGGGAGCTCGACGGGGAGGAGCAGGTGGCCCGAGTGCCCGTGAGGCAGTGTTCGAGGCTCAGGGCCTCAATCCGGCCTGTGTCGCCCTCCCGCTGTCACAGCTGGGAAGCGGGAAAGAAGCTCCACCGTGAGCTGGATGGCGACCAGGAGCACAGCGTCAGCCTGGAGATATCGAGGGGGCAGTGCAGGCTGTGGGCTGGCCCGCTCGCCAGGGTCGTGACCCCTGCCGTACGCCTCCCCCCTCCCCACCTCGCACCAGCTTACCCCACCCCACCCCCATCCCTCACCCCCTCGCACCCCCTTTCCGCTTGCAACCCCTTTCTACCCGCCCCCTTCCCACCACCCCCTCCCCCTCGCACCCCCACCCCCTCGCACCACCTTCCCCCCTCGCAACACCTTCCCCCTCGCACCCCACCCCTCGCACCCCACCCCTCGCACCCCCTTCCACACACCCCCTCCCCACCGCCTCCTCCCTTGCACTTCCTTCCCCCTCCCCCTTCCGCCCGCACCCCTCCCCCCTCACACCCCCTACCCTTGCACCCCCTTCCAGCCTTGCGCCCAATTCCCCCACCACCTCTTCCCTTGCACTCCCCCCTCCTCCACACCCCCTCTCCCCTCACATCCCCTTCCCCATCCCTTCACCCCCACACCCCCTCCCCACTCGCACCTCCTTCCCCCTCCCCCCTCACAGCACCTTCCTCCACCCCCTGTCCTCTTGCACCCACTTTCCTGCTCCCCCCTTGCGCCCCCGCTCCCACTTCCCCCAGCATCCACTTCACCCCACCCTTGCACCCCCTCCCCCCTTGCACCCCCTTCCCACCATCCCTTCCCCCTTGCACCCCCTTATCCCTCCCCCTCGCTTCCCCCACTCTCTCTTCCCGCCGCAACCCCTTCCCCCACCTCCTCCCGCCTCGCACTCACTCCTCCTCGCACCCCCTCCTCCTCGCACCCCCTCCCCCCCTTCCCTCTCCATCTAGGAAATCGCACAGTTTACTTGTTAGGGCCCCTGCTCAGGGATACGAGCTAACAAACCCACTGCCTTGTGGGCGTCTTGGGAGAGACCAATGCTAAGGGAGTAAACCCTAACAGAAAATTCAGTGCGGAACCCCGAAGGCGGTCATGTGTCACCTTTGGCATGTTTCCTGCAGCCAAACCAGTTCAAACGTCATGCTCTGCACTCCTTTGGACCCCACTAGGAAGACTGAGAGGGGGGTTTTGACAATTGGGCAACTCACAACCTCCATACATCCGCCCAGGCATGCGCCATGGAGAGGACACTCCATACTCGCCTCACAGCGACCAAAACAACACGGAAGGCAGCAGTTACGGGTTATAAGTCCAGCTCAATTGGCATAGAGATTGGGCGCCATGGGTTGCCTTTTGTCAGTGGGAGAGGTCATCGCATCTCACTGGACAGCTGCCACCCGCCTCAAACCGGGCAGCCCCCGGTCAGAAAGGTTCTGTCCCGCCACAGTCCACCTGCTTCAATGGGTTCTTGGAGCTCAGGGTCATTGCCCAACAAGTGGACTGTAACACCGTACCAAACAGCATGACAAAAAAAGGAAAGAAAGTACCAAACATTCGTTTTTCAAGCTGTAACCTTAGAACTACGTGTCCTGGCCTGTCGGAAGACCTTACACAAATCAACGACTCTCGGAAGACCGCCATCATTAACAATGAGTACAATAGACTCAATGTGGACATTGCAGCATTTCAGGAGACACGCCTCCCTGCGAGCGGATCTCTAAGAGAGCAAGACTACACCTTCTACTGGCAGGGTAGGGATCCTGAAGAACCAAGACAGCATGGAGTGGGCTTCGCCATCAGAAACTCTTTGCTCAGCATGATAGAGCCACCTTCAAATGGCTCAGAACGCATACTGTCCCTCCGACTGCTCACCGCCTCTGACCCAGTACACCTACTCAGCATGTATGCTCCAACACTCTGCTCCCCACCTGAAGTTAAAGACCAGTTCTACAGGAACTCCATAATATCATTAGTAGCATTCCTAATTCGAACATTTGTTCCTGCCGGGGGACTTTAATGCCAGGGTTGGGGCCAACCATGACTCATGGCCCCCATGCCTTGGGTGCTATGGCATTGGAAGGATGAATGAGTATGGACAGAGACTGCTGGAGTTGTGTACCTATCACAACCTCTGCATCACAACTCGTTCTTTCATACTAAACCCTGTCACCAGGTTTCATGGAGACACCCAAGATCACATCGTTGGCACCAGCTGGACCTCATCATCACAAGGTGAGCCTCTATAAACAGTGTCCAAATCACACGCAGCTTCCACAGTGCGCACTGCGACACCGACCACTCCCTGGTGTGCAGCAAGGTTAGACTCAAACCAAAGAAGCTACATCATTCCAAGCAGAAGGGCCGCCCGCGCATCAACACGAACAGAATTTCTTAGCCACAGCTGTTACATAAGTTTCTAAATTCACTTGAAAAAGCCCTTCAAAACACTCCTACAGGGGATGCAGAGATGAATTGGGCCCACATCAGAGACGCCATCTATGACTCAGCAATGACTACCTTTGGCAAATGTGAGAAGCAGAATGCAGATTGGTTTCAATCACACTTTGAAGAGCTGGAACCTGGCATAGTCGCTAAGTGCATTGCACTGTTGAACTACAAGAAGGCCCTCAGCGAGTTAATATCCGTAGCACTTAAAGTAGCCAGAAGCACTGCACAAAGAACAGCCAGGCACTGTGCAAATGGCTACTGGCAATACCAATGCAGTCGTATTCAGCTGGCCTCCAACACCGGAAACATCAGACGAATGTATGATGGCATTAAGAGAGCTTTTGGGCCAACCATCAAGAAGATCGCCCCCCTCAAATCTAAATCAAGGGAAATGATCACTGACCAATGCAAGCAAATGGACCGCTGGGTGGAGCACTACCTAGAACTGTACTCCAGGGAAAATGTTGTCACTGAGAACGTCCTCAATGCAGCCCAGCCTCTGCCAGTCATGGATGAGCTGGGCGAACAGCCAACAAAATCGGAACTCAGTGATGCCTTTGATTCTCTAGCCAGTGGAAAAGCCCCTGGAAAGGATGGCATTACCCCTGAAATAATCAAGAGTGCCAAGCCTGCTATAGTCTCAGAACTCCATGAACTGCTTTGCCTGTGCTGGGATGAGGGAGCAGTACCACAGGACATGCGCAATGCCAATATTATCATCCTTTATAAGAACAAGGGTAACCACGGTGACTGCAACAACTACCGTGGAATCTCCCTGCTCAGCATAGTGGGGAAAGTCTTCACTCAAGTTGTTTTAAACAGGTTCCAGAAGCTGGCCGAGCGTGTCTACCCTGAGGCACAGTGTGGCTTTCGAGCAGAGCGATCCACCATGCTTCACCAGCTACAGGAGAAATGCCGAGTACAACAGATGCCCCTCTACATTGCTTTCATAGATCTCACCAAAGCCTTTGACCTCGTCAGCAGATGTGGTCTCTTCAGACTACGAGCAAAGATTGGATGTCCACCAAAGCTACTAAGTATCATCACCTCATTCCATGACAATATGAAAGGCACAATTCAGCACAGCGGCGCCTCATCAGACTGCTTTCCTATCCTGAGTGGTGTGAAACAGGGCTGTGTTCCGCACCTACACTGTTTGGGATCTTCTTCTCCTTGCTGCTCTCACATGCGTTCAAGTCTTCAGAAGAAGGAATTTTCCTCCACACAAGATCAGGTGGCAGGTTGTTCAACCTTGCCCGTCTAAGAGCGAAGACCAAAGTACGAGAAGTCCTCATCAGGGATCTCCTCTTTGCTGACAATGCTGCATTAACATCTCACACTGAAGAGTGTCTGCAGAGACTCATCGACAGGATTGCGGCTGCCTGCAACGAATTTGGACTGACTATCAGCCTCAAGAAAACGAACATCATGGGACAGGACGTCAGAAATGCTCCATCCATCAATATCGGTGACCACCCTCTGGAAGTGGTTCAAGAGTTCACCTATCTAGGCTCAACAATCACCAGTAACCTGTCTCTCGATGCAGAAATCAACAAGCGCATGCGAAAGGCGTCCGCTGCTATGTCCAGACTGGCCAAGAGAGTGTGGGAAAATGGCGCACTGACACGGAACACAAAAGTCAGAGTGTTTCAAGCCTGTGTCCTCAGTACCTTGCTCCACAGCAGCGAGGCCTGGACAACGTATGTCAGCCAAGAGCGACGTCTCAACTCATTCCATCTTCGCTGCCTAGGGAGAATCCTTGGCATCAGGTGGCAGGACCGTATTCCAACACAGAAGTCCTCGAGGCAGCCAACATCCCCAGCTTATACACACTATTAAGTCAGCGGCGCTTGAGATGGCTTGGCCATGTGAGCCGCATGAAAGATGGCAGGATCCCCACGTACATATTGTACAGCGAGCTCGTCACTGGTATCAGATCCACCGGCCGTCCATGTCGCCGCCATGGGGTAGGCGGTAGCGTAGTGGTATTATCACTGGACTAGTAACCCAGAGACCCAGGGTATTGCTCTTGGGACATGGGTTCAAATCCCACCACAGAAGAAGGTGGAATTTGAATTCAATTAATAAATCTGGAATTAAAAGCTAGTCTAATGATGGCCATGGAACCATTGTCAATTGTTGTAAAAACCCATCTGGTTCACTAATATCCTTTTGGGAAGGAAATCTGCTGTCCTTACCTGGTCTGGCCTACATGTGACTCCAGACCCACAGCAATGTGGTCGACTCTTACATGCCCTCTGAAATGACCTAGCAAGCCACTCAGTTGTACCTAACCGCTGCGAAGTTCATAAAAAGGAATGAAACCGAACGGACCACCCGGCATCAACCTAGGCACTGGAAATGACAACGGCAAACCCAGCCCTGCGGACCCTGCAAAGTCCTCCTTACTAACATCTGGGGGCTTGTGCCAAAGTTAGGAGAGCTGTCCGACAGACTAGTCAAGCAACAGCCTGACATAGTCATTCTCACAGAATCATACCTTACAGACAATGTCCCAGACCCTGCCATCACCATCCCCGGGTATGTCCTGTCCCACCGGCAGGACAGATCCACAAGAGGTGGCGGGACATTGGTAGACAGTAGGGAGGGAGTTGCCCTGGGAGTCCTCAACATCGACTCCGGACCCCATGAAGTCGCATGATATCAGGTCAAACATGGGTAAGGAAACCTCCTGCTGATTACCACCTACTGCCCTCCCTCAGCTGATGAGTCAGTACTCCACCATATTGAACAGCACTTGGAGGATGCACTGAGGGTGGCAAGGGCATAGAATGTACTCTGGGTGGGGGACTTCAATGTCCATCACCAAGAGTGGCTCGGTAGCCCCACTGCTGACCGAGCTGGCCAAGTACTAAAGGACATAGCTACTAGACTGGGTATGCGGCAGGTGGTGGGGGAACCAAAAAGAGGGAAAAACATACCTCGACCTCACCAAACCGCTGCAGATGCATCTGTCCATGACAGTGTTGGTAGGAATGACTACCGCACAGTCCTTGTGGAGACGAAGTCCCGCCTTCACATTGAGGATACCATCCATCGTATTTTGTGGCACTATTACCATGCTAAATGGGATCGATTTCGAACAGATCTAGCAATGCAAAACTGGGCATCCATGAGGCACTGTGGGTCATCAGCAGCAGCAGAATTGAACTCAACCACAATCTGTAACCTCATGGCCCGGCATATCCCCCACTCTACCATTAGTAGAGGGCGGCACAGTGGCGCAGTGGTTAGCACCGCAGCCTCACAGCTCCAGCGACAAGGGTTCAATTCTGGGTACTGCCTGTGTGGAGTTTGCAAGTTCTCCCAGTGTCTGCGTGGGTTTTCTCCGGGTGCTCCGGTTCCCTCCCACATGCCAAAGACTTGCAGGTTGATAGGTAAATTGGCCATTATAAATTGCCCCTGGTATAGGTAGGTGGTAGGGAAATATAGGGACAGGTGGGGATGTGGTAGGAATATGGGATTAGTGTAGGATTAGTATTAATGGGTGTTTGATGGTCGGCACAGACTCGGTGGGCCGAAGGGCCTGTTTCAGTGCTGTATCTCTAAACTAAACTAAACATTACCATCAAGCCAGGAGACCAACTCTGGTTCAATGAAGAGTGCAGGAGGCCATACCAAAAGCAGCACCAGGCATACCTCAAAATGGGGTGTCAACCTGGTGAAGCTACAACACAGGACTACTTGCGTGCTGAACTGCGTAAGCAGCATGCAATAGACAGAGCTAAGCGATCCCATAACCAACGGATCACATCTAACCTCCGCAGTCCTGCCACATCCAGCCGTGAATGGTGGTGGACAATTAAACAACAAACTGGAGGAGGTGGCTCCACAAATATCCCACTGATGGGGGAGCCCAGCACATCAGTGCGAAAGATAAGGCTGAAGCATTTGCAACAATCTTCAGCCAGAAGTGCCGAGTTGATGATCCATCTTGGCCTTCTCCTGAAGTCCCCAGCATCACAGATGCCAGTCTTCAGCCCATTCGATTCACTCTGTGTGATATCAAGAAACGACTGGATACTGCAAAGGCTGTGGGCCCTGACAATATTCTAGCAATAGTACTGAAGACCTGTGCTCCAGAATATGCTGTGCCCCTAGCTGAACTGTTCCAACACTTTCCACTACCCTGCAATGTGGAAAATTGCTCAGGTATGTCCTGCAGACAAAAAGCAGGACAAGTCCAACCGGCCAATTACCGCCCCATCCGCCCACTCTCAATCATCAGTAAAGTGATAGAAGGTGTCATCAACAGTGCCATCAGGCAGCACTTGCTTAGCAACAACCTGCTCAGTGACGCTCAGTTTGGGTTCCGCCAGGGCCACTCAGCTCCTAACCTAATTGCAGCCTTGGTTCAAACATGGACAAAAGAGCTGAACTCAAGAGGTGAGGTGAGAGTGACTGCCCTTGACATCAAGGCAGCATTTGACTGAGTATGGCATCAAGGAGCCCTTGCAACGCAGGTGGCTAAGGTAGTCAAGAAGGCATACGGCATGCTTGCCTTCATCGTTCGGGGTGTAGAGTATAAAAATTGGCAAGTCATGCTGCAGCTGTACAGAACCTTAGTTAGGCCACACTTGGAATATTGCATACAATTCTGGTCGCCACTTGACCCGAAGGGTGTGGAGGCTTTGGAGAGGGTACAGAAAAGGTTTACCAGGATGTTGCCTGGTCTGGAGGGTATTAGCTATGAGGAGAGGTTGGATAAACTCGGATTGTTTTCACTGGAACGACGGAGATGGAGGGGCGACATGATGGAGGTTTACAAAGTTATGAGTGGCCTGGACAGAGTGGATAGTCAGAAGCTTTTTCCCAGGGTGGAAGAGTCAGTTACTGGGGGACATAGGTTGAAGATGCGAGGGGCAAAATTTAGAGGGGATGTGCGAGGCAAGTTCTTTCCACAGAGGGTGGTGAGTGGCTGGAACTTGCTGCCAGGCGAGGTGGTGGAAGCAGATACGATAGCGACGTTTCAGAGGCATCTTGACAAATACATGAACAGGATGGGAATAGAGGGATACGGACCCCGGAAGTGCAGAAGGTTTTAGTTTAGACAGGCATCATGATTGGCGCAGGCTTGGAGATCCGAATGGCCTGTTCCTGTGCTGCACTGTTCTTTGTTCTTTGTTCAAATCTGGAGTCAATGGGGATCAGGGGGTAAACTCTCTGCTGGTTGGAGTCATACCGAATGCAAAGGAAGATTGTTGTGGTTGTTGGAGGTCAATTATCTGAGCTCCAGGACATCACTGCAGGAGTTCCTCAGGGTAGTGTCCTATGCCCAACCAACTTCAGCTGCTTCATCAATGACGTTCCTTCAATCATAAAGTCAGAAGTGGGGATGTTCGCTGATGATTGCACAATGTTCAGCACCATTCGCGACCCCTCAGATATTGAAGCAGTCCATGGAGAAATGCAGACCAGGAATCCTGTGGCGAGTAACTCACCTCCTCACTCCCCAAAGCCTGTCCACCATCTACAAGGCACGATTCAGGAGTGTGATGGTATACTCTCCACTTGCCTGGATTGGTGCAGCTCCAACAACACTCAAGAAACTTGACACCATCCAGGACAAAGCAGCCCGCTTGATTGGCACCCCGTCCACAAACATTCACTCTCTCCACCACTGATGCACAGTGGCAGCAGTGTGTACCATCTACAAGATGCACTGCAGCAACGCACCAAAGCTCCTTAGACAGCACCTTCCAAACCTGCGACCTCCGCCAACTAGAAGGACAAGGGCAGCAGATGCATGGGAACACCACCACCTGCAAGTTTCCCTCCAAGTCACACACCATCCTGACTTGGAACTATATCGCCGTTGCTTCACTGTCACTGGGTCAAAATCCTGGAACTCCCTAACAGCACTGTGGGGGTACCTACCCCACATGTACTGCAGCAGTTCAAGAAGGCAGCTCACCACCAGCTTCTCAAGGGCAATTAGGGATGGGCAATCAATGCTGGCCTAGCCAGTGATGCCCACATCCCATGAATGAATTAAAAAAAGAAAATAAAATGTTGCTGCCGCCAAAATAATCACTGGCGGATGTAAACCACGGCGCGCCCACATGTTGCAGAGCCACCACAATATTCAGCACAGCGGATCGCCCACTCCAATGAAGTGGAGGGGACGGGCTGTCCGATCCCGACAATGACGTCAGGTGCCATTCTGCAGGTGCGGATGCCATTTTTAAATGGCTCAGTTGTAATATTTAAAGAAATTGTGATTTAAAATAGATTTGAAAAACTTAAATGAATGTTTCTAGCCCCTCTCCCATCCCACCAATACCCATATAATTCATTCCTTGCCCTCCCCCGCCTCCTGAAATACCTAAAATAAAAGCAAAATACTGCGGATGCTGGAAATCTGAAACAAAAACAGGAAATGCTGGAATCGCTCAGCAGGTCTGGCAGCATCTGTGGAAAGAGAAGCAGAGTTAACGTTTCGGGTCAGTGACCCTTCTTTGGAACTGACAAATATTAGAAAAGTCACAGATTACAAGCAAGTGTGGTGGGGGTGGGGCAAGAGATAACAAAGGAGAAGGTGCAGATTGGATCAGGCCACATAGCTGACCAAAAGGTCACGGAGCAAAGGCAAACAATATGTTAATGGTGTGTTGAAAGACAAAGCATTAGTACAGATTAGGTGTGAATACACTGAATATTGAACAGCAGCAAGTATTTAAATGGAGCTCCCGGCGCCGAGCGATGAGGGGACCACCACAAGGTCTCACCACCACCAGGATGAGGAATTTCAGTTATGAAGATAGATTGGAGAAGTTAGGACTTTTTTTTTAGTTTTTAGAGATACAGCACTGAAACAGGCCCTTCAGCCCACCGAGTCTGTGCCGACCATCAACCACCCATTTTATACTAATCCTACACTAATTCCACATTACTACCACATCCCCACCTCTTCCTATATTTCCCTACCACCTACCTATACTAGGGGCAATTTATAAAGGCCAATTAACCTATCAACCAGCAAGACATTTGGCTTGTGGGAGGAAACCGGAGCACCCGGAGGAACCCCACGCAGACACAGGGAGAACTTGCAAACTCCACACAGGCAGTACCCAGAATTGAACCCGGGTCGCTGGAGCTGTGAGGCTGCGGTGCTAACCACTGTTTTCCTTGGAGAAGAGAAGGCTGAGAGGTGATTTGAGAGAGGTTTTCAAAATCCTGAGGGCTCTGGACAGAGTAGATAAAGAGAAACTGTTCCCACGCAGGAAAGGATCGAGAACAAGAGGGCACAGATTTAAAGTATTTGGCAAGAGAAGCAATAGTGATGTGAGGAAAAACTGTGTCACACAGCGAGTGGTTCGGGTCTGGAATGTGCTGCCTGAGAACGTGGTGGAGGCAGGTTCAATTGAAGTATTCAAAAGGGAATTAGACAGTTATATGAAAAGAAAGCATGTGCAAAGTTATGGGGAGAAGGCCGAAGAATGGAACCGAGGGAGTTGCTCTTTCAGAGATCTGGTGCGGATACGATGGGCCGAATGGCCTCCTTCTGCACTCTAACTATTCTGTGATTCTTCGTGCTACTGGCTGCCTCGGTGCTCAGCAGGGAATTGAGCAGTGTTGTGCAGACACCAGATACCACCAATAATGGTGGAATTAAAGTTTTTTTTTTATTCGTGGATGGGGATGTTGGCATTGCTGGCCAGGCCAGCATTTATTGACCATCTTTAGGGTGGTAAAGGTGGTGGTGAGCTGCCTTCTTGAACCGCTGTAGTCCATGTGGGTTTGTTGCACCCACAGTGCTATTAAGCAGGGAGTTCCAGGATTTTGCGCCAGCGACAGTGAGGCGATATAGTTCCAGGTCAGGATGATGTGTGGCTTGGAGGGCAACTTGCAGGTGGTGATAGACATAGAACACAGAACATTACAGCGCAGTACAGGCCCTTCAGCCCTCGATGTTGCACCGACTTGTGAAACCATTTGACCTACACTATTCCATTTTCATTCATATGTCTATCCAATGACCACTTAAATGCCCTTAAAGTTGGCGAGTCTACTACTGTTGCAGGCAGGGCATTCCACGCCCCTACTGCTCTCTGAGTAAAGAAACTACCTCTAACATCTGTCCTATATCTATCACCCCTCAACTTAAAGATATGTCCCCTCGTGTTTGCTATCACCATCCGAGGAAAAAGACTCTCACTATCCACCCAATCTAACCCTCTGATTATCTTATGTGTCTCCTTCAAGTCACCTCTCCTCCTCCTTCTCTCTAACGAAAACAACCTCAAGTCCCTCAGCCTTTCCTCGTAAGACCTTCCCTCCATACCAGGCAACATCCCAGTAAATCTCCTCTGCACCCTTTCCAAAGCTTCCACATCCTTCCTATAATGCGGTGACCAGAACAGAGTTTTGTACAGCTGCAACATGACCTCGTGGCTCCGAAACTCGATCCCCCTACTAATAAAAGCTAACACACCATATGCCTTCTTAACAGCCCTATTAACCTGGGTGGCAACTTTCAGGGATTTATGTACCTGGACACCAAGATCTCTCTGCTCATCGACACTACCAAGAATCTTCCCATTAGCCCAGTACTCTGCATTCCTGTTGCTCCTTCCAAAGTGAATCACCTCACACTTTTCCGCATTAAACTCCATTTGCCATCTCTCAGCCCAGCTCTGCAACCTATCTATGTCCCTCTGGAAGCTACAACATCCTTCGTCACTACCCACAACTCCACCGACCTTAGTGTCATCCGCAAATTTACTAACCCACCCTTCTACACCCTCTTCCAGGTCATTTATAAAAATGACAAACAGCAGTGGCCCCAAAACAGATCCTTGCGGTACACCACTAGTAACTAAACTCCAGGATGCACATTTGCCATCAACCACCACCCTCTGTCTTCTTTCAGCTAGCCAATTTCTGATCCAAAGCACTAAATCACCTTCAATCCCATACTTCCGTATTTTCTGCAATAGCCTACCATGGGGAACCTTATCAAACGCCTTACTGAAATCCATATACACCACATCCACTGCTTTACCCTCATCCACCTGTTTGGTCACCTTCTCGAAAAACTCAATAAGGTTTGTGAGGCACGACCTACCCTTCACAAAACCGTGCTGACTATCGCTAATGAACTTATTCTTTTCAAGATGATTATAAATCCTATCTCTTATAACCTTTTCCAACATTTTACCCACAACCGAAGTAAGGCTCACAGGTCTATAATTACCAGGGCTGTCTGTACTCCCCTTCTTGAACAAGGGGACAACATTTGCTATCCTTCAGTCTTCCGGCACGATTCCTGTCGACAATGACGACATAAAGATCAAGGACAAAGGCTCTGCAATCTCCTCCCTGGCTTCCCAGAGAATCCTAGGATAAATCCCATCTGGCCCAGGGGACTTAACTATTTTCACACTTTCCAAAATTGCTAACACCTCCTCCTTGTGAACCTCAATCCCATCTAGCCTTGCAGTCTGTATCTCAGTATTCTCCTCGACAACATTTTCTTTCTCTACTGTAAATACTGACGAAAAATATTCATTTAACGCTTCCCCTATCTCCTCTGATTCCACACACAACTTCCCACTACTGTCCTTGATTGGCCCTAATCGAACTCTTGTCATTCTTTTATTCCTGATATACCTATAGAAAGCCTTAGGGTTTTCCCTGATCCTATCCGCCAATGACTTCTCGTGTCCTCTCCTTGCCCTTCTAAGCTCTCCCTTTAGATCCTTCCTGGCTAGCTTGTAACTCTCAAGCGCCCTAACTGAGCCTTCACGTCTCATCCTAACATAAGCCGCCCTCTTCCTCTTGACAAGCGCTTCAACTTCTTGAGTAAACCACGGCTCCCTCGCTCGACAACTTCCTCCCTGCCTGACAGGTACATACTTATCAAGGACACGCATTAGCTGCTCCTTGAATAAGCTCCACATTTCGATTGTGCCCATCCCCTGCAGTTTCCTTCCCCATCCTACGCATCCTAAATCTTGCCTAATCGCATCATAATTTCCTTTCCCCCAGCTATAAATTCTTGCCCTGCGGTATATACCTGTCCCTGCCCATCGCTAAGGTAAACCTAACCGAATTGTGATCACTATCACCAAAGTGCTCACCAACTTCTAAATCTAACACCTGGCCGGGTTCATTACCCAGTACCAAATCCAATGTGGCATCGCCCCTGGTTGGCCTGTCTACATACTGTGTCAGAAAACCCTCCTGCACACACTGGACAAAAACTGACCCATCTAAAGTACTCGAACTATAGTATTTCCAATCAATATTTGGAAAGTTAAAGTCCCCCATAACAACTACCCTGTTAATCTCGCTCCTGTCGAGAATCATCTTCGCTATCCTTTCCTCTACATCTCTGGAACTATTCGGAGGTCTATAGAAAACTCCCAACAGGGTGACCTCTCCTCTCCTGTTTCTAACCTCGGCCCATCCTACCTCAGTAGATGAGTCCTCAAACGTCCTTTCTGCCGCCGTAATACCCTCCTTGATTAACAATGCCACACCCCCCCCCCTTTTACCATCTTCTCTGTTCTTACTGAAACATCTAAATCCCGGAACCTGCAACATCCATTCCTGTCCCTGCTCTACCCATGTCTCCGAAATGGCCAAAACATCGAGATCCCAGGTACCAACCCATGCTGCAAGCTCGCCCACCTGATTCCGGATGCTCCTGGCGTTGAAGTAGACACACTTTAAACCAAGTTCTTGCTTGCCAGTGCACTCTTGCGTCCTTGTAACCTTATCCCTGACCTCACTACTCTCAACATCCTGTACACTGGAACTACAATTTAGGTTCCCATCCCCCTGCTGAATTAGTTTAAACCCCCCCGAAGAGCACTAGCAAATCTCCCCCCCAGGATATTGGTACCCCTCTGGTTCAGGTGAAGACCATCCTGTTTGTAGAGGTCCCACCTACCCCAGAAAGAGCCCCAATTATCCAGGAAACCAAAACCCTCCCTCCTACACCACCCCTGCAGCCACGTGTTGAACTCCTCTCTCTCCCTATTCCTCGCTTCGCGAGCACGTGGCACGGGCAACAACCCAGAGATAACAACTCTGTTTGTTCTCGCTCTAAGCTTCCACCCTAGCTCCCTGAATTTCTGCCTTAAATCCCCATCTCTCGTCCTACCTATGTCGTTGGTGCCTATGTGGACCACGACTTGGGGCTGCTCCCCCTCCCCCTTAAGGATCCCAAAAACACGATCTGTCTTGGTTCTTCAGGATCCCTACCCTGCCAGTAGAAGGTGTAGTCTTGCTCTCTTAGAGATCTGCTCGCAGGGAGGCGTGTCTCCTGAAGTGCTGCAATGTCCAAATTGAGTCTATTGTGCTCATTGTTAATGATGGCGGTTTTCCGAGAGTCGTTGATTTGTGTAAGGTCTTTCGACAGGCCAGGACACGTAGCTCTAACGTTACAGCTTGAAAAACGAAGGTTTGGTACTTTCTTTCCTTTTTTTGTCATGCTGTTTGGTGCGGTGTTACAGTCCACTTGTTGGGCAATGACCCTGAGCTCCAAGAACCCATTGAAGCAGATGGACTGTGGCGGGACAGAACCTTTTTGACCGGGGGCTGCCTGGTTTGAGGCGGGTGGTAGCTGTCCAGTGAGATGCGATGACCTCTCCCACTGACAAAGGCAACCCATGGCGCCCAATCTCTACGCCAATTGAGCTGGACTTATAACCCGTAACTGCTGCCTTCCATGTTGTTTTGGTCGCTGTGAGGCGAGTATGGAGTGTCCTCTCCATGGCGCATGCCTGGGCGGATGTATGGAGGTTGTGAGTTGCCCAATTGTCAAAACCCCCCTCTCAGCCTTCCTAGTGGGGTCCAAAGGAGTGCAGAGCATGACGTTTGGCACCGGTTTGGCTGCCAGAAACATGCCAAAGGTGACACATGACCGCCTTCGGGGTTCCGCACTGAATTTTCTGTTAGGGTTTACTCCCTTAGCATTGGTCTCTCCCAAAACGCCCACAAGGCAGTGGGGTTGTTAGCTCGTATCCCTGAGCAGGGGCCCTAACAAGTGTTAGAACATTACAGCGCAGTACAGGCCCTTCGGCCCTCGATGTTGCGCCGACCTGTGAAACCATCTGACCTACACTATTCCATTTTCATCCATAAGTCTATCCAATGACCACTTAAATGCCCTTAAAGTTGGCGAGTCTACTACTGCTGCAGGCAGGGCGTTCCACGCCCCTACTACTCTCTGAGGAAAGAAACTACCTCTAACATCTGTCCTATATCTATCATCCCTCAACTTAAAGCTATGTCCCCTCGTGTTTGCCATCACCATCCGAGGAAAAAGACTCTCACTATCCACCCTATCTTAGTTACTCATTTTTGTTACATCTCGAGTATGGCTCTGAGCCTAAGTGAGACACCACAGGGGACTCTCACGTCCTACAAATAGAATGGGAGCAATGGCATGGGAGATCAATGCCTGGTGTCTGACCCTGGGGACTTGCAGCAGTGTCACAAGAAGTGCAATAACCTCATGTGGGTGGTCAAGGTCATCTTCACATGATATCTCCTGTCCACACACCAGCAACCTGTCATGATTCTGAATGCACCACAACTCCATCACTCTCCCAGCAGCACTTCCTGGCACTCAGGATTTACGCCTAACATCCAAACACTCCACCTCACACTCACAGACCTACCAATGCTTCCAGCCACACACACACCTCTCTCTGCCTCCACTTACCTCCAGACATTCTGTTCTGACAGGAACATCACCCATACAGAGTGCTGTAGACATTCTGCCCTCCACCCTGCAGGGCAAGAGGGCAAACAATAGAAGGGAACAGAACAGGCGGGGCACAAAGATGCCTGCATCTCCAGAGCTTTACGTAGCGATGGCTACGAATCATGGGGCCAGCATCTCCACAGTCCATGTCATCCGGCATCACTGGGAACATTGAGGATAACAGTATGTTCCTGCCCTGTGCCTCTCCTCAAAACCCAGCTCACCATCATCCTGCTATCTGACATGATGTGTAAACTGCAGATGGTGTGACCATAGACATCTTGTTTGCCACCTGACTCTCCTTCCTTCACCCCAAACTTCCCCTTCTGATTTCCTGCTTTCAGTCACCCAGGAATTACAGTCTGCCCAACCACACCCTCCCAAGGAGGAGGAGAGGCAGGGAGAGAGGGAGAGAGAGAAGGCAGGGAGAGAGAGAGGGGGAGAGAGGAATAAAACAGCACAGCTCTAATGAACTAATGAAGATGCCCCGTCATTTGATCGAACACTGGTAGACACCAGCTCAGATACTGGCACTGCCTAGAGCTGGGATCATCACGTACTGAGTCATTGGTTATGAGTGGGCAGCAGCGAGGCCATGGGTATTGTGTGATTCATTTGCCAGCTTCCCAGCAGGCGAGGTCACAGAAGATTGAACTGCAAAGGAGCTTGATCGGGCCACATACAGGAGAGTGTTTATTACAATACACACTGAGATGCTGGGTACATTGGCTGGTCTGCCAGACAGCTTCCTGTCACTGTCAAGAAATCCAGCTCCAAACTGATGGCGGACATGGTGCAGAGCTTCCCCTCTTTGCTGCTTTCTGTTCTGTTGAGTGAACAATTCCAATTACAAAGACACCCACAGTGTGATAAAACAAAATTAATCTAACAAAGCGCTGCCTTTTTAAAGGGATAGAAACAATAAACACCCAAACTATAAAAAGGAACTTGTCAAATTGAATGACAATATTATCTTCACTATCGTCTGTACAGTCCAGTCTCATTCATCTTTCACCATCCTGGCAGTCATATGATACAATGATAATGGAGTTGTTGATGAATCACAGCAATCAATCTCCATCAATTAGTTTACAACAGACAGAGACAAGAGGTGAGGAAAATCCCACTGGTGGAGAGTTTTAGGAATCAGGGATATTAAAGAGGTCGAGCAGTATCACTTTGCTGGGGTGTGATGCCCCACCAGCTGCTTCCTGTGTGGTCCACCGGCATTCCGTTAGTAAAAGATCACAAACGTGTCGGAAGGCTGTGAATCGATGCTATCCTGTCATTCTGCAGACCCAGAAGTATTATCACTACTGGCCCCACACCTGGAGCAGCCTTTGTTTGGTCATGTTATCAAATCAGCTGCTCTCTCTTTGAGGATGCAGCAGAATTCTCTGTAAATTTAGGAACTGACCAAAACCCTTCCAAAAATAATCCAGAGTACATCCAGACACTTGGCAATGGCAGAAGTTCTGTAAAAATTACTTTACCTGCAATTTGAGTTCCTGGTCCTGTAAGGATCTCGAGATCAGTGTCCATTTTGCATCTCTGAGCCAGTTGTTTATAGGGTGATGTATTAATATATTACCTGGACCTAACTGGTCCAAATTTGGAATCCTGGGTCACATCAGCGGGTTGGGCTGTGTGAGGTCAGGAACGTGTTGAGTCACTGCCTTGTGGCACACGCAGGGGACACCTCCACATGTCACCTTTTACTAATAGAATGCCGGGCAGTCCTCACAGGAAGCAGTCAGTGGTGCATCGTCTTCCAGCAAAGCGACACTAGACCTCTGCATCACCACTGCAGTGAATTCTGTGCTCCTGGTTCCTAAAGATTTCCATCAATGGGACTTTCCTCACCTCATGCCTGGGTCTGTTATAGACTAATTGACAGAGATTAATTGTTATGATTGGTCAACAACTTCCATTCTCATTGAATCATGTGACTATCAGGATGGTTAAAGACAAACAAGACTGGAGTGTACAGTCGCTAGTGAAGATAATGTTCTCATTCAATTTCAGAAGATTCTTTTTTATGGTTTGGCTGTTTATTGTGTGTATCCCTTTAAAATAGGGGCACTTCTGTTAGATTGATTTTATTTTGTTTTATGACACTGGGATGTTGTTCTAGTTGGCCAATTAAAAGAGTAGAAGGTGACGAGCTGGTGTTTTGTCTTTTTTCTCCAGCAATTCCACTGTTCCTATGTTTGTGGGAACAGGAGTGTGGGTGGAGGGCGGTGTCCAGTGAGTGGTGAACAATGCATGGGGACGAAATTCTTATTTCAGAGCATATCCTACCCTCAAGATCCAAACTACACCCTGGAGGAGTATTGTGATCCCTTCAGTAAACAGGTAAACTTGGTATCCAATAATAGATCAGGGGTTGGATTTGTTGTCTCCAGGGTCCTCGGAGCTGGTGGGACTGCACCAGACCTGAGCCAGTGTGAGGAAGAGAACTGGAACCTAATTGAGAATATGTCACAACACTGAATTGTGTGCTGATGCAGTGTTCCTTATACATTTTTAAAATCATTCAGTAGATAAGTGTACCAGGAAGTGGAGGCTGTGTGTGTCATGGACAAGGAGAGAACTGATTGAAATATAATGTGCAATTCATACTGGATTTTATTATCCATCATTTAAATAATTTAACAATGAGACTCATTGGATATTTCACCCCTTTCTTCAACTCGACTCTGAATTTGCTTTGGGTCCCTCCGTAAATAAACGGGTTGATGCAAGAACTCAAAAGTTGAAGCATATATCCACTTTCCTCCAGAATAAAATTTGAATCTTTGAAATTGGAACCGGAGAAATAACTAAGATTCGCAATTCGGACATAGAGGAAAGTTATAAAATGCAACAAATATAATAGGATGAAACTACCTGAGATGGCGAAGAGTAAAACAATGGAGTTTCTCCGTTTCTCCATCTCTGGGTCACTCTGATTCTCTCCATTACTGTGGACCCGGAGTCTCCTGCGTGCTCTACTGGCTGCTAGAATGTGTCTGACAGTCAGAGCATTGAGCAGTAAAATCAGAATGAATGGGAGGCAAGGATTTAAAATGCGGTGAATCCAGTCATATACAACCCATGCAGCTGATGTGTAAAATATTAATTTTAGGCTGCAGAGCCAGGGTATATTGTTAATTATATACACAGGTTCATATATAAAATACCTGAAGATATTTTTTAGACAGCTCAGTATACAGACTGTTCCTATAATCCACATCACTGTTTTCTCAGTGTAATATTTTATTTTAAGCTTCTGGCAACAAATGGCCATAAATCGATCAAATGTGAAAGCGACTGTTACCCAGACAGAACTGTCTATGGCTGCAAAATACAGAACAACACGGAGACTACATAACGGTGTAATAGACAGGAAACTGCCTGGGAAATAAATACCAGCAATCCGGTTTAATATCACTGCAATGATCATGACCAGGAGATCCGTCACTGCCATGGACACCAGGTAGTAAGTGATACGTCTGGAGAGACCACATCTTCCTCGGGACAGGATCACAATCACTGCCAGGTTAGCTGCAACAGAGAGAGAGACAGTAAAAAAGAGGTTGAGAGAGGAGAGTGAAAAGGAAGAGTGAATATGTGAGAGACAGATCGAGAACAGGACAGTTACTGGTCTGACTCCCAACAAAATCCTCATTCATTTTACAGGATTCTGTGTGAAATTTACAGCTTTGACACATGATCCTGAGTTGGAAACGATCCATTCTGCTCATTTCTGTTTTTAAAGTAAGCATTCGGATGAAAAAGTCAGTCGAATGACATTGAAATGTAAAATTTAAAAAAAAAACAGATCAACAGGGCATCAGAAACCCATCAAAACCAACGTGGGAACATCAAATAGAGAAGAAATGTAACATGACAGAAACCTGTTGCAGAAGATATTTAAGAGGGTACATAATACAACAAAAGACATTAAATGTGGAAAGTAACAAGAAAGTAAGAAAAAAAACTTGTACCTAATATGGATTGTATTCCACAGATGACCACTGTCATGGAAGTGTTTTTTTTCTCTTCAAAACAGTGTGCCTTTAAGACTCTGTTTAAAAACAGTGTGCCTTTTAAAACTAAGAGGGCACGCTTTGCCAGCTGCACCTGTTTCCAAGGCCACATTAGGAGAGAAAGGAGATCACATGGTGTACTGTAACTTTTAAATGTGGGTAATGACTGGTTTTAACCGATTTGAACTGGAGTAAAATGAAGCATGCTGTACCCTGATGGAAGAAACTATCTGTTTCTCAGCAGAAAAATCTACATTGAGCTCAGGACTGTGTTTGCCAAAGGAGTCAAAAATCCCTGAAAAAGAACAATTTGCATTGTTGGAGCTAGTAAATTCTCTTTTACTTTGAAACTCTAAGATGTCTGCTACAGAAGTAACTCTGTCTATTGCCTATTGGTGTTTGCTGGGATTCTCAGTAAAGTTTTTACCAAAAGACTGCTTATTTTAAAATCCAATAGACCTATTGCTGTTTTTCTCATCGAAAGAACTGTGTGACGCCTGCTGCAGCTGAAGTACTTTAAATGCCTATCTATTCAAGACTGTTTCATTGAATTTGCCTGGAGACATCGAGTGGCATCTGATTACTCTACTCTCATCAATTGGGAATGTAACTCACCAGGACTTACAAGTCAGCTACTTATTTTATTCCTAAGAAACACCATTTTTAAAAACCTGTTAACCATTGTTAGTTTTTGAATGTATGTGTGTGTGTACATGGGTGGAGGGGTGGGGGGGGGCAACGCTTAGGAGGTTATAAGGTCTTTAGGCACAAGATTTAGTTTATTAATAAATGGTTAATTTGTTGTTGTCTAAAGATTTGGTATCTTTTATTTTGGGGTTAATAAAGTGTTTAATTTGGCTGTTTTCCAGTTAGGTGGGAAAACTGTAATAATATGCTGCAACCTGTCGAGTATTGGGACTGAATTGACAGTGCATTGCTCCCACCTCAGTCAAAACACCAGAAACAACCTCATCCAATGAATTGATGTAAAACTATTCACGATTGGAAATTTCAGCAGTCAACTTGCTCAAAAAGATTCTCAAACAGAGGAGCAAACAGACAATTAGAGTTTTCTGACTTTGTGGAGAGGATGTTGATGTGGACTCAGTGATAACTCCAGCGCTTCTCCTGATAATCACCTGGGATCTTCAGTATCGATCGGAACAATCGGAACTGACAGATGGTGAGGTCTCTTTGGGGAAAGGTCCTTCCTACAATGTGGCACTTCCTCAGGACTGCACTGCATTTTCACATAAACAATCAATTTAGTCAACTTAGGGCAGATGGTGGTGTAGTGGTAATGCCACTGGACAGGCTATTACCCTCAGGACATGGGTTCATAGCTTACGATAGTAGCGGTAGAATTTAAACTCAATTAATGAACAAAAATCTAGAATTGAAAGCCAGTCTCAGTAATAGTACCATGAAACTCTCATTGATTGTTCCATAAGGCCCATCTGGTTCACTCATGTCCTTCACAGAAGAAAATCTGTTTCCCTAACCTGGTCTGGCCAACATGTGACTCCAGACCCACAGCAATGTGGTTGACACTTAACTGCCCACTGAAATTGCCTCGTAAGCCATTCAGTTGTCAAGGACAATTAGGGATGGGCAATAAATGCTGGCCTTGCCAGCAATGCACACATCCCAGGAAAGGATCAAGAAAAAGGCCAATAGTGAATATTGAAATTAAAACCTTGTGTCTCCGGTACGAGAGATGCTATCAGTTATGCGGGCCTAACTCGATGTAGAGAACATAATGAAAACAGTTTGGGACATTGCCAGGTGCAAGGAGCAGAAGGAAAATCCGGACTCAGAAGCGGTCACAGTAGAACTGTCAGCAGCAGCTAATGTGGAAGAGGAGAGCCTGGCTGAACCAGTGAGACTGAGAGCAGAAACACTGGGCTCTGTGAGCTTGGGGCAAGTACAGATCATTCGTCAAACAGCCACTGACACATTCTTGTATTTCTGTCAACAGCTCAATGCCTAAAAGAAGTCCATTCAATAAATTCATTCATTAAATTCAGTCAGGAATTATTCAATGGTTAAATACTCTCAAACAATGAATCATTTGTGGGAATTAATCTATCGCAGTCAATGTCAATAACACAATAGAACTACATTTACACTTTGATAACAGTGAGATAATTCACCCACAGTAACAGTGTCAATAACACAATAGAAGCACAATTACACAGTGATAACAGTGTGATAATTCACCCACAGTAACAGTGTCAATAACACAATAGAACCATAATTACACAGTGATAACAGTGTGATAATTCACCCACAGTAACACTGTCAATAACACAAGAGAACCACATTTACTTTGTGAGATGGCAGCAGTAACTGGTAGAAATTGTATAATTAAAGGGCTGAAATGGTACGCTGGTAAACCATTAACGACAAGAAATTATGTCAGTAAAGGGAAGAAATTATATTGCTAAAAGAAAAATTAATACCATTAAAATGGAGAAAAACATACTATAAATGGGGAGAATTTATACCAGAGGGCGAAATTGTCCCATTAAAGAAGATAAAATATGTCGTTAAAAGGGTGAAATTTCACCATTGAGGGGGAGAAATTATCACAGTAAAATGCAAGAAATTATTCTGTTAAAGTGGAGAAAGTATGCTATTGAATGGTAGAAAGAATATTGTCAGGTGGAGAAGCGCTACTGGTAAATGGGAGTCGTGATACAGCAAACAAATGAACACAAAAAAATAGGAGCAGGAGTAGACCACATGGCCTATTGAGACTGCCCCGCAATTCAACACAACCACATGCCCTACTTTCAGCTTCAACTGCACCTTCCTGCAGGTTCCCATTATCCCTTGATTCCCTGAGAGACCAAAAAGACTGCTTATCTCAGCCTTAAACATATTCAATGATGGAGCATCCACAACCCTTTGGGGCCGAGAATTACAAAGATTCACAACACTTTGAGTGTAGATTTTCCTCCCCCTATCAGGACTAAATTATAGTTCAATAATCCTGAGACTGTGCCTTGTGTTTCCCAGCCAGGGGATTCCCCAGCCAGGGGAAACAACCTGGTAGTGGTCCCCCCAGTGTCCAGCTTGTCAAGCCCCTTCAGAATCTTGTATGTTTCTATGAGATCACCTCTCATTCTTCTAACCTCCAGAGTATTTAAGTCCAATTTATTCAGCCTCTCATCACAGGACAACACCCTCATCCCAGGGACCAATCTAGTAAATCTTCACTGTACTGCCTCCAAGGCTAGCATATACTTCCTTAAATATGAAAAACAAAACTTCACACAGTATTCAAGGGGTGATCTCACCAAAGACCTGGACAGTTGTAGCAAGACTTGTTTATTCTTGCACTCCAATCCCCTTGCAATAAAGGTCAACATTCCATGTACCTTCCTAATTGCTTGCTATACTTGCATGATAACTTTTTGTGTTCTTTGCATGAGCATACCCAAGTATCTCTGAATATCAACACTTACAAATGTCATGCTTTTTAAAAAATATTCTGCTTTTCTATTCCTCGGACCAAAGTGAATAACCTCACACTTCCCTACATTACACTCCATCTACTACCTTGATGCCCACTCACTTAACCTGTCTATATCTCTTTGCATCCTCCTTCTGTCCTCACAGTTTACATTCCCACATAGCTTTTTATAGTCAGCAATGATTCCCGAACTAATAACTAACTAAAATACTTTACCTGGAAGCCCGACTGCTGCAAGGACGGGATAGTAAATGGCAAACACCAGATTTTTTGCTGATGCGTGCATTTCTATCAGGAGCTCGGAGTACGTTCTGCACTCCACTGAAAGATTGTCACATTTATATCTGATGTCAGGCTCCAGGAAGATAATTAGATGGTTTGATCATTTACCTTAATTACACTAATTGAAACAAACACATTCGTGAAGCTGATGTCAGGCTCATGTTTATGTTTTGATGGAGTGGAATGATTTTCAAGGGATCTGACATGACTCTAAAGTGAAATACTTGAGATTGCAGAATGATCTCAGTGACATTTCATCATAAACAAAAATGAAAACCTAAATAAATGATTGCAATGTGAAAGTGAGTAGTGTACATGAGGAATTATTGGGTTTAACCCCCTCAAATGTTGAGTTAAGTGATTTCAGCATGCTCTATGTTCAGATCAGCGCAGTCATGTTCACGAAAGACAGGTTCATTCCAGCAAGGGTGCATACAGTCTGGAACATGTTTACTTCAGCACGGTTAAATTCAGTGTGGACAGGACCAATTCCATACTGTTATATCCAATATGGACAGATCTAGGCCCAGGTCAGGTTAAACCCAGGTTATATTCAGTGAGGAAAGTTCCAGTCCAACTCAATTAATTTCAGTCTGAAGATAACTGGTTCAGCAAGGTTAAAGACAATGTGAACTTGTCCAGCTTAGTGCTGTTATAGTTTTTCTGGACAGGACAGTAAATTTACATTGAGTTTTGACAAATGCAGTTCAGTTCAGTAACACTCAGTAGGCTGGAGTTTTGATTTAAATTCTGGCTGAAAAGGCGGGGGCGAGCCTGCCTCCGATGGTCCTGGAAGCCATGCAGCAATTTTGCATGGCCCAGTCCCACAATTGGTTTTGAACAGGACCTCTGCCCCTCTGAGGCAGGAAGTCCTGCCTTCAAGAGCTGCCAGCAAATCAGAGGGCCGTCAGCTCCTCAGTCCCAGCAGTACCACTGGGAGCAGTGGCCACTGCTTGGACTGCACACACCCAGGGCCAGCAACAAAGGAGGAGGCCTTGGAGAAGGTGAGTGGGGATCGGGCCTCACTGGGGACTATCGGCTGTGCCCCGGCAAAAGGGGAGTCGGACTGTAGTGTAGGGGGGTGGGGGGGGGATAGTTTTAGTGGGGGAAACCCGTGCTACTGTGGAGCCCAACATGGGATACAGGGTAATCAAAATAGAGAGTGCTGGAAATACTCAGCAGGTTAGGCAGCATCCGTGGAGAGAAGCAGAGTTAACGTTTCAGGTCTGCGTCCTTCAGTCACAATTCTGATGAAAGGTCACAGGCCTGAAACATTAATGCTGCTTCTCTCCATAGATGCTGCCTAACCTGCTGAGTATTTCCAGCACTTTGTTTTTATTTCATATTTCCAGCATCTGCAGTATTTAGCATTTATTTTTATGGGATACAGGGAACTCAATTAAGAGGGCTGCCCACCAGCAGGCAAGGAGGTTGCCAGGTCTTACTGGGCATCCTACTTAGTGCTGATGTACCTATCCACTGCTGGTAATATATCAGCGGTGGCACAAGGAGGCCCTGAAGTGGCAGTTAATTGGCCACTTAAGGGCCTCAATTGGCCTGGGGCGGGCAGGCCATTTTCTACATCCCCTGCCACTGGTAAAATAGCAGCAGGGGCAAATAGGCGATGGGCATGACATCCCTTGCATCCCACTGAATTTTACATCCCCTCTGTCCCTCAGCCCATTCCTGGGGGGGTGCAAAATTCTGTCCGTGATCATTGAGAGGATTTCAGACCTGTGTACAGCATGCTGGGAGAAAGGGACAGTATTTCAGCACTTCTGAGATGCAGTGATTGTCTCACTCTGCAAAAACAAGGTAGAGATGTCTGCCCGTTCAAACTGCAGAGGCATTACCTCACTCGCCATTGCAGGAAAAATCTTGGTCAGAATGTTTCTAATATAGACTTGTTCTGACAATGGCTGAAGAAATCCTCTCAGAAAGTCAGTGCAGATTTACACCCAACAGGGGAACTACAGACATGACTTTTGTGCTGAGACAGATCCAGGAGAAATGTAGAGAACAAAACATGGGCCTGTACGTGACTTTTGCACCTCACCAAGGCATTTGATAGACTCATCTGGGATGGATTTTGGAAGGTACTACCCAGATTGAGGTGCCCTCCAAGGTTCTTCATCATTCTCCATCCACTGCATGAAGACCAGGAAATTCAAGTCAAGCAGAATGGAGCCCCCTCAGACAGCTTCCCTATCTCCTATGATATTAAGCAAGGGTGTGTTTTGGCACCGACCCTTTTTTTTACTTTCTTCAGAATAGAAACATAGAAAATAGGAGCAGGAGTTGGTCATTCGGCCCTTGGAACCTGCTCCGCCATTCATTATGATCATGGCTGATCATCCAACTCAGTAACCTGTTCCCACTTTCGCCCTATATCCTTTGGTTCCTTTAAAACCAAGCACTAGATCTAACTCCTTCTTGAAAACATACAATGTTTTGGCCTCAACTGCTTTCTGTGGTAGCCAATTCCACAGGCTCACCACTGTCTAGGTGAAGAAATTTCTCCTCATCTCAGTCCTGAAAGGTTTACCCCGTATCCTTATACTATGACCCCTGGTTCTGGACTCCCCCATCATCAGGAACATCCTTCCTGCATCTACCTTGTCAAGTCGTGTTAGAATTTTATAGGTTTCTATGAGATCCCCCCTCACTCTTCTGAACGCCAGGAAATATAATCCGAACTGACTCAATCTCTCCTCAAACGCCAGTCCCACCATCCCAGGAATCAGTCTGGTAAACCTTCACTGCACTCCCTCTATAGCGAGAACATCCTTCCTTAGATAAGGAGACCAAAACTGCACACAATATTCCAGGTGTGGCCTCACAAAGGCCCTGTATAACTGCAGCAAGACATCCCTGCTCCTGTACTCGAATCCTCTCGCTATGAAGGCCAACATACCATTTGCCTTTTTTACCGCCTGTTGCACCTGCATGCTTACCTTCAGCAACAGGGTGTACGAGCACACCCAGGTCTCATTGCATATTCCCCTCTCTCAGTTTATAGCCATTCAGATAATAATCTGCCTTCCTGTTTTTGCTACCAAAGTGGATAACCTCACATGCAGAATGGAGCCACATTATCCACATTATTTAGCCACATTATACTGCATCTGCCATGCATTTGCCCACTCACTCAACTTGTCCAAATCACCCTGAAGCCTCTCTGCATCCTACTCACAATTCACCCTCCCACCCAGTTTTGTGTCATCTGCAAATTTGGAGATATTAAATTTAGCTCCCTCATCTAAATCATTAATATATATTGTGAATAGCTGGGGTCCGAGCACCGATCCCTGTGGTACCCCACTAGTCACTGCCTGCCATTCGGAAAAAGACCCATTTATTCCGACTCTTTGTTTCCTGTCTGCCAACCAATTTTCTATCCATCGCAATGCACTACCCCCAATCCCATGCGCTTTAATTTTACACTCTAATTTCGGATGCGGGACTTTGTCAAAAGCCTTCTGAAAGTCCAAATAAACCACATCTACTGGCTCCCCCTCATCAATTCTACTAGTTACATCCTCGAAGAATTCTAGATTTGTCAAGCATAATTTCCCTTTCATAAATCCATGCTGACTCTGTCCAATTCTACCACAGTTCTCCAAGTGCTCTGCTATAAAATCTTTGATAATGGACTCTAGAAATTTCCCCACTACTGACGTCAGGCTGACTGGTCTATAATTCCCTGCTTTCTCTCTACTTCCCATTTTAAATAGTGGGGTTACATTAGCTACCTTCCAACCTGTAGGAACTGTTTCAGAGTCGATAGAATATTGGAAGAGGACCACCAATGCATCCACTATTTCTAAGGCCACTTCTTTTAGTACTCTGGGATGCAGACCATCAGGCCCTGGGGATTTATCAGCCTTCAATCCCATCAATTTCCCCAACACTATTTCCCGACTAATACTGATTTCCTTAAGTTCCTCCCTCTCACTAAACCCTGTGTTCCCCCAACATTTCTGGTATGATATTTGTGTCCTCCTTTGTGAAGACAGAATCAAAATATGCATTTAGTTGGTCAGCCATTTCTTTGTTCCCCATAATAAATTCCCCTGTTTCTGACTGTCAGAGACCTACATTTGTCTTCATCAATCTTTTTCTCTTCACGTAACTATAGAAACTTTTACAGTCAGTTTTTATGGTCCCCGCAAGATTGCTCTCGTACTCTATTTTCCCCTTCTTAATCAATCCCTTGGTCCTCCTTTGCTGAATTCTAAACTGCTCCCCATCCTCAGGTCTGTTGTTTTTCTGGTGAATTTATATGCCTCTTCCTTGGATCTAATGCTATCTCTAATTTCCCTTGTATGCCATGGTTTGGCTACCTTTCCTGTTTTACTTTTGTGCCAGACAGGAATAAACAATTGTTGCAGTTCATCCACATGCTCTTTGAATGTTTGCCATTGCCTAACCACCGTCATCCCTTTAAGTAACATTTCCCAATCCATCATAGCCAACTCGCACTCATACCTTCATAGTTTCCTTTACTAAGATTCAGGACCCTAGTCTCAGAATCAACTACATCACTCTCCAACTTGATGAAGAATTCTATCATATTATGGTTGCTCATCCCCAAGGGGTCTCGCACAACTAGATTGTCAATTATTCCTCTCTCATTACACAATACCCAGTCTAAGGTGGCCTGTTCACTAGTTGGTTCCTCAACATATTGGTCCAGAAAACCATCCAAGAATTCCTCCTTAATGGTATTGGGACTAATTTGATTTCCCCAATATATATGCAGATTAAAGTCGCCCATAATTGGATGTTCTTTATCACATATGTCTCCAATATCCTGTTCAATGTCATTCCCAACATCACCACTACAGTTTGAGGGTCTATATACAACCTTCACTAACATTTCTTGCCCCTTAGTGTTTCTTAGCTTTACCCAAACAGATTCCACATTGTTGGAGTTCATATCTTTCCTCACTATTGTGTTAATTTCCTCTTTAACCAGCAATGCAACTCGACCGCCTTTGACTTTTTGTCTGTCCTTCCTAAATACTGAATACCCCTGGATGTTCATTTCCCATCGCTGGTCACCCTGCAGCCATGTCTCCGTAATCCCGACTATATCATACCCGTTTACATCAATTTGCGCAATTAATTCATCCACTTTATTGCGAATGTTCTGCACGTTAAGGCACAAAGCCTTAAGGCTTGTCTTTTTAACATTACTTGTCCCCTTCCCACTATTTTTCACTGTGACCCTTTTTAATTCTGGCCCTTGATTTCTCTGCCTATCACTTTTCTTATTCCCCTTACTGTCTTTTGTTCTTGTCTTTGATACCCCCTCCTCTGACTCCTTGCAATGGTTCCCATCCCCCTGCCATTTTAGTTTAAACCCTTCCCAACCACTCTAGCAAATGCGCCCCCTATGATCATCAGTCTCAGTCCTGCCCAGTGTAACCCATCCAGTTTGTACTGGTCACACCTCCCCTAGAACCGGTCCCAATGTCCCAGGAATCTAAAATCCTCCCCCTCCCACCATCTCTTCAACCACGTATTCATCTGATATATCCTACTATTTCTACTCTGACTAGCACGTGGCACTGGTAGTAATCCTGAGATCACTATCTTTGAGGTCCTACGTTTCAACTTACTTCCTAACTCCCTATATTCTGCTTTTAGGAACTCATCCTTCTTTTTAACCAATGTCGTTTGTACCAATGTGTACCATGACCATTGGCTGTTCACCCTCCCCCTTCAGAATCGCTCTGAGACATCCTTGACCCTAGCACCAGGGAGTAAGATGCTTCAGGAGGCAAAGGCAGGCTTGACAGAGGGCATCTACATTTTCTTCCAAACAGATGGCAGTCTCTTCAACCTGCGGCGATTACTGGTACTTAGCAAAACTTCAGAAGAGCTTATTTTATAGCTTCTGTTTGCTGATGATTGCACCTTTCTGGCACACACAGAGGAGGTAATGCAGCTCATTGTAAAATGTTTCTCTGAGGAAGGAAGTGCCTTTGGCCTTACTATTAGCCTAAGGAAAACAGACGTGCTGTACCAACCACGACCCTGAGGAAATTACAATCATCACAGATCAGCATTGACGGCAGCAACCTCAATACAGGAGAACAGTTTACTTATCTAGGTAGCATTACCTTAGATGATGCCACTGTCAACAAGGACATAAACAATCAACTGTCCACGGCCAACAACTCCTTTGGCCCCTCTTGAAGTTTATCTGGTGAAACCATTCACTACACATCTCTACCACAATTCAAGTATACAGAGCGGTTGTCATCACCACCCTCTTGTATGGGTCAGAATCACGGGTTCTGTATAGAAAACCAATGTGACTGCTGGAGAGTTTCCATCAACACTGTCTTTGATTTATCATGAACATCAACTGGCAGAATTGCATCACAAATAATGAAGTCCTCAACAGAGCCAATCTGCCCAGCATTGATTACATTCCCTTACAATGCCAATTATGCTGGGAGGGCATTTGTCACACATGGAAGATTCTAGAATGCCAAAAGCAGTACTTTATGGTAAACTATGTGCCACTAAGCGAGCTCGAGGTGCACCTCACAAACACTTCAAAGACCAGCTGAAAAGAAAGCTCTCTCTGGCTGACATTGAACATTGTCGGAGCAAGAGGCCGCCGACAGAGGCAACTGGTGCACAACAGTCAGGAAAACATCCTATAACTTTGAAAGAAACAGATGCGAGGCTGCTGAGGAAAGGTGCAGACAACAGAGGGAGCCTGCTTGTACCACAGTTCCTCCAAGCCAGGAGGTCTTGTACCCAACTGCTCAAGACTTGCAGATCAAGAATTGGTCTCTTCAGTCACCAACGATCATGTCAACTACCAGAGAGACAAGCCATCCCATAATCTTAGCCTGCAAAGAATCTGCCATTATCATCAGAGTGCTGGATAGAGAGGATGCCCGAGAGGGGCCAAGGACTGAATCTATTTGATTGGAGCTAAGAAACAGCAGGTACTGTTACATTGCTGGTTATATTCTATAGGTCAGCAACTCCTGCGAAAGATACAGAGGAACAAATTTACAAGGAAATTAGAGACAGGTGCAATTATAGAGTAGTTGAAATGGGGACTTTACTTATCCTAATGTAGACTGGAATTGTAATAGTGTAAAAGCCAGGGAGGGGCAAAAGTTTCTCGAGTGTGTTCAGGAGAATTTTCTACATCAGTATGTGTCCAGTCTAATGAGGAAGGAGGTATTGTTGGATTTGGTTATGGGGCATGAAATTGGCCAAGTGAATAAAATGTCAGTAGGGGAACACTTAGGGATCAGAGATCAGAGTATAAGATTTAGGTTGACTCTGAAAAAGGACAAGGAGCAATCCAGAGTGAAAATAATCAACCGGGAGAGGGCAAACTTCAATGGGTTGAGAACGGATCTGCCAGGAAGGTAAAACTGTAATGAAACAATGAGCTGCCTTTAAAAAGGAGCTAATTCAGGTGCAGTGAAGGTCCAATTCCACAAAGGGAAAAGGTAGGACAAACATGTCCAGAGCTCCCCAGATGATGAAAAAGTCAGCGCGTAAAATAAAGTAGAAAAAGGATGCATATGAAAGACATCAGGTGTGTAATACAATTGCAACCAGGCTGAATATTAAAGGTTCAGATGGGAAGTGAAAACATTAAGAGAATCAAAGAGGGAGTAAGAGAAGAGACTGGCAGCTAACTTAAAAGGGAATCCAAATGTCTTCTCCAGGCATATAAACAGTAAAACGGTGGTAAAAGGAGGAGTGAGAGATATACAAAGGAGATTTATGCATGGAAGTAGGGGCATGGCTGAGGTACTGAATGAATACTTTGCATCTGTCTTTACATAGGAATCAGATGCTGCCTGAATCATAGTGAAAGAGGGGACACTAGATGGGCTAAAAATTGATAATGTGGATGTATTAGATTGGTTGGCTCTACTTAAAGTTGGTAAGTCACCAGGACCAGATGAGATACATCCAAGGATACCGAGGGAAGTATGGGTGCAAATTGTAGAGGCACTGGCCATTATCTTCCAATCCTTCTTAGATACAGGGGTGGTGCCAGAGGACTGGAGAATTGAAAATATTGCACCCTTATTCAAAAAATGCTGTAAGGATAAACCCAGCAACAACAGCCCAGTCAGTTTAACCTTGGTGGTGGGAAAGCTTCAAGACACAGTAATTCGGGGAAACAAATTAACATTTCACTGAGAGATCGATCTATGATGCAGACTCCCTAAAGTTAATATTGATTCTGACAATGCCAACGAGACAGATTTCATTCACAGAAAAACATTTTACAATACAGTATGTGAGTAATTTGAGACATAACATGTGGAAAGTGTATAATATTTGAGAGGAACAGGGAAATTTGGACCTATGTTTCCTAAAATTCTCCGGCACTGGGGTTTTCCACGCTTCATATCTGGGTCTGTTTGGACTAATTTATAGAAATCGATTCCTGTGATTAGTCAACAACTCCATTATTATTGATGATGCGACTGTCAGGAGGACACAAAGCAAATTAGACTGGAGTGCACAGTCCATGGTGGAGATAATATTCTCATTTAATTTGCTATGATTTTGATGCTTATTGTTTCTACCCCTTTAAAAATGGGCACTTTTGTTAGAATAATTTTATTTTTTTGATGCAACGGGGGTGGGGACGTGTCGTCCTATTTGGGCAATGAGAAGAGTAAAAGGTGAATGAGATAGTCTTTTGTCTTTTTGCTCCAGCAAGTAGCTGTGAGGCGTTGCCTAGTGATGGGAGAACCAATTAAATATGTAATGATCGAGGTGGGAGGAGTTCACTGTTTGTTCTAGTCCCACTTTCCCACAGGTCACAACATATTATTTTTAATTTTCCCACTTATCGATACGGTCAATCATATACTTTATTTTTCCCAGTACCGAACACACTAACCGTGTTTCTCTAATGAACAACAAAGTTATCAATTTATTATAAAACAAGTCTTAACTAGTAATGAAGTAAAGCATAAACACACAGATCAAAATATTTAAAGTTCCCTTTTTTTACCTTTGTCCCTTTTTCACTCACACATACACTGTTTAACCAAAGAAAAATAAAAAAGATTTTTATAAATTCAGAGCTCTGTTACAGACAAAAAATCTTGGGCAGATTACTTGCTCATTTTTGAAGAAAACAGCTGATGAGATATTAGAATTAGAATTAGAACATTACAGCGCAGTACAGGCCCTTCGGCCCTCGATGTTGCGCCGACCTGTGAAACCATCTGACCTGCACTATTCCATTGTCATCCATATGTCTATCCAATGACCACTTAAATGCCCTTAAAGTTGGCGAGTCTACTACTGTTGCAGGCAGGGCGTTCCACGTCCCTACTACTCTCTGAGTAAAGAAACTACCTCTAACATCTGTCCTATATCTATCACCCCTCAATTTAAAGCTATGTCCCCTCGTGTTTGCCATCACCATCCGAGGAAAAAGACTCTCACTATCCAATATGTTGTTCCAAAACTGGCATACAGTCGAACTCCTGAGTACACTTAAATAGGTCACTCGGATCTCCAGAACAATTTTTGTCAGGCTGTGTTGAGAAGTAATTTTTCAGATATTCTTCAAAGACAGGATGTGAGCTGAATTAACACCATGGACTTCTCAGCGTCCTTCAGAGATATTGGAAAATGAAGCTGGGTTGTGGTCTTCTCTCCTTTTTACTCTTCTTCAACAGACTTGAATTTATCTGCCACTCACTCCAGAAGGTAAAACACACATGCTGGGCTGAAATTTACAAGCCCTCTGACATCAGTGGTTGTGGTGGGGGGCCCCAGAAACATTTCTGTGATAGGCCCGCCATGATTCATGACGTCGGGTATGTCCTCTGATGCGGCCACTTGCCACTCGGCACCCCAATTAACATATGTAAAGTGCTACTTACTTTGCCTGCTTATGCATCCTGCTGCCTGTCGTTTCACAGTTCTGTATTTTTCATTGAACAGGCAGCTGCTATGTGTCATCCCATTCACAAATGTGAAAAGCCGGCAGGACAGGAGTCATCGGACACAGTGCAGGTAAGTCTGGATATACCAGGATCTCAACTCTGCATGCTAGTGGTGGGATCTCTGTACACTGTTGTCGGAGAGGTAGGAGGGCGGGATGGTGTTACAGGAGGAACAGCTCTGCAGCCATGAAGTGAGGTACTGCGTTACCTCCCTTCATAAACGGTGTCCGCTCTGTGCCATTGTTTGTCTGTGTGAGTGAAGGAGCGATGGCATTCCAGTTACCCTGTGTGGGGAAGGTGCCAAAAACAGTAGGCATGGAAAGGTGATCTGGCTGGTGGGGCAATCGATGCAGCTGTTACAATCTGAACATGGTCATGCTGTGCCACTCTTAAGGGGAGCTAAAATGGGCAATGCCATGCCATGGTACATAGTTGATGCATGAAAGCATCTGATGTACCAGTCAACATCAATGGCTGCCCTGTTCGGAACCTTCGAAGAAGTGAAGGAACCGAGTTTAATTGTCACATGGAGATGGGAGTTCCTCAAATGTAGGAGTCATGACAGCTCTCTGGGAAACATGCACAAACATGCATGATTCTTATCCTAAGGTCACAAGCTAATGGCACGTTTGAAGAGTGGAAGCCTTTGCGATTGACTTCCTATATTCATTGATCTGCTTGTTGTGAGGATCCATATGCACTGCAGGCAAAACCACCAGGCAGGTGCAGCCCACATACAGGCCCCCATCATGAGCAGCAGCAGCCCCCAAGGAGAGCTCGCCAATACAGATTGCTGCACAACTACAGGTCCCGAATGACAGACCTGCAGATTTCAGAGTGCCAGTATCAGAGGCAACTGGGGATGTCGAGACGGACAGTGATTCATCTCCGTGCCCTGCTCAACGATGACCTGCAGCCCATAGGCATAGGTGCACATTCTATGCCTGTGGCCATCAAAGTGATAGCGGCTTTTTTAGACCTCTGCATCATTTCAGGGGCCCACTGGAGACCTTCATGTGTCACTCAATCAGCAGTGCACTGCTGCATCAGGGAGGTCACTGATGCTCTTTGCTGGAGGGCTGGTGACTTCACGACGGACCCTGGGAGCCAGTTCCAGAGGGCCACCGGTTGCGGCTCCATTGTGGGATTCCCACAGGTGCGAGGGGACATAGACTGCACCCATGTGCAGCACCACACAGACTGCACCACAGCATAAGGTGGAATTTGAATTCAATTAATAAATCTGGAATTATAAAGCTAGTCTAATGATGGCCATGAAACCATTGTCGATTGTTTTAAAAACACATCTGGTTCACGAATGTCCTTTAGGGAAGGAAATCTGCTGTCCTTACCTGGTCTGGCCTACATGTGACTCCAGACCCACAGCAATGTGGTCGACTCTTACATGCCCTCTGAAATGGCCTAGCAAGCCACTCAGTTGTACCTAACCGCCGCGAAGTTAATAAAAAGGAATGAAACCGGACGGACCACCCGGCATCAACCTAGGCACCGGAACTGACAACGGCAAACCCAGCCCTGTGGACCCTGCAAAGTCCTCCTTATTAACATCTGGGGGCTTGTGCCAAAGTTAGGACAGCTGTCCCACAGACTAGTCAAGCAACAGCCTGACATAGTCATTCTCACAGAATCATACCTTACAGACAACGTCCCAGACCCTGCCATCACCATCCCCGGGTATGTCCTGTCCCACTGGCAGGACAGATCCACAAGAGGTGGCAGGAGAGTGGTATACAATAGGGAGGGAGTTACCCTGGGAGTCCTCAGCATCGACTCTGGACCCCATGAAGTCTCATGGCATCAGGCTAAACATGGACAAGGAAACCTCCTGTTGATTACCAACTACTGCCCTCCCTCAGCTGATGAGTCAGTACTCCTCCATGTTAAACAGCACTTGAAGGAAGCACTGACGGTGGCAATGGCACAGAATGTACTCTGGGTGAGGGACTTCAATGTCCATCACCAAGTGTGGCTCGGTAGCACCACTACTGACCGAGCTGGCCGAGTCCTAAAGGACATATCTGCTAGACTGGGGATGCGGCAGGTGGTGAGGGAGCCAACAAGAGGGCAAGAGGGGGAAACATACTTGACCTCGTCCTCACCAATTTGCCTGCCGCAGATGCATCTGTCCGTGACATTATTGGTAGGAGTGGACCACCGCACAGTTGTTGTGGAGACCAAGACCCGCCTTCACATTGAGGATGCCCTCCTTCGTGTTGTGTGGGACTACCACCGTGCTAAATGGGATAGATTTCGAACAGATCCAGCAATGCAAATCTGGGCATCCATGAGGCGCTGTGGGGCATCAGCAACAGCAGAATTGTACTCAACCACGATCTGTAACCTCATGGCCCGGCATATCTCTCACTCTACCATGACCATCAAGCCAGGAGACCAACCTTGGTTCAATGAAGAGTGCAGGAGGGCATGCCAGGTGCAGCACCAGGCATACCTCAAAATGAGGTGTCAACCTGGTGAAGCGACAACACAGGGCATTCTGCGTGCTGAACTGCGTAAGCAGCATGCGATAGACAGAGCTAAGCGATCCCATAACCAACGGATCAGATCTAAGCTCTGCAGTCCTGCCACATCCAGCCGTGAATGGTGGTGGACAACTAAACAACAAACTGGAGGAGGTGGCTGCAAAAATATCCCCATCCTCAATATTGGGGGAGCCCAGCACATCAGTGCGAAAGATAAGGCTGAAGCATTTGCAACAATCTTCAGCCAGAAGTGCCGAGTTGATGATCCATCTCGGCCTCCTCCTGAAGTCCCCAGCATCACAGGTGCCAGACATCAGCCAATTCTATTCACTTTGCGTGATATCAAGAAACAACTGAAGGCACTGGATACTGCAAAGCTATGGGCCCTGTCATTCTGGCAATAGTACTGAAGACCTGTGCTCCAGAACTTGCCGCGCCCCTAGCCAAGCTGTTCCAGTATAGCTACAACACTGGCATCTACCCGGCAATGTGGAAAATTACCCAGGTCTGTCCTGTACACAAAAAGCAAGACAAGTCCAACCCAGCCAAGTACTGCCCCATCAGCCTACTCTCAATCATCAGTTAAGTGATGGAAGGTGTCATCAACAGTGCCATCAAGCGGCACCTGCCTAGCAATAACCTGCTCAGTGACGCTCAGTTTGGGTTCCGCCAGGGCCACTCAGCTCCAAGACCTCATCATAATCTTGGTTCAAACATGGACAAAAGAGCTGAACTCAAGAGGTGAGGTGAGAGTGACTGCCCTTGACACCAAGCCAGCATTTGACCAAGTATGGCATCAAGGAGCCCTAGCACAACTGAGGTCAATGGGAATCAGGGCGAAAAACCTCCGCTGGTTGAAGTCATACCTAGTGCAAAGAAAGATGGCTGTGGTTGTTGGAGGTCAATCATCTGAGCTCCAGGACATCACTGCAGCAGTTCCTCAGGCCCAACCATCTTCAGCTGCTTTATCAATGACCTTCCTTCAATCATAAGGTCAGAAGTGGGGATGTTCACTGATGATTGCACAATGTTCAGCACCATTCGTGACTCCTCAGATACTGAAGCAGTCCGTGTAGAAATGCAGCAATCTTGGACAATGTCCAGGCTTGGGCTGATAAGTGGCAAGTAACATGCGCCCAACACAAGTGCCAGGCAATGACCATCTCCAACAAGAGAGAATCTAACCATCTCCCCTTGACATTCAATGGCATTACCATCGCTGAATCCCCCACTATCAACATCCTAGGGGTTGCCATTGACCAGAAACAGAACTGGAGTAGCCATATAAATACTATGGCTACAAGAGCAGGTCAGAGGCTAGGAATCCTGCGGCGAGTAACTCACCTCCTGACTCCCCAAAGCCTGTCCATCATCTACAAGGCACAAGTCAGGAGTGTGATGGAATACTCTCCACTTGCCTGGATGGGTGCAACTCCAACAACACTCAAGAAGCTTGACACCATCCAGGACAAATCAGCCCACTTGATTGGCACCTCTTCCACAAACATTCACTCCCTCAACCAGCGATGCACAGTGGCTGCACTGCAGCAATGCACCAAGGCTCCTTAGACAGCACCTTCCAAACCCGCGACCTCTACCAACTAGAAGGACAAGGGCAGAAAATGCATGGGAACACCACCAGCTGCAAGTTCCCCTCCAAGTCACACACCATCCTGACTTGGAACTATATCGCCGTTCCTTCTCTGTCGCTGTGTCAAAATCCTGGAACTCCCTTCCTAACAGCACTGTGGGTGTTCCTACCCCAAATGGACTGCAGTGGTTCAAGAAGGCAGCTCACCACCACCTTCTCAAGGGCAATTAGGGATGGGCAATAAATGCTGGCCTGGCCAGCAACACCCACATCCCATGAATGAATTTTTAAAAAATGTGGCCATCAAGGATCCCGCCGGGCAACCAGCTGCATACGTAAACCATAAGGGCTTCCACTCAATCAACGTGCAGCTCGTATGTGATCACCAGAAACACTTCATGCAAATCTGTGTTCACTTTCCAGGAAGTTGCCATGACACCTTCATCCTGCATCAATCCCAGCTGGTGCTGCTGCACACTGAACTGGCTCAGTTGGAGGGGTGGCTTCCTGGAGACAAGGGCTATCCCTTACAGATATGGCTCCTGACACCAGTGAGACACCCTCAGCACTGCTGCAGAAGAGCGATATAATTCCAGACATGGAGCTACAAGAGCCACCATTGAGCTGCCAATCCGCATGCTGAACATACGCTCCTGCTGCCTGCATAGATTAGGTGATACCTTGAACTACGAACTGGAAAGGGTAGCTCATATCGTTGCTGTCTGCTTTGCTCTGCACAACTACACACTCAATAGTAGGAAGGCCATGCAGGATGAGGAGGGACATGAGCAGGACTCCTCCTTGGACGATGAGAACACTGAGGATTTACAGCAGGAAAGTTGTATGGAGGACAGTGAGCAGCCAGGCGACACATCCAGGGCGAGCAGCGAACAAGGGATGCATGGTCACGCCTTATTGATCAGAGGTTCTCTATGACATAGAAACCACCATGTGCTCTGCAAGCCACACTGCATCCTCGTTCACCTGTTGTGCAGCAGTCCACATCTGCAACATATTTATCTCCACCATTATTATTAGCAGCAGACTGAGCCATTGTTCATGTTATTACATCCGTGGAGACGCACATGAGTGATACTGACATAGCAATGATGTTATTCCATACATTGGCACTTCTGAAAGGCCAGTGATGTAACGGGAGGAGACACGATCGGTATATGCTGGCAAACTTCATTCACGCTGTAAAAACAACACAGATGTTGTGAAGAAGATTTAGAGATTGAACTTTTTACAGTGTTGTGTCACCTGTGCAGACCCATTTGTGTCACCGTGTTTTTTGGAAACCCTTGCAGGTGTTCCTTCATGGTGCCACTTCTGTGCTAGCAGTCTGACTAGAGGAAGGCTGCTGATCAGATTGCCCTTTGGCTGCCCTTTGTCATGTTTCAGGTTTGCAATGCAGCTCGAAGAGAAACATCATTTCCTGGTTCCATAATAGTTCAATTCCAGTTACCTGTCTTTTCACATAACAGTTAGCGATGTAATGAATACAGATTCCAAATGTATATTAGTCTGCAGCTTTTCACATGCAGGAAATTATAAGGCAATAGTATGTGGATATTATTAAATGACACTTGTATTTCTAAGAGTGTATTTGCCTTTTATGATACAATTCAGACCCGCTTTCTGATATGTACAAAAGTAAGAATGTTCACCCAGGTGCAGCAAGCCTACAAGAACAAATGTTACACCTTTTCGATTTAGAGATACAGCACTGAAACAGGCCCTTCGGCCCACCGAGTCTGTGCCGACCATTAACCACCCATTTATACTAATCCTACACGAATCCCATATTCCTATCACATCCTCACCTGTCCCTATATTCCCCTGCCACCTACCTATACTAGTGACAATTTATAATGGCCAATTCACCTATCAACCTGCAAGTCTTTTGGCTGTGCGAGGAAACTGGAGCACCCGGAGGAAACCCACGCAGACACAGGGAGAACTTGCAAACTCCACACAGGCAGTACCCAGAATTGAACCCGGGTCGCTGGAGCTGTGAGGCTGCGGTGCTAACCACTGCGCCACTGTGCCACCCTGAGTGGAAGAAGAGGATTTCAACTGCGCAGGGCACTGGGACAAAGCAGAGTAAGCATGTGGCAGAAAAGCAGAAACTGATGGAGGAACTCAGCAGGTCTGGCAGCATCTGTGGAGAGACAAACAGTTAACTTTCAGGTTTGTGACCTTGGTCACAGAGTTCACTCTGCTTCTCTCTTCACAGATGCTGTTGGACCTGCTGAGTTTCTCCAGCACTTTCTGCTTTTCTGCCAGATTGCCAGCATCCGCAGTATTCTGTGCTGAGGTAAGTATTTGCTGTTATTTCGGTCAAAGATTCAACTCTGGTTATTCTTGCTCCCAATATGTGTGTCTCTGGCATTAGGTAACATGGGCTGAATTCTATTTCTCCAAGCTTTAGCAGATTCTCTGGTTTGATATCAATCAAATAATCCTGAATCCTAAAAGTTGACTTCCACAATATAAAGTAACCTACATATTTGGCAGCTGTCAGGAAGCAGGTTCTGGGGTGTTTTAAATCGGCTCCAGCACCTGCTTCTCAGATGAGCCAATGTCAGTCACGGTGCCAGATGTCCCGCCCCGTGCCAGGTAATTTGAGGGGGGGGGGCGTCGCCATGTCGATATGAGCTGATTCACAGAATCACAGAATCATTACAGTGCAGAAGGAGGCCATTCGGCCCATTGTCCCAGCACTGGCTCTCTGAAAGAGCAAATCCCTCAGTTCCATTCCCCTGCCTTCTCTCCATGACCCTGCACATTCTTACTTTCATATAACTATCTAATTTCCTTTTGAATGCTTCAATTGAACTTGCCTCCAACACGTTCTCAGGTAGTCCATTCCAGACCTTAACCACTCGCTGCGTGAACAAGTTTTTCCTCAGGTCACTTTTGCTTCTCTGACCAAATACTTTAAATCTTTGTCCTTTTGTTCTCGATCCTTTCACGAGTGGGAACAGTTTCTCGCTATCTACTCTGTCCTGACCCCTCATGATTTTGAATACTTCTATCAAATCACCTCTCAGCCTTCTCTTCTCCAAGGAAAACAGTCCAAACTTCTCCAATCTCTCTTCACAACTGAAATTCCTCATCCCTGGAACCATTCCCATGAATCTAATATTGTGGCGGCTCAGTGACAGGCAGTTCGCCGCTTCCAAGCGCCACCGCAATCTGCGACCTACTCGTAAAATTCAGCCCTCTGACCAACAAGCAAAACGCTCATGGGGTTTCTACCATTTCAGAATGTATCCTGCCCTCAAGATTCAAATCATTCAAGGAGAATATTGTGGCCCCTTCATTAAAAAGTGAAACCTCATTTCAAATAATAGTTCAGAGGCCGGACTCTCTGGCCGGAATTTTATGTTGAGCAGGAGGCCTTGCCCAATGACCAAAAAGTCGGGAGTGAACCTGCTTCCACCAGGCCTGGGAACCACATTAGGATTTTACATGGTCCAGGACCTTAACTGGACTTGGGGGGGACTTCCACCTCCTTGAGACAGGAAATCCAGTCTCCAAGAGCTGCCAATCAATCAGCGGACCAACAGCTCTCAGTCCCAGCAGTGTTACCAGGAGAGGTGTCCACTGCTGGGACTGCACCCTGCCAACAGCAGCGAAGTGGATATCGACCCCAGCAGATAGGTACACTTTGGAGCCTTGATGGGGACAATCAGCTAGGCTCCGGCGATGCAAAAGGGGTTGGTTGGGGGGTGGTGGGTGGATGGGAACTTTATTTAAGTGGGGGTATTTGGGGCTTCAGAGGGGGGAGCCTCCATGGGGCACAAGGTGCCTGATCAGGAGGCCCAACCCCAACCCACAGGGAGGCCACTAGGTTTTACCTTTATGCTCCCATGCCTGCTACCAGCTCACTCCAGTGGGGGGCATAAAGTTCCAGCGTGAATATAGGGATATGCCAGGGTCCTGGGGGCTGGTGGGACTGCACCAGATCTGAGTCAACACAAGCAAGAAAACTGGAAACCAAGAACAGGCCACAACACTGAATTGTCCACTGATACAGAGTTCCGATACAGTCTTTGTTAAAAATCACACAATGGGTAAGGATCTCAAAGTGAGTGACTGTGTCGAGGAGAGGAGGCCATTTGTGACATGAACAAGGACAGCAACAGAGGGAATACAATAGAAATTCATGTTTTGCTATTTTCATCATTTAAATAATTTAACAATTAGAATCATTGGATATTTCACCCCATTCTTTAACTCCTCCCTGAATTTATTCCGGGTCATAGAGTCATAGAGTCGTACAGCATAGAAACAGGTCATTCGGCCCACCATGACAATCATAATGCCTATCTATAATAATCCCATCTGCCTGCATTAATTCCATAACCCTCTATGCCTTGCTCATTCAAGTACCTGTCCAGACGCCTCTTAAATGTCGCTACTGTTCCTGCCTCCACCACCTCCTCAGGCAGCTCATTCCAGATACCCACTATTCTTTGTGTGAAAAATTTACCCTTTTGATCCCCTTTAAACCTCCTCCTCCTCACCTTAAATCTATGCCCTCTAGTTTTAGTCACCCCTACCATGGAAAACAGACTCTGGCTATCTACCCTATCTATGCCTCTCATAATTTTATACACCTCTATCATGTCCCCTCTCAGCCTCTTTCACTCCAGGGAAAACAGACCCAGCCGATCCAATCTCTCTTTATAACTCAAGCCCTCCAAACCAGGCAACATCCGTGTGAATCTTTTCTGCACCCTCTCTAGCTTAATCACATCTTTCCTGTAGTGCGGCGACCAGAACTGCACACAGTACTCCAAATGCGGCCTAACCAACGTCATGTACAACGGTAACATGACGTCCCAACTCTTGTACTCAATGCCTCGGCCAATGAAGGCAAGCATGCCATATGCCTTCTTCACCACCCTGTCTATTTGTGTTACCACTTTCAGGGAACTATGTACTTGCACCCCAATGTCTCTCTGCTCAACAACACTCCTCAGGGCCCTGCCATTCACTGTATATGTCCTGCCCTGGTTTAACTTCCCAAAATGCATCACTTCACACTTGTCTGCGTTAAATTCCATTTGCCAATCCCTTACCCACTTTCCCAGTTGATCTATATCCTGTTGTAACCTGAGACAACCTTCTTCACTGTCCACTATGCCACCAATTTTGGTGTCATCTGCAAACTTACTAATCATGCCCCTTACATTCACATCCAAGTCATTAATATATATGACAAACAACAGAGGGCCCAGCACTGATCCCTACGGCACACACTGGTCACCGGCCTCCAATCTGAAAAACAACCCTCCACTACCACCCTCTGCCTCCCATCACCAAGCCTATTTTGTATCCAAATTGCTAGCTCACCCTGGATCCCATTTGTTTGAACGTTCTGGACCAGCCTACCATGCGAGACCTTGTCAAAGGCCTTGCGAAAGACAATGTGGACAACGTCCATCACCCTAGCCTCGTCTATCCTCTTGGTTACCTCTTCGAAAAACTCAATCGAATTCGTGAGACATGATTTCCCACGCACAAAGCCATGCTGACTATCCCTAATCAGACCATGCCTTTCCAGATGCATATAAATCCTGTCTCTCAGAATCCCTTCCAATAACTTTCCCACTGCTGATGTAAGGCTCACCAGCCTGTAGTTCCCTGGCTTATCCCTGCTGCCCTTCTTAAATAAAGGCACAACATTAGCTATCCTCCAATCTTCCGGTACATCACCCGTGGCTAACGATGATTCAAAAATCTCTGCCAGGGCCCCAGCAATCTCCTTCCTTGCTTCCCATAGCATCCTAGGATACACCTGGTCAGGCCCTGGGGATTTATCCACCTTGATATGCTTCACAACCTCCAACACATCCTCCTTTGTAATGTTGATATGCTTCAGGATATTGCTGTTCCCTCCCTTGAACTCATTAGCTTCCATGATCTTCTCCATGGTAAATACAGGCAAGAAATATTCATTTCAGACTTCACCCATTTCCTGTGGCTCCACACGTAGATTACCACACTGATCCTGCATAAATAAACAGGTTGATGAAAGAACCCAAAAACTGAAGCAATCCGCTTTCCTCCAGAATAAAATTTGATTCATTGAAATTTGAACCCGAGAAATACCTAACACCTGCTATTCAGACACAGAAAATCATTATAAAAAATAAAAAATATAACAGGCTGAAACTGCCCGAGATGGCGAGGATTAAAATGATGGACTTTCTCCGCTTCTCCATCTCTGGGTCACTCTGATTCTCTCTATTGCTGTGAGCCCGGAGTCTCCTGCGTGCTCTACTGGTTGATAGAATGTGTCTGACAGACAGAGCATTGAGCAGTAAAATCAGAATGAAGAGGAGACAATGGGTTAAAATGATGAAAATCCAGTATTATGCAGTTCATATATTAATTTGATGCTGCAGAACCAATGTATATTTATATGAATTATATGAGTAAGAATAAAACAAAAACTTAGGTTCATACATGAAATGTGCAAAGACATTTTTTAAGCAGCTCAGTGTACAGATCGTTGCTTTTAAAGGTCGACTCGGGTCTGCAAATGAAGTCCGAACCAAGACTGACAGAACCACATCCGACCTGACCATTTTTTCCCGTGCCTGACCCGACCTGACCACCGGAATGTTTAGTTAATCAACTTCTGTTCTTCACTTTTTAAGCTTGTGCAGATCGGTTAACAAAAACTGTAACTAGGCTTGAACTTTTGTTTAAAAAGTACATTAAGATTGGAGTCATGTACCGGAGGTGGAGATAGACGATGACAGACCCGGCCTGACCCGACCCGAGCCCGAATGCTGGACCCGGAAGAGCGACCTAGCCTGACCTGAACCCAACACCTGTCGTCGGGTCCGTCGGGTTCAGGTTGGGCAGTCATGCTCCAGTTACTATAACTCGTGCTGCTGTTTTCTCAGTGCAATATTTTATTTTCATCTTCTGGCAACAAATGGCCATAAATCGATCAAAGGTGAAAGCGACTGTTAACCAGACAGAACAGCTGATGGTTGCATAGTTTAGGACAGAACGGAGACTGCATACGGGTGTGATGGACAGGAAACTGAGTGGGAAATAAATACCAGCAATCCGGTTTAATATCACTGCAGTGATCAGGACCAGGAGATCCGTCACTGCCATGGACACCAGGTAGTAAGTGATACATCTGGAGAGACCACATCTTCCTCGGGACAGGATCACAATCACAGGTTAGCTGTCACAGAGAGAGACAGAAAGGCTGAGAGAAAGTGGGAGAGTGTATGTGTGTGAGCGAGTGAGAAGAGGAAAGTTACTGGTCCAACTCCCAGCAAAATCAGCCATTTTACAGGATGCTGTGTGAAATTTACTGTTTTATTGTAAGATACAGCACTGAAACTTTGGCCCAGTGAGTCTGTGCTGGCCAGGAACCACCCACTTACGCTAACCCTACAGTAATCCCATATTCCCTACCATCCACCTACACTAGTGACAATTTACAATGGCCAATTTACCTATTACCTACAAGTCTTTGCCTGTGGGAGGAAACCGGAGCACCCGGAAAAATCCCACATGGTCACAGAAAGAACTTGCAAACTCCACACAGGCAGTACCCAGAATTGAACCCGGGCCGCTGGAGCTGTGAGGCTGCTGTGCTAACCACTGTGCCACTGTGCCACCCACAGTGACATGTGATCCTGAGTTGGACACGACTGCTTACACTGCAGGCAATTGCTTCTGTGTTTAAAACAAGCATGCGGATTAAAAATATGGGCCTGAATTTGACAGGCACCCCGACGTGAGGGGGTCGTGGTGGTGGGCGGGGGGGGGGCCGGAAAATGCCTCTGGCAGAGGCCCGGCACACGTCTCGATGCCATGAAGTCCCGGCCCGATATTGCTGGTGTCGGCAAGGCCTAATGGTGGCCGTAATAACGACGGGAGATGGCCTCTGGGAAAAGGTAAGTATGTGTAAATTTATTTCATTGATTTAACCATTTTAACGAGGGCGCTAACACCAACCGGCGGGAAGTCCTCACTGAGGCATTGCCGCAGCCAGTCGAATGTGCAGCAGAGCCTTCTCGGCATCAAGAGTTGTGGTGGGCCAAACCAGCAAGGATTTTACAGGACCCCCCCCACCCCCCCACCCCCCCTCCAAGACACAGTGGCGCAGTGGTTAGCACCGCAGCCTCACAGCTCCAGCGACCCGGGTTCAATTCTGGGTACTGCCTGTGTGGAGCATGCAAGTTCTACCTGTGTCTGCGTGGGTTCCCTCTGGCTGCTCCGGTTTCCTCCCACATGCCAAAGACTTGCAGGTTGATAGGTTAATTGGCCATTAGCAATTGCCCCTAATTTCGGAAGGCGGTAGGGAAACATAGAGACATGTGGGGATATGGCAGGAATATGGGATTAGTGTAGGATTAGTATAAATGGGTGGTTGATGGTCGGCACGGTGGGCCGAAGGGCCTGTTTCAGTGCTGTATTTCTAAACTAAAAGACGTCAAGGTAAAATTCAGCCCTCAGTGGGTACTGGTCAAGTTCAGCACGGTTACATTCAGTGTGTGCTGGTCAAGTTCAGCATGGTTACATTCAGTGTGTACTGGTCCAGTTCAGCACGGTTACATTCAGTGTGTACTGGTCAAGTTCAGCATGGTTACATTCAGCGTGTACTGGTTCAGTTCAGCATGGTTACATTCAGTGTGGAAAAGTCCAGTTCAGCTCGGTTAAATTCAGTGTGCACTGGTCCAGTTCAGCTCGGTTACATTCAGTGTGGAAAAGTCCAGTTCAGCTCGGTTAAATTCAGTGTGTACTGGTCCAGTTCAGCTCGGTTACATTCAGTGTGGAAAGGTCCAGTTCAGCACGGTTACATTCAGCGTGTTCTGGTCCAGTTCAGCACGGTTACATTCAGTGTGGCAAGGTCCAGTTCGGCACGGTTACATTCAGTGTGGAAAAGTCCAGTTCAGCACGGTTACATTCAGCGTGTACTGGCCCAGTTCAGCACGGTTCCATTCAGTGTGTACTGGTCCAGTTCAGCTCATTTACATTCAGTGTGTACAGGTCCAGTTCAGCACATTTTCATTCAGTGTGTCCAGGTCCAGTTCATCATGGTTACATTCAGTGTGAACAGTCCCAGTTCAGCATGGTTACATTCAGAGTGAACAGGCCCAGTTCAGCACAGTTACTTTCAGTGTGGACAGGTCCAGTTCAGCATGGTTACATTCAGTGTGAACAGTCCCAGTTCAGCATGGTTACATTCAGAGTGAACAGGCCCAGTTCAGCATGGTTACATTCAGAGTGACCAGGCCCAGTTCAGCACAGTTACATTCAGTGTGGACAGGTCCAGTTCAGCACGTTTACATTCAGTGTAAACAGTCCCAGTTCAGCACAGTTACATTCAGTCTGGACAGGTCTAGTTCAGCACAGTTACATTCAGTGTGAACAGTCCTAGTTCAGCAGTTACATTCAGTCTGGACAGGTCTAGTTCAACACGGGCTGGTTTCTGTTCTCATCCTGAAGGCAGGTAGGCTGGGGTGGGCGGGGTCAGCGATTCGGGGTAGGATCGTCCGCCACGGAACCCGATGCTTTCATGCCGGGTCCTGATATTCCCAGAGGCGGCGAAGTTCTGTGGCAGCACCTCAGCCTCTCTGCGACAGATCCGATCTTTAAATATGTTAAATTCCTACAGGGTATGATAAGGCAGAAAAGGAAAGCTTATGTCCAACACCGAGAACTCAATACTACGGAAAACCCAGAGGAGTATAGAAAGTGCAGAGATGAAATCAAAAAGGAAATTAGGAAAGTAAAGGGAGGACATGAAAGAATATTGGCAAGTAAAATCAAGGTGAACCCAAAGATATTTTATCAACACATTTAGAGTAAGAGGATAACTCAGGAGAGAGTCGGGCCCATAAAAGACCAAAAAGGTCACCTATGTGCATGAGCGGAAGATATTGGTATAGTTCTTAATGAATACTTTGAGTCTGTCTTCACAAAAGAGGGGGACCATGCGGTTATTGTAGTTAAGGAGGTAGAGTGTGAAGTATTGGAATGGATAAACATAAGGAGAGAGGAAGTATTAATGGGATTAGCATCCTTGAAAGTTGAGAAATCACCAGGGCCAGATGAAATGTTAAAAGAAGCAAGAGAGGAAACAAGCGAGGGTCAGACCATCATTTTCCAGTCCTCACTGGATACAGCTATAGTATCGGAGGATTGGAGAATTGTTAAGGTTGTACCTCTGTTTAAAAAGGAAGCAAAGGGTAGACTGAATAATTACAGGCCAGTCAGTCTAAACTCAGTGGTGGGCAAATTATTGGAATCTATTCTGAGAGACAGGATAAACTGTCACTTAGAAAGGCACAGGCGAATCAAGGACAGTCAGCGTGGATTTGTTAAGGGAAGATCTTGTTTGACCAACTTGATCGAATATTTTGAAGAAATAGCAAGGAAGATAGATGAGGGTAGTGCAGTTGATGTGGTCGACATGGATTTTAGCAAGGCTTTTGACAAGGTCCCACATGGCAGACTGGTTTAAAAAATAAAATTTCATGGGATCCAGGGAATTGCGGCAAGGTGGATACAAAATGTGCTGAGTGGCAGGAAACAAAGGGTAATTGTTGACGGCTGTTTTAGTGACTGGAGGGCTGTTTCCAGTGGCGTTCTGTGGGCTCAGTAATGAGTCCTCTGCTTTTTGTGGTGTATATTAACAATTTAGATGTAAATGTAGGGGGCATGATCAAGAAGTTTGCGGATGACACAAAGATTGGCCGTGTGGTAGATAGCGAGGAGGATAGCTGTCGGCTGCAGAAAGATATTGATGGTCTGGTCAGATGGGCAGAAAAGTGGCAAATGGAATTCAACCTGGAGAAGTGTGAGGTGATGCATTTGGGGAGGTCAAACAAGGCAAAGGAATACATGATTAATGGGAAAATACTGAGAAGTGTAGGGGAAGTAAAGGACCTTGGAGTTAACGTCCACAGATCCCTGAAGGTAGCAGGACAGGTTGATAAGGTGGTTAAGAAAGCATATGGAATCCTTTACTTTATTAGCCAAGGTGTAGAATACAAGAGCAGGGAGGTTATGCTGGAACTGTATAACTCATAGTTTTAGCTACAAGTTGAGTACTGTGTGCAGTTCTGGTCACCTCGTAACAGAAAGGATGTAATTGCACTAGAGAGGGTACAGAGGAGATTTACGAGGATGTTGTCAGGACTGGAAAGATATGAGGCAAGATTGGATAGGCTGGTGTTGTTCTCCTTGGAACAGAGAAGGCTGAGGGGAGATCAGATTGAAATGTACAACATTTTGAGGGGCCTGGATAGAGTGGAGGTGAAGGGTCTATTCACCTTAGCTGTGAGGTCAGTGATAAGGGGGCCGAGATTTAAAGTGATCGGCAGAACAATTAGAAGGGAGATGAGGAATGAATTTTTCACCCAGATAGTGGTGGGAATCTGGAACTCACTGCCTGAAAGGGTAGTTGAGGCAGAGACCCTCAGCTCATTCAAAAGGAGTCTGGATATGCACCTCAACTGCTGTAAGCTGCAGGGCTATGAACCAATTGCTGGAAGGTGGGATTAGAATAGGTTGATCACTTTTCAGCCAGCACAGACACGATGGGCCAAGTGGCCTCTTTCTGTGCCTTCAGCTTTCTAGGATTCTGTGATTTACCATTTTGCATGAATTAGAATGGAATTCGCTACATACCTACCAGCCGTTGACAATCTTCTGTTTGATATGCGGCATTCATGTCCCTTCACTTTCCCATCCTTGACAAGCTGGCGCCACCGAGGCGAGAGTCCTCGGTACCTGCAAAGGTTGGGTAAGTGATGCCTTAATACCCTGTTGAATATTTTCAACAGCAGACATTGAGATAAGGTTAATCCGCAGATGTGAGGGGACGGGGGAGCTCTGCAAGTGAATACCATTGAGGTGGGAAGGGGGATCTCTGCAAGTAGACGCACTGTTTCTGTCGGCGGTGGGGGGGGGGGGGGCGTGGGGGCGCGGGGGGCAGAACTGGGAAACTGTATCGGTTGTTTTTGTCGGGGGTCCAGTGCAGGCAACACAAACGGTATTCTGATTGTCATGTTGGCTCACAATTATTTAAAAATTGAGAGGGCAACGTCAAGCCATACCATTGAGCTCATGCCGGAACACTGCTGAAGCAGGAATTAACACAAATCTCTGCCCAGATAGGTGTACTTGACCTTTTGAAGGAATCTGAAGTTACCAGGAACATAGAGATGGGTATGATGCACCTTGTTTTCCTGGATCCCCTTGCAGTAATGAGGCATCACCACATCAGGGGACCCAAGAGGCAGCTGCGGCTCAAGAGGAAGCTCCCAGACGTGAGCAGCAGCAGCCACTGCGATGCAAACGAGCCCAGAGACATCAGCGAGTCTATAGGACGTGGATGACACACCTGCAGAGGTCTGAGTGCCAGAGATGACTATGGATGACCAAAGAGGCCATCAGACATCTCTGCACACTGCTGAATAATGATTTGCAACCAATGGGCTTCATTCATTTAATACATTCCATTGATGCACAATAACCCAGCAAGGAAAGTGTTCCAACCAAGGCTAATGAAAGAAATCAAGGATTGTATTAGAGCCAAGGAGGAGGTATATAAAGATGCCAACAAACTGGTAAACCTGAGGATTGGGAATATTTCAGAATTCTGCAAATGAGGATCAAGTATAAGATTAAGAAATGGAAAAAAATGAGAGAAAACTAGTGAGAAACATAAAAACAGACTGTAAACGCTTCTAGAAATCTGTAAAAAGGAAAAGGTTAGCAAAAACAATTGTGGTCCCTTACAAGCAGAGTGAGAAGAATTTATAATGGGGTATAAGGAAATGGCAGAAAAACTAAATAAAAACTTTGTGTCTGTCTTCATGGAGTAAAACACAAAAAACCTTCCAGAAATAATGGAGAATGAAGGGACTAGTGTAAACGAGGAACGGCAAGATATTAATATTAGTCCAAAAACAAGCACTGGAGAAATTAATGGGACATAAAGTAAATAAATCCCTTGGACCTGATGATCTACATCCTAGAGTGTTGAAAGAGGTGGCTGTAGGGATAGTAGATGTATTGGTGCTCATCTTTCAAAATTCTGTAGATTCTGGAATGCTTCCTGCAGATTGGAACTTGGGAATTGTAACCCCATTATTTAAGAAAGGAGGGAGAGAGAAAACACGGAACTACAGACCTGTTATCCAAACATCAGTAGTCGGGAATATGTTAGAATCTACAATAAAGTATGTGATAACAGGACACTTAGAAAATAATGGTAGGATTGGACAGAGTCAACATGGATTTATGAAAGGGAATTCATGTTTAACAAATCTGTTGGAGTTTTTTGAGGATGCAACTCGCAAAATAGATAAGGGGAAACCAGTGGATGTGGTGTATTTAGATTTTCAGAACGCTTTTGATAAGGTCCCACACAAGAGGTTTCTTTTGGGCCTCCTTATCTCGAGAGACAATGGATACGCGCCTGGAGGTGGTCAGTGGTTTGTGAAGCAGCGCCTGGAGTGGCTATAAAGGCCAATTCTGGAGTGACAGCCTCTTCCACAGGTGCTGCAGAGAAATTTGTTTGTTGGGGCTGTTGCACAGTTGGCTCTCCCCTTGCGCCTCTGTCTTTTTTCCTGCCAACTACTAAGTCTCTTCGACTCGCCACAATTTAGCCCTGTCTTTATGGCTGCCCGCCAGCTCTGGCGAATGCTGGCAACTGACTCCCACGACTTGTGATCAATGTCACACGATTTCATGTCGCGTTTGCAGACGTCTTTATAACGGAGACATGGACGGCCGGTGGGTCTGATACCAGTGGCGAGCTCGCTGTACAATGTGTCTTTGGGGATCCTGCCATCTTCCATGCGGCTCACATGGCCAAGCCATCTCAAGCGCCGCTGACTCAGTAGTGTGTATAAGCTGGGGATGTTGGCCGCTTCAAGGACTTCTGTGTTGGAGATATAGTCCTGCCACCTGATGCCAAGTATTCTCCGAAGGCAGCAAAGATGGAATGAATTGAGACGTCGCTCTTGGCTGGCATACGTTGTCCAGGCCTCGCTGCCGTAGAGCAAGGTACTGAGGACACAGGCCTGATACACTCGGACTTTTGTGTTCCGTGTCAGTGCGCCATTTTCCCACACTCTCTTGGCCAGTCTGGACATAGCAGTGGAAGCCTTACCCATGCGCTTGTTGATTTCTGCATCTAGAGACAGGTTACTGGTGATAGTTGAGCCTAGGTAGGTGAACTCTTGAACCACTTCCAGAGCGTGGTCGCCAATATTGATGGATGGAGCATTTCTGACATCCTGCCCCATGATGTTCGTTTTCTTGAGGCTGATGGTTAGGCCAAATTCATTGCAGGCAGACGCAAACCTGTCGATGAGACTCTGCAGGCATTCTTCAGTGTGAGATGTTAAAGCAGCATCGTCAGCAAAGAGGAGTTCTCTGATGAGGACTTTCCGTACTTTGGACTTCGCTCTTAGACGGGCAAGGTTGAACAACCTGCCCCCTGATCTTGTGTGGAGGAAAATTCCTTCTTCAGAGGATTTGAACGCATGTGAAAGCAGCAGGGAGAAGAAAATCCCAAAAAGTGTGGGAGCGAGAACACAGCCCTGTTTCACACCACTCAGGATAGGAAAGGGCTCTGATGAGGAGCCACCATGTTGAATTGTGCCTTTCATATTGTCATGGAATGAGGTGATGATACTTAGTAGCTTTGGTGGACATCCGATCTTTTCTAGTAGTCTGAAGAGACCACGTCTGCTGACGAGGTCAAAGGCTTTGGTGAGATCAATGAAAGCAATGTAGAGGGGCATCTGTTGTTCACGGCATTTCTCCTGTATCTGACGAAGGGAGAACAGCATGTCAATAGTCGATCTCTCTGCACGAAAGCCACACTGTGCCTCAGGGTAGACGCGCTCGGCCAGCTTCTGGAGCCTGTTCAGAGCGACTCGAGCAAAGACTTTCCCCACTATGCTGAGCAGGGAGATTCCACGGTAGTTGTTGCAGTCACCGCGGTCACCTTTGTTTTTATAGAGGGTGATGATGTTGGCATCGCGCATGTCCTGGGGTACTGCTCCCTCGTCCCAGCACAGGCATAGCAGTTCATGTAGTGCTGAGAGTATAGCAGGCTTGGCACTCTTGATTATTTCAGGGGTAATGCTGTCCTTCCCAGGGGCTTTTCCGCTGGCTAGGGAATCAATGGCATCACTGAGTTCCGATTTGGTTGGCTGTATGTCCAGCTCATCCATGACTGGTAGAGGCTGGGCTGCATTGAGGGCAGTCTCAGTGACAGCATTCTCCCTGGAGTACAGTTCTAGGTAGTGCTCAACCCAGCGGTCCATCTGTTTGCGTTGGTCAGTGATTATGTCCCCCGATTTAGATTTGAGGGGGGTGATCTTCTTGATGGTTGGCCCAAGAGCTCTCTTCATGCCATCATACATTCCTCTGATGTTTCCGGTGTCTGAGGCCAGCTGAATATGACTGCATAGGTGTTGCCAGTAGTCGTTTGCGCAACGCCTAGCTGTTCTTTGTGCAGTACTTCTGGCTGCTTTAAGTGCTGCGGATGTTAAATCGCTGGGGGCTTTCTTGTAGTTCAAAAGTGCAATGCGCTTAGCGGCTATGACAGGTTCCAGCTCTTCATTATGAGATTGAAACCAGTCTGCATTTCTCTTCGCACTTTTGCCGTAGGTGGTCAAAGCTGACTCATAGATGGCGTCTCTGATGTGGGCCCACTTGGTCTCAGCATCCCCTGTGGGAGTGTTTTGAAGGGCTGTTACAAGTGAATTTAGAAATTTTTGTAACAGCTGTGGGTGAGAAATTCTGCTCGTGTTGATGCGCGGGTGGCCCTTCTGCTTGGAATGATGCAACTTCTTTGGTCTGAGTCTAACCTTGCTGCACACCAGGGAGTGGTCGGTGTCGCAGTCCGCACTGTGGAAGCTGCGTGTGATTTGAACACTGTTTAAGGCGGCTCGCCTTGTGACAATGAGGTCTAGCTGGTGCCAACGACGTGATCTTGGGTGCCTCCATGAAACCTGGTGACAGGGTTTAGTGTGAAAGAACGAGTTGGTGATGCAGAGGTTATGATAGGTACACAACTCAAGCAGTCTCTGCCCGTTCTCATTCATCCTTCCAACGCCATAGCGCCCAAGGCAGGAGGGCCATGAGTCATGGTCGGCCCCAACCCTGGCATTAAAGTCCCCCAGCAGGAATAGGTGTTCGGTGTTGGGGATGCTGCTAATGATGTTATGGAGTTGTTCATAGAACTGGTCTTTAGCTTCAGGTGCGGAACAGAGTGTTGGAGCATAGATGCTGAGTAGGTGTACTGGACCAGAGGTGGTGAGCAGTCGGATGGACAGTATGCGTTCCGAGCCATTTGAGGGAGGCTCTATCATGCTGAGCAAGGAGTTTCTGATGGCGAAGCCCACTCCATGCTGTCTTGGTTCTTCAGGATCCCTGCCCTGCCAGAAGAAGGTGTAGTCTTGCTCTGCTAGAGAGCCACTCGCGGGGAGGCGAGTCTCCTGAAGTGCTGCAATGTCCACATTGAGTCTACTGAGCTCGTTGTTAATGATGGCGGTCTTCCGAGAATCGTTGATTTGTGTAAGGTCTTCCGACAGGCCAGGACACATAGTTCTGACGTTCCAGCTTGCAAAGCGAAGGGCTGGTACCTTCTTTCCTTTTTTCATGTTGTTTGGTGCGGTGTATCAGTCCACCTTTCGGGCAATGACCCTGAGCTCCAAGCACCCATTGAAGCAGGCAGACTGTGGCGGGACAGAACCTTATTGACCGGGGGCTGCCCGGTTTGAGGCGGGCGGTAGCTGTCCAGTGAGGTGCAATGACCTCTCCCACCGACAAAGGCAACCCGTGGCGCCCAGTTTCTACGCCAATTTATCTGGACTTATAACCCGTAACTGCTGCCTTCCGTGTTGTTTCAGTCGCTGTGAGGCAACTATGGAGTGACCTCTCCATGGCGCATGCCTGGGCAAATTTATGGAGGTTGAGAGTTGCCCAGTCGTCAAAACCCCCCTCTCGGCCTTTCTGGTGGGGTCCAAAGGAGTGCAGGACACGACTTTTGGCACCAGTATGGCTGCAGGAACTGCCGGAAACATGCCAAAGGTGACACATGACCGCCTACGGGGTTCCGCTCCGGATTTTCTGTTAGGGTTTACTCCCTTAGCCTTGGTCTCTCCCGAGACGCCCACAAGGCAGTGGGGTTGTTGGGGCCCCTACACAGGTGTAGGATGGTGCCGGTGGGAGGAGGGGATGCAAGGGGGAGGGGTAGAGGGAGGGGGTGGGGGGGGTGCAGGGGAAGGGGGTGCGGGGTGAAGATGGTGCGAGGGGGGGGCGGGCTGGGACGGGGTTGTGAGGGGGTGAGCTGAGAGGGTGGAGCAGGGAAGGGGACGGGGGTGGGGGGGGGTGGAAGTGGGGTAAAGGGGGGGGGGGGAGGGGGGGTGGAATCTGGTGCAGGTAATAAGCCATTTCCTCAGTGCCCACCATCGACGTCCGGAAAGCTCATCCACGTCCTTCGGGAGGTGAAGCATCATTTGGCAGACTTAGAGGTGACTACATTTGCTAAGGGTTTTTTTTTTTTGCAGTGGTTTAAATAAAGGCATGCAGCCTTTAACCAAGAGGTTAGTAAACAAAATTAGAGCACATGGTATTGTGGGGGAATATACTGGCATGGATTGAGAGCTGGTCAATGACCAGAAAACAGAGTGTTGGAAAAAATGGGTCATTTTCAGATTGTCAGCCTGTGACTGGTGGGGTACCACAAGGATCAGTACTTGGGCCTCAGCTATTCACAATCCATACCAATGATTTGAATGTGGGGATTAAATGTAACATTTCCAATTTTGCAGTTGACACAAAACTAGGTGGAAGTGTGATCTGTGAGGAAGATGCAAAGACACGTCACGCGTATTTGGAGAGGCTAAGCGAGTGGGCAAAAATTTTGCACATGGAATACAATGTGGAGAATTGTGAGGTTATCCACTTTGGTAGGAAAAACAGAAATACAGAGTATTTCTTAAATGGTGAGAAGCTGGAAGTGTTGAATTTCAAACGGACTTGGGTGTCCTTGATCATGAATCACTGAAAGCTAACATGCAGGTGCAGCAAGCAATTAAGAAGGCAAATGGTATTCTGGTCTTTATTACAAGAGGATTTGAGTACAGGAGTAAAGATGTCTTACTGCAATTATATAGAGCCTTGGTGAGAATGCACCTGAAGTATTTGTGTGCAGTTTTAGTCTCCTTACCTAAGGAAAGATAGATTTGCCACAGAGGGAGTGCAATGAAAGTTCACCAAACTAATTCCTGGGATTGTCCTATGAGGAAAGGTTAAATAGACTGGGCCTTTATTCTGTGGTGTTTAGAAGAATGAAACGTGATCTCATTCAAACAGACAACATTCTTCCAGGACTTGACAGGATTGCTGCAGGAATGACCATTGCCCTGGTTGGGGAGTCTACAATGAGGTACCAGATCTTTCCAAGAATGACAAGGCCTCAAACATGGTCATCTTGAGAAAAGCAACAGAGTATCTTAGCAGGCTGAAAGCCTCTACATTAAATGCCATCTGCCCTGTGTTTGTCCATTTCACCCACTGTTATGTCGTCCTGATTTCTGCTACTATTCTCCTCACTGTTTGCAACATATGCAAGTGTTGTGTCATCTGTAATCTTCATTCTCCGTGTAGCCGAGGCCAGATCATTAATATAGATCAAAAAGAACAGTGGTCCTAGTAGCAGATCTTGTGGAACATCACTATAGACATTCACATGGTTGAAAAGTAACCATTCAACATTACTTCCTGCTTTCTATCTTTTGTGAATTTTGTATCCCTGCTGTCACTGTCTCTTCAATCCCATGGCCTTCAATTCTGCTCACAAATCTATGACGTGACACCTTATCAAACACGTTTTGAAAGTCCATTGTTCCGGTCAGGTGAGAAAGGGGTCTAGATTAGATTAGATTAGAGATACAGCACTGAAACAGGCCCTTCGGCCCACCGAGTCTGTGCCGACCATCAACCACCCATTTATACTAATCCTACACTAATCCCATATTCCTACCAAACATCCCCACCTGTACCTATATTTCCCTACCACCTACCTATACTAGTGACAATTTATAATGGCCAATTTACCTACCAACCTGCAAGTCTTTTGGCTTGTGGGAGGAAACCGGAGCACCCGGAGAAAACCCACGCAGACACAGGGAGAACTTGCAAACTCCACACAGGCAGCACCCAGAATCGAACCCGGGTCCCAGGTGCTGTTAGGCTGCAGTGCTAACCACTGTGCCACTGGGTCTAGGGCTTCACTCTCAGCCTTTACCTGGTTTAACCGTAACAGGGTTTAATTTTTAACAATACTGTGTTTTAGCTCCCCGTCAGTGAATCCTTGTTCACTGCTCTCCCATTGTAAGGCAAAGAAATCAACCAGACAGGTTTTCTCAGACTTAAACAGGAAAAGTGTAATTTTATTACCCTTAAAATTCAAATTCGATTAAAACTACTACAAATACGCGATCTGACTGTGCCAGCATGCTGGCATGCTGTAGGACAAAGTATAAATCGGGAAATAATGAAGGCATGCATGAAGGGCGCTACAATTGTCATGGTGATTTTAATCTGCATTTTGACTGGACAAATCAGATTGGCAGAGGTAACATGGAAGATGAATGTGTAGAGTGCATCAGGGATTGTTACTTAGAGCAATACGTTGCAGATCCTACCCGGGAACAGGCTATTTTACATCTAATAATGTGTAATGAGGTAGGATTAATAAGAGATATCGCAGTTAAGAATCCTCTGGGGAGTAGCGATCACAACATGGTAGAATTTCATATTCAGTTTGAGGGCGAGCAACTCGGGTCTCAAACCAGTGTCCTCAACATAAACAAGGGCAATTACAGAGGTATGAAGAAAGAGTTGTCTAAAGCGGGTTGGGGAAATAGACAAAGGGGAAGGTCAGGAGATGAGCAGTGGCAGACATTTGCCCACTCACTCAACCTATCTATATCCCCTTGCAGATTCCTTATGTCCTCATCACAACATGCCGTCCCACCTATTTTTGTATCATCAGCAAATCTGGATATTTTACACTCTGCTCCCTCCTCCAAGTCATTAATACAGGTAGCAAATAATTGAGGCCCTGGGACAGATCCTTGAGTCACTCCAGTAGTTACATCTTTCCAATCTGAAAAATATCCATTAATCCCGACTCTCTGGCCGCTGAATAATTTGCTTCCGAGAATTCTATGGGAAATCATGGAGAAAGTTGCACGGCCATGGTTATAAATCCAGGAGAAATTATTGAATACTGTGGAGGTACCGGGAGACTAGATAAAGGCGCATTCTACACTCTTTTATTAAAAAAAGAAAGCAGCAAAAGTGTCTCAGGAAACTACAGACCATGGAATTAGAGGTACACTGTGGGTAAAGTTATGGAAACACATTAAATATAAGATCATGGAGCATTTGGATATAAATATAATCTTATAATATTGTCAATAAGTGCTCATGAAGTGGTGGCCTTGCCAATCTAGTTCACTCATTTTCATGAGCGTTTGTGAAAGGGGCTTGATAGGGGTAAGGGGGTGGATGTGGTGCACTTGGATTTCTATCGGCCTTTTATACACTTCCTCTGGAAAGAATAGTACTGAAAAGAAATATAGCAGGAATCAGTGGAAATGTTTTACAAGGGATTGGTAATTGGTTGATCACTGGGGCCGAGAGTGTGGTGGTAGTGATTGCCATTGGCCTGGGAGAATGTATCCCACAGAGATCTGTTTTCAACCTCTTTAGATTAACATCTTTATAAACAATCAGCAACTTGGAGTCACAAGAACAATGGTTACATTTTCAGACTAAACAAAGCTGATGAAAGTGGTAGACTGCAAAGCTGAAGTGGATAAGCTACAGGTGGATTTGGAATTGGGTAGACAGGCCACAGGTAGCATTTAACGTTACTTAAAGGGATGACGGTGGATAGGCAATGGCAAACATTTAAAGAGCGCTTGGATGAACTGCAACAACTGTTTAATCCTGCCTGGCACAAAAGTTAAGCGGGAAAAGTAGCCAAACCATGGCTTACAAGGGAAATTAGATATAGCATTAGATCCAAGGAAGAGGCATACAAATTTGCCAGAAGAAACAACAGACCTGAGGATTGGGAGCAGTTTAGAATTCAGCAAAGGAGGACCAAGGGATTGATTAAGAAGGGGAAAATAGAGTACAAGAATAAGCTTGCGGGGAACATAAAAACTGACTTAAAAGTTTCTGTAGGTATGTGAAGAGAAAAAGGTTGGTGAAGACAAATGTAGGTCCCTTACAGTCAGAAACAGGTGTATGTATTATGGGGAACAAAGAAATGGCTGAAAAACGAAATGCTTTCTTTGGTTCTGTCTTCACAAAGGAGGACACAAATATCATACCAGAAATGTTGGGGAACACAGGGTTTAGTGAGAGGGAGGAACTGAAGGAAATCAGTATTAGTAGAGAAATGGTGTTGGGGAAGTTGATGGGATTGAAGGCTGATAAATCCCCAAGGCCTGATAATATACATCCCAGAGTACCTAAGGAAGTGGCCCTAGAAATAGTGGATGCATTGGTGGTCATCTTCCAAGATGCTATAGACTCTGGAACAGTTCCTACAGATTGGAAGGTAGCTAATGTAACCCCACTATTTAAAAAGGGAGGTAGGGAGAATACAGGGAATTATAGACCAGTTAGCCTGACGTTGGTTTTAGGGAAAATTCTCGAGTCCATTATCAAAGATTTTATAGCAGTGCACTTGGAGAACAGTAGTAGAATCGGACAGAGTCAGCATGGATTTACGAAAGGGAAATCATGCTTGACAAATCTACGAGAATTCTTCGAGGATGTAACTAGTAGAATTGATGAGAGGGAGCCAGTGGATGTGGTTTATTTGGACTTTCAGAAGGCTTTTGACAAAGTCCCACATCAGAGATCAGCGTGTAAAATTAAAGCGCATGGGATTGGGGGTAGTGTATTGCGATGGATAGAAAATTAGTTGGCAGACAGGTAGCATAGAGTAGGAATAAACGGGTCTTTTTCCGAATGGCAGGCAGTGACTAGTGGGGTATCACAGGGATCGGTGCTAGGATCCCAGCCAATCACAATATATATCAATGATTTAGATGAGGGAACTAAATGTAATATCTCCAAATTTGCAGATGACACAAAACTGGGTGAGAGGGTGAGTTGTCAGGAGGATGCAGAGAAGCATCAGGTTGATTTGGACAAGTTGAGTCACTGGGCAAATGCATGTCAGATGCAGTATAATGTGGATAAATGTGAGGTTATCCACGTTGGTCCTCTGAGGTGGAAACAAACCAGCGACCTTGCTCTACGGCAGCGAGGCTTGGACAATGTATGTCAGCCAAGAGCGACGTCTCAATTCATTCCATCTTCGCTCTCTCCGGAGAATCCTTGACATCAGGTGGCAGGACTGTATCTCCAACACTGAAGTCCTCGAGGCGGCCAACATCCCCAGCATACACACCCTACTAAGCCAGCGGCGCCTGGGATGGCTTGGCCATGTGAGCCGCATGGAAGATGGCAGGATTCCCAAGGACACATTGTACAGCGGACTCGTCACTGGTATCAGACCCACCGGCTGTCCATGTCTCCTCTTTAAAGACGTCTGCAAATGCGACATGAAGTCCTGTGACATTGGTCACAAGTCGTGGGAGTCAGTTGCCAGCGATCGCCAGAGCTGGTGGGCAACCATAAAGGCTTGGCTAAAGTGTGGCGAGTCGAAGAGACTTAGCAGTTGGCAGGAAAAAAGACAGAGGCACAAGGAGAGAGCCAACTGTGTAACAGCCCCGACAACCAATTTTATCTGCAGCACCTGTGGAAGAGTCTGTCACTCTAGAATTGGCTTTATAGCCACTCCAGGCACTGCTCCACAAACCACTGACCACCTCCAGGCGCTTACCCATTGTCTCCCGAGACAAGGAGGCCAAAGATGAGATGAAGATGATCCACTTTGGTAGCAAAAACAGGAAGGCATATTATTCTCTGAACGGCTATAAACTGAGAGAGGGGAATATGTAATGGGACCTGGGTGTTCTCGTACACCAGTTGCTGAAGGTAAACATGCAGGTCCAACGGGTGGCAAAAAGGCAAATGGTATGTTGGCCTTCATAGCGAGAGGATTCGAGTACAGGAGCAGGGATGCCTTGCTGCAATTATACAGGGCCTTGGTGAGGCCACACCTGGAATATTGTGTGCAGTTTTGGTCTCCTTATCTGAGGAAGGATGTTCTTGTTATTGAGGGAGTGCAGCGAAGGTTCACCAGACTGATTCCTGGGATGGCGGGACTGACGTCTGAGGAGAGATTGAGTCAGTTAGGATTATATTCGCTGGAGTTCAGAAGAGTAAGGGGGGGTCTCATAGAAACCTATAAAATTCGAACAGAAATTGACAGGGTAGATGCAGGAAGGATGTTCCCGATGGTGGGGGAGTCCAGAACCAGGGGTCATAGTCTAAGGATACGGGGGTAAACCATTCAGGACTGAGATGAGGAGAAATTTCTTCACCTCGAGAGCGGTGAGCCTGTGGAATTCGCTACCACAGAAAGCAGTTGAGGCCGAAACATTGTAGGTTTTCAAGAAGGAGTTAGATATAGCTCTTGGGGCGAAAGGGATCAAAGGATATGGGGGGAAAGCGGGAGCAGGTTACTGAATTGGATGATCAGCCATGATCATAATGAATGGTGGAGCAGGTTCGAAGGGCCGAACGGCCTACTCCTGCTCCTATTTTCTATGTTTCCATGTCAAGTAGATAAATGCAAAGTATGTCACATGGAGACAAGAAATCCAGGAAGGGAATATCAGTGAAAGGAAAATAAATTACATGGAAAATGAAAGAGATCTGAGGTTTCTGATTGACAATAAAGTGAAGCTATTGCAACAATGAGTGAAGATAATCAGACGCTTGGATGTATTAAAAGGTCACTTTTGAGCTGAGATAGTGAGTAATCCTGCCACTTTGGTACAACTGCTCTTACATTAATGTGAACCATTCTGGACACCACAGGATATTGCAGCTATTGAATAGACACAGAATAGAGTAACTGAGATTGAGGTAACACTTATCTCCTGTAAGAACTCCATCCCATTCTCCCAGTCTCTCGGTCTCTGATGCATCTGTTCTCAGGATGCAACCTTCCACAACAGTGCTTCTGACATGTCTTCCTTTTGCCTCAACTGAGCGTTGCCCCCACTGTGGTTAATAGGGCCCCTGACTGTGTCTGACCCATTTCCAGCACTTGTGCCCTCACCCCTTCCCCTTCCTCAGCGACAGGTTTCCCCTTGTCCTCACTTTCCATCCCACCCGCCTCCACGTCCAAAAGATCATCCTCCTCCATTTCCGCCACATCCTCCGTGATGTCACCACCAAACACACCTTCCCCTCCCCTCCCCATCAGCATTCTGAAGAGATTGTTCCCTCCGCAACACTCTGGTCCACTCCTCCATCATCCCCGACACCTTGTCCCCTTCCCACTGCACTTTCCCCTGCAATCACAGGAGGAGTAATACCTTCCCTTTTACCTCCTCTCTCCTCACTATCCAAGGCCCCAGACACTCCTTCCAGGTGAAGCAGTGATTTACTTGTACTTCCTTCAATTTAGTATACTGTATTTGCAGCTCACAATGCGGTCGCCTCTACATTGGGGAGACAAAATGTAGATTGGGTGACCGCTTTGTGGAACACCTCCACTCAGTCCGAAAGCATGACCCTGAACTTCCGGTTGTTGGCCATTTCAACACCCACCCACCCCCACCCTCCCCACCACCTTGCTCTCATACCCACATTTCTTTCCTTGTCCTGCTGCAGTGTTCCAGTGAACATCAACGCAAACTTGAGGAACAGCACCTGATCTTTCGATTGGACACTGTACAGCCTTGCAGACTCAACATTGAGTTCAACAATTTCAGAGCATGACTGGCTTTTTTAATATTATTTCTTTTTTTTATTATTTGATTTTTTTTTAAGCATGTGCCTGTTTTTCATGTTGTGCTTTTGGATCCAGCTGCTCATTATTCTTTCATGAACACTCTCTCTGGACTAATGCTTTAGAACATAAGAACATAAGAAATAGGAGCAGGAGTAGGCCATCAACACCTCAAGCCTGCCCACCATTCAATAAGATCATGGCTGATCTGTCCCAGACCTCAATTGCTCTTTCGTGCCCGTTCGTAATAGCCCTCAACTCCCCGAAATTTCAAAAATCTATCTACCTCCTCTTTAAATACTTTCAGTGATCTGGTCTCCACAACTCTCTGGGATAGAGCATTCCAGACACTCACTACCCTCTGAGAGAAGAAATTCCTTTGCATCTCAGTTTTAAATGAGTGTCCCCTTATTCTGTAACTATGTCCCCTAGTTTGAGATTCCCCCACTAGTGGAAATATCTTCTCAACATCTACCCTGTCGAGCCCCCTTGGAATCTTGTATATTTCAATAAGATCACCCCTCATTCTTCTGGACTCTATTGAATAAAGGCCTAACCTGTTTAGCAGTTCTTGATAAGTCAACCCCTTCATTCCAGGAATCAACCTAGTGAATCTCTTTTGAACTGCCTCCAATGCCAGTATATCCTTTCTTAAATACGGGGACCAAAACTGTACACAGTACTCCAGGTGCAGCCTCACCAACACCCTGTACAGTTGTGACAAGGCTTCCCTATTTCTAAACTTCAACCCCCTAGTAATAAAGGCAAAAATTCCATTTACCTTCTTAATTACTTACTACATCTGCATGCTAACTTTTTGTGTTTCATGCACAAGAACACCCAGATCCCTCTGTGCTGCACTTTTTTGGAGTCTCTCTCCATTTAAATAATAGTCTGTCTTTTTATTCTTCCGACCAAAGTGCATGACCTCACATTTTCCTATATTAAACTCCATCTGCCAAGTTTTTGTGCACTCACTCAACCTATCTATATCCCTTCACAGATTCCTTATGTCCATATCACAATCTGACCGCCCACCTATTTTTGTATCGTCAGCAAATTTGGATATGTTACACTCTGTCCCCTCCAAGTCATTAATATAGACAGTAAATAATTCAGGCCCTAGGACTGATCCTTGTAGCACTCCACTAGTTACCACTTTCCAACCTGAAAAAGACCCATTAATCCCGACTCTCTGTCTTCTGTGAGTTAACCAATCCTCAATCCATGCTAATACATTACCCCCAATACCGTGAGCTCCTATCTTGTGCAACCATCTTGTTTGTGGCACCTTATCAAATGCCTAAATACACTACATCTACCAGTTCCCCTTTATCAACTCTGCTTGTTATATCCTCAAAGAACTCTAGCAAATTTGTCAAACATGATTTCCCTTTCACAAAACCATGTTGATTCTGTTTGATTGCGTTAAACTTTTCTAAATGTCCTGCTATTTCTTCCTTAACAATAGACGCTAGCATTTTCCCAATGACCGATGTTAGGCTGACTGTCCTATAGTTTCTTGCTTTTTGTCTCCCTCCCTTCTTGAATAGGGGCATTACATTAGCGGTTTTCCAATCCACTGGGACCTCCCGGAATCCTGGAAGTTCTGGAATATTTCGACCAACGCCTCCACTATCTCTGCAGCCACTTCTTTGAAAACCCTTGGATGTCGGCCATCAGGTCCTGGCGACTTGTCTGATGTATTCCCATTATTTGGTCAAATACTTTGTCCCTCATGATAGAGACTGTTACAGGATCTTTCCTCCCATTAGCTCCTTGCTTATCTGATATCTGTGGAATGTTTATAGTATCCTCCACCATGAAGACCGATGCAAAATTCAGTTTCAGTTTCAAAAGGGCGGCACAGTGGTTAGCACTGCAGCCTCACAGCTCCAGCAACCCGGGTTTGATTCTGGGTACTGCCTGTGCGGAGTTTGCAAGTTCTCCCTGTGACCGCGTGGGTTTTCGCCGGGTGCTCCGGTTTCCTCCCACAGCCAAAGACTTGTAGGTTGATAGATAAATTGTCCATTGTAAATTGGCCCTAGTGTAGGTAGGTAGTGTGGGGATGTGATAGGAATATGGGATTAATGTAGGATTAGTATAAATGGGTGGTTGATGGTCAGCACAGACTCAGTGGGCCGAAGGGCCTGTTTCAGTGCTGTATCTCTGAATAACAATAAATAAAATATTGGTTTAAATTATCTGCCATTTCCCTGTTTCCCGTTATCAATTCTCCAGCCACATCTTCCAAGGGTCCCACGATCACTTTAACTACTCTCTTTCTTTTTATATACCCGTAGAGGCTCTTGCTGTTTGTTTTTATATTTCTTGCCAATTTACTTTCATAATCAATTTTCTCCCTCTTTATTAGCTTTTTCGTCATTCGCTGCTGGTTCCTAAAACATTCCCAATCCTCTGACCTACCACTCGTTTTTGCCGCTTTGTATGTCTTAGTTTTTGATTGGATACTCTCCTTAACAGCCTTTGTTAACCACGGGTGATTCATCCTTCTCATCGAGTCCTTCTTATTGACCAGGATAAATTTTTGCTGAGCATTATGAAATATCTGCTTAACTGTCTGCCACTGCTCATCCACTGACCTTCCCCTTAGTCTATTTCCCCAGCCCACTTTAGACAACTCTTCATACCTCTGTAATTACCCTTGTTTAAGTTGAGGACACTGGTTTGAGACCCGAGTTGCTCGCCCTCAAACTGAATTTGAAATTTTACCATGTTGTGATCGCTACCCCCTAGAGGATCCTTAACTACAATATCTCTGATTAGTCCTACCTCATTACACATTACTAGATCTAGAATAGCCTGTTCCTGGGTAGGTTCTGCAATCTATTGCTCGAAGCAACAATCTCTGATGCACTCTACAAATTCGTCATCCATGTTACTTCTGCCAATCTAATTTGTCCAGTCAATATGCAGATTAAAATCACCATGACAATTGTAGCGCCCTTCTTACATGCATCCATTATTTCCCAATTTATACTTTGTCCTCCAGTGAGGCAACTCTTCGGGGGCCTATTGATGACTCCCACCCGTGACTTCTTCCCCTTGCTATTCCTTATTTCCACCCAAACTAATTCCACATCACGATCTATCGCACCTACACCACTACTCACCACTGCACTGATAACTTCCTTTATTAACAAAGCTTCCTCACCTCCTTTTCCTTTTTGCCTATTTTTCCAGAATATCGAATACCCTTGAATATTGATTTCCCAGTCTTGGTCACCCTGCAACCATGTCTCTGTAATAACTATCAAGTTATATTCATTAATTTCTATTTGTGCATCAATTCCTCTATCTTGTTACAAATGCAGCGTGCATTCAGATAAAGAGCCTTAAGCTTTGATTTTTTGCCATTATCACTCATTCTGGTTCTAATTTCTGCTGCACTTTTCTGCTTATATTTTCTGCTTCTTCCTGTCACACTTTGATTAGCGTTTGTCTCTTCAATGCCCTGCACCTCTGCTCTCTCGTTTCTTTTTGAATTTTTAAACTTCTCTTCAATTGAACCCTTCCCCACACTAATTAGTTTAAAGTCCTATCTACAACCCTAGTTATACGATTCGCTAGGACACTGGTCCCAGCATGTTCAAATGAAGCCCATCCCAACGGAACAGCTCTCTCTTTCCCCAGTACTGGTGCCAGTGCCCCATGAATTGGAACCCATTTCTCCCACGCCAATCTTTGAGCCACGTGTTTACCTCTCTAATCTTATTTACCCTACACCAAATTGCATGTGGCTCAGGTAGTAATCTGGAGATTATTACCTTTGTGGTTCTGCTTTTTAATTTAGCCCTGAGCTGCTCATAGTCCCTCAGCAGAACCTCTTTCTTAGTCCTACCTATGTCATTGGCACCTACGTAGACCATGACAACTGGATCCTTCCCCTCTCACTCAAAGTTCCTCCCCAGCCCAGTAGAGATGTCCTTTAACCTTGGTACCAGGTAGGCAGCACAGCCTTCAGGACTCCCTGTCTTTACTGCAGAGAACAGTATCTATTCCCCGAACTATGCTATCCAGTAATCCAAATACATTTCTCTTTTCTTCCCCCACTTGAATGGTACTCTTAACCACGGTGCTGTGGTCAGTTTGCTCATCCTCCTTGCAGTCTGTGCCCTCGTCCACACTGGCAGCAAGAATCTCGTACCTATTGGATAAAGGCACTGGCTGAGGCTCCTCGAAAGCTAAATTCTGGATCCCCATACCTGCCTCAATTGCAGTCACACCCTCCTGTCCCTGACCACAGTCCAAATTTGATGTGATTAATCGAAGCGGTGTGGCTTTCTCCTCAAACACAGTGTCCAGCTAACTCTCCCCCTCCGTGTTGTGTTTCAGTGTCTGCAGCTCGGACTCCTGCTCATCAACTCTGAGCCGAAGCTCCTCCAGGGGGCAAAACTTGCTGCAGATGTGGCCAACGTGGATTGCACCGGCGTCCACCAGCTCCCACGTACTACAGCTGCAACACATCGCCTGCCCAGCCATTTCTATTCTATTTATTTCATTAATTTGTATATTAAATATTTTAAAAGTGAATTTCTTAACTGTACTCTTCAGCTGTAATAACGTCTCTTGATTTAAACCACTTG